>NC_048599.1:99422910-100022910 GCF_003668045.3 Cricetulus griseus | reverse complement strand
TGTTATGGACCCCAGGAATGGGAAGGGGCAGGAACTCCTGAGCTAATTGGGAGCATGAGGGTAGGGGAGAGGGAGCTGCCAGAATGAGAGGAGGAGAAGAGGAGAGGAGAGGGAGAAATGGAGGAGCAGAAATACTGAGTTGGGGGAAGAATAGAGGAGAGAGAGCAGGATGAGAGATATTAGAGGGAGCCATTATAGGTCCGAGGAAAGATCTGGCACTAGGGAAATTTCCAGAGACCTACAAGGATGACACGAACTGACAATCCTGGCAATGGTTGAGAGGATAACCTAAATGCCCTTACTCTAAAATGAGATTGGTGACTACTTTTTATGCCATCCTAGACCCCTCATCCAGTGGCTGATGGAAGCACAGGCAGACACCCACAGATATACACTGAACTGAACTCTGGGACTTAGTTGCAGAGAGGGAGGAATGAAGATCGAAGGGGTCAGTACCAGGCTGGTGAAACCCACAGAAACAGCTGGCCTGTACAAGGGGGAGCACATGGACCCCAGACTACTCTATGGGAGGCCAGTACAGGACTTATCCAGACCCCTGAACATGGATGTCAATGAGGAGGCCTCTGCACTCTAGGGGGCCCCTGGTAGTGGATTAGTATTTTTCCCTGGTGTAAGAAGGGACTTCGAGAGCCCATCCCATGTGAAGGGATGCACTCTTGGCCTGGACACTGGGGAGGGCCTAGGCACCTCTCAGGATGAGGTGGTAGACTTTGGGAAGCCCCCCGTTGAGAGCTCTACCCTGCCTGGGGAGTGGAGGGTGGATGGAGTGGGAGAAGGTGGGGGGAGGGGGAGGGAAGGGAGAAGGGGAGAAAGAAGGGATTGACATATGAAGCAAGCTTGTTCCTAATTTGAACTAATAAAACAAATTAAAAAAAAAAACATTGCCTTCATGGCTTTTCATTCCTGGGGATAAGTTGAGGAGACAGGACAGAAAACAAAAAAAATCAAGGGTAGTTAATTCATTAGAAGGTAATACAAGAGATAAGTAAGATAGAAGAAGGAAGAGGTGTGAGTGTGTGTGTGTGTGTGTGTGTGTGTGTGTGTGTGTGTGTCTGTGCATGTGAGTGCATGTTTGTGTGTTTGTGTGAGTGTGTGTGTGCATGTGTGTGAGTGAGAATATATGTGTGTGTTGTATGTGTATGTGTATAATGCAATTTTCTGTGGAGTGGTCTAAAAGGGCCTCTGTGAAAAGGTAAAGTGCATGAGAATTGGAAAGGCCAAGATGGACAATGGATCTCAGCATTGTAATTCAGCTACAGCTGGATCCCAAGAGTGATGAAGTTTGCTTATAGCACTCAGTGTGAAGACCCTGGCCTGCTTCTCATTGGCTGCATCTGTGGGCAGCACTATGGATGCCAGGCCAAGGTGTTCAAAGAGATGTACAACTTTGTAAACAAACACCCCAGCTTCTTACAGCTTTCTAGAAAAGTGAGTGTCCTCCAACACAGCCATGCTCCTGTAGCCTGCCATTGGCTCAACTGCAATTGCCATTCTCACCGAATGTCTCCCAGTTCTCTGGTGCCTCGGGTAGAGGGCCCAGGATGCTTCCTTCCATACCTCCCAGTCATCTCTCTGTTTCAGTTGGAGCTGGGCATCTAAGCCTGAATAAATGGCCAATACATCAACATGAAGACAGAAAGTGTATGGTTGGCCCTTTAGGTTACTTTTTGCTCTTTTCCATGTTGCAAAGTCTCATAATAGTGTTGGTGATGATGATGATGATGATGATGATGATGATGATGATGGTGATGATGATGATAATGTCATTTTCCAGTAGTAGAAACAAAATGCAAAATCTGAAATAAAATTTGACTGGTAAGCCATGACTGCAGTTCCCTTGGGTGGCTTCAGGTACATAATTCTGCAATGTAAGACCTGCTTAGTCATCTAGGAGCTGCTCTGCCCCCAGGAAATTTTGATACCTCCTTCATTTGCTCTTCTGATTAAAATCAGAGGCAGGACCAACATTCTGAAAGACAAATTTGTGACTTTTTTTTTTTTTTGGTTTTTCCAGACAGGGTTTCTCTGTGGCTTGGAAGGCTGTCCTGGAACTCGCTCTTGTAGACCAGGCAGGTCTCGAACTCACAGAGATCCAACTGCCTCTGCCTCCCAAGTGCTGGGATTAAAGGCGTGTGCCACTTTTTTTTTTTTTTTTAAGCAGTCAGGAAATAGATTTCTCTGACCCACTTTCCCAAGGCTGTTCAGTCCGTTCTTTAATTTCCTAATATCAAAAATACATGTCCATAGACAGGTAGATTCTGATTTAAAACCAAACTTAAGTAAAGATATTGGTATTGAAGACAAGAAGACTCTGCTGAGAAGGAAAGTCCTCAGTATGGCTAGATGAGGTAAGGTTGGACTTCACGCATCAGGGGTGGGAAGGGAAGGGAGAGAGGGTGTTGTTTGAAAGGCCAGCATCTTTTCTAGGGTTGCTGTGCACAAAACCAGCTGTACAGGACTAGACAGGCCTGGAATTGGAGAAGGCCACAGGATATGCATAGGAGGGAATATACAGCGGGGAGGAAGAAATGCCGGCCCTGTTCCTTTCTCTAAAGCCTCTTGAAGACGGTAAGCTCTGGCATCCCGGAGCCCTCTCATAGACCTAGTTGCTCTTAGGAATGAAATGGAGGGAGTCAGGGACCACACCTGGACAATCAAAGTCATATCCTAAAGAGATGCTGGGGTGGGTGGCTAGTAGAACCTCCCCCAACCCAAACTCTGGCCTTCAAATAATCAGTGTGGCAGTTGCTCAATGGGCAGCCAGGAGTTCAGTGGGAATATCAGGAAAACTGGGTCAGGGTATGATGGAGCAGTGCCCTAGCTGGGAAAACAAAGGAGTATCAGTGTCAAAGTGTGGTTGCAAAGAGAAAGTTTGAAAGTAGGATGGAACAGGGCAGAGGAGAATTCAGAATGAAGGTCACTTTCCCCAAGGACACACAGAGTGGCCAAAGGGAATGTCTGTGTCTAACTCTAAGCTGATTGCAGGAAGTAGGCTACCCTCTCTTAGATTTTCCACAGTGCAGTCTCCAGGGACCTGTGCTGCTCATCCAGAGGTCCCACAGGCCTCCCAAGAAGGAAGTTGAAGAGACTCTTCTACTCACACAGACTTATTAGCCTATTAAAAGCTGTGAGAAGTCCTCTTGGGCTTCTCTTTTTCACTGCTTCCCCAGGAAGATGTATCTTGACTCCTCTTTCTTCTGTGGTATGGAATCCATTCAATAACTTAGTTTGTGATACACTCTTTTATCTCTTTCTCTAATCTGCCACTGATGTCCTCCCTGGCTGCTAAGGTGGTACCTGCTATAATATATAGGTTTCCTTCCCTTCCCCAAACAGGTCACTCTGATAGCATCTTCTGTCTTTGGAGTTCTGAAATGTAGCTCAGAGAGCACGGGCAGCCTACTGTGCTGGCCTGAAAATGACTGTGACTATGTTATGAGAACTCCCATCTACTGGGAAGAGTGGATTTATTTGTTTGGGTTTTTTTTTGTTTGTTTTTTGGGAAATGGTCTTATTATGTAGCCCAGGCTGGCCTTGAACTCACTATCCTCCTGCCTGTGCTGCAAGTGCAGGCTTTCACAACCTCATCTGGCTTAGAATGGTTTTCCTGTCGCTGGAAAGAAATGTCTTTCCCCCTATCTATCTGACCCATACCTTCCAAACCTGGAGGGGTTTTGCACTGTGCTTTTCACTGGGATGCTTGATGCTACTTCCAGGCTCAGCTGTCAGTTAGCCACGCTTTATTGCAAGCCAGGGCTGGCTAACAGACCATGAACCACTGATAGCTAATACCCTTAGTTACATCTTACCCCTACTGAATCCAGGAGCTGAATTGCTAAATTTGTTTTTCCAAAGGACATTGATTAAAGGAGTTGACAAAGCCGCTTGAATGCGAAATATCCAACTGTCTAAAATGAAAAGCTGATCCTCCGGACTTGGGCTGGGGGAAACGTTTATTTTCCTACCGTGTGTAAATAATGGATTTTGCCTTTTCTGGGAATCCATCATCGAAGAGTATGTTGAATACTCAAACAATGGCAGTCTAAATTACCCTGCAGTGACACTAACTAGCTGGAACTAATTCAGAATTGTGCATGGAGCATGATGAGGAGAGAACGTCATGTGCAGGAGGAGGCAGCACACAGCTCACCTGCCTGCAGCGGGACTCACCCAGACAACTGATAGAAAACAGAGTCCCGGTTACAAATGACATCCAGACCCTTACCCACACCAGCCCTCATCCCTCATCCCTCCATTCGTCCCCCGTCTCTCCATCCCTTCTTCCTCCCTTCGCTCCTTTCCTCTTCTTTTCTTTCTTTCTGGCTAGTTGTCAGGATGCAAAGACTCACGTGCTTCTCTGCTCATTTTCTTGCTGAGAGCCGCAGGCATAACCAGCAGCAACAGCCAGTAATTAATCATGGCTCTGGAGATGGGCGCACATATTCAAAGGCATTTTCAACCCACTGAAACACGTCATGGCTTTCAAATTCTGCCACGGACCAGAATCTCTGGAATGAAGCTTTACGTCCTTTCCAATCCTGATGTACCTACTGAGTGTGACCAAGGTGGCTCTTGGTAAGTCATCAGAGGTGGCGGCACTCCTCGTGAGGAGCCCAGCATAGGCAGGCTTCTCTGAAGCACATGGGCATGGCAGCTGGCAGAGACACCTGCAAAGTGCTAGGTATTTTAGTTGCGTTCTTTGGTTTCGATTGCGATTGAAAGAGCCTCTTAAGTTATACCTGTGACTTATTGCAAAGATGTCTGTGGATCAGCAATGGGAGTAGAAAATGCTCAAGGCTACAGATAGTTCTAGAAGCTGACTACAATTTGTTCTGCTCTCAGGAGCCACAGAGCTGCCCTCTGTTGGCTCATCCTCTCTGCAGGGTGGTTTCTAGTGCTTATTCGAGACTTTCCCTTGCAATTTCATGTGCATCCTCCTCTTCTCACATCAACCTTTGGAAACTCTGGCCCTATTACCAAGTGGTTTCTTCTCGTGGCCTGTTCATAGCTCAGTTCTCAAGTGAGCAAGCTTAACTGGGTCAGATCACAGCTATGGGCTAAGTGCTGTCACTGGTTGCTGCACAGCTTTTTTGTGTCAGGGGCTCACCTCTAACCAACTGAAAGCAGTAGAGTTGCACTGATGAACCCAAGTTCCTGTCCCTTCAACTGGGCTATGATCAGGATAGACACAGTGATGGATATCCAAGGTGACTGTTTTTGCTTCATAGTTAAGGAGATCTCCCATAGAAGTCCATGCTGTGCTCACCACAGGTCACACAGCTACCACAGGTTAGCTCTGCTTATCAATGAGCCCTACCTTATGTGGTTTTCCCATCTCTAGGGATACTACCCTATTCAAAATCCATGGTTATTTTTGCCCATTTTCCCTTATTTAGTCTTCCTGATAACTATTCCATCCCAGACTTCTCTAGTCTGGAATCCATATTTTTTTGACACAATCTGGTTATACTATTTCCTGCTAATAGCAGTTCCCATTGCCCAAACCATGGATTCTAATCTTTGATGAGATTTGGAAGATGCCCATACTTCCAAGGCCTGGTCACTGTCAACCCCTTCCCATTCTCTGTCACTATTCTCCTTCCTTTCAACTCTCAAGTCACTCCACCCCAGCCAGTCCCTCACCCTTGCTGTGTCCCTTACTGACTCAGGAACTTGGTAATGTCCCTTTTTTTGCCTGGCCCCAACTCTCCTCTTTCTCAGTTGGAACATGCATCTTTCCACTCCCCAGATGGGCATGCTGAGGCTCACAGGCCACCTTTGCAGATATGTGCTGGGCCCAGGTCTGCATAAGGCAGGTGTTCTCTGAGAATTTCTTGCGGGGAGTTTTGAATCCCAGCACTCCAAACAGTGAGGACTTCAGGGTAAGAACCTGAAGTAAAAGGTACCAAAGGGCAATGTAGAGAAAGCAAGGGTGGAAGGGTAGGGAGCAGGAGGAGGTACTATTTGAAAATAGAGTGTACTGGGCCCCGATAAAGACAAAGAACCTCTGGACTTTGATTACGAAAGAGCTATGCAGCCCCAGAGGGCTCGGTGAGATCAAAGGGGGCAGCTGACATCTATCTCAAGGCCATCTAGCCATTAACAACAGCAGGATTTGGACTCTGGATTAATTTCTTTAGCCGGGAGAAGCCCTTTGTAAAGCATTTGGAATGACTGTGGTGCTTCCGACGGTATGTGAGTGTGGACACCTGTTTCCTGGGACAGATGCATTGCAGGGTGCAACCTACACACTCTGTGTTCCCATTGTCCTAGCCTGCCGCATGTTTCCTCATGCCGGTTCACAGGAACGTGGTGAATAGATTATAGACTTAATCAGTGTTGCCTGGGCACCCTCCCCCTGCATCCTGCCTACAGAACTCCAGGGAAAGAAGAAAGTGGACCAGCTTGCCACACCCTCCCTGATGCCAGGGTTCCCAAGGAGAGCCATGAGGGTAAGCATGGTTGGTGTCTCTGTTGCACTGGTATGGGACAGATAGTATGTTTTCAGAATGGCCAGAAGTGTGAGGGTGAGCCCATTTCCCCTATGTCCTAAAGTGACATTCTGGACTCTGGAGATGGCAAAATATGCTGAAAGTCAAAATAAGAACAATGACTATAGTTGTCAGCTGTAGGAACCGGGTGACTGGTGTGTAGACAGTTGGTGGCATGGAGAGATTTCTCCAGACACACAAATTAGCCACACCCTCTAATGAAGTCTTTCCTGCCCACAGCAGGTGGTAACCATTGGGGAAGGTCTTGCCCCCATCTAGGGAGAGAATGCATTTAACCCCTTTCATGGGGTGGTCAAAGAAGCAAGGAATCACTCCTTTAGAAGTCCACTACTGTAGTGACTTGAATTAGAAAATCTTATAGAAATCGAGTTTGATAACAAAGACCTGTAATCCTAGTGACTCAGGAGGAGGCTAGGCAGGAAGATCAAAGTTTTAAGAGCAGCCTGAGCTAGAGTGAGTTCAAGGCCATCCTGGGCAATTTAGTGAGATCATATTTAAAGATGAAAAGGGAAAAGAGGGTGGAGATGTGGCTTCGTGGTGATTAGTCTAGCATGCTTGAAACCTGGGTTTAATTGCTAGTACTACAAGGGGGGGAGGGGGAGAGGGAGAGGAAGAGGAAGAGAGAGAGGGAGGGTGGGAGGAAAGGAGGAGGAAGAAGAGGAGGATGAAGGGCAGCAGGAGGAAGAGGAGTAGGAGTAGGAACTTCTAGACAGTATCCGACAGTTACATCCTCTCTGATATGTCTTCCAGTGTCCTGCTGGCCCTGATGGCAAACAGCCTTCAGAGACTGTGTGTGGCCTCATGCGGAAAGCCGCTGGCTTAGTTACTCATTTTCTAAGTAGTTCAGTCTGAAGAATGGTTGGGCCCAATGAGGCTGACTGAGGTTATTCCAATATGAGGCTGAAGTGAGTTAGAGCAATGGCACCATTGGGATCCCCTCTTCCCTAGTCTTCACTGGGTAAGAAACACGAAGCCCAGTGACCCATCCAAGCCTATTTTGCTTTTTAAATCTGTAAAAAATAGGGGCTTGGATTTGTTGAAGATACCTTTCTGCTTCTGCTTTTCTATCACAGCTGTAAGATGGGCAGATGCCATGGGAGTGGGGAGGAAGCACAGGCTTTTCACATATGGACCATCGGATAGGAAGAGTAATGAGTATTCGGATGCAAGGGACACACCAAGCCTGACTTCCAGACTTGAGATGCCTAATTAAATGGTGACCTTCTCAAGGTCACAGCCTCTTTCCTGTTGGTGGTGTCTCTCCCCTCAGTGCCTGGTACACCATGATGCCATGCAGATCACCAACTCCCTGACAGATGTTGACTTAACTCTTAGCAGGGCTGTTTATTTTTCTCTGAGATAGACTCCCATCTAAGGTCCAAGAGGATGGAGAGGCAGTGTTGCCCTGGACATGTGTGTTGGTTCTTTTCCCATCATCTCTGTTTAGACCAGTATGTCTAGTGAAAGCTAGATTTATGAAGAGCCTCTCCCTTTGGGCTGCCTGGCTTTCCTGTCCACGGTCAGGCTGACTTGAAATGTTGATGTTTTGCTCTTTGTCATTGTTTCTCTGTTTCCTATTTCTAATTTCTTTTTTTCCAAGAGTCTGATGCTGTTATTTCTACCCTGAGTGCTTGGCCGCATGAGTGCTCTGGGCTCTGTAACCCATGGCAACAAGAGAAGGGAAGCAGGTGACTGTACACATCACACACACATCTGCACGCATGCACACACAGCATGGCTTCTCTCTCTCTCTCTCTCTCTCTCTCTCTCTCTCTCTCTCTCTCTCACACACACACACACACACACACACACACACACACACTCCACATGGGATGCACAAAGCAAAAGGACTACAGTGGTAATTAGAAACAAAGGCCATGAAGCCCAGAACTCAAAGCTTTCTAGTCACAGTATAGCAGCTTTTGAGAAGGCAAAGCAGCCTCTCCTACCCACTCTAGCCCCTCATATTTCTATAGGCAGAAAACCAAAATCTGACCTTTAACACGCAGCTGGAAATGCCTTCACCCCAGTCCATTCCCTGCGAGCTGGGAACCTTGGTTTATATCATTGTGGGGACAGACAGAAGGGAACCTGTTAGTGGTAACTGAACTAACATCTATTTCAGGCAAGGGGAAATCTCTTCCCACATGATTTTACAAATGGACATCACCATTAAGTCGTGCAGAATGTAAACTCTCACTCTCTGTCCCCTCTAAAGTATTTAGGAATTATGGGGAGCTTCAGTGTTTGTGTTTGTTGCCAGATTTTCTAATTGATTTCACCAAACTGATTGATTTATGTTTAAACTGGTTAAAAACATCTCTTTTCTGTTCATGAAGTAAAGTACATGGTGGGTCTATTCTTACCTCACCTGGTCAAGACTGCTAGCTACAGCCTAATAAAGAAGTCACTTAAAGCTAGGAACCACAGAAAGTGATGCAAACTAGATTTTCACTTAAAAATTCAAAGTATAGATTAAATTCTCACACTATTGATGTAGGGCCCTTGTAATCCAAACCACCCTTCTCAGGCAGCTGTATCTATAATTTATCATACACAACTGTAGTTATAGCCTCTTAGACATGGATGCATTTACAGACACTTGCAGGGTAATCTAAGCCAGAATCTACCAGTATTCACATTTCTATGTTATTTACCTGGCCTCATGCTTGTCTCATTGCAAGACAAAGGGATCTGACTTATTCCTAAGCAATACAGCTTACTTTTCTTGAAAACAATATTAATCAATCAATAAGAATATGAAATACAAGTACAAAAGAGACTGAAATGGATCCAAATTTATTTTTGTTTGTTTGAGACAAAGTCTCTCTCTGTAGCCCAGACTGGCTGCATCTGTAATCCATCCACCTTCCTGTCTTAGCCTCCCCAGTGCTGCAATAACAGGAGTGCACTATGACGCCAGCTACAAGTTTATTCTTGATAAGTTGGGTAAACAAGATAGGTGCACATATGCATGAAATGCAACAGAGTCACAGCATTGTTCAGAATTTTTGGCCATTCCAGCATGCTCCAGTTGACTGATCAGTTGCTTGATTTTAGACCTACTAGAAGGTGGCTGCTAACACTGGGAAGCCGGTACCAGCAGGGAAAGGCAGCCTCCTACACTGGTCTCCTCTACACACATGCTGGATCTTCCTAGGTCAACCCTTCATCTTTAACACGTGGACACCTCCATTTACTCTATCCTTATCTGCATGTCTGAAGCAAGCTTTTCTCTCTGTTGAGATCCAAGAGAATGCCTGACTTTGCTAGCAGGAGAATTCCTTCACAGAAGGACATCTTCAGTCAGGTTTGCA
The DNA here is from genome assembly GCF_003668045.3 of Cricetulus griseus. NCBI lineage: Eukaryota > Metazoa > Chordata > Mammalia > Rodentia > Cricetidae > Cricetulus > Cricetulus griseus. Next base: position 100,013,060 of record NC_048599.1, on the reverse strand, counting down.
GCCAAAAGAGGCACCAAGGAGCCCCAGAATTTTTGAAAGCATGCATGGGTGACCACGACTAGGTGGGTGTAGGCTTTGGAGACAGGCTGAGCTGAGTTCGAATCTCCTCTGTGTCACATGCTGCCTGTGTGACTTTGGCCAAATTGGTTATTATCTGAGTCCCAGATTCCTCGGAAATAAAGTGAGAATGATATAGCTACCAATAAAAATTGTGAGCATAAGATGAAATGGTGCATGAAATGTGCCTGACATGCCGAGGTGCTCAGCAGTGTCTCCAAATCACTTCCTTTTTTGATGGTCTATTTTGTTTAATGACACCCAGTTCCTGACATTTTAAACTCAGTTGCTACTGACCTTTCTTTCCCTTGGCTCGCTGCCCTTCACCAAACCCATCCAGCCATTTGGGAAAGGCATTCTCCAGCCCATCAGTGTCTCCCTCTTACTTTACCGTCTGCAGCACTCCCACGGAAACCACCATAGTGCACACTCCCATCATCCCCTAACTTCTAGCTAATTTGCATACAGGAATTCAGTCTACCCATTGACCACCGATGTCCTGGCTGTCCCTCACCTTCAAGTCTCCCTTTCCTCCTTTGTCTAACTCCCACTAAGAGTTTAAGCTGACCTGTCACTCTTTAAACTGCTCTTCATCTCTCCTATTTTAAATACCTTCCATGGACCTATCTCCCAATGTCTATACTAATCTTTTGCTGTAGTTTTTCATATGGTATGATTGTTCCCCTCATGAACTTCGCTCTTAACCTCACCCTAGCAAACTTTAGAAAATGTATGTTGCCTAAATTACTCTTGATGGATAAAATCCTAGTCTCATAGATGAGTTCCAGATGAAACAAAAATGAAAGGAGATCCCATGGCTTACAGCTTACTTGTAGAGTACTTACTGTCTTGTCAGTGGCTCTCAAAGGAGGGCAATGTGATCCCTGGAGCCTTGGATTCTCCCAGGACTGTGTGCACCTAGACAAAGCCAGAAAGACTGGTTTTCTTTCTTGATCCTATGTGTTGTTACAAGTTTGTAGTTTTTAGAGAGCGTTTTGGTCCACAGTGATAACAAAGGAAAGCCTACATGTTCTTCCTACCCTCTTTTGGCCATTTAATTTTCTAAACACAAAGTCTATGGCGAAGTATACTGGCTGTATGTGTGAATATGTGTGTGGTCTGTGAGTTTATGAGTTAGTATATGTGAATATATGAATATGTGTATGTATGTATGAGTATGTGTGTCTGTAAGTACACGTATTTCTCTTTCTGCATGTAAGAATATGTATGAGTGTGTGTATATGTGTTTGTGTATGTGCTAGTGTGAAGGTGTATATATGTGTGCATGAGTGTATTAAGTATTTGTGAAAGTATGTGTGAGTTAGTATATGTGAGTGTGAATGTGTGTCTCTGAGTGTGAGTGTATGTATGAGTATGTATCTCTGTGTGTGAGTATAAAATTTTACCCCCAAAACAAAATGTTCATTAAATTCTGTATCTAAGTCTTTCTCCTTTTTTCTACTTCAACAAACCTAAAATTTTATAGAGTATCATTCCTTGTTCAACCATGAACAACCATGAACCATGGTGGAAGAGGAGCCCAGTTGACATTACCAGTGGTGCAAAGCCTAATATTGCCTATCCCTTTTTAGTAAGCTGGACAGACTGCCTAATGGACAGTTGGGGCACTGGGCTCTGACTACTCAGAAAGCCACCATTAGCAAACAAACATCTGCTGGCTTCCCTCTGCAGTCCCTGCCAGCTGCAGCCTCAGCGCAGTAAATTACTCTGCTAATTCTATTGGCTCATTGCTGCATTTCTCTAATGCAGAATATGCATTTGTTCTGGGGACCCTGCACCACTTCCTAAGGTGCAAACTGGTTAGTTAACTCCTATATTTTTAACACCACAAAAAAATTGTGGCATGGAGTACCATTGCTGCGGTTGAGAAATATCCAGTAACAAGGATGGGAAGAAAAAAGCTAAAGTTGGATATAATAGCTGGATGAGCTCACTGAGTGAATTTCCTCTAGAGGTTAACCATAGGAACCATGTAAGAGAAGGGCCACCTGTGTAGGCATAGATGGAAAGCCAGGTGATTTTGACCTATTTTGAAGGAGATGGGAAAGAATTAGCAGACACAATGAGGCAATAGTATATCTTTAAATAACTATTTCATGTGGATAGTCTACAAAAAATAAACCAGTAAAGACTCTACCATATCCCTTTTTTTCTGGGACATAAGGGTATTCTGGTTATGAACTCTGATTCAAGGACTTCTGGTGTGTGTGAGATGAGGTTGAATTGGATAGAAGGTACATAGAAATCACTAGCAGCACCCTGCATGTGTGCCACAGATATTACCACTGGTATTACCACTGGTAATGTCAACTGGGCTCCTCTTCCACCATGGTTCATGGTTGTTCATGGTTGAACAAGGAATGATATTCTATAAAAATCCAAGCTTAGAGCTTGGATTCAGAGAAATGCACTGTGCTAAGGGCTTGTTTGAGAAGAGCAGACTGATGTTTGAGGGCAAGGCTCAGCCAGAGCTCACCACTTCTCTGATTGAAGGATATAAGCTACGAGACCATAGGTATGAGAATATAGGCTCCCGTGGACATTAGGCCACTCCTGTCAGGTTAAGAGCAATAATACTAATGGACATCCAGGAGTTATCAGCTTGTTTATAAGGTGTAAGGGGTTTGGCATAAACTCCCTTATACCTTACCCCTCAATTTAACAACTATTGAATTTCAGATAATCACTATCTGGGTCTTCTGGGTATTTTAAATTCTACTATTCCTGGTAGAATGTGTGTGTGTGTGTGTGTGTGTGTGTGTGTGTGTGTGTGTGTGTGTGTGTATGTGTGTGTGTGTGTGTAGAAACAAGATTTAGGATATCTTTCGAAGAAGAAACAGATGTTCATTCAAAGTGAATTCTGGTGGATGTCCTTCTGTACATGGACAGCTAGCCTGTGTTAAGTGTGGCTTTCCTGGAGGGTGACCAGAAGCCCAGAATGCTTAAGGTCATGGGGATTTTTAAAAGGCTCATGAGAACCATAGCCTCTCCTCTTTCTGAGTTGTGAATTATGTATTTAGCCTTGTTAGGGGGAACACCCTTCCATCTTGTGGGACAGACCCTGTGTGAAGCTCAGAGATTAAAGCAGAAATTAAAGGGCTCAGCACCATGAGGTGTTCAAACTGGGATAGGATCTGTGCATATCACTAGACTTTAGGAACTATTCTAAATTGCCTATATTACAACATATACTATAGTAGACAAACCCTATGAAAATGTTAAGCTTTAGCCAATTTGCCTTACTAAATATCAGCTTCATATGCTATAGCCAACTTCATTTGGCTGATAGCATCTGTTTTACTTTTTTATATAGATACTATAAAATTATCCAAAGAGGAATATAAGTAAATGTATTTGAAGACTTTTCTTCAATTCTACTCATTTCTGGTTGTAAAAAATCACCAGGGGAGCCTAAATAATCCAACCGTGTTATTCATATATTACTTGACATTTTAATCATTTTGTAATTAATCTTTGTATTTGTATCAATTTTATTGTGCTCTGACCAGCTGCAGTTATAGTGTTTTGCTCTTGCTGGCTGCTGAGCTTCAACACATTTTTCCATTATTGTTTTTACATTACTTCTTAGTTCTGTCTGTCCTCAGCTCAGCAATATTGGAGTAATTATTGCTCTTTATAGTTTACAAATGTTAGCATAACTTAAAAACATAAGCTGCATAAATTTAATTACATTCTCTGGGACCTAGAAAATATTCTCCAGGGTGCCAAAAATTCACCGAAATTATGTGTACATAAGCTACCCTTGAATAAACATTTTATTAGAAAGCTCTTCTTAAATACATACACATGTATAGATGAATGTTAGAGCCTGTTAATATTTCTTATCTATGTTTCAAATATTCAGCTAATTAGCATGTGGCTTTATAAGCTTCCTCCCAATAACTCTGCCTTAATCTTTATCTGTTATTATGATCAGTGAGTCTTCCTATAAAAGGAACCCTTCTGCCCCCATGCCTTTCAACTCCCTGTTTGGGAGAGAATATTTCTCGAGTCAAACCCAGCCCTTTGCACATGGTACACAAATGCTCCTTCTCTAAGTCAAATCTCAAACATTCAGTCCCCTTCTATAAACTTTTTCATCGTGGTGTTCCACTTTTGAGACAGTTTCTTGCTATGTCGCCAGGGATGGCTTCAAACTCCTGGGCTTCTTCCTGCCTTAGCCTTCCAAGTAACTGGAGCTACAGGTATACATCACATCACATGCTTGCCTCTGTTGTGTTGTTTCTCTTGAAATGCATTTATTTTCATTTATTTACAGTGATAGAAAAATCTATAAAATGAATTTATTTATCTCTTGTCCTGTTCACCAGGAAAAATGTTGGTTGAATTAACATTTTTAATTTACTGTTGCCTGGCAATTTTTACTTTGGGAGAAACATTCACTGCTTCTTTCATTTGACACCCATATTCCATGTGTAATACCTATGCCTCTGTTGTCGCTTAAAAAAAAAAAAAAAGTAGGTCTCAAGAGAGCCCAGCTTGGCTTCAAATGAGCTAAGTATCCTGACTGGCTTGACCTTGAATCCCTGATCTTACTACCTTTGCTTCTCAAGTATTTGAGTTATTGGTATGCACTACCATACTGAGCTGTAGGTTATGTTGTTTGTTTATTTGTTTTAATTCTAATAATTGTCTAGGTGCATTTGTGTGAATTTAGGGCAATGTCTAGATAGATTCCCCATTCAGCCATTATCCAGTTTCAGGCTCTTGCCTCATCTTCAGCATTTGAACTTGCTTGCAAATGCATGTTCTCTGTCACAGCTTGCTCCTGAATAGCAGCAAACAGATCTAATACTCACATAAGCTCTCCTACTTGGGAACTAAACTTGTTCTGACAAACGCAAACATGTTCTTATGTTGCAAAGACCTGAACTGGTGCTGTGCCAGCCTCTATGTCAGGAAGGCTGACATCAGGAACCATCAATTTTCAAGAGGCCTGTGCCAAAGCCAAATGCTTTCAGATGGGCTTCACCAAGGTCATTTAAATGTAAATATAGGAAAAGATGCCTGTAGAGACAACTTTTGTTTTTTGTTTTTTAAACAAACCTCTCAATTGATGACCAGTTAGTCAGAGAACTCTCAAAGCTACCACCACTGGGGTAACAAATTCAACATCCTGTTTTTGTCATTCTCCTCTGGGGCTGCCATGAGTGCATATTGCAGGATGCCATGGCCATTTCCACATTTTGTGCAGCTATTTCTATTAGGCTGGGGACAATGCACACGCTGGCACGTGCAGAGTTAATACTCAGCTGTGCTGTGGATGTGTCTCATTCACAACATGTTTCCTTTGAAGCAGGGGCACAGTGCTTCAGAAGACAGTAGCTGTAATTCTATGCAGATTTTTCCTGATTAATGAATGGGAAATTTCAATTGAATTTTTAAATGACTTAGAACAATGTAAGAGATGGATATAATCCTTAATTTTTTTGTACTAAAAGGCATTTCAAATTTGAAAAATCTCAGGCATTGTCCACATATCTGATTTATGGCCAAATGTGGTTTTTGAGCAACAAAGCTGCTGTACATGTCATGTAATGCTTGAAAAAAAAAGTAGTGTGGTCTTTCATGAAGTTAAATGAAATAAAATGTAAACTTTGTGATACATTAAATCACAAACATAAATATGTACTTTATGGCCAGCTGTTATTTCTGAATATGCACATTTTAAAATAGAAACATTTACCCCACATGCTGATTGGCAATTTCCCAGTTCCAAAAGCCCAATTGCATTTAAGATGCAAAAGATTAAAATGCCTAAATAGATAAAGTTAATAGTTCATCTTCCTAAATGCTTTTATATGTTTGAAGTCTTACTGTTCCACCCCGTAGATTCAAGAGGCTGGGGCTACTTTGATGTGGATTTGCGTTTTATGCAGACACTGTTACTGGAGCTGAATCCTACTGTCTCGTAGACACCCATGAGAGACAAGATCTGCATATGAACATGAACAGAGGCCATGTGGTCCCATCCACCTCACTCTGAGTGTGCAGCTTCCTGAAGAAACTGGACTATTTTTCTATGATCATATAACAAATATCTAATCTCCATTTTGGCCAAAAATCATTTCAACTGCAATGTTCCATCTCCCAATGACTTTACTCCTCCCCTGCATAAAAATTGGTCAAGGAGAACACGAAGATTGCATTGACTGGAAAATACAATTCCCCAGGGACACCTTATTTGCTAGTCCAGGCAGCATCGCTCTCTGTAGGTAGAGCTGAGTTTGTAAATGCCTCCAGTCCTTTAGGACGCACGGGCAATTGGCAGTTCAAAAGTTCATATGATGCCATATGTCCTAATAATTTTTATCTACATCTAAAACAATACGGGACTGTCAAATAAAATCCTGCATGCAAACAAATGATGGAATGCAGGGGAACCCTCTGCCCTAGCCTTGTCTTCTTTGTCCGACAAGCTAATGCAATAAGGCCAATAATAAAAGGTTGTGTACCAGGCCTAAAGCCTGTGACAGATAAAAAAGAAATGTTGGAAACCAATGAAGCTTTTGCACAATTAGATTTTTTGAGGCTGTGCTGTAAGGATTGCCCAGAGCCTGTTCAGTCCTGATTGATGGTAAAATCATAACTACATCATATTAGCTGTAGAGTTCACTGACAGGTTACTACAGATTAATATTGCCACTGCTGTTCACTTACCATCAAACCAAGGGAAATATGAATTGAGCAGTCCTTCTAACAAACCCCGCATATTAAAAGGTAAGGTGTTCTATGGAACAATCTCCCCCTGTCACCGAAGGAAGACACAAACAATGTCTATTTGAGCAATATGCAGATACCTTGCAGAATACAAATTAGTTGCCTGCTAGGAGAGCCCCAGCACATCTGGCTGGCTAACTACTCTTCCTCTAAGCTTGTTCCTTCCCAGCTCTTGGCTACAGGGTTGCAAAATGACACCCTAAAACAGGGAGCAGCAATCTTGGTGATTTAAATGCTGGCTGCCAGGCAAATCGCAATGACATCAGTTTGGCCAGTGTGATTTGCATCATGTGAATTTGAAACAGGGGACACCATGGAGTCAGGTTTTGCTTGCTCTGGACACTGGAGGTTTTGTAGGAAGTGTTTGCAGAGACTGTGATCCAAGATAACGTTGGGGATAGTGTATTTTGCTCTGTAAAATGTTGAGTGCGTGAAATAAACATGGTGCTCTCTTAATTCTGGTGTGCTGATGACGGCATGCTAAAATGAAAATATTTCACCTTTTTGTCACCTCAAGCCTTGGTTAAAAAGTCAACTGTGACAAAGAACTAGGATTCATCTACAGAGTATGAAATGGAAGGATTGCTCCTGATTAGTGGCTGAGGGTGGCACAGCAGCTGAATGAGAGAGGTCTTTTATCCTCTTGTCTGCCGTGATAATGACAGCTTCAACCTGGAAAGGGGCAGAAGAGCTGAAGGCTCTGGCCCTTTGATCCAGGTGCTTGTCTCCTTGGACTAGGAATGTAGATCTGCCAGTGAGGGTGTGGCCTGGGTGACCTCCAAGGCCCATTTCTGAAGACTCCACTCTTATATATCCAATCCCAAGGCTGTGTCAGTGGTCCCTGGATTTGGGCATCAGCATCCATGAAGAGCTTATTAAGGATGCTGATTCTGGGCTCAATTGCATGTGGTTAGACACACACTGAAGTCTCAGAACCATCAGCATAAAGGAAAAAAGTAGCTTGATCCAACTCACCGTATTATTGTATTAGAGACAATATGCAACAAGCTAGAGAGTCGTCTGGAGCCTGTCTTTTTATTATTTTAAAAGAGAACTGATCATCTATTGTTTAAATTTATCTGTTTACTTAGAGAGCAAACAACAAGTCTGGTAACTGTAAACTCTAACTGGCTTACAGATGACAGACTGGGAGAAGGTGTATGCAATGCTTAAAACTTACTCTTAAAAAAAAATCCGTCTGTCCATGAATCTGGATCAGAAAATGAATGGTGATGAGCTGGCATCTGCCCAGAGCTCAAAGCCACAGGTATGAAGAACAATATAGACATTAGCCTCATCAGAACAACAAAAGTTTAGAAGCCTGGGTTATGTCAGGACTGTTAGTCATCATTGCAGGAAGGGGAAATGATGATAATTCAGAAATAATCTGAGAACCTTAATGAAATGAAGGATGAGCATTCTGTAACAGGAAGGTGATGAAGAGGGCCCCCTACTCCAGGGTAGGAGGGATACCAAGGCTCTGCAATATTGTTAGTGATGTCCCCTTTCCATTTCTCAAAAGTCTTTGGGAAAATAAATTATATTGTCACTATACTTCTGCACTTATATTTCTGAACATGTGTCCTGGAAAAAAAATAGTTTAATGGGGGTGGTCCTAGGCCCTATTCCAAAGGATAGGATAGACTCTGATGACACCCTATGGAAGGCCTCACCATCCAGGGGGGAGCAGAAAGGATATGTGATAGGTAGGATTTTAGTTGTGTGGGGTGGTAGGGAAGGAGGGGAGGGAGAAGGGAACTGGGATTGTCATGTAAAACAATCTTGTTTCTAATTCAAATAAAAAATCTGAGGGAAAAAAAGAAAAAAAGTTTAAAGGAACCAAAGCAAATCTCTCTCTCTCTCTCTCTCTCTCTCTCTCTCTCTCTCTCTCTCTCTCATTACTTTGTGATAATGGGCAATTAAAATAAGTCATCCATGCCTTCCACTGTAAGAATAGGTAAGTACTAAATGGTTATTTTCTATGGAGTAGCATACAGCAGGTGGAGGAAATATTTGTTTTGTACATAAGGATTAATTCTATTTTTAAGGGATTGATTCTGAAAGCAAAATTGTGCTGAAAACCCAGAGGGAGTAAAATATAAAGTGAAATTCCACTTATTCAAATTTCAAAACTGTATTCAAATGTGCTAAAAAAAATAACAGTAGACATTGTTCATTTTATATATCAAATATTTATGTATATATCATGTATACACATCTATCTCATATGATGCATATATATGATGAGGAAGTAGGTACTTCCTCATGGTGAGTAGACCATGGGTGAGGATCTGCCCTGAGGAAGAAAAACAATGAAGACAGATGTCATGTGTGGAGTTCTGTGATGATAGGCTACAAAAGGAGGGTGTGGGGTTGCTATGGGGAGGATAAAAGTGGGATTATATTTTTAATTTCTGCCCCTGGGGAAATAATGTAAAAATACCTTAAAAACTCAAGCATGGGTGTTAGAAGAAACATAGTTCATAGATAGGAAGCTGTTGATCTTGTCTTATTCAACAAGTTCACCAGGAAGACAGGAAGTTTGGTTGTGGGACTTCTACTTCCCAGTCATCTCCTGACAGACTCTACAGCCTCATGCATAAGTTGTATGGCCATAGTTAACAGTTGTTGTGCCGGGGATTGAACACAGAGCCCCACATGCCAGGAACAAGTTGCAGCATGCCCTGCCTGCAGCCTCATTCTCCAAGAGTCATTCCATTTTTGCAGCAAGGAATGTAGAAAATGGGATTTGTTGAGTAAATATTTTTAACTCTTTCCTACAACCTCCAATGGCTCTTTACTTCCAGTAAGATAAAGTTCAGGCCTCTGACTTGGCAGTAGAGACCTTCTGCTATTTGATGTCAAGTACCCTTTCCCATTTAATTTTCTATGTTGATTCTTTGCTGTACTTAACCAGTCCTTTAGTCTTCCATTTTTTATACTATGTATCCCGCCTGGCATGGCCATCTAGTTCTCTTCCTTTGTAAGACTTATTCACCGCAAGGATTAGTTTGAGGTAGATCTTTGGAACCTTCCTTTATGGGTTAGACCTGAGTGACATTGACTTTCTCCTTCATGCAACTGTTGGATAGCTGCTTGAATTTATAATTCTTTTCACATATGTGCTTCTCTGAAAGGATATAGTTTTGTATTCTCAACTTTCTCATAAATAGGCCTAAGCTATCTAGAAAGGATCATTGACTGTTTATTAATTTTCTGCTTGGAGTTTGAAGAATAATACAATAACCCATGGGATAAATTTCCTGACTTTAATGGAACCTATGGTCTAATATGAAGATATGCCAATGCTAAGAAAGACTGAGGAAGTGAGAGATGAAGGGAAAATGCCACATAGAGGCCTGGGTGAATCTACGCAACCTGGCCATTTCTGGATGGTCCCTGGCCTTTGGCCTGGAGTTACATTACAGCTCTGGAGAGTGGGATATATAGGATGTTTTAGCTGCTGGTGATTACATGGTCATGAAATCATTTCCTGACTAACATAGCCAGTGCTTCTTCTTCCTCTCTGGTGTATTACAAGGATCAAAAAAAAAAAATCAATCCTAGTTGACAAAGGGAAGTGTTACCTGATAGCTGAACGTGGCGTGATGTACTTTCCTGATTACAATGCAGGCAAAGGTGTTACGAGTATGTCTTTGTTGAAGAATGCACTGCATCCCTAAGACTGGGCTTGATAGTGAGATATTTGGTTATCTTCTAAGGTGCTTGGGCTAGGTGTTCCTGTGGATGTGTTAGTGACTATATCACATTGTTGAGGACCCAGGTCTTCCTCCATTTATATTATGCTATCTTTGGCACATCTGTAAAATTATTGCACCTTGGACACAGGTGGCCACCATGCTTCTAGCCCTCACATCTTCAGAGTTGTGTAGTTATGAAGTCTATTTATGATAGGTCTGGATGTAGGGAACTGAGCTTATAATGAAAAATTCCTCTACGTCTGATGCTTTGCTTGACATGACTTTCCCACACAGACAGTTTTGACCAGTAAAAATGCGTGACAGGCTGAGGGGACATCACATTTTGCTCTGGGTTTACTCTGCAACAGTCAGCAGGATGCTACACTGAGTAATTCTGGCACATGGACAGTGGAGCCCTTGGTGCTTCTACTCCTAGAACAGTGTATGTAGTCCCTTTGCTGTGGTCTCACAGCCACATGTGAGGATATGTGAGTTCCTAAGCCAGCACCTCCTACAGCTTGTATGCCCCTCTGCCTGCATATCCTTGGCTTAGGAAATGGTTCCACAATTCCATCTCTAGCTAGAAAAGTCAAGTTCTTGGCAACATCCATGAAAGCAAGACCTGTAGGTGAAGACAGTGCTTTGTTGTTGAGGGCTCATTCAAGTTGGCAGGTTGAAGTTAGGCTCTTGTCTCCAGTTCTACCATACTGAACTCAGGGCCTTCACCTGACTTCATTATGCCACCCAGTGGCTGCTGCTTGTGGCCTCAGCTTCCTTCCTATACAGGTATAAAAGCCCTGTTTTAGGTTTCCATGGTTTTCTTGGTTTCTTCTATCAAAAATGCCTATGAACAATCTCCAACATTCACAAAAGTGCACTACCTTCATGGACATATGTCTCCCAGTGCTCATGGTCTGAGATAAGGATGGTCATTAAATGGGAGCCCAGGACCCTGATACCCAAGAAAAACAACTTCAAGCTAGAATGTGGGAGTTGGAAGGAAGCTCAGAGTGTGGTTGTGTCTCCTAAAAAGTACCATTTATAGCTGGATTGCACAGGGTAAACTTGATCACATCAACCATGGTGCTGATATGGATGCTAACTGGTATAACATCTCTGAAGCAGCATCTTTATCTTTAACATAAATGTCATGCAATATACTCATTGAAAGTCCTGGCAAAGTATAAATGCTATGATTTTGCATGTGACCAAGATCTTTCCCTGGACTAGTCTAATTTTCTCACTAAAAATACAAAATGCAGCCCTTTCATTTCTGAGAGAGATTGACAGGTAGCTGAAATTTTAAAATTGATCTGTTTTGTTGTTGTTGTTTTTTGCCATGTGGACACCTTTTTTTATGGCCATCCTATGATTCATGAGCCAATTAGCTGCACAAATTTCAGCTGATGTGAGTGAATTATTCACATTTCAGAGTGGAAGCATAGTAGCTTTTCATTTCCCAAGTCAGTTAAAACATCTTAGATTTAACTTTCTGCATTAAAAATAACAAATTAGCCAATACAAACACTTTATCTATTTTGGAGTGTGATTGAGAACTTTGCACAGTGAGCAAAGTGTTTGTGAGAAAGTGGCTGGTTTGGGTCAAAATTCGTGTAACCTGCTGGCCTGTGTCTAGACTTACCAAGTAGTGTCATTCTGAACCCTAGGAAAACCCTGATGTTTGCAGCCTCCTGATCTGGCTTAATCGGAGCCTCAGCTCATCAGTTAGCTTCACTGTGTTTGACTCATTATTCCTAAAATAAGAGATAACCCATCTGACAGCCAGATAAAGAAGAACAAAGTTTGCAAAGCACTTACAATATCTACAGGATGATTTGAAGTGACAAAGATAATAATCCACTTGGATTATTCTTTGGTGACATAATTTATAGGCCCTTTTCTTTGATCACCATGGACTCAGAGGATCTGTGAATGGGGTTCCATGGAATTGTCCTAATTTTTGGTATTGTCAAGACATGACCTAGATTTTGAACAGGAAATCAAGCAAGGCTAGATTCTCCTTCTGATAAACAGTGCAGGACATACATATTTAAAAGGAAGAGAAGATGTGGAATGTTCCTTTAAAACAAAACTATACTTTATCTGTTTGGTCCAAGAATCTTTGCAGATGGGTTAGGAAATAAATGAGGCAAGCTTCTAGATGTCACCAGAGCAATGTATATACTTCAATTACATAAGAAGGGATCTTGTGGAGAAAGCCAGGCATATGAGTAAGGGCTTAAAAGTATAAAACTCACTGAGTAAAATGCAAAATTGTTATAAGTTTTTAATTAAACTCTGACTGAGGAATTTGCCTTTGCCAGAAATCCAACTGTCTCACAGTAGGATCTTTTGCCTCCAAATATCACAGAAGACCATGTGTGTCTTAGAAGTCTTTTTAAGAACTACATCTTAGGAATGGAGAGATGGCTCAGTGGTTAAGAGGACCTTCCAGAGGACCTGGGTTCAATTCCCAGCACCCACATGGCAGCTCACAACTGTCTGTAACTCCAGTTCCAGGGGACCTGACACCCTCACACAGACATACATGGTGGAAAAACACCAATATGCATAAAATAAAAATAAATAAAAAAGAACTATATCTCTTGTCTACAGCACCAATAAAACATTCTCTGTATAACTCATGTTGTACAGAACTTATTTCTTTTATTGTTGCTTATTCAAAAATATGTCCTAGCATTAAATTTTCATGGATTTTTTTATGCATTTAAGTTCAATTGGAGTGGAAGAGGGCTTCCATTTTGAAGGTTTGATATTTTTTTTAAAAAAAAGCATTGGTCTTTAAACTGGAAGGTTTGATGGAATATTAAATTTGATGAATCATAGCAAGTATCTGTGTTTGTTAGCTTTTATAGAACACATTAAAGCACTCATTAATAAAGTCACAGTACATTGCCTTGAGCAGGCCCTCGGAGGTTAACGACTTGCTACAGGCTGATGTTCTCCAGCCTTACCATTTGAGGGTGGCTTGTGGCAAACTTAGTCCTCTTTAAAAATGGGATGTAAGAAAAATGTTTTATTTCCTATCTCAAAATCCAGGAATTTATTTGTCCTTTCCCATTTCTACTTTATCTTTGCCAAATGTCCTTGGGAAATCTCTAGCACTGAAATACAAGTGTGAAATCATTAGCTGGTTAGCTTCAGGGGGACCCTAAAGGGCCAGTGGAGTCCCCAAAGAAGTCAGCTTCCCTGCTGCAGCTCAGTGGGCAGCAGCTACTAGGAGTAACCCAATTCGGAAACCAAAAAATGGTAACTTAAGAAGCAAGGTTAATCTTTGATTTTTCTCTCCTTAGAAATGAGGAAACATTTGCATTGTTTTAGTGGGAATTGTATCATAACTTTATCTACCCAGAGACTCCTTGGTAGGTGTTGGTGGACTAACTAGATAATCATTGGGTCCATGACTCAAAGTGGTGTATACGAAGAACATGTATTACATTCAATTGTTCATCCCAGACAAGCTATTTACCTTTTTAAATTTACTGTGTGTGTATAAATGATATGTGCATACAATACATGTGTGTGTAGGAAGGTATCCTCACCCACACAGGGAAATGTGGAGGCCAGAGGTTGATGGTAGGGTGTCTTATCTCTTATCTCCCCTTATTCTCTTGAGACAGGGTCTCTCATTCAAACTTGTCACTTCAGCTAAAATGTCTGGCCAGAGAGCCCCCCCCCAGAATCAACATATCTCTGTACCCCAGCCCTGGGATTATAGGTGTGCATCCCATAGCTAGCTTTTTGCATGGATGCTGGAGATATGGACTGGAGTCTTCATGCCTGTTCAGCTACTGATGGAGCCATCTCCCCAGACCTACAAAACAGAATTTCTATACCAAAGTGTTATGTGTCTGAAACAACATGAAATCAACCCAGACTAAGACTGTGCAGACACTTAGAACAGTTGTAAAATTGTTCTGTTTCTTAATAGCAAATACAGGCTCTGTAGATGCCTTACGACAATTCAAGAAGTCTTTTTGCCATTCAGAAGAGACATCTTGATCAAGTGTGAGAATAAATTTTTTTGTAAAAGAGACCTGTCCAGTGCCTTGATTCTCTTGGGAATTGTTAGTAAAATAAATGACTCATATTGGTTTTATGTGAGAGACAAATCAAAGCATTTCCATGAGGTTACTGAGCTGAGCTGCTACAGTTTCAACATTTCCTGAGCACGTGGACAATGCTCCATTGGATGGGAGACAGTTCCCACCTTAGTCATTGTGTAGAGAAAAATAAAAGTTCAAATAAAAGAGGCCACCGAGGGGTATATGACTGCAATTGTTTGCAGGCCAAAACAACTTTGTACCTGTTTATTATTGTCAGTATCTTGTTATACTGTTCTTTCAGAATCAATAAGCTCACCTCCCTCTGCAGCTTTCCTATAAACCCTCTTGGAAGGATGTGTGGTACTGGAAGTCAGAATGTCAAAACATGGAAGGAGGAAGAGCCAATGATGGCAGGCGAAATTAAACCTGCTTTACTTACTAACCTGTTCCCGAGGGAAAGTTCTATTATGGTAAAATATATGGGAAAATTTTGGATTTCTCTTCATGTGAAACATAATTCTTTTCTTCAGAAGAAAAAAGAACAGACACTTATAACAAACATATTTACTTTTGCTAAAGAAAGACTGGTTTCAAAAGATTCCTTAATCTCAAACTTTCAACTCTTCTGGAAGGTTCTAGCTGCCCACTCTGTTCACATGAAGTTTAACTAATCTTATTAATTAAACTTATTAGTAGTTCTAACAGTTAACAAAAGGACAATGTATTAAAACTAGTCATACATTTCTTGGCCTCTATGGGTATTCTAAATAAATGAAATGCACATATCTGAAAATTCAAAACTAATATCCACTACTGAGAAAACACCCAGCATTTGTCTTTCTGGGTCTGGGTCTCTTTACTTAGGATGTCTCTGTGTGAGGTTGGGATTGAAGTGAGGGGAGACAGAATGTAATGGTATAAAGGCTTCAAGGGCAATGATGGAATTGGAAAGGTTAAATTGGGGTGGGAGATGGGAGAACAAAGTAGAGGAGAGAATCTGTGGAGGGATAAATAGCTCTCCAACACTATAGGCTATTGCCGGTGCTATTGGTTATCCTCTGGAAGCTGACAGTAAGGCCCTGTTGCTGAAGGCACCACATGCTTGATTCATAGAACATGGAGTTAGTTATCAAGCTGGTATTGGCCTGGAAGCTTCATCTTTAATGACTAGATTTCATGGTACTGTGTGCATGCTACCTGAGGAGAAAATTAATTATCACTGACCCAGCTGTAAATCCAACAAATGGTAGTATGAACTGACCTGGCAAGACATGCCTACTGGTGCAATAGTGGCATGAACATCACGAGAGTAACCAACCACTTTGTGATTGGATTTAAGTCCAACTCTGTAAGGTGAAAGCCATACCTAGCAACATGGGTTAAGAACTCATGGCTGGCTAGAAAGGTTACAGACCCAACTACTACTATTGTACGAAATGTATGTAATATTAAACCAATGCTTGACAATGTTCATTATACTCGTAGAGGAATGAATGCATCTCTTAAGCCTCATCAGAGAAGCTCCTACTTGCACTAAATAGTAATTAACAGAGACTTACTACCAGTAAAGGTGCAACAAAAGGAGGCTACAGTTACTCAGCCTTAAATAGGATGTTTATATCACACCTCATCCTCCCAAGGCTCAGGGATCATGATGGAAGATGGGCAGAAAGATTATAAGAGCCAGGGACAGTGGATGACTATAAGGAATCGGTATCTTCTAGACACCGCAGGGAAGCCCAGTAACTCACAGTGATTGTGACAGTATGCGTAAGACCTGTGCAAGATAAATCCAGACCCAGCATGGAGAGGGGACGTGGGTATGGAGTCTCACCTATAGCTGAGGAACTAATGGCAAAAGATAGCTGCTGGAAGAAAGAGAGTTAATTTTCAAGAGTTAGTTTCAAGTTAGTTTGCAATCCCCTGGTAAATTAACCATGCTCTAGTGGAAGGCCATACATCTAAGAATATATGAGCAGCTCAAATTGGACTTGATGGGTATAAATAAATAAATAAATGAATAAATAAATAAATAAAGACACAGAGTTGAGTGGGGAGAGGAGGGAGCTGAGATTGGAAGGAGTTGGGAGAGGGGGGTGAATATGAACAAAATACCTTGTAAGAAATTCTCAAAGAACTAATTAAAAACAAAAACCTAGCTTAACAGTACATTTCATTTGCATTTTCTCCTGTGTATTGCATCATTCATTCCTATCTGGTTGCGGCATGAGTGGAATAGAAGCTATTAAAGTAGGTAATATTATATAATTCGCTGTCTACTGTTTATTGTTAGGTCCAGACATAACTGTTATCAACTTTGTGGTTTGGAGATGTTAAATGTTCAACAGTCTACTCCTGAGGATTGGGATTGGAAGTGTTTGTCAATGTCCAAGGTATAAGCATATGCCTATAGTGGCTACTCTGAAGCTCCAAATCTATGCTGAAGGAAGAGGGAGAGATGTATGTGTCTGGGTCTTGACTGTGAGTTAGCATTATTGACCCCACTTACATTAACATATTATGATCCTATGATTACTTAACCGATTGGGGGAAAACGCTTGACTTTTAAAATTTATTTTACCTAAAAGCTATGAAAATAATTATCTCCAATGCTAAATATATTTCTCACAGGTAGGTATCGATATATATTTAAGCTCTGCAAGGAATCAGTTCTGGTTCACTTCTCTTTCTCAAAACTCTTGGTTAAAAATTACATTTGAAAGAAGAATGGGAACTCTGTGAGAAGGCTCAGTGGGTAATGGTACTTACTGCCAAATCTGAGCACCTGAGTTTGAGCCCCAAGCCCCATATGTTAGAAGGGAAGAAATGACTCCTATATTTTTGGTTGTGAGCCTAGCTTTTAACAGCTGAGCCATCTCTCCAGCCTGAGAAATGACACCTAAAAGCTGTCTTTGACCTCTATATGCCCAGCACATGAACATGCACAGGTGCACACACGTGTGTGTGTGCGCGCGCACACACACACACACACACACACACACACACACACACACACACACAAAATGTAAAAGAAATTAAACAGAATGTTCTAGAAAAAAATCTCTGCACAAGAAGAAAATATAATAGTGAATAATTATTATCATCCTCATTTATTGGGCTTTGATTGATGAATAAAATTTGTGTATAGCTAGGGTATAAAATGTAATATTTTGATGCATGGCTTGTGAAGTGATTACCACTCTCAAACTAATTAACATATCCATAACTACACTTATTTACACACACACTCTCTGTCTCTCTCTGTCTCTCTCTCTCTCTCTCTCCCTCTCTCTCTCTGTGTAGAACATGTGAGATCCACTCTGGCATATTATACTTAGGGTATATACACAGCTAATATATCAGGTCTCTAGTAGTTACAAGCTTCAAGGCTGATGGTCTGTGCCCTTTGACAAGATCTGTCCCACTGCTAACCCCCATCTCCTCAGACCCTCATAACCACTATCTGACTCCATTGCTCTGAGCTGGAGGTTTTTTCTTTAGGCATTCTGCATAGACATGTAACAGAGGTCATGTGATGTTAGTCTTTCTATGTCTGCCTTGGATAACTCAATATAATGTCCGTTAGGCTCATTCATGTTGTCAATGGCAGCCTAGCCTTCCTTTTCAATGCTGAGTATGGACAGTGGTAAATTATAATAGGCAGTCTGTCTCTATAATTTTTAATTAAAAAAATACGGTCTGAATGGCATTAAAATTTCTGTAGAAAAAGGCCACTCACTCATAAGGCTAATGAAAACGATGGGCAGTGAAATCTCTAAGTATTTATGAAGAAAAAAAGGAGAAAGGATCCATCCGGTAGAGCTGCCCCTGACTCCACGGGCTGTGCAGGCAACTACAAGAGCAGGGCTTATCGTTTGCAGCTGTTGCGGAGGAATGCCTGCAATGCGCGCAGCCCCTTTAAAACAGAATGGATTTTTAAGTTGCAGGAAGCCAAGTGTGCGACCACGTGGACCAGAATCTGTTAAGTATCATGTTGCTCTTTCTTCCCTTTCTTCCCATCTTAGGTCACATCTCAAATACGAACACCACCCAGAGGTCATTCAGGTGATCCGGGTGCCCCTGGAATGCAGCTGTGATGGGACTTGACCTTGAAGGACAGATGGCATCATGAGGAAATCTTCCAGCTTTGTGCTAGCCCGGGCTCAGTTCGTGATATTTCTGTCTACGGATAGCAAAAGACTTTCACTGTGAACTGCTTTCTGATGTGTGCCTAAAGCCAAGCTGAATTCATTAAAAGAGCCAAGAGGCAGAGACGTGCTTAAGGGGCTCTGTGAAGACTTAGATAAAAATTGATGAGAGTAGATAGCCAGAGAAATAGATTTTAAAAACCTTTATGTCTTCTCCTGTAAAAAAAAAAAGATATAATATTTATTTCAGGTTAATTTTCCATTCATTCTAATACATATTATTATGTGCTGCATTTCCTTTAAGGAGTGATGACTTTGAATAAAAGGCTTAATAGCAATGTATTTAGTTGAACTTGACATTCCTTTCTGATTTAATAACATTATGACTTCTTGCTAGCACAAGCCTTCCTATGGTAAAATTTAATGTCACCAGGACGTGGCATACTTTCATGAGTCCCTTCCAATTTTTTCTTCTTTGACCAGAATACTTTTACAGCCTCCTCTCTCTAGTGTTACTCAGATTCTTTGAAGTATTATCTGATTTCAGAGCTGAACTTAACCACGTCTTCGGGGGACTTAAAATAATCCTTATAGCCTCTTAATCTTCATTCCCTTGTCTACCACTCAGGTCGTCTTGGCCCATCATTGTTCTGAAAGGTACAAGGCAGATTTCTGGAATGTAGTGGCTAATTTGATTACACAGAGGTTATGTGCTTGAGTGAAAAAAAAGAAAACAATAGTTAACATTGCTCCATGGTCTTCATGCGTCAGGTACATTCTTTATCCCCATGATGGTCTGAAGGAGATAGGTCCTATTCCCAGCATTCCTGTTTTCTGGGTGAGGAGGCTGAGGTGCAGGAACCCCATGGAAATTTTACAAGTGCAGGATCAGTCCTTGCAGACTTGAACTTGGGTACTCTAGCAGGAGAGTCCATGTTTTTATCCACTGTGCCATACTTCACAGAGCAGTCTGCAATGACAGCTATATTGAAGGCAGGATGTGTGTGGGACGAACACTGGGCTAAGGGCCGTAAGAGGCACTCCAGGCTTCTTCTTTTGCTAGATAATTGTGCAAACAGAGAACATTCTATCATATTCAATAGTTGTGCATCCTATTTATGTTATATAAGTGCTTCAGACCTCGTGGAAAGGCCACTTCTGCAGCACCAATAAGGTCAATACTGAACACAGGCTCTGGTCAGACATTAAGGCTGATGTAAGGCTCCATGCATTTCTTACTGGCCTGAGTCCTCTCACTTCTTCCCTGCAAAATGCAGACGCAAAAAGTGACTACCTCAGAGGGTGGTAGATGGGGAAAGAGCAATGCACTTAAACTATTAATAGTACAGCGTGCATGAATGCTTCCCACTCCATCTACTGTCATTACTCCCATCCCACAGATGAGTAAATTGAGGTCCATGAACAATTGTCTACTCATGGTAGAGTCTGTATTCTAACCCAGGTATACTGTGTTTTACAAACAACATTTTTCTCCAAAGGCTGAGAACACACTCCACAAAGTAGCTAGTGCCTGAACAAGGTCTCCATCCCAGGGTTGTCTTCCACCTTCCCACAGTTTAGCAGCCACAGGCCCAAAGTGGTAACTATGAAAGACTCCCTCCTGCTGTCCCAGATTTCACAATTGCTTGTGATTATATGGGACCTGCCTCCATTCTGGCCAGTGCTGTACTCACCCTCACCCACACTGGCTCAGCTCCCATCACCAAGCTTTGGTTTCTTCTTCTGAAAACCAAAGGAGGAGAAAGGAAAGCAGGAATTTCAAGGCCTCCAGGCTTAAGAGCCATTCATTCCCTAGCCATCATAGGTAAGCTTGCTTTTATCAAAAAGGTGTTTTTTAATCTTTTTAAAAATATTTTTATCATTTAATTAGCACTCATATTTATGTATCCATCCCCCAATTCCCTCGCCCTCCCCTCCTCCCATGCTACTCCCCCAACCCTCCCCAACCCACCTCCCAACTCCTCCCCAGGGATAGTGAGGCCCTCCACAGGGGACCTTCAAAGTCTGTCATATCATTTGGGGTAGGGCCTAGGCCCTCCTTGCTGTATCTGGGCTGCAATAGTATCCCTCCATAGGGAATGGGCTCCCAAAGTCCATTTGTGCTCTACAGATAAAGACTGGCCCACTGTTAGAGGTCCCATAGACTGTCCTGGCCTCCTAGCTGGCACCCACATTCAGAGGGCTTGGTTTGGTCCAATGCTGTTTCCCCAGCTTCATGACGAGGGTCTCCATGCTCTCAGTAGGTCAGGTTTCTGTGGGTTTCTCCAGCCCCGTCTCGGCTCCTTTGCTCATCCCTCCTCCCTCTCCACAACTGGTTTCCAGGAGTATGGTTCAGTGCTTAGCTGTGGGTGCCTGTCTCTGCTTCAAATAGCTACTGGATGAAGGCTCTAGTAATGTTAACCAAGATAGGCATCAATCTCATTATATAGGAAGGGCATCAAAAGCAGCCTCTCCACCACTGCCTGGCTTCTTAGTTGGGGTCATCCCTGTGAATCCCCTACCATTTCCCCTGTGCCAGACCTCTCTAAAAACCTGTACTGTCTCCATCTATCAAGGCATCTGCTTTCTTGCCCTCCTCTATTCCTCCCCTGTCTCTGTTCTCTTGTTCTCCTCCCCCCTCCCCTTCTTCCCTTCCCACCTCCTTCCTCTACCCTCCCTCCCACTTTGGTCAGGGGTTCTTGTCCCCATCCCCTTCTTCGAGGGACTATGCAATCTTCTCTCTGGGTCCTCCTTGTTTCCTAGCTCCTCTGGCAGTGTGGATTGTAGACTGGTAATCCTTTGCTCTATGTCTAAAAATCAAAAATGAGTGAGTACATACCATATTTATCTTTTTGTGATTGGGTTACCTCACTCAGGATGGTTTCTTCTAGTTCCATCCATTTGCCTGCGAATCAAAAAGGTGATTTTTGATTTAATGTAAAATAATGAGAACTAAAGTTAAACAAAGCAACTGTTAGTAAGAGTGGCCTTAGTACATACTGAAACTTACTTATGTCAAGTGATTCCTGACACAGGATATGCAGGAAAATAAGAGCATGAACAGACATAAATCACCATACATCTCTAGGGTACATTAAGACACAAGAAGATTGGTACCCTAATTTCAATGTAAGTCAAGCATTGGTTTATTTTTATTAAAGACTTCAGAACTCTCTCCAAAGGAGCACAAACCTACCCATGATTCCAGTGTTTGCATCAGATTCTCTGAAAATGTTTTTTCTTCTTAGTAAAGCTGGGACTTTGGAATTTTAGAATGTTGCTGCTGTTTGGGTTTTTTTGTTTTCGTTTTTTTTGTTTTTTTTTTTTTTTTGAGATTAGGTTCTCGCTTCACAGGCCAGCTTGATCTCAGCCTACTGAGTGCTGGGATTTCAGACATGTGCCAGCACTCTGGCCTAGGGAACTAGGATCTATGAACTTTGACACTTACCTCTTTCCTCAAAACTCCCAAGAGTCTCACATCAGGTCCTAATGGACTTACAGAATCTGTCAGTCTGGGTTCCCTTCAGCTAAGAACAGTTACCGTAGAACTTGCCAGTTGGCATCTCTATGTGATCCCTTCTGCATAAAAACTCTTTATTTTCAGATTTTGCCATCATGCAGTAAGAGCACCGGGGACAGGGCTCTGTTGTTCCTCAAGGCAGGGTCATCACCATCCCCACTGTTGTCTCTTCAGTCCTGCTATCTCTGGAGAAGAGCCACATTCTGCCATCTCTGTGGGCTAAGCCTACATCCACAGTGGGTCAACACCCAGGCTTTCCAACAAGACCTCCATTATTTATTACTAACTGAAGCTCTGCCCTTAGCTCACTATCAGAGGGTCTTTCCAGCAGGGAAAAACCTCTCGTAGAGGGGCAGGACACCATTGCCATGGCAAGGTCTTTGACATGGCTAGAGATCCCCACCTGGGCTGTAGTTTTCTGGATTTAAACCTCAGCTTTTATCTTATGATGCTTCCTAGACATGGCTAGATAACATTTACAGATTAGTAAATAAATATTACGTGCATGGTAAAATATGGCCATTGTTTCCTTTGTCGTTAATAATGTAAAAAAAATGTATGATAATACATTTGACTTGCACTTGTAGGTGAGAACCCCAAATCCTTCATTACGACACTAAATCTGATTTTTGTTTGTGACCAGCATGAACGCTGACCTCTGCCCTTTGAATGATCTTTCCGTCTCCCAGAAAGTTCATGAAAAGGTCATGGAGCTGCAGACTCCCTCTCTGTGTGCATGGTCGTGTCTTTGCTATTGATCTGGGAAAAGACCATTTAGTTGCTTTGCTCGCTTTAGTTTTTAATGGCAACCTGATCTGTAATTATAGAATTTTCTATCTACATTCACACCTGAATAAGTACAGAAACCTCATCTCATTTCATGTCTGCTATTTAATCCTGACCACATCTCCCAATTAAATGCATTTCTTGAATTCTTCACAATGCAAAATATGACACTTTCTGGTCACAAGTTCAAATCAGGAGAGAAGGAAAAGATGGCCTAATAGCCAGAAATAAAAACATCAGTGAATTTTTCTTATGGATTCCTTCATGTCAAATTCACGTCATGGATGACTCTAGGTTTTCCCTTTAGATCATCTTGGCATGATGGAGGAGCAAAAATAAAAATGATTTCTAGTATATTCTTGAGGTGATTCCTTCTTTTGATGCTGCCTGTCACTGTAAAAGGGGTTATGAATCTCCAGAAACCTGTTCAGCTGTCAGCAGCATTGGCCTGGGTTTTCAAATCAGCCCGCTGTAACTGGTCCAGCTCGAAGGCTTTAAATCTCTACTAGAAAACTATTGCCATTTACAAAGCATGAGGATTGTACAGAAATGGTGAAAAATGCACCAGCGTCATACTTAGAATGATTGTGTGGGGAGGGTATAACAATACCTCTCAGGACGGTAAGCAATACGTATATTCATATCTGGTGCTATTTATCTTGTAGATATACGGCACTGGAAGTTCTCGGCTGCTGGCTGTTAGGCTCATAGCACTGAGAAGGAAAGATCCCTAGCTTTGTCACTGCCGTATATCACTGCAGCTGTGCCCTTTGATTACACTGGGGCGCCACCAGTCATTAATAACAGCGAGAGCTTTTTGTCTGGCAAATGCATCGCTGTACAGTCCTTTCTTAACACCTAGGCATCTTGATGGGGTGGCGGAGGTAAATTAAAGAGAAAGCTTGTTTACTTTACAGCCATGCTTGTGAAAATAAAGGTGGACCTTCCAGAACTATTGAAGAAAATGGATCCTCTCCTCCTCCCCTATACCATCTTATAAGCCTGAAACATTTTCATATTCTGTCTTTGCTCAAGGGAGTCCTGTCATGAGTCTTGCTCAAACAAACAATATGAATACAATATAATGATGCTTTCAATTCCATCACTGTCACACTTATTTGGCTTCAAGAGAGTTACAAAGAAGTCAGAAGCCAAGAGGACAATTACGTTGTAGACTTGGAAACCCAGGTATGGCCAGGGCTGAAGGAGAGGATGGTGCTTCCCAATAAGGAGAAACATAGCCAAGTGCAATGCTTCTTGGTATATTGCAGATACCCTGTCCTAGTCACTTTTCTATTGCCGTGACAAAACATTATGACCAAGGCCACTCATGAAAGAAAGCTTTTAATCCAGCTTATGGTTTCAAAGGGTGAGAGTCCATGATGGAAGAGTAAAGGCATGGTGGCAGGGACAGCTAAGGCAGGAGACAAAGAGAAAGAGAGCATACTGGAAATGGCAGGAGTCTTGAAATCTCAAAGCCTACCTCTAGGGACATTCATTCTCCAACAAAAACACACCTTCTAATCCTTCGAAAACAGTTCCACTAACTGGGGACAATCATTCACATAGATGAGCCATTGGGAGTCATTCTCATTCAAACCAACAAAGCACTGTCCTGTTCAAGGCATCCTGAAGTTGACCCAATGCTAGGGGACTTTGTTCAGACTAAAATAACTCAGAAATGGGTTCAAGAATGCCACACCATCAAACCATGTAGCTCTTTAAATGGTGAGTTGATATGACCATGTGCTGTCATTTTTACCTTCATTTCCATGGCTTCTAGGCTATGCAAGCCATCGCCATTTCTTGCTAAGACTCTTCTCGGAATTGTTTTATTACCTCTATTGCAGCTTCCCTTATCTCAGAGTTATTCCAAGTAGTTCAGTTCAGTGTTTCCCCATCAATGTCTAAAACAGGAAACCAAGGAAGAGAGTAGGAT
Source organism: Cricetulus griseus (assembly GCF_003668045.3). Classification (NCBI taxonomy): domain Eukaryota; kingdom Metazoa; phylum Chordata; class Mammalia; order Rodentia; family Cricetidae; genus Cricetulus; species Cricetulus griseus. Next base: position 99,988,080 of record NC_048599.1, on the reverse strand, counting down.
GGCACCAGGCAAGTCACGGCTACTACATAGAAGAGCATTGTCCCTGGAAATTCTTTCTGTTGTGTTGGTGTGTGAAGTCACTGTTCCAGATAACAGCCACAAAGCTCACCTGCAAGTAGTCCACTGTTTCCCAAAGTATAAGATGCTTCTGGGCTATTTAGATTCATCATAAGAGAACAGGCGATGGTGGTGTTATTGCTTTTTCAGATCTTTATTCAATTCACCTAACTAGGTCATGATGAAAGTCTCAGATATGTGTTGGTATGTTTTAGTACCCATTGATTATTTGTTAAGTTCCTGATTTCCAGTTTCTTTTCTGTCTATTTTTAGTACAATGAAAACAGTCTTCAGGGTCAAAGCTCACAGGATTTCATGTAGCCCTTGGCCTCAACCTCAATATATAGTTAAAGTTGGCCTTGGATTCCTTATCCTCTTGCCTCTACCTCTCAAGTTCTGTGATTTACAGGTATATGCTAGTATGCCAGCTCGGGTTCTTGAAAAGATGATGACTGAATTTTACATTGTTTTGTTAATATTTGCTTTCATTATGGTCATTTTTTACGATAAACAGCACTGACTTCCTATTGATGCTTGTCACATAAAGTTTTTTAAAAAATAATTTGGAGAGGGCCAGTGATAAAGGCACTTGCCTGGTGACCTGAGTTTGATTCATTCAACATGTGCCCCCCCACCCCATCTTGCACATGTGCATGACTAGTCTGGGAGGAGTTGAAGTAGGGGAAAGAATATGATCAAAATATATTAAATGAAAAAAAAGATAATAAGAGGAAAAGAACGAGTTAATCCAAACAAGAATATTGAAAATTTGGAATTTGAGAAGAACATGGCTGGAGCAAAAAGATTGTAATTGACATGGAAATTGCTGCAGTTGAGTGAAAGCTATTTATCAGGTTTTTTAACTACTGCCAGAGTAGCCATCTTGAAATACAATCAAGTCCACTCTACTTCTCTATGAAATCCATCAGCAGAGTTCTTTGGTCTTCAGACTCTGAGGCCCTCCTTTTCCAAGCCTATCTTTTTCCACACTCTCACACACGTGCCAGTTCTGTCCTTTCTGATGAATGGAAAGCTCCAGTCTTGCCCTCAGCCAGGCACTGTGCTTATTCACACCATGGAGGTGCCAGTGTAGAGCAACTCTGTGTTGTTTGCTTTAAACAACAGAGGTGAGACTGATTTAGAAGACTTTACGTTTAGAAGCAGGGAAGTTAAGCAGTAAACCGGCACTGTTTTGAGAAGAACCACGTTAGTTTTCTGAAGGTGGAGGCCATGTTTTTCTCCTTTCTGGAGAAGGGCATTGTGTACAATCTCATTTTGACACCAGTTTTGGGTCAGTTACCAAGACTCAGTGTGCTGGTCATCCTTGGGGCGGGGTGGAGGCAGTGAGGAATGATAGCAGTGTAGCCAGTCTGCTTGGTAAAGGTCACTGCCCCTTACCATCCCGAGATGACTTTTTGCCTCAAGAGAAGCAGATACTAGACACTAGAAGTCAGTTTCAGACCAATGTAGGATCACATTTAGTCATATTAAAGTTTCCCTTTCTGACTCCAGGCTCCAATATTCTCCCCTGCACTTGATCAAGATGACTTGGTCTCCAAGTACATACTCTTTAAAAGAGTTAGAGATATTTCCAATATTAGCATTAGCAATCTTGGGAACAATTGAGGAACCATAGCAATAACTATGTATTTGTACTGACTGTATACAATAAAGGTAGTGTGCCAAAGGCATGAGTTAGTGATGAGTATGGTGTGCTCTCCAACCTCAAGGAACTCACAATGTAACAGGAATCACACATACCCACAATGAGGCAAGGCAGTATCAGTATCAAGGCAGTAACAGAATGTTGTCCTGATAAACATTTAACAAGTAGTTGTATAGATCCAATGACAGGTGTACCTATCTGTAGCTCATACCCATTTCCATGGTGTAAATGCTCTCACTGTTGCTTCTTTAAGCCATAGTAGTATCATTTCAAGCAATGTAGTCACTGAATGCAGAGTTGGAAAGAGACACTAGCCATGGACTCCCTAACTGGTCCTACAGACAGTCTGTGTAACTTTAAGGCTCAGGGTTGACAACTTGACAGGTACCAAGACACAGAACATACCTCATTCCTCCATCCTTTATGTTCCGCATCTTCATAGAGAAGGTATGGTGGTGGTAGTGTTTACCTCATAGAAGGTCCCTTAAGACAATTGATGTAAAGTGTTTGAAGTGAGTCTCTGACATATGTTCTCAAGTGTGTACCTAATGGTCTCAATTAAACACAAAGAGGTAAAGAGGTGGCTAAGACTGAAGGAAGAGATAGGGTTTGCCCATAGAGTGGGAGGGTAGAAGTGGTGTCCTAAGAGTCTTATGACACCATGGTAAAACCAGCCAACTAAGAAGGAAGCAGACTTCTGAAACACCATGCCATTCAGTTTGGGAGCATGAAAATGACATGTTAGGAAGTAGGATGGACTGTGTTAAGAAGTCTTGAATTCCAAAACAGCAGATGGACTTTATAGAGGGCAACACATTGCCTCTGACAAGGAGGCAGAAAAATGTCCTGGTGCCCAGCATTCCCAATAAATCTTCTTTAAAGTAAGGATGACTGTTCTAGTTTTCTCTTGCTGTGATTAACACCGTGACCTGAAGCAACTTGGAAAGTAAGGTTTATTTTATTTTACAGTTTCTAGTCCATCATCAAAGGGAATCCGAGGAGAAAACCCAAGCAAGAACTTAAAAAAGGCAGAAACCATGAAGGAGTGAGATTCTTGCTTGCTCTCCTCTGGCATGCTCAGTTAGTTTTTTTTTGTTTTTGTTTTTTTTTTTTTTTTGTTTTTTGTTTTTTTTATACAGCCTGGACCCACCCGATTGCTTAGGGATGTGCTGCCCACATGGGCTGGGTTCTCTCACCCCCATTACCAATCAAATCATTTTGTGTGTGCCACACAAAATGCCACACAAACAAGCCACAGGCCATCGAGTGGAGGCAATTCTTCAATTAAGGTTCCATCTGCACAGGTATGTCAAGTTGGCAAGCAAGATTAGTCATCACTGTGACATAAATGTGCACGTGATATGCACATCAAATCATCCCGTTGGAAATCTGTAACTATCACTGCATGAAAAGCAAGTATTAGCTGGCTCTATTCAAGACCAGTGCAGAACTGGAGAACACCGAAACGGACCAACGTCCATATGAAGCCCAGTGTTCCTTCTGGAAGTACAGCTGAGCCAATGGAAGTTTTCAGGCTAATGCATCTTCCTATGTGCATGATAGAAATTTCATATGAAGTCCTTTTTATAGAGATGGATGACCTCACTGCAGTTCACAGAATCACTAACACAGAATGAAAGTCTGCCTGCTGTAAGTGAATTACACATAGAACTTTTTCAAACATTGCTGCCTGACGTTAAGCAGAGCCGATTGAGGGAAAAATTGTCCCATTCACACTGCTTTCCATAATGTTGCCTCTTTAGAAAACACTTTATTTCACAATGGCTCATTTGCCCTGGATCTAATTTCTATTATTCCAGGCCTTGTTTTATGAGCAATATTCAAGGAGCCAAGTTTTAACAGTTTACAAATGTCTCCAAATCACATCGATTTTATAATAGCCTTAACATTTACACAATGCCTGCTGATTCTAATTGGGTCCTAGCAAACATGGCCTCTTTGCATCCTCACAAAAACCCTGTGAGATGGCACTTACAGGGCTTAGAGTTGAGTGTGACAAAGGTAAAGACCTTCCATCATTGTAGAATCCATCATTGTTTGGTTTGCTAAATGTTTGTTACATGGGTCCTTCGAAGAACACGTGCTGGATGGATAAAAGAAGGAGTTACTGTTTTCAAGGAATTTGCATTCTCAATAGGAAAGCCGACAACGAGAAAATAAATTATCCCTTAATGATTGTGATTCAAGCTCAAGAGGCCATAAGCAGAGTGTGTGATGGTGCAGATGCAAAAGACCATATTGATAACAATATTAGAGACAATGTTTCAACTGAGACATGAACAATAGAGACTGAGCTAGTCATCAAGACCTTGGTGGAGCATTTTAGGCAGTTAGACTTTTAGATGCAAAGGCAAACAGAGCTTGGTGAGGTTAAGGAAACAATGGTGGCTAGGAGGAAATGAGCAAAGTGGACAGTGGTAAAAATGAAGTCAGAGACAAAGACTGAGGACTTCAACTTGCAATTTAAGACACTGAAGGGTTTTAAGTAGATGAGAGACATGCCAATGTGGGATGAATGGACTCCAGGATGGTAAGCCATGAGGCCACTCCCCAACTAAAGCCCAGAGAGAGGAAACAGTTTGTTCAAGATCATCCACAGCATTTACTAGTGGCAGAATTACTCTGTAATCTAGGCTTCCTATTTCAAGATTGTACTCTTACACTTGCAAGTAAGACAATGTCTGTTGAGGAATATTTGTGAACACTTTAAAGATGTGCCTTTGTTTAAGTCACCTCTGATTGGTTTAATAAAGAGATAAATGGCCAATAGCTAGGCAGACAGGAGAGGATAGGTGGGACTTCCAGAGAAGGAGAGGAAGAGGAGGAGGAATCTAGGCACACAGATTTTCTCTGCAGACTTGGAGCAAGTCGGACACACCGAGGAGAGGTAACTGAGTCATGTGTCAGAATTCAGATTTTAAAATATCAGTTAATTAAGTTATGAGCTAGTTAAAAACAAGCCTAAGCTAAAGTTCAAGCTTTTATAACTAATAATAAGCTTCTGTGTCATTATATGGGGGCTGGTGATCCAAATGTAGTCCGACAAAAAGTTTGCTACAAATGTCTAAGGGACTTTACTGTTTGCATAGGAACAGTGAAAAGGTTTACCATCTCAATCATCAGGAAAAATGTCAAAAAGAGCTTTTCACAGTGTATTTATGTGTATAAGTGTGCATCTCTGGGTAGTCTACACCACTATAATCTGTGGGTCAGGTGTACTTTGTTGTCTACTTAATTTCCATTCTTTTTCTTTCTCCTTCCCACAGACCGTTGTTCATTCAAGATAGCATTATATGTTCCAGTGTCCTATGCAATTAGGAGAAACTTATTTTGACCAAGGATATTTCCCTCCCACCTTGGAAGCATCTGAACATTTTCACTTTCCCAATGAAGGCCTCACTTCATTCTATATTGTGGATACTTTCTCCTTCACATGGAGCCATGAGCATGAAAGCCACATGTGAGAAGGGCAGAGCCAAAAGCCAGAAAGCCTGGTCCTTGATGGCGAAAAGGTATTGCATTGCTCTGCACATATGGTTCCTGATCCTTAATACTGATGAGATGCTAGTTATATGTCTGTGCTAAGGCTGTAAGTGCAGCTGAGAAAGAGATGAACTGATTCTGTGGGGTCTAGGAGGCAGAAAAATTAATATGGTGCTGCTATTCAGTGAAATTATGAGATGCACAAGAGTCAAAGCAAGAGCTGTGCATTTTCCTAAACATGAGAGGTGTCTTTCTTCCTCTTTCCATGTGTGTATGCATGTGTATGTCTATGAAGTTGTGCTTGCCAGTGTGTATGCACTCAGAAGCCAGAGGTCTATGTTGGGTGTCCTCCTCTTCCCCTCTCCATATTTTTAGACAGGGTCTCTCACTAATTCTGGAGCTTGCTGTTTTGACTAGACTGACTGGCGAGTAGCTCCTGGGTTCTGCCTGTCTCTGCTCCCAGCCTCCCAGGTCTGGGGTCACAGATAGGTGCATCCATGCCTAGCTCTTATATGGATGTTGGGCATCTGAATTCAGGTCCTCATCCTTGCATAGCGAGCACTTTACCCACCAAGACATCTCCCAAGTGGAGAAAATACCAAAGGTATTCTCTTTACTTAAGAGAATTAAACCATCATCCTTTCCAACGAAAATTCCCAGCACTGAAGGTAGGTCCATGAATGGAGAATCAGAATATGGACATTTGAACTACGTCATGAGAGGGCTCCTCAGGAAGCTATCCAAATAACCTGCCTTCACCTGCATGTTAACTTAAGGAGTTCAGGTAAAGCCTCCTGGGAAGACGCCCTCTGGGGATTCAACTTTAGCCAGCTCAAGGGGCTCCTGACTCCTTTGTGGAAGTGGATCATAGCACCTCTCCTTTCCAAGTTATTCATACCTTAGATGGTGTCAGATTTCTGATGGCCACCCATATGAGTATGGGGTATGGGTATGGGGTATGAGTATATGAGTATGGGAATGTCTCCATATGATGAAAGGGAATATGTGTGAGAGCTTTCTGTGTCTCGTCTTTCCATGACAACCTAAAAGCACTGCCATGCCCCACTGAAGTCTTTCAACATCTATTTAAAGGTACTGTTTGGGAAAAAGAGCAAAAACAGTTTCTCCACACCAGCATTGCTCTTAGAATACGTGTTTTACACACACACACACACACACACACACACACACACGACTGTAACCTTGAAAGCAATGTAATTTCAAGCCCCAGTACAAGCATGAAGCACCTTGCTTAGTCCATAAATATTCATCACGTGTCTGACTCACGGACTGGGAAGAAGTCACTGTTTCCATGGAAAGGCCCAGATAACAGGTCACCAAGCAAGCTTAAAGCAACAAGGACAACCTCAGGGTCTCCATCTTTAAAATGCCCCAAATGCATGACCACTGAATGCTGTCTGTGAGAGACTAATAAGGCCCACTGGGCAGTGTCCAGACAACAAGCTGTCACACTGAAAAGGTGCTTTCACTTTCTAGACTTGTTCATCTTGTACCTTCTACCAGTTCAGCCATGCAGCACACACTGTGTTCTTACGTCAGTTATCCTGAAGTTCTTTTCTCTTGGTGTTGTTTGGGAAGGCCAGAAAGAAGGATTGACTGTGAACCAATAGGCTCAAACAGCCACCACCTTGTGTGTTAGATTGCTCCTCTCAGAGACGGGGCCTAGAGGTGACTCGCTACCGCCACAGGATGGGAGCCCTTCTGAAGTTTTAGTAGCTATCCCCCACTTTAACAGCATAGACACTGGCATTAAAAACAGAATTTGTACAAGATGTGTAAAATGTCATATTTAGGAAATATATTTGTCAAGGAAAGTCACACCGGCTTCTACCTTCTAAGTACGGAGGTTAAAGGTGTGGGCCACCATTCCCTGACCAACTATAATATAGAGATATAGATACATGGATAAATAGATGAGTAGACTATAGACATATAGACATAGATATAGATTAGATACAGATATATGATTTTAATCCGAGCACTCAGGGGGCAGAGGACCTCTGTGAGTTCATGGCCAGCTTGGTCTATATAGAGAGTTTCAGGCCAGCGTTACATGGTGAGATCCCTTTGTGTGTGTGTGTGTGTGTGTGTGTGTGTGTGTGTGTAGACTTTGATGACAGCCCTTGGCTTCTTGTCCAAAAGGCATCCTGGAAAATCTTGGTTTTGTGGCAATAACTGGTTCTGAGGCAGTGACTTGACGCAATTTTCAGGCCTGCATAGGGAGAGGAAGAGAAGATCAGTCAGTTTATCAGGCAGCAAGGATATGCTTTTCAAAAATGCACCATCTCCCCAAAGTTTAGTTTTCCCGTCACCATTTATATTCCTGAGGAATAGACGTGTCTCTCACTCTGCAGCAGTGTTTCGTGACATTTGGATTTACACTGTTCAAGTTGAAGTCTCTAGCCCCTTGCAGTCTGTCAAAAACAGCTTCTTTGTCCATTTGTTTTTGTCTTCCACACCCAGTCTGAATCTCTTTTGTAAATTTATACTTGACAACCCTCGTATTTCAGTAGCTGGCTTAGGTTTCACAATCTACCTTGCTTGCTCAGTTACATCAGCTGAAACAACAAATTTAATCCATGATGTCAATAGTAAATTATAGCAGAGAAGTAATATATGTCTGACATCATAAAGGTCAAGGCTATGGTAAAAGCCCTGCAAATTCAGGAGCCATTGTGTTTGACCAAGAGGTAGACTCTGGCTAAATGCTTACATTATGAAAATCAGATTAGCACTAAAAGCTGCATTTGGGTAATCTTATTTTTTTAAATATCTTTTTTATGGGAAATTTCTAAAAGCAGTAAGCTCTTCCACTCTATCCTGCACTGTGGATTTTGCTCCCATGGACATTGGCTGTGTAATTATATTTTATATTTGGTAGTGGATAAATAATTAAAACGAGAATTACTTTCCTGAAAAGATTCATTTAGAGCCCACATTTTCTATTACCATAGCTGCTGGCTGGGGGAGGGGACATCGCCTCCTACCTACCTAAACTACCTTGCCATTAAAGTATCTAAATTACCTTGGTGAATTCTGAGCACAGAAGTGGTTGATGAATTGCTTTTGCATAAATGCACTTTCCCTTTGCTAGAATCTAATTTTATGAAACACTCATGTGCATGAACACACATGCACACTTTCATGTGTGGGCATAAGCACACACACACACACATACACACACACACACACACACACACAGAGAGAGAGAGAGAGAGAGAGAGAGAGAGAGAGAGAGAGAGAGAGAGAGACCAGAGCCACTGAACTCTCTCAGGAAGAAAAATTGAAGGCTGGAATTTTCCCTATATAATGAAGCTTTTTAAAAATGTTGCCAGTAATATAAGCATCTCTAAGGAAAGCCCAAATGGTTTCACCTCCTGTAGGGAAGAGCAGTTCATGAATCATTGTTTCCATGCAAAAGGGTTTCATTCCTTTAACTGGGGCTATCAATTGTAGCAGCTGGATTTTTTTTTAAGTGACAAAATTTGATTCTGCTTTAAGCTCATTTATTACAAGTATGAGAGAAGATCCTTCAAAAAGACCCCAGTCGTTTTGTGGATGAAGATAAGAGTCTACTGCCGGCATCCCTTTGTCCTTAGGTGGTCTGATCTGTTGTGGGTATTCCTAAGCAGCTATGGTGGGTTTTTGAGCAGCAGTAACATCTCTCACTAGGCTCAGAGGCATTTCCTCTTATTAATTAGTTGTTGTAGTTTACATGTGTTCTTGCTGGGGTGTTGTGTGGTGGGAAAAATATGGCTTCTGAGCCTCCAGTACACAATGTGGTGACATAGCCACGTGTTAGGCATTGCCTCATGGCAGGTTTGGTGCCTCTTGTGTCCCTGAGAGCCAGGGACTTCCAGACAATGTAGAACTATTCCCTTACCTGAGCTATTCCGGGGGATCTGGAAGAAGACAGGTTGATAGAAGGAACTTAGTCTTGAGTCCTTGGCTGGAGTATCTCAGATCCGACTGCCTCTTATTGCACAGTGTGTGCTGAACTGGGCCCTGAGTCAGGAGAGAAGAAGTGTAGTTCAAGGTGACCCATGCCTAGGTCTGTTAGTTTGCTTCATTTACGATCACTCACCACCATTGCTCAGACTGACCAGGGTTCATGTTGACATAACACTTCAAAGAAAGAAAATGACTATTAAACACTAAGGGTTATTGTGACTAATAAGTGTCCATTTCCCCAAGATTTACTTAATTTGGTAATTAATGTTCATGAACATCCTTTAGAGAATGTAAATGAATATGATTTCTGTATCTAAGAATATTAAATTGAAAATCATGACAAAATTATAGAGAATATAGCTCTCTAAGTGGTCCCCCCTCTCTCTGGGGGTATGTGTGTGTGACTTTGCTGAAGGGAGGATGGAGCAGTGAAGAGCAAGTGTGTCATTCATGATGACGTTAAACACAATCTACCATAGAGCTCTTTGATACATTGGCAGCAACTGTGGCATTGATTTGTATTGATTTATATGCCAATGAGAGATCACTGATGCATATTATCTTGTCTGATATCATCATCAAATTTAATCGTGATTCTTTTCATAGTAAAACAGAAAAATTAATTTCCCAAATTTTTATTACAAAGCAAAATGCCATTCTACAAATCGGGTTTCGATCAGTTTGACAGCAATGGATGGTTTTCTCTATATTAATGTTGAAACAAATCTTGTTGTCTGAATGAGTGAGTGAGTGACGGCAGCTGGCTCTGGGGTCTGCCCATCTGCACTAACGGATTTCCATGTACGGGGAGTGAACAGAAGTTCTTACAAGTTTACTGAGCCTGTTTGGCCTGAAAAGACCCTCCGGAATGTTTGCACACTGCCTTAACTAGCAATCATTGGATGCCTGTGAATTAGGTGTTGTTATTTTCCCATTTTACAAAAGAGAAAATGGCACTCGGAAGGTCTGGGCAAGAAAATCTTGGGTTCCAGGTCATCTTGGCCTACATTACATAGTAAGACCCTGTTTCAAAGGTAAACAAGACAACATGACAAAGAACAAAACTAATGCTGTGTGAGGCAAAGCAACCTTTCCAAGCTGCTCACTCAGTGGGCTGGCTGCTAGTTGTGGACAGATTTCCTTTGAGTCAACTGTTTCTGCTCTAAAATTGCATGGATTGGTCCAAACACTACCACCACATCCCTAAGTACTACCAATCGTGCCTCCTTCTAGCTGGCTCTCCTTACATGGTTCCTTTGATGTGGGGTAGTCTCCCAGGATTTCTCTCACCCAGAGCCATCCTGGTGGCTCCTGCCTTTGATGGGTTAGTAGGAATGTGAAACTCTTTATTATCCCATTAGCCATTTTCTCTTTCGTGCTAAGCCTAACAATTTATTAACACTATTTAGGCTAATGTGTAGTTACATGATTTTACAGTTACTCTATACTTTAATATGGTGACACACTTAGGTGTCTAGATCCTCTGTGTGATTTTTCTAAAGTCAGAAGTTAGATGATTTGGCAATATTCCTATGTAGAATGCCTTCCTTCCCAAAAGCCTGAAGAGATGATGGCAGGACCACTGTGATTTGAGTAGGTTTGAGGTGCAGGAGCATTAGGAGAGACATTCATGATTACTGCTCAGGTTGCCAAGGTGATGGTGAATCTTGGGGGAAGTTCAGGAGCCCTGATTTCAAGTTCCTCACTGTAGACATATTTCATATCATACAGCAAAAATCTGTAAAGGCCTTTAGATGACAAGTGTAAGAAAGAGATCCATACTGACCCGTTAGCAGAAAGGAATTTACTGCAAAATCACATGTGGTCTGGAATTGAGAAGAAGTCTGGGTGGAGGATGATGCAAGCTGTCTCAGCACACCCTTTCTCTCTCCCTCCTTCATTTCCCCCCTCCTCTCATCTTGATCTCACAGCATCTGCTCTCTGGAACCTCCCATTCTGCTCCCTGGGTCCACTGTTCACACCTAGCTGCTCAGCTTCTTCCTTCCCTCTTCTCCAGGCTTTAGAACACAGCCAAGGAGCCAATAGGGCCAGAAGATGCCTTTTATTCAGCTAGCTCAAGGTGTAGAACAAATTTTTGACTTGCTTTTTAAAATCAAGCTGTACATTATTGCCATGTAATTACAAAATTTTAATATATTCAGATGATAGCCTTAAGACTGCTATAATCTGTGCATATTTACACATTTTCTTTTGTGCTTTCAGCATGGTGCTACTTTTTAGCTACGTTCTAATTTACTGTAATCCCATCTCACCCTTGTATTAATTTACATAATAGCCAGTCTAAGGTTATCCATAGATGTCCTTATCATAAGTGGGAAAACATTGTACAATGGTCCCATGGCATCTGTTGTTGTTATTACTATTTGTTAATATGTATTGATTGAGCCAGGTGTGGTGGCACACACCTTTAATCCCAGCACATGGGAGGCAGAGGCAGGCAGATCTCTGTGAGTTCAAGACCAGCCTGGTCTATAAGAGCTAGTTCCAGGAGAGTCTCCAAATCCAAAGAGAAACCCTGTCTCAAACAAAACAATATATATGTTGATCTAATATATATATATTGATCCACCCCCCCAAAACAAACAAACAAACACAACCTTCTCTCTTGGTACAAGTGATGACTTACTGCTTTGTAGTCTGCCCAAAGATCTCAGCTAAAAAGCACAGTGGCTAATCTATGAACCATTTTTTTTTAATAACTTGAACAGACCCATGGATATCCTCTAAATATCTACAGGGAAATAATTTCATATTCAGACAATTGATTAGGATTCTTGGGTGAGTTTAATAGTAGGCTAGCACAGTCAAGGCAACCTTGAAATACCTGGGTAGGAGTAAGTAAGTTAGGGAGGCTTTGAAAACATTTTTTCATTTTTGGATACAACAAAACAGCCCATGTTTTTAAAAACGTGTGTGGTCTTTTCTTATTCTTCCAAAATTGGCCCTTTCTTCATCTTTGATACACCCACCACCTCTATTAAGACAGTAACATAGCTGTTTCATTCTCTTCCAAATGTCTCTGCCAACACAGATTTAGATTGAAAATAGATTGCAGAAAAGAAGTTATGAGGCAGTAGAAGCATCTCAGCTCTCCGTGAGCTCTGGGCACTGAGGCCACATCTCTCAGGAGTTCATCTCGTAAAAAGATAGCAACCATTCTTTCAAAGAAGCTCAAGCAGAAAGAAAGGTTTTTATGTAGACAACAAACATAGCAAGGTATGTTTATAAGGAACGGTCTTCAGCACTTCCTAATTTCACTTAATTAAGGTTAATTATTAACTGTGTAAAAAAAACCAAAGCAAAGAAAACAATTAGACAAATGGCCTTAGTCCAGGAAATGCAAAATTCTGCAAGTGCTTAAGACTCACTTTTTTGAAAATTTTATTTTATATGTATTTATTTTATTTCACATGTATGAGCATTTTGTCTGCAAAATACCACGTGCATGCATGATTCCCAAAGAGTTCAAAAGAGGGCATTGGTACACTGGAATTGGAGTTATAGCTAGCTGACTGTGTGCTTCCCTGTTGGTGTTGGGAACTGAACCCCAATCCTCTGCAAGATTAACTAATGCTAACTACTGGACCATCTCTCCAGCCCAGTACACATGGGCTTTATACATAAGAATGCTCCACTAAGCTGTATTAAAAGAAGAAGAAGAAGAAGAAGAAGAAGAAGAAGAAGAAGAAGAAGAAGAACAACAACAACAACAACAACAACAACAACAACAACAACAACAAGAACAACAAGAAGAACAACAAGAAGAACAACAAGAAGAAGACAAGCCTAGGGCAAGAAGGTACAATCTTTAAACTAGGTGCTGTGGGTGGAGATATCTGTAGAGCCTCCACAGCACACTGCTGTCATGGCTGGGGGTAACGTGAGACCAGTGGGGTCTAAGGTGATGCCCAAGAGCCTGACACAGCAGGTCTTATTCAACCTGCTTTTCATAATTGACTTACATTAATCTAATATTGAATTTGATGCTGATTTTTCTTTAATTTCCTTACATTTATTGTATTTTGCCTAGCAATTTGGCCTAGCGGCTGTTTCAAACATCCTGTTTCTTTCACTGTCCTCCTGCTACTTTGGTGGTTGAGACCTGTGAATGTGGAGCCAGCAAGCCTGGACTTGAGTCCCAGCCATACCCAGCAGTGTGACCTTGGGGAAGTTGGCAACTTTTCCATTTATTCTCTCTGGGCAATACTAATTATATTATAGGATTTTTATTCTTGATAAAATGAAATAATATTTGTAAGACATTTAAGCCTAATGTATGTTTTATTTGTTTGATTTTACAAAACAATTAGTGTATATATAACTGTACTTTGTAAATCTGATGAAAGTGATATGATGCTTCATCTGAGTGTTGGGAAAAGCATTAACCAGTAAATTTCGGATGAAGAACCCAGTAAGTAACACTTTACTGAATTTTGGTTCATATAATTGGGAGGTGATCACAAAACGTCAGCTCTGAGAGTCCAAACATTGACCCCAGGCTTACATTAGTTGTAAGAGGGGACCTTAATTGCTTTGATGAAGGAAAGCAATGCTGGATTCATACAGCCAGCAGAGTTAATCAAATTGTGATCCAGGGACCAAGGCTAGTCCATGGACTGTTTCTACTCTGAAATGAGGTGTGTTCAAGCATTGGTAGTAAATGGGCACAAATTTCTATAGCAGTTTCACACCCAAAAGGCTCGCTGGACAGCTATCAAGAAGTGGTGCCCCACGAGGTGAGTTATATACAATGAGGAGCGCAAACATGTAATATTTTAAGGTTAATTTGCTAATTATAACTAAAAATCTATAAATATAAAACTCTTGTGTGTCTGAAAGCCAATCTACATTTAAATGTAACTTTACAGAATCAGTGGGTGACACTAGCTTGCTTATGAATAATTGAAAACATGTTCCAAATAAATTATTTTTCATTTCATTTTGGGGAAGAAATGGATACCTGATATTCTCCTTATTGCTATGAATATCTCTAAGATTGGTTTCTGTTTTAAGTGCTATTAAAACATAGAGTCAATTTGATATACATTATCCCCTATGAATAACACTGTCATCAATCTAACCCAGATTAGATAAATTAACAAGCAAGAGGAAAGCTCATTCATCACATTAAAATTAAATATTGATGTATAAAGTGTTCATTAAATGTCTGCATATAAGACTCTAATACAAGGTTTGTTCACTCATAATTTTATGTTATAATTGGAGAGCTAGAAAAATGTGAGTGTAAAAACAGTTTTCTCTGTTTGTCTCTGTAAATGTTTCAGTGACCAATGTAACTGTCATGGCAAGCACTATAATCCCACTATGTGGTAAACTGAGGCAGGAGGCTCCAGAGTTCAAGGCTAGTCTGAGCTACACAGTGAGGCCCCCTCTCAAAAACTAATTTCCTCTTGTTGTATATTATTTGATGACATTTATTGAAATATGACTTTATATCTTTTTAATCCAGTGTTGAAGAGGAGCATGTATTTTGTAGGTGTCTGTCTCTTTTTTAAATCTCGTAATTTAGTTTTATTTGCTCTACGAAAATGACCAGTCTCTCAGAAATTCCTTAAAAATCTGATTTTTCATAATAGTTTGAATAATATCACAGTATATTATTTTCTTGATTCACCAATGCACCAAAAAAACAACTATGAAATTAATATGAGCCTCATAAGATACGTTCACCTATAAAAATGGTTGCAGTTGTGTAACACAAGGCATTGTGTGGCTGAATATTATGAGTTAGCTTTGAAGGCATCTTAAAAATGTTATGTTCACATCATAACAATGTCCTGTAATTTCCTCTGTACCCCAGAGTGTCAGAAGTGGAAAGCATCACAGGACGTAACCTCTTTTGAGTCACAATGCTCCCTAAGCCTACACCCAGAGTGTCAGTATCCTGAGGAGGCAATGAGGGACCCTGCAGGTGGGTGGAGGGAGGGTAGGCATATGGATCTTCATTCTCAAAAGCATTCCTTTTTTGATATAATTTTTCTTGCTAATCCTATAACATGAACAATACTGCCTGTCCTGTGTGGTCAGTTCTAAAATTAGAATAGAGCTATAATTCATTACTCAACACTAATCAGTACTGGAGCTTATCTTTACATCCTGGAGTTACCAGGACTTGAAAAGGGTAAAAGCATAGAATGGAGGAAGTTAATAATAATAACAATAACAAGATTCAGTGTATAATGTTTTAAGAAAAAAATATGTAAGTTACATATGCAGGGCTGGAGAGATGGCCCAATGGTTAAGATCACCTGCTGCTTTTACAGAGGACCTGAGTTTGGATCCCAGCACCCGTATCAGGTGGCTCACAACTACCTGTAACTCCATCTCTAGAGGACCCAGTGCCAGTCTCTCTGGGTTACCACATACATGTGCACACACATATGCATGCACGTGTATGCACACACATAAATAAAAAATAAAAATGTAAGCATACAGACACTTTAAAATCTTTATTTAGAGATATAACTCAAATAAAATTCATTCAAAGGGTTCAGTGTAACGGTTTTTCATATGCACAGCACTGTGCAACCAACATCACAATCTAGTTTAAATTACATTAATACATTATTTTGATACAACTCTTAATCATGCTCACATATATGTTGTTTTACTGAATGAAAAAATGAATTCAGTCACTTTAGAGAATCAGTGTGATGAATCAGGATGAATTCATGGTTCTACCTATTGCTCTGGAACCAAACTCAAGTTGGGTGTGCAGCCCCAGGGAGCGGATCTCACAGGCCCTACCCTGAATGTGGGTGACACTGGGCCAATCCACACAGGTTCAGCTGCCACCTCCAGCTGCCTGCCCCTGGTCTACTCTAGCCTGGTTTCAGCTGTGGATGCATCTGAAATGGCGGCAGAACATTGGGTGACGATTCTCCTTCCTATCAACCTGGATCAGAGTCACACTGCACATCTATGGAGAAAATCTAAAGGTCTCCATTCTTCAACCATCTTCCAAATCCTGAATTCCCTGAACCAGCTTCTGCTTTCAAATGTGGTTTCTCTTCCTCCTCCATCCCCACCCCAATTCTCACCTTTTCCTAAGACTCAAGGGGGCATTTATTGCCACTCTTGGAAGATCATTGGCACCCACTGGTTCTTTTCTTTTTTAACTATTACTATTTTATTGGATAGACATTTAGCCAAGGAAGTCTTTTCCTAAATTCAAACACCACATTATCTTCCAAGTGCTTCACTCAGAAAATCCCAGCCACAGCCCATGTGGAATTTTGTGGATTAAAACAATGAATGTGCTCATCTGGAGAGAGAGAAGAAAATGTGAATGTTATTTTATTGGAAAACCTAAGTGATTAAAAAAATAAATGTAGGGGAAATATAGCTCCCTAAGGTACACTTCACCATGGAAAGACAAACATCATAAAAATGTGGTCTGTTTCAGGTAGTCTGGAAACAAACTTCTATCAGGGTTTGAGGAGCTGGTCCAAGCATTGGTGGAGTTAAGGGATGAGCCTTGTTTTTGAAGGGACTTGTAGTAACTCACTTCCCCTCTTTTCATCTTGTAGAATGTTGAAGGCTAGATACTTGATTCCAAAGACCAGTTTAAGAGGGGCTTTGTGGCCAGAGAAACGGCTTAGTGCTTAAGAGCAATGGCTGGTCTTTCAGGGAGATCTAGGTTTGACTCCCAGATCCACATGGAGCCTTACAACTCCCTGTATCTCCCGTTCCAGAGGATCTGACGCCCTCTTCTGACCTCCTCAGGCACTGCATGCTAGCAGCACACAAATACACATGCAAGCATACCAGTCATAAAAATAAAATAAAATCTTTAAACAAAGAACCAGTGGCTTCATTAACATGTATGTAAATAATTTCAGCTTGCAAATGTTAGGCCCAAACAACACTAGTTTGAATTTTCAAGTGAAACTGGTGTCACAAACAGGACTAAAAATTTTCATCACATGAAATTGTGAATCAATCAGAATTCTTCCACAATGTCTTGAGTTCTGGGCTGGAAGCAGCATGACTCTGCCTTTGACCCCAGGGTGAATATTCTAGAGCACAGCTAGAACAAAGCAAAAAGTGTACTATGCTGGATAAGGATGGTAGTTCTAGGGGAGATCTCAGCAGAGGAAGGACCACCCCAGCAGCATCTTCACAGGGTCCCTGGAAAGGGAATGCTTTTAGTTTCACTGTTCAATACTTAAATCAGCAGATATCAGCAGCAAATGCAAACATGCTCTCATGTTCTGCCAGGTCAGAAGCTCTTTCCCCAAGACAGGGAATTGAAATGCCACCCCTGTTACCTGAAAGGAGTTCTCAACTCACAGCAATCTGACAGTTTTTGTTGTTTTTCTTTTTTGCCTCTAAGATGCTGGCATCTGTGTTTTCTTGATTGCTAAGGACTTCATTAGAGAAAGTTGAATGTCTGCAATTCCCTATTATTAATACATATTGTCTCTTGTGAGTGATGAATTCTGCCAACTGCAGAATCTGCCTCTATTTTCCATCCTGGTCAGTCGTAAATCCTAAAACCTACAAGTGATGATGTGATTTGGCTCTTCCTGAGGGTGCTGGCTGGAGCTCGGGTGCTCATGTCTCCAGTTTTATTGTGTTGGGAAGACAGACAACTCTTTCAAGTCGCTGATGGAGATATTGGCCATGGCCCAGCTCTCTTGGGTGATGATATGTGGATTGCTTACGCTAAGGAATTGCTTTCCCCTGGCCAGCAATTTCCTTCATGGCATTGTGTCCATCCTCTTGGAAGACTATGAAGAAAGTAGCAATACTCTTCTGGATAATGGGAGGGTGGAAGTGGGGGAGGGGAGGGTGGGGGATGGGAGTGGGGGATGGGAATGGGGGTGGGAATGTGTCTGTTGAATTTGAAAACACAAAAGAAAGTGAGTGCCTAGAAACATACACATTGGTTCAATGCTCCCTCCACCCTTCCTTCTACTCCCACCTCTTCCCCCACCCCTGCCCTCTTCCACAAGAACTTGTTAAACACCATCTATACCTTTCACTGCACTAGGTATCAGCAAGTCCTAAAGGAGTTCATGGTCTGGCAGGGAAAAGGCAGCTATAATCTGAAAAAGCAAAGCCAGCTGTGGGTTTATATTGTGTTAGTTAGCAGAACAATGACAGCTATAACAACAAACCAGCATTTCAGTGACTTAACAGGAACTATTTCTCAGAGAAGAGGCCAAAGGCAGGCCTTATCTGAAGAAGCCTTCTCTCTGCAGTCATGGAGGAGTCAGGCTTCTCTCCTGGGGCTTGGCCTTCCTATATCTTTAGAATCATTTCCAGGCCTCCTGGGTAGCAGGGCAGGCAAAGTCACTTCCCAGAAACTCCACTTCTGTTCCTTCTCTGGGGTGAAAACTTGTCATATGGCCTTGGCTAGAATGGAAGAAGGCTGAGAAGAGCAGTGTGAGCCAGGCAGCTGCATTCCACAATATAGAAAGAAACAGAACTGACAGTGACCCACAAAGAAAACATGAACTCATCCCTCCCTCCCTCCTCCTCCCTCCCTCCTCCCTCCCTCCTCCTCCCTCCCCCATCTCTCCCTCCTTGCCTTCCTGTTCCTGAGTCTTTCTTTCTGATAATGGAAGACAAGAAAAACCGGAGGACATACACAGGTAAGTTAGAAAAGGAAGACACATTTGTGAGTCCCGAGGTAGAGATACAATACAAGCAAATCCAACCTGTTTCTGGAAGAAAGCAGGATACTGTTTGTGCCAATTCTCATTTTCAAATTCCCTGCCACGGTGTGATCTACCTCATTTTCTCACTCTTTTATTTTTTTCTTGAATGGCTCATAAAAATTAAATCTAAAACAAACTGAAAGCAAGTTTGGGTGCCCTTTTAGACTTCACTTGCAAAGCTCTTTGTAATGGGTGCCATCTTACTGTCAGGGAAATGAACCACCACCTTGAAGCCCGTTTGTTAGCTTTTTTTCTTTTTTTTTTCCAGAATCGCCTCCATTTTTCTTTTAGCCCCAGTGAGCAGGGTTCCTTTCATCTTAATGTGGTGGGGGAGAAGATGAAAGGAAAATGTCCTTAATTCAATAGTGAAACTTCCCAGTTGTTGGAGCACTTTGAAATACAAACTAATTAATAAGCACAGCTCTCCTCCCAAGCAGTAAGGATTGCTCTGTCGTTTTCCACAGCTGAGAAGGCTGCCATTAAAGCAGCTTGCCCCAGGCTGTGCACCCTGTCTGAGAACTTGGAGGCACCAGCCCAGCATTCTCTCAGGACAGCATGCTGCCTCTCTGGAGAGTAATCAGCTTTCATCCGGGTTGTAGCTAGCAGTGACTTCCTCAGACTCTACAGTGCCCCTGGCACCAGCTAGGCAATTAGTAATGTTCTTGTCACCAGCTTGGAGCAACCCACCAAGGAGAATAAAGGAAAAGTGATTCAATGGATGGCTTTCTCTTTCACAAACACTTTGGGAGATTGAAAAGACTTTAGCAATAATCACAAGTGGTTATTGTGCTAAACTGGGAATCAGAAGGATAGAAGCACTTCGTTCATATCCTCATTCTGTGAAGGCCTTAATGCCACACTTACTGTCATTTCATGGGTAGAGAAATTGACCAGACATCACTATTCCCAAAGGTAGCCATTAGTAAGTTTTTTGCTAATGCCCTTATTTTGGCTTGGCTCAACAATTTAATGTATTGTAGGCAAATAACACTGCAGCTATTTCAGTAAGAAACAAATGCACAAAAACCACCACCAACTACAAGACCGCAAACACCCAAAGTGACATTTTGTACGAGGGTTTCCTTGAGTACATCTTCTCAAATGAAGTAGTTGGTTCTGAAGGGCCCCATAGTTGTACAATTGTAAACTGACCAGGGTGGCAATGGGATCTCTAGCTATCACGTGGAGCCCAGAATGCTTGTAGTATGCCATAGTCCAAATATTTATTTTCCTAAGACTATATCATAGTTTGGTTATGAGATATAGTGGCTGTCACTGTAAACACTGTTGGCTGTCAAGAATAAGAGAAATCCTTAAGATGGAACATGGATCTCTTTCTCCCTTCTTGACGCACTGTTTATGCTAGTGAGGGATTAATAGACATGACGAAAACCAGCTCAGATATCCTGGGCTCATTTTATTTGGGATCATAGAGTTGGTTTGGATGTCCCAACCCTCTAGTTTTAACATGAAAGTCAGTGGTTGCTTGCAGCTGCTGAGTACTACAAGGGAACAAGGGCAAACTGGGATGTGCTCTCCCTATGAAAGAAGTGTCATGTATTGAAGATTTTATATGAAAGCAAAACTGAAAATATCTCATTTATTTACATTTTATTGCTGGTTGAAACCACGGAATTTCAGGAAGATGAAGTTAAATGCAATATTTTTAAAAATTGGTATGATTTGTTCTCTGTATGTGAACATTTCAGTTGTATGTGTGAATCACATGTCCCCACAAGACAGTGCAGCTGTGAAATGCTAACCTGAGAGTTTCCTAAATACAAGCATGGATTCCTTCACCCAGCAGACCCACAGATCTGCAGAAATCCGTGCAACAGAGCAGCTCCCTTTGGAATGAAGAGGAAGACGGTGTTCAGATGAAAGGATGCTTCCTGGCTTTTAAATCTCGTCTACTGTTTTACCTTTTAATATCAGAAAATATATTAAGGAAAATATTTTCCCTTCTTCTCTTCCTCTCCTCCCCCCTCCTCCTTTTCCTTTTGTTTTTCCGGGGGTACAGGGCCTATATCTGCTATTTAACCTTTGATCACAAGACCCCATCCCCAGCAAAGAAAGTATCTTCCTCACCTTTCTCTTTGACTTACTACCACATGTACCTCAAGACAGCTCCTCACCACTTCCCTTACCACTGCAACCCCAGAGCCTTACCATGCTTGTGTGCTATTACAGCCAGATTACACACTCCAGTCAGCTCATCTCTTTCCCCCATTTCCAGTGAAGTTTCTTATGGCCAGAGATGTTGCCTTCATTGTTCTATTTCTGCCATCTATCACAATTGCCAGGAATATTCTCATTATTTGTTAAGTGATTGTATAAATGAGCACTAAATAAGTGAAAACAATTCTTTAATTGATGCTGTGATTTGATACTGATAATAATAATAATACTTGGGGCAGGAGAGATGGCTCAGTGTTAAATGATCACACTGCTCTTGCAGAGGACCAGAGTTCAGTTTCTAGCACCTACATCTAGCATCTCAAAACTGCCTGGAATTCCAGCTCCTGGGGATCCCAAATATCCTTTTCTGGCCTTAGAGGGCACTGCATTCATGTGCAGAACGCTCTCCTATGACATGAATATACACATAATTGAAAAAATAGTTGGTACTTGATTGACAGGTTAGGGAAGATATGTTCACTGACTTGACCACGGTGTTTTGGAGATGACTCTTCATCATCAAAGACATCATCTAGGAGCTGGAGAGAAGGCTTAGTAGTTAACAGTCCTCTGACAGAGGATCCTAGTTCAGTTCCCATCACCTATACTGGGTGATTCAGCCTGTGACTCCAGCTCCAGAGCACCTGGTGCTTTTCTCTGACCTCTTTGGGAACCCATACTCATGTGCATATGCACAGACATACACATAATTAGAAATAAAAAAAATTAAATCTTTGGTTAGGACTGGTAGGACAGAGATGGACACACACACACACACACACACACACACACACACACACACACCCTTTGCCCTAGGCAGGGAGAAGAAACCACTGGCTGTCCAGCATCTTGTGGCACCGATGGTCAGGTACCATTATTGTGAGCAAGTATGTGGTGGGCTGTGGGAGGCCTGTCTGCCACCCAGGGCCATGGTGATATCTGGTCTTGGGCTGCGGCCAGAGGCTATGTCTGGGTCTGTGGCCTTGCTGCAGCCTCAGTCTGTGTTGATGTCCATGGCTCCTGTTACCACAGAGGGTCGTGAGGATGCTTAGGGTCTGGGCCACCACTTATGGCTACATTGGTGCCTGAGGTCAATGCCGCTACAGGGGTCATCCTGATCAGAGTTGCCTGAGCTGCCACCTGGAGCCTTGGAGACACCAGGACTTGAGCTGCAGCAAGGGCCATGTCTGGGTCTGTGGCCCTTCCTCAGCTGGGGTCTGTGTTGAGTCTGTGGCCATGTGACTGCCCAGGTCCATGCTGAAGTTCAGAGACCATGGGCTCATACTGATCTGAGTGGCCCAGGCTGCTACCCAGAGCCATGGTGACATCTGGGCCCAAGCTGCTACAGATGGTCTTGTCTGAATCCACGGTCCAGTGGCAGCTAGAGTCTGTGTTAATGTCTGTTGCCTGTGTTACCACAAAGCCCCATGTGAACCATGTATTGAACCATGTGTTGAACCATTTGTTGAAGTATGAAGGGGGTGCTTAGCTTGCCCTTCTCCTCACTTGTTTGTGGAGAGCTGGCGTTTCCTCAGCAGAGAGCTGACCCTGCCGGTGATGGAAGAGCACCCACCTCACACTTGGGAAAACTGGCCCCACCCTTCCCTTCATCACAGCATTGAAGAGCTGGCTCCACCCATCACCATAGTGGCAGGAAATCCAAGAGGAGTTTTGGTGAAGGTCCGGTATTGATGGTGTGCCAGAAGCCAGAAGCCTTGAAGCTGACCAACAGCACATTATACAATGAACATTTGAAGTATAGCTGTTTGGACAAAAGGGTGTATTGCATGACAAACAGCATCTCCCAATGCCAGGGAGATGAATATAGAGGTGAGGGAGAGGTGGGAAAGACAGAGGAAGCAAAGTGGTTGTTTTGCTTGCTTTCTTGTTTGCTTATTGTTTGTTTTTAATTAGCAATCTTATTTGTTTTTTATTTTATTTTCCTCTTATTTTTATTATTTCCTCTTTAGTTTTCCTTCTGGAGGGGACATTACAAGGGTGAAGGGTAGATATGGAGAGACTGGAAGAGGGATAAATGGGATTGGGGGTACATGATGTGAAACTCCCAAAGAATCAATAAAAAAAAAGTTTTAAAAAAGATTTTAAAAATCTTTGAAAACAACTTGTAGAAGTTTTAAAATCATCTTCTCTACGTTGCCTATGCCTTGTTGTATTGCGACACCCACGACACACAGGCTGCCCTATTCGGCCTCAATGTGTTAACAACACCAACAACAAAACCATGCTATGAAGTTGAAAGGGAGGTGGCAGTGTTGGAGGGAGCAAATGTGGTGGATATGATCAATTTACATTCTATAAAAGTATGAAAGGTTTAAAAAGAATCACCTTTTGATTTACTGCGTTGAAGCACCACATTGTATTAACCACTATTTTTTTTTTATAATTACTCCCATTAACTTAGGATGCTGTGAAAACTGTATTGATGACTACAGAATGCTATGTGAAAAGTATAAAGTGGAAATAATAAGGTATTAAGTAACTCCTTTGTATTTGTACAACACAAACCAACAAAGTTTATGGTTTTTAAAAAAAGGCTGTACATTTGCGTACACTGGGGGGTCGAGATGGCTACTACAGAAAACAGTTGTGTTTATGGCATCACATGACTTATTGTTTAAACTCAGACATGCAGAGAGTTGGTGGGTGTGCTATAATATTATTCACTCAGACACAAAATGTGTAAGGCAGATTGCTGTGAGCAAACCAGGACACGTGGTCACCCATAGTTATATTTAACGAGGATTATTTCCCAGGCAAGAGATGGGTGTGTTGGTGGATGGGTCACTGGATGTCTCCTACAGGGTGATGGGAATGAAGGGACCTTCACTCATAAAAGAAGTCCCAGGAGTTAGGACCGAGAGTCTAAGAGTTTGTCTTTTGTGACAGCCACCTCCTAGGGAATGAAGGCCCTCCAGTGTCTTCTCTACAGGTGACGCATACACTGTATGAGCCAGTCCCCTTGTGAAGTTCCATTACCCTTCTCACATCCAGAAATCAGCTCAGATGGCTTCTTTGCTTCCTTTGGGTGTGTGTGTGTGTGTGTGTGTGTGTGTGTGTGTGTGTGTGTGTGTGTACTTCCTGGGCCAATGTTTAACCCAGCCGCTACCTTTCCCCTTCGTTCTGTGCTTACTATCACAGAAGCTGGAAGAAGACAAGCCAGGACCTGCAGTTCATTAAAGACATGTGTCTGTTGTGGTCCTGTCAATTGTTCCTTCCAGCCTCGGAGAAAAAGTTAATAGCTGCGTTCTCTTGATCAGTGCTTCCAATTAAAACTCACGCATGCGTTATCATCTTCACGTGAGAAATGGGAAAATTGTGATTCTGAGCCATGAGGAGATTATCCAGAGGGTGAGCGGTGGTGGAACTATCTGAGACAGTCTGCGGCATTTTCACTGCCCCATCCTGCTTCATAGAAACCTCTCATGAAGAAACACTGCCTGCCTTAGTGTCGTTTACCACAAAAGCTTGAATTATTCCAGAGTAATAAATGTGTGACTGTCACAAGGTCTTCTACCTTGTGCCATTCTTTTGAGTTGTTCCTTGGGTCATTGTGATCCTATATAGCAATAAGCACAGAAAGTCTAGGGGACTTCTGTGCTGCTGGCTCTCCATGATGCCGACCGGCATTAT
Source organism: Cricetulus griseus (assembly GCF_003668045.3). Lineage (NCBI taxonomy): Eukaryota > Metazoa > Chordata > Mammalia > Rodentia > Cricetidae > Cricetulus > Cricetulus griseus. The sequence goes on along the minus strand of NC_048599.1, from coordinate 99,963,345 downwards.
TTAAGATTTCATTCAAAACCTCCTTTAGGGCGACTTCTGTGCACCTGCAGTGCCCGTTCAAGAAGATCAACAAATGGCTGAAGACAGATTCCTCAGCTGGAGGAAAGAATTATTACCTTACCATCAGTCTAATGAAAACAGAGGTGAAATACCAACCTGCACTAGATAAACAGCACGCTGAGCCATCCATCACGCTCAGCCGCGCTGAGCCCAGCGCCCTAACCAACATCACCTGACTACTGCGCCTGCGCAGACAAGCTCACAGCATCAGAGTCAGGACCTTTCCTCACAAGTTTTGTCCAGACAGGAATCCTTTAAGTTATTCATTTTCCCAGTGTGCATTCCCTTTTCTCTCAGACAGCAGCATCTTTGCAGGCTTTTGCATCTCACTCCTATTTTTGCTAAACAGTGATTGTCGTCCAGGGCCCTGTTTCTTCAGAATTGGAGGCGATTTTCTCAGGACCCCCTATTTCATAATCAGCACATTCCTCTGCCCAATAGAAATCCCTCTCTATTCACTCTGGTCACAGAATTCAAGGTGCCCAAAACTTAGGGCGAAAGATACCTTCACTTGTTTTATCTTTACAGTAACATGAGAGGTAGAGAAGGTATTCGTGGGCTCTCTTGAAAGAAAGGAAGTGATAACCTAGGTGGGATCACACAAAGTCATGAAGAAAGCTAGAACCAAGAGCGGTTTTATTGGAGGTGTGGTCAGACTGCAGGCTTCCTGCTCTGTATCAAACTTTTCGGATCCTGTGTCCAGATGTCTTTTTCCTAAAAACCGAATCTCTGATAGCATCTACACAGCCAGATCCCGCAGATGACCTCTCCCCAACTCCTATGCCTCGCTCATTCTCTTTTAGAAGAAGTGCTGATGGTCTCATGGACCTTTGGCATCTCCTACCAGGTGACTTAAATTTAGAGGCGGTGACTGGGGGTGGCTTCTCCTAACCTCAGAGCCCGAGGCAAATACTAGGATAAGGTTCCTAGCTCTAGATCTAGGATGGTTTTGTTAAAGGTCCTCAGTGTCCAGAATCCTGAGCCTTTGCCGTGCCCAAGACTCTAGGCCATTTAATGCTGTGATTCTTGAAGAAAAGGGAACATCCCTGCAGCTGCTGACAGAGTCAGAAGCAGATTCAAGGGCAGAGGGAGTTCGTTACACTAATCACACAGAAAACTCGGTGAGACCAGAATCTGGTTTTAATGAGAATAATGGCCCCGTGTCACTTCCTCACTCTGGGGCAGCAGCCCACAGTTTATGGATGAAGTCAGATTATAAAACCCACCCACTTACCCAAGATTGCTTTCCTCTTTCAGCTACCCAAAGTCAACGATAGTCCAAAATGTTATACAGAAAGTTATAGACATAAGCAACCTATAGTACTTCAACCATGTGTATGTCCTTATGAATAATGAGATGGAATATTACTGTCAGTCCTTCCCAGGACTGGAATCATCCCTGGGGACATTACCTACTGGTTAGAGGCTTGGTAACTACATAGACTATCAGACTGACTGTCACAGTACAACAGCATCGTGTTTAATCCTTATTTTACTCCTCATGGTCCAAAAACACAAGAGTAATAGTGATGGCAAAACTGACATGACAAGAGAATCCAGGAGATGCCTCATTTAAGTGAAGAGATAAGCATTCTTGACTTAAGGAAAAAAAATCAGATGCCAAAGTTGCTAAGATCTAGAGTAAAAACGGAACTTCCATTCATGAAATTGTGAAAGGAAAGGAAATGTATGCTAATTTTGTTTCTGTCCTTCAAACACCATGCTACAGCCACAGGAAATAGTGTGTATAGTTAAGATGGAACTGGCATTAAAATATGCATGTACAAACAGGAAAAATCACCTACACATGAAGTTTAGTCCAAGTCTCATTGCCAAGCATATGTTGCAGGTCTCAGAAGAATCTCCAGTGGGTTCTCCCACAGTGGCTACCTTACCTGATGGGTTCTTGTCCTGTGATTTGTATCAAAAAAAATTCATTGTGTTTTGTGACTTTTTTGTGGTAAATATCACTAAGCCAAACTTAAGTGTTGACCTTTTCCTTTTCTGAGTATATTTATTGGAAAGTAAAAGATAACTACAACAATTTTGAAATGTAAATTTAATGCTTTGAAAATTGCTTGTTCAAATGCACTATTTCCAGGTAGTAGCCTTCAAAGACCTACTTTTAATGTTCTCAATTCAGTATCTTGCACAACTGTGTGGTGTTGTAAGGAAGTCTGATACTTCAACCAAATTCTTACCAATTCTACCCCCTGGAACTGGAGAGGTGGCTTATTGGCTAAAAGTGTGCAGTGCCCTTGCAGAACACTATATGTGTTCCTAGCACCTACATGGGACAGATCACACCATGTGCAACTCCAGCTTCAGGGGATCTGATCACCTCCCCTCCCAATACATGATGACCTTTATTGACTGGATAATAACATTGATAACACAAACCCCAAAGTAGGGAGTATGATTCTTTCTAGAAATTATTTTACTTTTAAGTGTGTGTGTGTGTGTGTGTGTGTGTGTGTGTGTGTGTGTGTGTGTGTTTGCACACATGAGTGCAGAAACCAGAAGAGGGCATCAGATCCCCTGAAGCTGGAGTTGCACATGGTGTGATCTGTCCCATGTAGGTGCTAAGAACACATACAGTGCTCTGCAAGGGCACTGCACACTTTTAGCCAATAAGCCACCTCTCCAGCTCCAGGGGGTAGAAATCTTAAAGGAGGAAATACATTGACATTTTCTTTTGCTTTACAAGATAAGAAAATACTGTGTGTTTTTGTATCTTTCACATGATGAATAAAAGAAAGTAATGCATATTTTGTTAACAATGGCCTGCTGGAGAACAGGTTTAAGAATCTCTAGGACATTATAAATTGTGTTGATATCTGTTGGTTTTTGAAATAAAGAGTCATAACAAAAAGAGAACTGAATATTACATAGATTTGTGTGATGCTCATGATGGGGCAGGCATTAAGTACTTACCTTATTTAAAACAGCAATTCCACAGAAGCTTAGCATCCCCACCCAGTACACGAAATAAAAAGTCAGACCCAAGTGCTTTGTAAGATATTCAGAAATACTAAGGTTAATTTACAAGAAACTGATGACTAAGGGGATGTGTTGACTCTTTATAGTTGGAAATGTAGACCAGCTCTCTCCAAGGTGCAGTTAAACCTTTCATCCCATTCATGCTGTCTGTTAGTGTTTATGATTATGGTAGTTTGAATGTAACTGGCCCCCATAATCTCGTAGGGAGTGACACTACTAGGAGGTGTGGCTTCATTGGAGTGGGTGTGGCCTTGACTGAGGAAGTGTATCACTTCACTATAAGGGCGAGCTTTAAGGTTTCTTATGCTAAAGATACTGATGAGTGTCTCAGTCAACTTCCTGTTGCCTGCAAGATGTGGAACTCTCAGCAACATCTGCCTGCATGGTGCCATGTCCCATCATGATAGTAGTAGACTCAACTTCTGAAACTGTAAGTGAGCCCCCTCAATGAAATGTTTTCCTTCTAAGAGTCGCCATGGTCATGGTGTCTCTTCACAGCAATAATAACAACAACAATAATAATCTAACTAAGACAATGCTTGTGACAGAATGCCTTTGAGAAAACAACTTAAAGGGAGAAGGTTTATTTTGGCTCATGGTTTCATGATTCCAGTCCACAGTCACGTGCCTCTGTCTTTACAAGCGTGCACTGTGAGGAGGAAGAGCATCAATGAACAAGTGATGTAGCAAAGAGCCTACCTGACAGTGGAGAGAGAGTTGGGGGTGGGGAAGACTGGGCACAAGGTACACCCATAGTGACCAAACCTCCCCCAGAGACCTATGTCCTCCAAATGGGCTCCCATCCTCTTTCCCATAACCTCCAAATAATTCTATCAAGTTATCTCTATCAGTAGATCAATCCATTGATTAGGCCAGATCCCTCCCAGTCCAGCCACTTGCAGCCACACTTTTTTGTGTGTGTGGAGGGCAAAGCAATCCAAAATTCAAAATATGCATCACTTTTACTTGCCACTGGAAAGATGCAGACAGCAACTCTCAGCAGTCACTGGTCTTGAAAAACATCTGACAACACCTTCTTGATACCATATTTCTAAGAAGCTTATTATTCAGAAGTGTCCCAAGGGAGAGTGAATAGTATCAGGGCACAGTATGTTAGTAATATGATTTTAAAGGAAAGAAATGGAGACAGTGAGTGAGCTCTATGGTTTGAAAGAAATGTTTGTGAAATTAAAATACAGTGTTAATTTGGTACTGGGACCATTGAAGGTGACCTCAAACTGTCTTATGAAGCACTGCAGGCTGTGTTCCTTTTAATGTTGGGCTGTACCCCTGCTTTTTCCAAAACATTTTGTCTCTTTCAATTATGCATGGATTTAAGTCACTTGATGTCTAGAGGTTGGCCATTTGCCCCATTCCCAAGGCTTCTGAGAAGCACCTCACTGTTACCCAACCACCACCTGCCTCTAAGCATGTACACTTGGTGGAAGAATAAAGTTTAATCAATCAATACTGGAACTGTGACTAACTGTGTTAGCATCTCACCCACCATGGCTGTTCCCTAAAATGGAATGATAAGAAGAGCTGAGGTTTTTGGATTTTTCTTCCATGGTTGTGAAACCTGGAAGTAATCCAGCTGTCGGGTCAAAGACAAGCTTCACCTGTACTGGTTTAGATCCATCATGCATGCAAAATGGAAAGATAAGGTTACACCCAGTGAGGTGCTGAAACATGGGAAATCGAACAGACCCAAAGGCCATGTTAATTAAAGCAGAGCTCTGCCAAGTAGGGCTTATCAACCAAAGGGACTGTCGACTCCCCAAATGTGCACAGTTCAAGATCAAACTCAGCCAACCCCTGCATATGTCTGAGAGGTACTTGGAGGGTCTGTTTGAAGCTGAGCCTGAGCTTTGCTGGCATCCATTCAAATGCCTACAGTGGACTTTGATCATAGAACTGAGGGTCACAGGATTTCAGACCAAACCTGGACTCAGGTACCTTTAACTTTGACAAAAGAGTAGATTAGAAGAAAGCACAGGTTTCAATGCCATGTCAAGAAGGTATCACTATCATGAGGGGCTGTCAGTGCCCCCACAAACTGCCTTCAAGCTACAGGGCAGAACAAGGGCCACCAAAACCTGTCTCGACTGGTATCTGTCAAGGTATTTTTCAGTTCCTAGTTCCCCTTTGCTGAGCTCAAGGGCACCAGTAGCGATATATAGAGTACCATTTATTTCTATAATGTATTTACATTTTCCAGGTCATACCATGTGCTGTGTGTGCCAACAGGAGATTTTTGATGTGGTCTAGATTCTGGATAAAGATAATAAGGATTTGTTTTTCCTTGGTAAGGCAGAGTTCAAATAAAGCTCAAGGAGGGAAAGCTAGCCTTGCTGTCTTACAAGATGATGTTTTGATGATTTTGTATTGGTCCAGCCCTATTTCTCCTGTACCTTGTTCTTAGATGGCTACATTCATGGGCTCTGTGACTGGCTGCCAGCCAGGTGTTGAAAGAAAAGAAGCTGGTGTGTTAGGGGTGTGCTGATTGAGTGCGGGTGGCCTGGGGAGCCATCAGTCCTGCTAAGTGATGCTCTGCACTATTAGTCTGGGCCAAATGTTCTACACAAGAGGAATTTGTGGAACCCATGCCTGTGACCTCTGGAGTCTGTAGCCATAGAGTAGCATATTAAGAAAGAACTTTCTTATACTTGGACCCTCTTCTTGGCATTTGCAATGTTCTTTCTCAGTGCATAAAGCTTGCAGTGCTGTGTCCCCTGAGGAAATAGTTACTTTAGTTGTTAACTGTACTAGTAAAGAAGTATTTAACTCATGACACCCCAATTAAACCAAATACAAGCCCAACCTATTAGATGTATTTAATCCACCCAACATTTTGAACACTACTGCTTAGTCTCCCCTACTTTCAGGGTGCTTAGTAAATTTGCAATGACCTATGGTTGGCTACAATCCATCTCATACAAAGCCCATTTGAGTACTGTGTAGAAAGTAAAAAAGATCCGATTTCCATAAAAAGGGAAAAATCTTAAGCCAAATCACAGGGCTATATGTAACTGTCAAAAGTCAAAACTGCTGAGTAATTGCATCAAAGCTGCAACTATTTCCTATTCTGTCTCATAATTACCCACATCTGTTCTCCTTTGCAAACGTGAATTCTAAGTTAAAACTCTTTTGTGAACCTGTATGTGTGTGTGTGCATATGTGTGTGGAGGACAGAGATCACCTTTTAATGTTCTTCCTAAGGAGTCATTCATCTTGCTCTTTCAGACAAGCCTCTCACTGGTCTGGAGCTCACCAAGTAGGCTAGACTGACTGGCTCTTGAGCCTGGGGGAGCCTCTTATCTCGGACTCTCAGCACCAGCATTACAAGTGTGCATTGTCACACCCAACTCCTTTTAACATGGGTTCTGAAGATCGAACTCATGTTCTCATGTTTGTACTGCCAGCACTTCAGTGGCTGAGCCATCTCCCCAATAAAGCAAAACCCTTTGGTGATCAAAATGACCCACTGCCATGTTCTGTCACTTTCACTCCTGAGTGTCCACCATAGGTACCACACCATGTGATGTCATGAACTGTTGGTGTCCCTAGTGGCACTTCTGCATTTTGTGTGAGATTGATGCCTGGCACTTGGTGTGTTGGATATTTGTATTCAATAACCTGACGATAGCTGCGCTTTGTTTAATGTTGAACTATTATCACTAAATACATCATTGCAGTTGTCATTTAAAATAGTTCTTAAAGCATAAAATGACAGTCTGTTCTTACCTGAGGTTTGCATATTATACAATAGCAAGTAACAGTCCTTCTATAGCCATTTACTACAGTGTAGGGTCAATGTTCTTCCCTCTGGCTTCTGCTCTGTGTTGCAGTGCCACTGCCATGTTAACTGTGAAATCTCCTATAGGTGCATGCATTTGAACCCTGGTCCCCTGTTTTGGGAGGTTGTGGAGCTTTTGTAGCAGGAAGCAAAGAGGAGGGTCACTGGTGATAGTCATTTAAGGGTTAGAGCCCAGTGACACCTACAACTTGATTTCTCTGTTTTTGTTTTCATTGTTTATATTTTTGTTTTCTGGTCAGCATCACATGGAAAGCTTCCAACACAATGAGCTGACTCACTACTTCACCTGCCTGTAGTGAGATATCCACCCCACCCACACCTGTAGCACTGACCACGCCTGTTTGGGTGTGGTCACAGGTGCTGATACGATGGAGGCAGAATTAGATCTGGGGTCCTGCAACTAATTCTTTGGCGGTCAGCGGCTTCTTGTGTAAGTGCATTCTCCCCGAATTAACTTCACTTAATCTGTACTGAGTCTAGTGAATCTTCATCCCCACGCGCTATCTGCCATGTTTTTTGTTTTGTTTTGTTTTGTTTTGTTTTCTGTCATGATGAAGCCTCTGAACCATGAGCCAAAATAAATCCTTTCTTCCTGTAGTTGCTTCTTGCAGATATTTAGTCATGGCAATGAGAAAAGTAACCAGCTTACTCACTAACCTCCGTACTTTGCCTGGATCCACCATCTGGGGCTCTGGCTTGTACAAGATCCTCAGCCTGTTTCTCTCAGCTAGCTGTATGGCTCGACCTTACTTCCTCCAGGTCTCTGTTCCAAGGATAACTATCTTAGCAGTGTTTGCCATGGCTACCCCGTCTAAAGCTCCCCATACATTTGATACCTTCCATTCTCTTTTCCTTGCTTTATTTTCTTTCCTCCCTAGCATATATTGCTTTAAGTATACAATACTGCATTTTTTATTGTTGTTTTTTTCTGAGACAGGATTTCTCTTTGTAGCTTTGGAGTCTGTCCTGGAACTCACTCTCTAGACCAAGCTGGCCTTGAACTCATAAAGAGCTGCCTGCCTCTGCCTCTTGAGTGCTAGGATTAAAGGTGTGTGCTCCACCACCCAGCAACACACTTTGCATATTTTATGTTTAGCTCATTTAGAGTTTATTGTCATAGTCAGAATGAGAGGCCAGACAGTTTCTGTTTTTCTCCTTGCTGCATTAAGGTACACTGAAAATAGACAAAAGGGGGCTGGAGAGATGGCTCAGTGGTGAAGAGCAGTGACTGCTCTTCCAGAGGTCCTTAGTTCAATTCCCAGCAAGCAACCACATGGTGGCTTACAACAGTCTGTAATGAGATCTGGTGCCCTTTTCTGGCCTGCTGGCACAACACTGTATACATAATAAATAAGTAAATCTTTAAAAAAAGAAGGTAGACAAAAGAAATTTTTGAATGACTGAACAATTAATGAATGAAATGAGAGGGGGAAAGGCCTTTTGCTTATAGTTTGTAATTAAATAAAATATAGTTGAGAAATTTAAGTCTTATGGAAAAGACAGGCATTAAGTAAATAGTTAAAAATAAAATGTGTCCACAGAAAATTCCTCCCATGGCATTTATAACAGCTTTATTCATGATCACCAAAACCTGGAAGCAATGAAGATGTCATTCAGTTGATGAGCTAATAAACTGTGGTACATCTAGAAAATGAAATGTTGCAATCACACACACACAAAAATGAGTATCAAGTCTTGAAAAGACCTGGAGGGCTGGATGATGGTGGCACATGCCTTTACTTCCAGCACTCGGGAGGCAGAGGCAGGTGGATCTCTAATTTTGAGGCCAGCCTGGTCTACATATCGAGTTCCAGGACAACCAGGGCTACACAGAGAAACCCTGTCTTGAAAAGACGGGAGGAAAAGACCTGGAGGAAACTTAAGCACTTATTACAGAGTTAGTGGAAGAGTCATGTAAAAAGGCTGCACAGTAGATGATTCCAACTAGATGACACTCTGGAAAGGGGAAGATTGTGGCAGACAGTGTGAAGAGCAGTGGCTGTTGGAAAGTAGGGTACAGAAAGGGGTAAACACAACAGTATAGAGGATTTTTTGTTTTGTTTTGTTTTCGAGACAGGGTTTCTCTGTGGCTTTGGAGGCTGTCCTGGAACTAGCTCTTGTAGACCAGGCTGGTCTTGAACTCACGGCCTTTTTAAAGGGTAGTAAAACTATTTCATGTGACACCATAATGGTAAACGCATGTTATGTACATTTGCACAAATAGAATTTCAACACCAAGAGTGAATCCTGGATATAAAGAACTGAATCTGGGTGATGATGATGATGATGAAGGCCAATCAATGATAACTGATTGCCATTTAAGTGATTAATGCCGACAGCAGAGGACACTGTATGAGAGGGGAGAAGGTGTATAGGGGGGCTTTGAACTTTTTGCTCAGTACTGTGCTACAAAATAAAGAAAAAAAAACAAACAAATGCACAGATAATATGTGAGCAAATCAAAATGTCACCAAGATAAATGTGCTGAAAATGAAAAGAGTAGTGTCTGTACTGTGAAAAACCCGGCAGGGAGAGGGAAGAAGTGTGGGCCTTGCAGATTTGCCCTGCACAATGATGGACACACCAAGTCCTGGGCCTTCCAGAAAAGACTAGAGAAAATTCCACAGGCTGCAGTGTCTACAGTTATAATAGCTACAGTTATCTCAGGGAACTGAAGCTGGGTCTCTAGAATTGTACAGAACTCAGGAAGAGGAAACTGGTTCTCGAAGATCTGCCAAAAAATCTTCATGATCTTGAGACCCGGGGAGACCACAGAGGACTTTTTTGTTTGGTTGGCTGGTTTTGTTTTTTTAAGACAGAGTTTCTCTGTGTAACAGCCCTGGCTGTCCTGGAACTCACTCTGTAGACCAGGCTGACCTCAAACTCACAGAGATCTGCCTGCCTCTGTCTCTGTCTGACTCTGAGTGCTGAGATTAAAGGAGTGCACCACCACTGCCCAGCTCACCAGAGGATTTTTAAGCAAATTGCACAATCCAGAATATCATTTTAACTTTATTTAGGAGCCACAAGACAAAAGGTTATAATGAAGCAGATCTCAGTGCATACTAATGACCTAGATAACCGATTCGTAGTCTGCATGGTTAAGATATCTTTATTCAGATAAACACCAGCCAAATGCAAGCCAGAGCTTGCCCAGGGCAGCAAGGCAGCGAGACCAGAGAGAAGGGCTCCCATGTGCTTTGTCGCCCCTTAAGAGCCCATCCCTTGTCATCCTGACCTCACCTTGACCATGCCCTGACAGGCGTGGTCAGGCACACCTGTAGGCGTGGCTTACTGTGCCCTACACATACACATTGTCCAATGTGCCTGAGTGAAAACCAGCCATCTGTGGCAAACAAAACTAGAACCACAGAGTTCCCTCTTTCTGGAACTTTTCAGTTCTGGAAAGTCCATGTCCAACCAGGTTCCCATCTATTGGCAATGTTCTTTTCAGCCAGCCAAACTTCTGCTTCCCTTCTGCAGAACCTTCACAGCTCTTTCTGTTCTCTTGGAGACTTCTTTCTTTGATGTCCTCTTTAGCTCTTTATGGTCTATACTGTTGAATCATCTGATGCTTTGTACCCAAAGCAGAAGGCCCTGACCTTGATGACAAACCTTTGTACCCCATCTACCTCTTCTCACCCACCTAGACAGGAGATGAAAATATGCCGGGTTCTCCAAAAACTCACTAATTAATTTGGGCCCTGATTAGACTATTCTCTGACACTCTTCAATCATAGACCAATGCTCAATGAGTCAAACTCTATGGGTCAGACCATCTGCTTATGAATATGTCAAGAGGAAATACCAGATGAATACCTAAGCAGACACCAAACAAACAAAAAAGGCCAACTGTATAGAACATCAGGCAATGACCATAAAAACATCCAATGTAACCTAAAAACAAGCTTCAGTGAAATCTGGGCACCGAACAAATGACTGGCACCTCCCTACCATCAGGATTGACATCTAGAATAATGGGCAAGACATATATCAGTTTGGGGATATGATTTGATTTCTTCCCTCTCCATCTCATTCTTTCTGCTATTGAAAATATTTAACAGGTTCCTTAGCGATTATTTCCTGCTGGAGTCACTCCAGTGTCTTTTCTTTTGCTGTCCAGAACCATTGAATGAGCTAGCATAAAAATAGTGCATTACCCCTTAGTTCCAGTTTCAAACCCTCAGTTTACTACAATAAACTAACTTTTGAGTGAAAACTGGATGATGTTTTTCTAACACCTTTCAGACAGCAGCAATGGAATGACCTAGATCAAGCAGTTTGTTAACTGTTACAGGTACTCATACATAAAAGTTACATCAGGTTCCCTCCACCTCAACCATGCACCAATTATCCCAAGTTTATTTTATGCATCAGTCCCAGAACGATTGGGGGTGCCAATCACACAGCTCCATTTACAAGGGTATCAGCATGTCTATTCCAGGTCTTTGTGTTCAAGAGCTTATAACTGGGCCATAAAAACTAATCACAGGATGAATCTTGGCATCTAAAAGTCACTTCCCAGAAGGATTTAAAAGCAAAACACAATAAAACAAAAACACCTCTGTATATTGTTGGCTAACATTTGTACATTCTCCACAGGTTCCAGAATGGATTAGCAAGGATTTCCCCTTATCTTATGGAAATCGAGTGCTTCAGGGCTTTTGGGTTCATTTCTAACTTGAAGCAAAAGTAAGTGAGGTCTCCCATGATACATGGAAATATTTTTCTTGAGGTAGAGATGGGGAGGAATGATAGGCTAATGCCCGAGACATTAAGTTTTCCATCAAGGGTTCAGATCCAATTGTAAATGATATTCAATCATTGATTTAAGTGCTCTCCTTTCCTGGACCCACCTCCAGGATTTTAGAAAACACAAAAGTATGAGATCAAAGTGTTAGCCTTGCTTCCTTGTGTACCTCCAGCTTCAGATACTTTTCAGACCAAACTGTGTCCTGAAGAACTGTGGACATTATACTATTGAAACTTACACTCATACTTCAAAGAGATATTAATTACAAACTACATTTTATGAGTGAGAAAACAGAGACTCAGACTAGTAAAACAATTTGTTGGGGGTCCTAAGAAGAAGCTGAATCCCAAACCAGCCTCAGGGACAAAGGTCAGATCTGAATGTATTCTACTTAGCCCACATAGAGTAGGTTCTTTACTGAGGCATCTCCCCTTAAATAAGACAACTATGCACAGTTATACATACTCAATGGGACTTCATTTTGTAAGCACGGGATTTGGGGGGTGGCTAATGCTAGACTGGGCCTGAGTGCAATGCACTGTCCACATTTTCCAGCATTCTTGTCAGTTTCTCTGGCCATTTTCAACTGGAAATGTTCACCTGTAGAGTTAAGTGATCATGATGGCTAGTAGGCAGCCTTAATTCTAAGATAGAAATATCTTGCTCTCACACAGGACCTGGTCTCCCTGGACCTGGCTTAGTGGAGTGCCCCAAGCCCAAATGAAGATTTGAATTCATGCAATTTGAGTTGAACATGTTTTTAAATAACTGCTAATTGCTTTGTTGTTGGGGGGGTTATTTATTTTGTTTTAGTAGGTTTTTTGTTTTGTTTTGTTTTGTTTGTTTTTGTTTTTGTTTTGAGACAGGGTTTCTCTGTGTAGCCTTGGCTGTCCAGAATCATGTGCTGTAAACTAGGCTGGTCTCGAACTCACAGAGGTCAGCCTGCCCCTGCCTCCTGAGTGCTGGAATTAAAGGTGTGCATCACCACCACTTGGCACAACTGCTGATTGCTAAAGTTTGCTTTTTATCACCCCCATCCTGAAACAGTAAAAGCCCAGTTTACCAGATTTGCAATTTTTTAAAACTCACTTTTCCTTCTTATGCTTAATAACTTTAATTCAAGGAGACAGAAAAGATATTCTCAGGGGAAATCCTTTTACCATCTTTCGCCTTTATATATGAAATTTGTATATGACCAATTCAGTGATTTATAAATATGTAGATCACATTTACAGAAGTTTTATAAATATATAGCTGAGTTTACTTTATCATAAGCTCACTATACAAACACTAAATCAGTTTCTGAATTTGGCATAGCACCTATTGCAACATTGACACTATAAATTCTATTGTTTTCATCAGATGAACTTTATTTTCTAAGCTTTAAGAAGATGCTTGAGATTTTGAGATGAATTTTTTAAAAGTCTAAATTCACATCGATACCAAATACATAGACATATTTTTTCATAACTGTTCTTGTCCCTTGGGTCGGCAGTACAGTTTATAATCATCGTAAAATTTCATTCCTAATTCCTTTCCATTTGCCAGAAGGAAAATATGGATGCTATTATCCAATTAAAATACTCCTGATGCTTTTAAGGTAGATGTTATGTGGTTTTTGGAGTTTCCCTAAAGATAATTAAAAACAAAGGGCAGCTGGGTGACTTCAAAGTGGTTTTAAGTGCTCTGAGCCTGGAGGGATTCTCAGCTACCCTTTCCCCACCTGTCATATTCTCATGTGTTCTGTGATGTCATCAAGGGGCAGTAGAACATTTTAAAGGTTTGGGAACGTGTGACTAAAGGTAGGACTTGCATTTGATAACTAACTGAGTATCAATTTGAAATAAATGCATGAATCTAGAGTTCATCCTCTTGTTTGGCTGTAGTGTCCCTTGCCTTGCGAGACAGAAGAGACGTGTCTTTAGCGGTGGATGGTCAAAAGTTATTTTCTCTGGGTGACTCACAGATAGGACTAAGGAGCAACCTGGCAGGTGCCCACACCCCTAGGAGAACTGACTCTATTAGCAAGGCTACACTTTCTTGCTGAGAAATTAAATGGGTCAGTGTGATTTGTATCCATTAAAAGAAAGTGCAGAAACATCAAAACTGCACCCTGGTTCATTGTGAAAGAAATATAAACAGAATTTAGGCTGGCTCTCCTTTTAATACACTCAACTTTCAACTTCCATCTCATTTCTTTACTTGATCATAATCATAAACCAGAACTGTGTTACAATCTATTGGATTTTTTTCCCACTCATTCATCAGAATGTGTTCTGTCTGGTATTTCGAATCAAACTCACAGGTAGACAACCTCTCTATCACTGAGCATCTATTCACCTGCATCTATCCTTGCATCTATTCACCTGAAAGCCTTTACTTTGTGTACACACGCATCCAGTTCTTTGAAAAGAAAACCTCACAAGTTCATAGCCTGCAAATATTTCCTTAATAATATCATGGAAGCACTATGGAAAGTCTCACCCAGTGAAGAATCCCTATTTGGGCTCAAGGTTTCAAAGAATTGAGGGTCCTCCAAAGAGCACAGACTGAGTCTGCAGTGGGAACTAAAGAATTAATGAGTGGGTGGAGCGATGTTAGACAGCTACTTGAATACTTAGAAGTAACATTCATTTTTAATAAGTGTTACAATTACAGAGAGTGTGCCAATTCATAAAAATAAGCAGTGTCATTGTTAGAAACAAGTCCCATGTATATTAACACTGGTGCATGTGTGTGTGTGTGTGTGTGTGAGAGAGAGAGAGAGAGAGAGAGAGAGAGAGGGGGGGGGAGCATTTTCTTTTAAAACTGGTCACTTTTTAACTAAAGATATTTAATGGTAGGTTCCATATCACTAATGATGATTAATAGCCCTCTTCAATTAAAAATCATACTTTCTTTTTTTTTAAAGGACACTGGTAGGTGGGTTGATGACTTAAGTGGTTTCACCAACCTTGACGTATTTGGCACCAGTTACTGTTTTATGCTCTGGCAGGAGACACTAACGTCTGAACACCAGTTACTCCTGTTCTCCAAAGTCACAAGTTTTGATATATGACTCCTTGTTATGAAATCTTACCTCTTTATGGCTTCATCCAGGTGAGTGTATGGCTCCAGGCTTTTCTCCTGGGCCCTTGGACCTAGAGGAATGAAGTTTGGAGCAAGGGTCCTCGGGTGCTGACTTGCAGAGGGAGTCCCGCAGCCCCAGAGACCTCTGTGCTCTGGGATCCCAGAGACTTCAGCCTGGATATGGAGCTGTTGAATCTTTCATAGGAGAAACAGAGCTTCAACTGTCGAGGGGACTAGCCAAACAGGTGACAAACCACTGTACTTCAAAGACAAGAAGTCTCTTCAAACGTTGTAAGGACACAAAATAACCTACAAAAAAGAGAGAAAAAATAGGGAGCCTGTAATTCAGCATCATGTTTGTTCTAGTTTAATGAAGCGTGTTGGGTGGGTATTAACTGGTTCTGGCCAACCCTCCTCTAAGTAGATGGCAGCCTTTTCTGCTGGAAACCCACATTTTCAAGATTTTTTTAAAAGATTGCCTGAGTTCACATCAGATTGAAGTTGCTATGTAAAGACTCTCTCTGGGCACACCAGTCTGGTTTAAAATTACATTTCATCAGGAAGTTTAAGAAACGAAGAAAATGTTTTCAAAGTTTCTCTGAATACCAAACTCAGGGAAGGCAGAAACCGCATAGGGCAGTTTTGGGAAATGAGTGGATAGAGTATATGAGATTTAAAACAGTCTGTGGGAAGTCCCAGGTGCACAGGATTCCCAAGTGCTTTTTTCTAACTCAGAGTGCAAAGTCTAGGTGGATTTCTTGTCAATTCTTAACCTTAGGGCTGAGGATGTGGCATTTGAAGCTTGTATCAATCACTACTAAAGTCCTGAGAGTTTATCAAATTAATTCACTGAGGACGGAGGGAAGGCTGGGGTGAAGGTGGTAAAGGGCGGAAAAAAGACATATTCTGTTTGCTTATTGCAGGACCTCTTCATCCCCCGTATCTGGAAGAGTTACTGGACAGATGTAGAAGCAGGAAGGAAATAGACTAGTGAATGCCAATCCGAGCTCAGAACACACACTAAAAGGTGTCCTTCAGTATTTACACTTTCAAAAGTGAAAACCTGAAAAGGGGGTGAAATTGGGAAATTCCTGTGTAACCAAAAAGCCTAGCCCAAATTCCTTCCTTTTATCAAGCTAAGCCTCTTCCAGCAAGGCCAAAGTAAGCTGCTTCCGGCTTACAAAGCAAATCAACTTATTTCTGACATGTCACTCTGAACTGAAAGGTTCCTAAGGCTGCACCGGGGGTGAATTATGAATGGAATTAACTCTCTTGACTTGGAATTTCCTCACTTTTACTGGTCTTTAAACTAGACTTTCCATACATAATCGGTGGAACCAACACATGGAATGACCCTTTTCACAAAACACTCGCTTAGGAGTGATTTTCAGTTAACGAAACTCAAATGCAACTTCTAATGTGGAAAATATAGTTTTCCCTCGTGGCTGTAAAGCCGTTCTGGAAAAGTGATGAGCTGGCCACGAGATTTCTGTCAGAAACTGAAGCTGAGTCTGTATTTTAAAATACAATTTACAGTGCTCACCTGCTTTCATAAGCCAATCTGCTTCTCATATGTTTAGCCTAGTCACCTTAAAAATACATAAATTTGGTATTTGGTTATTGAGTTTTGAAGTTGCTGGGTAAAATCATTTAGAGACTCATAAATACAGAACCACAAGAAAATCCCTCTGTGCAAAGGGACCTTAACATGATCATGCAAAGGATAACTGATAGACTTCATGATTTAACCTCAGCTATTAGCCATTTCATACCTTAATATACAGTCTTCAGTATAAAACTTGCACTGTCTTAACATTTTCCTATAGTTTGTCATGTCTAAATTGATTTCAATAGCAGTCCAGGGGCATAAAATGTGAGTCCAGGGTCAATGTCACTTTCTAGAAAGAGAAATGAACTTGGGTTGTTTTAACTCTAAGGCATGTGTTCAAATCCAGTTCATGGCTATCAAAAAAGATTAACACAGAGAATTTCCTGGCTTTTTTAAATGTGCAAAAGATAAAATGAAATAAAGATATTTTTCTCTGACAGTAGATATAGTTAAACATTTGGAGCATTTAAGAGAAAAACCAGTAACTAAAATATTCATACTGATTTTAAAGTTGACTTTGTAAAAAATAATTACTTGACATTATACTGGTCTCATTCCTTCAGTAGTAAAATGCTTTTTACAAACTCCTTCCTTGCCTTTTCAAGTTATAAAAATAAAAAGGGCTAAGAATTTCTTAGTTTCCTCACAATGCACTAAAAGGTTTTGACCATCTTAACAGATCTAATAACCTATATAACTTCATATCAATTATTATATTTTAGATATGAAAAATAGTTGCTGAAAGTTTTGCTTTTTGGAGGAGGTGAAATAATTTTTTTACAGTATACTCTTACATTCATTTAGAATATATGCATCACCAAGTTTCCTTACAAAAAACATTTGACCTTGAAATTTAATATAGATTGTATTCACAGGCTTGGAAGCTCTCTCTCCATTAAATATCTTGAATGGGGTTTTATCAGTCTTCTTTAACAATAATAAAAAAAGACTGGTTACAGCAATCCTATATCTGGCTGGAGAGAGGTATAATAGTATCATATTTTAATATTTCTGAATACACTTCTTAAAACAGTGGATTAAGTTTAATCCAAATTGTGAACAAAGACCAAATAACACAAGTATAAAGTTCCCCTTTGAGCTTCATAAATAAAAGAAATTAAGTTTACAAATTTTAAATGGGTACTCTCAGCCTGACCCATTGGGAGGGCGAATCCTAGGCAGTAAAGATCTTGCCTCTGTGCCTCTTCGGGTATGTTTGCCCTACTTGTGAACAGGCAGCAGAGAGCCAGCACATTCACCGTCGTCTACAGTGTCACCTGCCCTATCCCTAAAGGCAGACAGGCACATTGCCTCAAAGAGGAACTGTATTATTTATGTCCATCCCCTTAAATTCTGTTTGTACTGGCCCTCAAAGCCTTTGATTGAAAAGGCCAAACCACATTTAAGTTGACTCGTTTGCTTTTTTAAACCCGATGTTCGGACCTATTTAAAAATTAACACCATACTTCGCAGATGACAGGAAACATTGTCATTTAAAAATAGTTAGACACCTTTTCTCTTATAGCAAGAAGTGTGTAGAACCGGGGTCAGTAATGTCCCCTGCAAACTGCTCTGGAGCTGGAATTAATACAGGATCTCTGCTTATCTAGACAGGCTTAAGGATCTTACTTGCCCTTGAACACTAACCTTGACACTTCCTAAGCAACTGTCCTTGCCATCTGGAAAGTTACAAATACAAGCTGCCTTCATTCTAATAACTCCTGTAAGCGTCTACAGGAACCCTTAGGAACCCGTGCAATCACTTTAACTCCCCACTTCCAGGCTTTAGTTGGAATTAACTAAAAACACATACTTGCTGGCAAAATGTCTGATTCTTACATGCAGCCTTAGACCTTGAACATCCATAAGGAGAAATAATGCCACGAAACACGTCACTGCCCCCTCATTTCGCATTTCACTAACTTCCAATTAACACACAGACGCGCTCTCTTTAAAGGCAGCATTGCCATCATTTGGGGACTGCAGAAACTGAGGTGACATGTTGATTCTCTGTGGCTAAAAAGCACTGATCTTTCACTGGGCACCATGACCAGAATCTTTCTTCTTGAATGATACAGATACATAACTTTTCAGACCTGGCACCCATATCTTTACAAACCTGCGCGTGGCGCTGCGGGGAGGGGAGACCTGGGTGGAAGCCACTTCACTCTTGAAAAACAAGGGCGGTCAGCAAAGGCCAGGGCTTTGCGCTCCAGCCTTTTCCCGCCCACCAGAGTCCACTCGGAGAGGAAGGTGTACTCTTTCCCAGGCGGTGATTCCAAAAATGGGCTTTGAGGACCCTTCCTTCTCCGTGGGCCCAGCCGGTCCATACCTGTCCCAGGTAGCAGGGAAACCCGATGCAGCTGCCCTCTTAAACCCTCGCGCCTGAGCAGCCACCTGGAGCCAAACCGGTGGCCCAGCACTGCAGAGAGGCGGGGAGCGGGGACCCCAGGGCCGAGGGTCATTCTGAGCTCCTGGAATAGAGAGAGCTAGGCAGGGGAGACGTCGCTCTGGAGCTGGCGGATGCACTTGTCCCCAGCGGGAACGGACTTGACCCCCCGCCAGCCGGGGAGCGCCCCGGTGGTGGCCCGCGACAAGCTGGACATCGGCCTTGCCGCTTCTTCGGCCTCGCCTTGGTTGGACCGCCACTGCGGGAGTTCTGGCCTACTCCCCACCCCCATGCTTTCCGAGGTTTAGCCTCTTGGTGAACAGCGCATCCAACTCCCAGGCTCTAGATCTGAAAGAGGGGACCAAGCGCTGCCTGCGGCAAAGCTCGACCTACACTACATTTTCTTCCGATTTGGAGAAAATGTCACAAGTGTGGGTGGGGGGGACCCTCGCACTGTAAATATGATTTGGAGGGGGCGAGGCAAGGCACGCAAGGCCCCGGGCGGCGGGGGCACCCTGCCGGAGATTCCCGGTCTCGCAGCGCGCCCTAGTGGACACCCTGGCCCGCGCCGCCGCCCCCCGGACGCTAGCTGGGTCTCCCAGGGCGCCTTACAATCTGCAATATATTATTTCTTGCAAAGTATTGACAATGTGCGAGACTCGGGTAACCCCGAAGCTCTTGTCTGTAATCAGCACATTTATTCACAAGGGGGTGGGGTCCGAATTAAATCCCCATGACCCTGATTAGGTTACAGTGTCATTTTCCCCTGGATCCTCTTTTAAACCCACTCCGCACTGCTTCTCTGTCTATTACATGCTAATTTAATTTTACTGTGGACGATATTTTCAGCATTTGCTGAGGACAGTAAATTTTGTAGTTTATGTTATTTCACTTTTTATGACTTTTTAACACTTAATAAAATTTTATTAGAGCACTTTTGTGTTTACAAGGCCACAAAACTCTTGGCAGGTTGTCAGAAGTCCTTTTTATTATGATCCTACTGATATACTGCGAGTAATGAAATAATCATGTCCAGAAATGTATCAAAGGCCAGAGGGATTATCCCACTTAATAGCTCCACAGATGCGCCCAGAAGAATGCGGACTGCGGCGGGACAGGCGGGAGGCGGCAGGAGGAAGGAGGCAGTCCCCCACTCCTTTCTTTCCCGTTTCTGTTGCTTTCCTAAAAGGCTACATTCAGGGTCATGTGACTTTCCGCGGTCTCAATAAAAAAAGAAAGAATTTATTCTATTGCAAAATGTGCTTTTCTTTTTATTCTCCTTGTGTGGGCTTTTAAGGCCGTTCTAGTGGTAGTGGAGCTGGCTCAGCGGATCCCTGTCAGTCACTTTCCTCTCCGTACTAAGTGTACTTTCCTGCCATTTAAGCAGCCGATGGTGGCATTGGTGTTGAGCATGCAGCTTCTCCAGCTCACCCTGAAGGCTTTAAGAGGGACCTTGGAGGGCACGAATTGTTTTAAGGTCTGTAACCGCCTGCAGACAACAGCGGTTGCTGTTGCTGTTTGGTTTTATTTTGTTTTGCAAACCAGACAACTCTGCCTTCTGCTTGACAGAGAGACACACCGTTGTCTTTACTTAGTTTTAATTTTGTAATCTTTCAGGGGTTAAGACTTGCAATGAGGAGGACTGAGATATTGCAGCTTTTATTTCCTTTTAAAAAGCCAATTTTCTACTTCTTTTAAATAGATGCATGGTCATTTGACATACCAGTGTTAAGTTCAGTCTTGCTACAAAAGAAGGCCATTGTACTTCCTGACCCTGGAAGCAAGGTGGGTGGCTTTGTTTTTTTAATTAAATTTTCTGTCTCTAGCTTTATATTTCTCTCTCTCTTATTTCCTAAATAGTGTGCCAAAGTGATAAAAGAGATGAGAACTGGACTCATAAACGGGGTGATTTTGAAATGGCTATTTCTATGCCCGTAACACATGTTCTTGCAGACTTTGGCTTGGAAGGACTTTGGCAATGGTTTTCAAAAGTGTGTGTGTGTGTGTGTGTGGTGTTTCCAACACACTGATTTGGGGTCTTGTGTTCTGCCATTATTTAATATGACCCCTAGGAAATGTGCATCTCTCCCTGGATTGCCTCCATCACACTGTATGTAACCCTCCTCTCTGGATGAGCATGAGACTGTCCACGAGGGCTCTTTGATTTCAGCTTCAAGGGAGCAATCTTAGCTTTTGTGTGTCATTTGTTAAACTATGAACAAAACTTAGTACTTGATCTAGTAGCCTACAGAGTGTCTTTGATGGTCTAGGCTCTGAAAGGAGCTCAGTGAAGGATTATGTTCACCCTTAAAGAAACCAATGCACTTAAACTGTTTCAGCAACCATCTGACTTTTTATAGATGTTTTCGACTTGCAAGTGTGTCAGGCTTTTTTTTCTTCTTCTTCTTTGCATGATTTCCCTAGCAGTAGAAGGGCCCAGAGAGGAAGTGATGTTAGGTTCTGAGGAAATACTCCTTCTCCATTCTGGGTTAACTGGTGTTTTATGTTTGCTACTTCTTATTGTTGGAGATGGAGAAAAGGGATCAGACTGAGTCACTCCTAATTTCACAGGGCTTTAAGGGGATCGATGCCTGTTGTGTGAGAACCAAGGGGGAAACTATTCATTTTCATTCTGTATAACAATTCAGGGAGCTTGTGTCCAGCATAATTTAACTAATACTTCAAAGTCTATAACAGCTTTTAAGATAAAAGTTGATTTTGTTACATTACTAAGTAAATCTCTTTGAGATAGATATATTTTATACATTGGAGTTTTACAACTCTTATTTCAAAGAGGTGGGGGGGGGTGTTGACTGAAACAAAATAGCAATGACCCCAGCACTGTCTTGCCAGTATCCACAGAGACCTACGTTGTAGTCCCTTCTGGAGCCTTCAGCAGTGAGAGGAAAGGAAAGAAGGAAGCTTGGTTGTTTCACCCAGAAAACCCACCTTCAGAAAGAAGAGTCAGGGAACAAAGCCAGAGGCACAGAAGGGTCTCTTCATCTGGCCAGGTGCTGTCACAGGACAGGTGACCTGTCTCCTGGGTTAGCTCCAGAAAGCCCCCAATTGATTCTGTTCCCATTCTGCTGTACACTTTTTGTGTGGTGTTGAGAGTACCAGCCCCTGTGTGGTTAGTTTCTTTGATCTGTAAAATGGGGCTGATATGTGTGGCTCTCACTTCATTTTGTTGAAAGGTGAAGAGTTCATTCCTATAGAGTAATTAGAAATGACCTAAATGCACCTGAAAGCAAGACTGGCCTCCCAGAGCCTTGTGCCAGGAGTCCAGCGTCACAGCACCTGGCACAGAGCAAGCTGGCAGATGGGTGTTGGATGCATGGCTGTCAAGGGCTGCTTCCTAGACTGTCCTGCTGGAGGCAGGTGTGGTCACCAGGCAGTAACAGGGGCTATACAGGCTTCACAGAGGACCTGATTCTCCTAAGGATGGGTAGTGCATGATTCAGGGAACAGAACTTATAGAATGTATCAGGAAGGGACTTGATGTCCCTGTGGATACTAGGAAGGCCCCTGCTGACCATGCTGGGTCATTCAGTATCATATTTCAAACAATCTCTTCCCCTATCTCTTTGAAATAAGAATTACAAAAACTCCAATATATAAAAGATACATCATTCACCCCAGAGCACGCCCCATTACCATCTGCTGCTGCTCAGTACACTGTGTGTGTGTGCGCGCGCGTGTGTGTGTGTGTGTGTGTGTGTGTGTGTGTGTGTGTGTGTGTGTGTGTGTGTGTTATTAGAATGTTAGAATGTCTTATGGTCTGTGGTCCAGCTAGTCCAACAATGCCTGTCTACAAAGAAAGGTCCAAGAATCCAGTAGTTGGTCAGTCCACAAGGCTGGTTGTCTCAGCTGTTCTTTAGTATATGTCAGAATCTCAAAGAAGCAGGCTCTGATGCCAGTGAAGGAATGGACTTGCAGCAAGAGTGAGAGCAAGCAGGCAGAGAGCAAACTTCCTTCTTCCGTGTCCTTTACATGAGCTGCCAGCAGAAGGCGTGGCCCAGATTGAAGGTGGATCTGCCCACCTCAAAAGGGATGGATTAAAAGTAGGTCCTCCTACTTCAAAAGATCTAATTAATAATAAAATCCCTCACTGATGTACCCAGCCACTTGGGCTTTAGTTAATTCCAGATGTGCTCAGGTTGACAACCAAGAATGGCCATCAGAAGACGAATTTCTGGACAGGTTGTGTTCAGCAGCTCTTGTCCTTTTCTGTGTGTTTCTCTGTGGTCTCAATTACCAATTACAAAGTTACAGAGTTGTTGAGGGAAAAGAGAGTCCAAAGTTTGTTTCTTTGTTTGAGTCTTTATTCCACCTGGTGTGGTGCTTTCTGCACGAATGCCAGGTGATTGACAAGACAATCTAATCAGCCACACACCTCAGAGCACACCACATTACCATCTGCTGCTCAGTACACAGCTTGCCAAATCCTTTGCATACATGACTTCACGTCCTCTTCACTTTAACTTTCCCACAGGGCATCATCACAACCCCTATTTAATGTGAATATGAGGCTCAGAGAAGTCAAATGATTTTCTTAAGGTCACACAGCTGATAAATGACCATCTGGGAATTTAATCCAGGTCTGTGGAAGTGAAATCAGTTAGCAGTACTCTACATTGCCCTGTAATGTGTCCCTAGATCCCTTAGTCAATTTGGCCATTTCTAGGTATTATATAAAATATAAAGAAATAGAAATAATGAGGCTGGAACCCAGGCCCACTATCTTTGAATCGCCTTGAATTTCTACCAGGGAATAGAGCAGTGGGCATGGATGGAAGGTGTAGGTCCCAGGACCTTGCCTGCCCCAGGGCCTTGCTCTGCCCCAGGACCTTGCTCTGCCCCCCCTCCCCTGCCCTTGTTCTGTCCTGGGGCCTTGCTCTGCCCTGGGGCCTTGCCTGCCTCAGGACCTTGCTCTGCCCCAGGACCTTGCTTGTCCCGGGGCCTTGGTCTGCCCAGAGGCCTCTTCTCAGCTCACTCTACTACTATACACACGTTCAGAAGGATCCAGAGAGGTGAGAAGTAAGTTTTCCATCTTTTGGAAAACTGGATTCACTGTGGTTTTCAAAACTATAGTGAAGAGACTTATCATGAAAGATCAAGAAACCAGATCTCATGCAGGTGGTTGGCCGAGCAGTTTTTCACTTTGACCTAGGGTTCCTGAAGATCTTTAGAGACAGTCATTCTGTCAAGACACTTGGTAGGATTTTAACCAGTTCTGAGAATGAAAAACATCCCTAGACAAGGGGGGGAGCCTCAAAACGTGTGCAAGTTTACTAGTGAGCAGAGTCACCTGTGAGAGTCCCGACTGAAATACATGGCTAACTGCACAACCCTGAAATAAAAGTGCATAGAATCCCCAAAGAGGAAACTAAGCGACCCATGAGTTTTTCCAGGAATTGTTCAATACCCTCTGAATAAAGAATTCATCCAGGGATAAATTTTGTCAAGTGGAAGATGCAGTGATGAAAGACCATAACGCCAGCATCCTGTATCCTGAGCTCTCTGTGGGAAAAGGTGAGGGGGTTGTGGTCCAGGGACTGTGGTCCACAGTGATCCTCTGCCTTGGCCCAAATCATAAGAAGTCACCTTTAGCTGTCTGTTGACAGGGAGGGAGGAAGGAAGGAGGAAGTGATGGCTATTTCCATAGCTCACACGAGGCCAATGCTAACTGAAGGAATCTGAAACAGCAGACTTTGGTGGCCCCACAAGAAAAGGAAGCTGGGTTTGTCACTTTTTTGTTACATGTGACTGTGGACACCCAATTCAGCTTGTCTATCTCAGAGTTTTCTTTCTGAGAGAGAAAAATAACTAGGCTTTCCACTCATAATAATGAGGTTTGGGAAATTGAGAATATGTTTAGAGTTGGTTTTGAACCCTTCATAATAAAGTCCCAAAGAAAGCCTGTTCTAAAACAGTGAGAAACTTAGTGTCTTGGTAAATATGAGAAAACTAAAGATGCTACTCCAATGCTAAAGTCAGAGTCAGCAAGATAAAAGCCACAGGGCTGCCCACATTAAAGTAAAGGTTGGAAATCTTTAGAAAGAGCAGGAAGGGAGTAGATACTCAACTCACATGGCAACAGATGCCTTAAGTCATTCACAGCTTTTCAGGATCTTGAGCCATTTTCTTCAAACTGGACTTCTCTTTCCTTCTGCATTGACAAACTCAACAAGTCAAACTTTATTGCTTTAACAGGTTTTGAGTGACAAGCACATCTCTTCAAAATAGGTCTGAATACTTTTTGATTATTGGATGGAAAGGATGCAAGCTTTTCCCTTTTTATGTGTCTTTTAAACCAACTGCCCTGATGTAAATAAAATCTTTAAAAAATTTATCTTCCCCTTTTAGGCTAAGATCAAATATTTCTTAAACTATGAAAGCCATGGCCCATTTCTAAAAGGATGCTAAGGGTGAAAAGCTTTCATTGAGACAGATGGCCTGCAGATCAGACTGCACTCTTAAATGTTTCATCATCAGTAAGGCCTGTAAGTAAAACCATGCCCAACAAGGTAGCCAGCAGGGCCAGCTCCCAGGACAGGAAGCCCGGGAATCCTGTTGCTAGGAGACGCTTGTCTTTGTCCAGCAGCAGGAAGATGTCCTTGAGCATGACTTCCCCTGCGGTTGGCTTTGGACAAGCTGTGAATCAGACTGTCCTTGTTAGTGCCATCCTCTTATCAGCGCCAGCTAGTCCACCAAGGGGCAATGCCAGGGCCTGATCCCTTGGAAGGTTTCTCTCACACACTGTATTTTGCTTCTTAAGCCAGTATTTTACACATCTACTTTGTACTATGAGAATATGAAAAGAATAAGTTTATACCTGAGAGAATGTTATGAAATGAAATCACACTTTAGATTGTGTGAAAAAGTGTACAAGAGCTGGGAATGGAGTCAATTCATGGTAATTAAAAGGGTTTCACAGCAGGAGGGCCCCAGAGAAGGATGGTTCTTTGTTTCAAACACCACCCAGCAGTTCTCCTAGATGGTACTGGATGGCCATGAATTTGGTTTCTGCTCAGAAAAAAAATATCCCCAGCCTACCACAATGCCTGGCAAAGAGCTCTTACTTGGGGTTCAGGAGCTGGAGGGTTCAAAGGGAAAGGTTCTGGGTGGATGTGGGCCATGGCTGGTATTCGGGGAAAATAAGGTGAGAGGTTAAGTGAGGTCGGACACCGTGCTGTATGGACTTCAGGGTATCAGAAAAGGAGACAAGATAAGGTGGATCATGCAAGGTCAGCACCAATTGTGACCACTCTCCAAAAACAACCAGAAAGTAGCTTAAAAAAGAGCAGAGTTGCTAGGAGACCAAGTCTACAAGAGATCAAAGTCTTATTATGATCCTCACACAAATGCCCTTTCAAATGCTCATCTCCCAAATATGTGCAGCTCATTGCATGTTAATTATAATTTCATCAAGCTGCTCAAAATACACAATCTCATTAGAGATCAGTATTTGATGTTTCATGAGTGTTGGAGTGACACAGGATGGGTGGTTCCATGGGGTTGGAGACTGCTAACCCATCATCCTACCCATCCAGGAATTCCTTTTACATAGCAAGCAACTGGACAAAGAAAAGCTAGTTGACTATTATTTTACGGAAAACATCCAGTTTGGCTGGAGGCTTTTTTGATTTGATTCCTTCCTCCCACCTCTCACCTCCGGCCTTCCACGAGTCTGGCAAAATTAACTCATTGTTCCAAGCATCCAGTTTTACCTGGCAGCACTTTGGAGACAGGGCCCCTGTTCACTGTTCCTTTTGTTCCCAAGCCTCTGTCAATTGTTCTGGAAGATTTGACAGTCTCCAGGTCCCCTCCAGGGAGCCTTGCTGGTTCTGACAGTCATCCTACTGAGGAGCATTAGTTTGCAGCATGGGTCTTGACAGTGTATAATCTCAGTATGAAGCAGTTGACTATGTGATGCCCAGGCACAGAAGTAAACTAAGCAAGGGAGTCAGGAAGCCTACCGGGGGACGATAGTTTGGACAGTGGGGCACCTCCCCTGGTGCTTTGTACAAGTGACTGGAAACAAGAAGACTCTTCTTAAAGGTAGACGAGTGTAGAAGCACCTCCCCCCTCCCCCGTCTGTCTGTCTGTCTCTCTCTGTGCCATGTCTGAGTTGTAGATGTTCCTTTATAACCAGGATGCTACCTCCAGGTTCCACCAGGAATAATGCTACCAGTCATAATTCTGAACAGGTTAACAGGGCCTGGGAAACCTCACTGTCCTCAGAGGCCTTGCTATGTAGCTTAAATCACCAAGACAACATCCATTCCAGGATTGTGATGAGACAGTGACCACCATGGAGTTTGTCTTGGAACATCTCTTCCTGGGTTGAGGCTGTGTACCTCCTTGAATGTGCTCAGCTCAAGGATCACGTTCTAAGCAGGTATCATGCTAGATTACCAGACTGAGAAATACTTGTCCCCTCAAGCACCTTCTACCTTTCCATCCATGATCCCATTAATCTAACTTTTTATGCATCTATCCACCCATGTTCCCATCCATCCATCCATCCATTCATCCATCCATCACTTCAACACATGTCCTATACAGGCTGTATGGGAAGGAAGGTGAGAACTAACCACACTTGTTTTCTTGATTACTTTATTCCAAAAACTTAGTCCATGCCTGACATAGAATAACCACGGAAGGAACTCCACTCAGTAAATGAATGAACAGTGATCAAATAAATCCCTACTGTGTGCTGCAGCAGGCA
The DNA here is from genome assembly GCF_003668045.3 of Cricetulus griseus. NCBI lineage: Eukaryota > Metazoa > Chordata > Mammalia > Rodentia > Cricetidae > Cricetulus > Cricetulus griseus. Next base: position 99,935,917 of record NC_048599.1, on the reverse strand, counting down.
GCAGTGATATGACCCAATGCAGCTCTTGTTTTTGCTTCCATGTTCAGAAATATGTTCCAGGATGGCTCTGTACTCATAAAAAAAAAAAGCAGACATTGAAGCTTCTAATGATATATATATGTTTGTTTTTGTGTATATATGTATATCTATTCAGTTGTCTAGTTGTTTCACAATGTGATGTATTAGATAGAAGAAATGCTCAGATGCCTTTGGAGGGAAGTGGGAACACCAGTAAAAAGCCCATTTTGCATCTGGAGCCTCGGATTTGTCTTCCCAAAGTGAATGTCACCTCCAAACACTAATGAGTCTAAGAGACTTTGGGGATACTGAACCTAATGTGCTACGTCCTACTTGTCTTGTTAGTCCCTAAAGCCATCTGTAAGGAGTTATTGTATTTGGCTTTCTGAAGCCATGTGTATTAAGCAGGGACATTTAATTAGTGCTTGTTAAGATGTTTCCAATGCCTTGGCAGTGTCTCTCACCCCTGCTGTTTCTTCCTGGTCAGCATATTTTTCTGGAAGTGTTGTTTCCAGGAATGCGCATTCAAAGCTTCTGTTTGGAGACTTGTTACATGTGTCCACATGAAGAAACAGCTGGACTGAAGGCAGTGTCCAGCCAGCTGCACAGGAAGGACCTTGTGCCAATAGTGGCTTCTTTGAGAGGCCTCTGCTTATCAGGGAAAGCTGAGACCTCAAAATAGGTATGGAGCTGAAACCTATAGTATTATACATCGAGGCCCTACACAAGGATGCCAAAAAGGAGATGTACTTGAATTAAGACCTCTCTAAAAACTTCATTTAAAAGAATATGCCTAAAAAAAGCCATGAGTTTTAGTCACTCAAAAAGGTGTTGGTTGAAACTGAGAAACAGTTCACAGACACTGAAAAAATTCACCAAATCTCACTAACAGGCCAAATATAGTTCTGTTTTGACAAATATCTAAAATATCTAACTTCATAAAATTAATTAAAATGTCAAGTGGTTTCACACAATGAGACACATGTACTGAGTTTATTACAGATTCCTAATGTACTTTTAGACTAGACTATCTTGATATTTTTGCTAGCTTATGAATCACAAACACATGCCAAATACAAAAGAAAATCATTTCAAGAATATTTGCAAAAATGAAGAAATGAAGGAATGTATGCCTAGATAGGTTAAGAAATTACATACATATATGCATTCATATATCTCTCTATATATTTACAGATACATATTCATATTCATTTGTTCACACACACAAATATATATATATAATTATATATATATATATATATTATATATATTGTTACTGAGAGAGATTTCTGCAAACATTGCAAATGTTTTATAACATTCACAATGAAATAAAAATAGCTCCAGGATGGTTATTGTTTTAATCACAACTAAAACAGATTCCCTTATATTTGAATCTTAATAACTTTAAGATATTCTCTGATTAAGAAGGAAGAACAGAGGTAGTAATGGAGTTAATCAAATGATGAAGTCTCCATATTCCGCAAGTAAGGATGTCTCTATTGGAACCCTGCTTGCCTCCATAATCTAAACACTTAAGTATAGTAAAGGCTTCAGTGATGGATTGATGTTTGGCCCTGGGTGTCAAAACATTTCCTGCTGGGCCCTCAACCACCAACAAGCTTTTGTTTGTGAGGAGGAGTGTGTGTGTGTGTGTGTGTGTGTGTGTGTGTGTGTGTGTGTGTGTGTGTGTAGGAGGGGTGATGGGTGATGGGAGGATTTCAGGGAAGGAACTGGTTTGCAACTCTTGACATCAAAAGTCTTTATCAGTTGCAGCAACTCTTTGGTTTACACTGATGGTTTGTGATACTGTTGTTGATCGGCCTATCATTTCTTTGATTCACTGTTGTAAATGTCCCCGGCCCATCTGTGGTCTTACGGGTAGTTGCATCTATCCGGCAGACATCTGGCTGTCAGTTATAATTGCATCCCTGCTCCCAGCGTTGTTGTCAGATACCCTTGATCCCCTTTGAACACACTATTCTGACGTACCAAGACTTCAGGCCATTGATGTGAGAGACAGAGTCAGTTCCTGGCTTTGGCGTACTTGGGAAAGATTTATGAAATGAAGAAGGGTCCTCATTCTGCTAGAGAGGTGGCTGTTTTCGTCAGCACTCCTTTTAATGGTACAGCCATTTCCTCTGAAGCTTGTAGAAGTCACCCTTTGAACATGGAGAGAAAGAGTACATTCAAAAATTATTTTCACGGTGTTGCCATGTTTACTGTTTCCTGTTGTCTTTGCCTGAAAGTGTTCGAACCAAAATTAGTGTTGAGGGGAAGGCCATTTGAGCCAGGGATGAAAGGAGTGGGGGTTTTGTCTTCCATGCAGGTTCCTGTGTTCCCTTTGATTTAAGCACTGTAGACCCCGGACAGGATATGACACCAATTAAAAACATGAAACTTAATTTTGGGACTAAATAATCCCAGAACCCCTCTTCTAGTATGTGATTGGGAGCCATTGACATGACATGTATTTTTCAGCCGCAATCTTAAATTTATTGGATTGTCTTTGTTTGAGGTGCACAGAGCAGCTAATACCAGCACATGCAGAAGCCTAGCAGGGTCTCAAATTGTAAAGCTATAATTTGGAATATATTTCACATGATGATAGCTCAGGCCAGAAACTTAAGGACACTCACCCCATGAGTTCCAGACCAACCCTTCGTGGTTGGAGGCAGATACTGTTTTAAGATTTGAATTTCAGAACAAATCTATTAATTTCATCTCAAAATGTAAGACAGGAAAAAAAGAATGCTAACTGCTTCTTCTTTGCTTTAAATTACATCTCTTGAGAGAAAGCTTTAATGTTAACTGCTCAAAGAGATGAAAAACAATGTATCAGATAACATTGAAATCTTAACGTTACATGCTAGTGTTTAATTTGAATGCCAAGAATAAAAACAAAGGCTTGCAAATATAGGCAGTTGGGTCAACCTCCCATCTTTTCAAGTTGACACTATGTTTGACTCTAGCTAATGATTCTGTGAAAAAGGTATTAGTGTTTCCAGGTCAGCCCCTGGTGGTCTACAGCACACATTACACAACCTGCTGGCGGGTCCAGCAGGGCTATTTCTCATCTGCAGACAGTAGCCTTTTATAGTTCTGTCTGGACAGGGAGGGAAGGAGTTTTTTCTTTAACCTGTTTATTGCACACTTGAAAACAGTGAAAATGTTTAGAAAGAAGTCAAATTAAATTTTGTGGGACACTTTAGTAGGTTCATAGGCTCAAAGTTGATCCTACCAGACAATAACCAAACTCAAGTCATTATGATTGAAACAAAGTCACCGGTGACTTCTGCTCTTCGTGGACACTTAGCACAGGCTTGCAGCTTTTCTAACCTGGACCGGCCGTCTCATTTCCTGTTTGCAGTTGGTGACCGCTCTATCTCCAAGGAGTCTGGGTGAGTCTGCAACCCTGCAGAAAAATGAGAATTCCCACACTTAAAAAGAGCCACAGCAGCATTTGGAATCACTGAAAATACGAACAGAGGAAGAAGAGGGAAGGATAGTCTAACTTTCTTTCCTTTCCCGGCTTAAAAAAGAAATAAAGGAGCGGGGGTGGGGGTGGGGGGTGGGGGCGGGAGTCTCCAAGGTGAAAATGGAATATGGATTTGCCTTTAATTTTTAGACGATGTTAGAAACAAAACAAAGCAAAAACTCTGCCAAAATCTTTAACATTTCTCAATTCAAATTTGGAAGCAGTGAACACTGAATTGAACGAAGTCATCAAGGCCAAACTCGGCCGCTCTGTGGTGACCCTTAGAGGAATTTCCTCCAGGAGCTTTTGACTGAGGTTTGCATTCACTCTCAGCCGAGCGTTCATTCTTGACTGGTGCTCTCCGTGGTTTCCTTACACACACGGCGATTCTTTCAGCATTTTGCACACACCCACCCACCAACACAGACGCGTCCTGTACATTTAAGCAAAAACAAGTTCCTTCAAGGCACCACCTAACAGCATGTTAAAAAGCAGCTTGAGTTTGAGATTGGAGACTAGAATCCTCTCAGTGACAGATCTGGCAGGCGCAGTGTGTTAACTGTTTCCTGAGCCACCATTTTATTGTGTGAGAGCGGACAGAAAATGGTGATGCTGCGTTTGTTGTGTGAAGATTCCTTCACATGCCTTTCGGTTCTCATCACAGAACCTGTTTGGACACCAGCAGGAGAGCCGAATTTCTCAGGCCAGGGCACAGCTCAAACAAAGCATACACACACAGTCCTTCCACCCACTGCTTAGCAAATGTGTGGGCAAAATTTAAAAAATGTTAAGTACAAGGAGAGCAAAATTCTTATAGGAAAAAAATTTCTTTTTAATGCAACAGAAGTGATGTTTCAGTGAGATATGGAACTCCATGATGACACCAAATGACTATGTCATTAATAGACCTTCCTGCCTCACAGTTCATACTCTACCTTAAGAAAAGGATCCAAGACAGAGGTAGCACTAAGGACAGGAGTATGTCACTTGTGAATAATTGGTATTTCCTGATCAAGGTTGGTCATTTGTAAGCTAGCTCAGGTAAACTCATTCTACAGTTGTTTGCACAAGCGAATCAAGGCTCTAATTTAAAACAAAATATCATTGCCTTTTGTTTTTGTCTTGGTTAATTTCTTAAAAATACAATTATTAAATAAATGTACCTTTGCTAATAGCATTTGGCTCAGATTAGCTGCTTGCTTCACAACCAAAATTCAGATGGTCTCAGACTCCCTGGAACTGGATCTTGAACTGAAGAGAGGAACTTGGCTGGAAGGAGACCTGACCCTCTAGTGCTGACAACTGATCACCACCCCCTTTTGTCTTAAGAAAAATATTTTCTTCCCAATGAGTTTTAGGCTTTTAAGATGGGGAAGGGAAAACAAACAAACAAACAAACAAACAAACAAAAACAAAAAACAAAACAAAACAAAAACCCAAAAACAAAACAAAACTAGAGCAGGGTATTTTAATTTTTTTCTTTTTGACTGCAGGTGGCAAACATTTCAGAATATAAAGATGATAGTGTTGTGTAAAGCAGTCTTGCTGAAACACTGTTTATGGCACACACAATACTCTTTTCTGCTATTTGGTGTGCAGAGTTGTAAATGGGAAAATGTGTGAGCTATCAAATCTAGTAGCAATAGGAGTCTTGAAGCAAGGTTTATTACACCAATGCCTGAAAAGCCTTACTTTTTTATCTCGATGTGTTAAATTTTGGTGTTTGCAATAGTATTTTAGCTCTGGAGCTATTTATTGGAAGCATCTTTGAAAAAAAAAAAAAGGATATGGACAGATGTCCATAAACAAAGGGCGCCACCTGGTGGTAAAGAAGAGATTTTTAAAATGTTGATTTCGGGATATTGCTTCAAAGACAAACAGATGGAAGGGCAATTTATGTGTGTGTGTGTGTGTGTGTGTGTGTGTGTGTGTGTGTGTGTGTGTGTGTGTAAGCACCCGTGTGCTTGTGGGTGTAAGTGTGTGTGTGAAAGAAAACACATTATTGCTAGAATTTGGATTCCAGCATTTTTCTAATTCTCCAGCTAATAGCATTTGATTTTTTACTTCATATTCAATCCTCCCAAATTTACATTGCAAATGTTTTATTCCCAATACACACATCTGAACAGATACCAAAACATAACCCAAAGACATATTAAGAACAATAGGAAGCAAAGTGCCTATATCGTCTGGGTACCTTGTTTTTTTGTTGAATGGCATCCCAGGTCAATTTAAACAAAAGAAGCATCTGCAGCAACACAGGGTTGTTCTCAGGGTGGCTTTGTGGCTCACCTGGTCAGAAAGCTGTGACAGGGACATGGCACAAGCTCAGTCACTGCAGGGAAGAAATAGCTTTGGAGCCATGACTAAGAAGCAGGAAAATGTTCATTTGAAAATGTCAGCTGTAGCTGAGGCATTGAAGAATTTAAATCTATGTATTGTGACTCTCCCACCTTTTCAAACTCTAAAATTAGGCCAGGAATTACATATATCAGATGCTATGCAAAATGTAAAATAGCTTTGCCATTTATGGCTCTCCACGTAAGGTGTAGATTAAATCTTCAGCCTCCAATAAAATTGTATTTCTGTAATAAAACTGCTGCACCTTGACTCGTGACTACATTGAATTCCAAATTAAACACCCCATTTACTGTACTGTAACAAGAAAAAAGGTTTGCTACACTGAACAATATTACAGATAGGGAAAAATGTCTTCCATTTCACTTTACCACCTATACAGCGTTTGTTCACCAAGATCAGTTCCTTCCCCACCCCTCTTAAGAACTACAAAACGCAGGAGGAAAGGAAATGTGTATGCTTTGTCTTTCTTTGCTAAAATTTATATTCCTCCCTAAATTATCTAAATCAGCCTCAGTGGTGAGGCCTAAAAAAAAGTCAATCAAGTAGTGTATTTACTGCAAAATGTCCTACCACATTCCCCAGATAACTCAGGCTTCTAAGCAGGAACATCTGGTGTGCTAAAGGCTAGGTACATTTCTTTATGCATTATATATAATGCAGGCACTTTCCCTATAACATACAAGCGCCATTCACTCTGCTGCACATATAAGACTGCAGAATCCATCGATGCTTCAGACTCAGGAATTATGGTCTAGTTAATCTCACTCAACATTGATTTTGGAGACTAAAACCGGGTGTTTATTTTCAACAGCCCAATAGGTCAATTTTTCTTTCCACATCCTTTGACCTATCAACACTGGCTTCTGACATTTGTAGAGTGGTATCATTAGAAAGGAAAACCACAGAAGGTGAGAAGTGAGAGCCTGAGATACTGAGGCTGCATCCTCTTACCATCTGAAGGGCAGTCATCAGGTCAGGCAATCAAGAGTCTACTTCTTGTCCTTCTCACGCAGGAAAGCCACCCTCTAGTGGACTGAGACAGAAATGTCCTCTCTAGCTGTCACACACAGGTCTTCATTTCATAAATACAGCCCCTTGTCCCCTATCATAAGATGGCAGACATTATTAACCTTCAAGCAAGACACAGAGAGATGAATGTTGATCATGAAGGGATTTCTAATCGAGTTTAATGGTGTAGTACACAGAGGAAGTTGTGTTAGCAATTTCCATCCTGCTAAAAATGCTAATTGTTATGTTTCATTTGATAGGCGAAGGCAGGAACAGTCACAGATTTAATGGTTCAGGTGGGAACTTGGTATGTAGAATTCTGATGTAAATGTGAGGGGAAAGTTAGAGTTCTTAGTGTCTGACCTATCAAGGGGAAATTTAGGGCTTCAGACATTGGAGAATTGAGACTCCATGTCTGCTCAGATCATGGAAAGAGAATTTCTGTAGAAAAGTACAAGCAAAGTTAAAATTTCCTAGCAATGTGTCTCTACAGATGGATACAGAGGCCCAGAGCACTCGGCGTTGAGCACTGACCTTTACATCATCTTCATCTTCCATGGTTCCTTTGTCCCTTTTTGCCAATATGTAAAGGAATCATGGGAAGAGCAATTGGAATTTGTTAGCTCAGAATCAATAGAAAGGTTATTTTTATTTCCTTGATTGCTCTCTCATTGACTTATGAAGTCATTGGCTGCACCTTGGTGACAGGATACGTTACTGTTCCTACAGCCCGGCTTCCTATCTTGCAACATGGGAATGTCATGAACTTCTGTTGTCTATATTGATTTTTGGATTCTTTGGCTGGGGTCCTTAAGGGGCAGATGTCCAAACAGAGGTAGATGATGTTGAACATCTGAACAATGTCATCAGTTTATGCTTTGACTTGACTTTGATGACTCTGAACTCTGTGACTCCACCTCAACTTGGTCTAGAAGGTCATGTTCTCACCCCTCACTGACTTGGGAAGCATTCTGCTAAGTGTAGATTGCTACTTGGTGGTGAGCCATGAGAAACTTCTTTGTATTCTTGTGTTGTACACGTTTAGCCTAAGTTTAGAAAACATCTAAACATAATTTATCAAAAGCCATCCACTAGGGAGTCAAGCTCAGGTAGACAAGAACTGTTTTGAATGGATCATCCCAGGATCCATATCTGAATGGCTTTTATCATTGGATTTTGTTTTATGAACTTCTATAAAATGGATGCTGTGTACAGGAAATGTACATAAATGATTCCCGGTGCTAATAGGAGATATACTATCAGTGACCAGCATTATTTTCCCATCAATAATGATAATTATACTAATTAGTCCAGGCATCACACCTGTGCACAGCTCTTATCCCTATTTTACAGATGAAGTAGCTGAGACACCAAAGGTTAACTGCTTGCCCAGAGCCATATAGCAACTCTGCTAATACCACAGTCTTCAAAACCATTTTGGCTGAACCACCAACACTCTCGCTTCCTTGGCAATGGAATGCTTATGTTTGTCTCCAAAGAAGCAAAATTATTCTTTCTCATGTCACAGGAGATCAGTGTTGATGATCAGTGGAGCCAAGAGGTCACCTGTTAATGGTTTAAAATCACAATATCCTTATATTACTAATACCACCCCCATTTTCTAGGTTAAAGTTACTTTGGTTATCACAAGGTTCCATGTAGACCCTCTGAGCAGAGCCAAGAGACACCCATGTCAATCAGGGCATGGCAAAGAGAGGGCAGATACTTGTATGTGCCTAGTCTGAAAGTATAATTTATGAGATAGGATCTTTTGTCCTCTTTTGTCACAGAAGTATATGGGGGTCTCCTCCACGCACACTCAAACACTTCATTGAAAACTACAACTATGCATTAACAGGCAGTTTTTGTTTTTTGTTTTTTTCCGATTTTGTGTTCAGAGAATAGTGTGGGGAATTTATCCCCTGGGATTAAAAAAAATACGAAAAAAGCCAGCAACAACTAACTTGAAAACAGATGGTTGTGATACAGTCTGGTAAAAAAATGTAAACAGGAAAATATCGCTATTGACTTCTTTGTTGGAAGTCAATAAGAATTAGTTATTGTCTAGAGATGAATTACAGATTTTGAAAGTCTAGCCATGAACAGCATCCGAAAAGTGAAACTAAATTTCTGACCTGAGTGAGGAATTGGTGACTCCCAGGAAGCCTTCTCATTAACATTCTTCTTGATTGATATAAAGGACTGAAGCCCTCTGAGAAGATCATTTCTGCATTCTTTGTTGTTTCTTTTGTCATAATTTGATTTAGAAATATTACACCCCACGGATGAATCCCTGAATGGGTTCATTTGGAAAGGGGCTTAAAATTTCTCTAGAGCTTAGAGAGCTAATGCTCTTTTAATTTCCTTCTTTTGTTGTCAGTTTTGCAGCATGGGTTACTCTAGACACATATACTAAGTATCTTATTTGGAATGCTAACTGGTGTTTGTATAAACACACTAATTTGTCAAAGACTTTCTTTCCTGACTGTTACTTAGGGTCCTTAAAGAACTTAGTGAGTCCTTCATGTTTGCCTAGCCGGGTGCCAGGCTATTACAAAGCAACCGGAAGCAGGCACACTTGCTGTTGCTATTCAGCCCATGCTTTAGCTGGAGAGACAGGAGCATCAGCAAGGGTCTCCCTGTGGTTAAGAGGGAAATGCGCAGACAGGAGGGAGGAGGACGGATTTTTTGAGAAAGCAGCAAACTTTACAGAGGATGTATTAGATGTGGTGGTATTATCCTGGCTGCAGACACGCCCAGGCTTTCTGCAATGACATCATGAGGAGCAATGGAAATTTAAGCTTCCGGCCAGTACTTTGGGTCAGGTAGCTGTACGCTTTCAGCTATTTGGGCAGCAGGGAGGTAAAAGGTGGGATCCAGCCATGATCTTGAGGTCTGAAAAGGTACCCTTCTTTTCAACACACATCAATCATAGAAAGCATGGGCTATATTCCTCCAGGGTAGCATGCCTTGGGGAAGAGCAGTCCCTTCTCTAATTCATCTGTTTGCAAATACTTCTTAATGGATGGACACAGTGTATGTGGTATATCCCAGAAGCCCTCAGAATTTCTTTCATTTAATAATGGTTATTCACTAAGTTCTTATGAGGCTCTAGACACTGCCCTAGATGTTTGGACTAGCAGAACAAATAATATATTTAAGTTTTCTTTGTAGGACATAAAATCTGGTGGGGAAGGACAACATCAAATGGATAATTACCCAAATTACTCATTGATGAAAATGTGACAAGTGCTATTACAAACAACAAATGCTGTTTTCTCTTCTCAGCTTCTGTTCTTTCTTCTGGTGACAGCACCATGACTTTGTTTTGAAGGGCCACCTTTCGACATTGCACACAACTCATTTGACTGAGTTGTCAGTCAGGGTGCTCTATCCCTTGCTTGTGATACAAACCACACCAGTAAGATGTCTTCCCCATTCCCCACCTGAAATCACCCACGTTTTTCCATTAGTTTCACAATCTAAATGTCTTGGAAGATTGGAGTTGATTTATTCTTGGCCTTTTCTCTCATTTTTATCCTGTATCTTAGCAGCAAATTTCTTAAGTTAATGAGTTTCAACTACTCACAACCAATTACAGTATTTATAACACAGCCCCATATGCTGTGACTCAAGTAGGAAGTAAATTGTGTGGTGACTTGGTGGTTTACTGGAACTCAGGAATAGATGATCCATTCAAAGGAGATGCTTGGAATATTCTATTTTGAGTACTGTAAGTTTGATGGCCGTATTATTTCCTCTTGTGTCTTCAGCGAGTAACATTTCCATATTAATAGTATCAGAACTCATGATAATTACAAAAAAGAATCCAACTATTACAAACTCTGATGGTGTAAAAGAAAAGCTACCACCTGACAAAAATCCAGAGGTAATAGCTAACGAATGTTAATATTCAATAAGTATGAAGGTCAGTACTAGTTTTCAACGCTAATGGATCCTGAAATGAAGGTGTAATTAAATCATATAAAGTTATACAGATATCTAACTAAAGAAAAGAAAATCAAAAGTTGATCCAGAGATAAAATGGAGAGAAGTCAATAGCTACTGATGGTTGAAAAATCAAGAGACAAAGGTTTGTGTGTGTTTGTGTGCATGTGTCTGTGAGTGTGTATGAGTGTGTGTGTGTGTGTGTGTGTGTGTGTGTGTGTGTGTGTGCGTGTGTGGTGTTAGAACAGAACTATAAATCATTAGAAGAAATAACATAGAAGTCTGTTAACAGTGACTTCCTATAGGGGAAGTCAGTGATATAAGAACATCTACCAAGGGATGGTAACTAGACATAAAACCAGCTGGTGAAAATCTAGCATTGCAGAAGTCTAGAATTTTCTAACCTGGTGTTAGTCTTGGGAGTATGGTATTGTCCTCTTGTTAAGACAGTGTCATTTGTAGCTAGGAGCTAACCCTTTTATAGATTTCATCATGGGCCAAGTTCTTATTTGAATACAACACACTGGGTCTATAACTGAAAATATGTGTGTGATAACTAATCTATAGAAAGGACAATGACAACAAGGATTGGAGGCTGGGTTCACAAGGAAACAAGCTGAGGTTGTTGATTCTGGGAAAAACAAAACAGATGGCAGGAGACAAAATCAGAAACCTTTGAGAAAAAAGGTAGCACCTTGGAGACTGCCCGCCAGGTTTTTCCATCTCACTGGACAGACAAGAGAAAGTGGATTTCAAATGTTTCAGGGGAGTCTTTTTAGGCCCCCAGCAGACCACATGATTTTCTGGTGTGTAAATGTGACATACTAAATTTAGGAACAGGCTGTCTCAAAAACTTTTGGAGAACTTGAGAAATAAGATCAAACCACTCATTTTCAAAATAACGGTTTGTGTCAGTCTTGAGGCATTCTTAGAGACACAGCAAGCATCTTATCTGGTTAGAAGTCTTGGATTTACATGTGGAGAAAGGTTAATAGCTGGGATAGTCACACCTTGGCTGTGGTTCCCAGGTGATATCTCATTAGAGGAAAAAGAAATCAATATTCACATTTTCCCCTCTGAAGTACTGTGCTAACTACAGTTTCCCTAAAAATATATAGGCACACACATACATATTACTTTATATATCATGCTTTAAAAGAAATTCACATATTTTAGGAGAATTATAAAACTCTTACTTTGTACCAGTATTAACTATTTATTATTTCCCTACTAAAAAAGGATATGTTTTTAATGTCAAAACGCTTCAGAAATGCAGAACGTAAGAAAGCTATAATCTTTTTCTCACTGCAAAGTAAGCAAGGAAACAAAACACATAGCATGCACACTTGGTACTGCCATGTCCAGACTGTAGCAGAGGTAGATGACCCCACCCCCGTCCCCACCCATGCTTCCTTCTGGCATGAATCTACTCTGCCAGGCACATCTTTCCAAGAACAATCAGCTGCATCTTTCCCTCTCACTGCAGTGTGAGCTGCCATTGCCAACCTCTGACACGTAGGTATGGAAGCAATGATGAGACACGCAATAATGGCATAGTGACCTACCTGATCAAGATCATACCCAAGCCTTCCTGAAAGCAGCCATTGTGATCTGCATCTAGGAAGCTGTGGCCCTGGAGCCTTCCAGTTGAAACACTAAAGTTAACACTGGGGTGTTGCGTCAGATGCCATATTTAACACCTCTGTCAGTCGACGTTAGACTTTGGCTACCAAGTAGAACCCTGTGGACCTGAAGTTCAGGAATGGGGAGTGAGGGATGATGATTGGATAACTTATCAATAGTGGCCACTCCAGCAGAGTTCAGAGATAAGAGAAGTATAAGCCACAGTGGACAGAGGTGTCTTACTGGCCAGATTTTTCTACTAATTCTCAGACTCAGTTAAGCCTTTGTTTCACTCATAACAGTGAAATTCTCACTCTGCCCGTCACCTTCCTTTGTTCTTTTCGAAGCCTGAATCAGAATGGCATTCTGGTTTGTCTGGACTTTGCCTGTAAAAGATCATTTGCCCACTCTAGCCTGTCCTATTGACAAAATGGCTGCATGGACTTTGGGGGAGACACTGTCCTTATTTGCCCAACTGCTAATCCAACATGCTTAAGTGATTAACCCCTTTCTGACTACCAGTCCTTGATGGTTGTGGAGGTTGGACCTGAATCTGCCCTGAGCACACACTCCAGGGTCATGCAACCTCTCCCTGACTGTGTATACTAAAGTGGACATCACTGGGGAAAGCTTTGTGGAGGATTTAAGCTTTTGAGATTTGGATCTGCAGATGAAGAATACTCAAGCCTCAGAAACTAGAAGTATTGCCAAGACCATCGAGTTGCTTACCAGGGCCTTTATTTCCTGCAATCCCACCATTTCCTCCAGAAAGAAGAGTCAGGGAAGCCAGCAGCAGCTGCATGCCCTCAGCAATCCCCACCCCTCCTTCTGAACTGTGTGTTCATCATCAGGACACAGATGTGTTCTCTGGTGAGCCACTGGTTCCCACAAAGGCTACTTTAGGGTTTAGCAAAAATCACTCTTCTGGGGTTATTCTCTGTAACCGAGCATGGTTAGTTTCCAAATAGATATATAGCATCAATGTTGATACAATAAGAATGTTTTTTTTTTAAAGGAGATATACCTGGAGGAAACCTTACTTTTTGTTTCCAAATTTGCAAAGAGCAAATGATTCTTGATTTTCTTTTTAGTGTTTTCTTTGCTTATGTTTAAAATGAACCAACCATGCTTCAAGAAATAACCCCAACATTCTTTAAAAACTTCAAAGATGCACTTGAGGACCTAGTAGTCTGGTGATGGGTTGTTTTTCTACCCTGGTATGATCCACAGTCAACACGAAGAACCCAAAACAAAACCCCTAATGACCTTGAAATTCTGCATTTGGATATTCTGAAAAGCTAAGATTTGAGTACTTCAATTTTGAATGGTTTGTAGCAAAGCTTTTCCATTCTGTTTAATGGTACAGGCCACTCATGCCTAGTCTCCCCTTGGCAAGATATGAGATCACCACACATCTGAGTACATAGCAACAGTGACACTCTCAGGACCCAAGACAGCATTTAGATCACAGGCTTTTAGAGGGTTTTGCTCTTGTTGTAGCACAGCTTTGTCTCAATCTTACAATCCTCCTGTCTCAGCATCCTGAGTATCAGAATTACAGATGTGCACCCACATCCGGATTTCTGAGCTCCTTTGTCAGAAACGAATGCTATGATGTCCTGAAGGGCAGAGAACAACAGGAACTGATGCAAAGAAGGCCGAAGAGCCACTAATGAATCAGGAAATTGGCTAGTGGCAAAACGCCAAGTGTCCTTTTCCTATTTTTTTCCTACCTCTGGCATTTACTTACCTCCTGAGTAACTTTCTCATGTGCTAGAATTTATCTCTTATTTGATTTGTTTAAGTGGTAGGAACAGTAGGATACAGGCATTCTTGAGGTTTTCTGGATGGGGGCGGGGATTAAAAGATATGGGAATGACTGCCAAGCTTGTTAAAGTCACCTAAATATGAATGTTTTGTCCAGCTGTATTTTGCCAGGGCTTTGACAGCTTGGTTCACATATGTAGCATTTTCATTCTTGTGTATCCAAGGATGGACTCGAGCTTGCTATGTAGCTTAGGACTTTTAATTCTCCTGTCTCTATCTTCCAAGTGCTGGGATTTATAGACGTTTGCTGCCATGCCTAGTTTATTTATGCTAAGATGGAACCCAGGGCATCATGCTTGCAGGGCAAACACTCTACCAACTGAGCTGCATCCCCAGTGCATGCAGAATTGGTATGCATGATAAAATTAGCAGGACTCTTAAGTAGATTATCATCTTTCTTTCTTGGAGTTGTTTAGCTTTCTTCTATCACCTCTGATGTCACTGTATGAGGACATGACTGTAGTATGCCCTCTGTTTGGCTAGTGTGAGTGAAGGTGGACACAGAAGGCCAAACAGCCTGAGATTTCTCTCTTGTCGTCTTTTAATTGTGTCCATGACACAGCAAAACCACTCACTTTAGTAATTTCTACAATTGGCAAAAGCTCGGTTAATAGAGCCTTGGAAACATAGTTTTTTCACATTATAGATTGAGAAAATGGGGAAGAATATCTCTATATATACACATATTAAATACATATATTCTGTGTATATGTATGGGAAAATACATATGGATACTGGGAAATATACAAACACATGAAGGAAAACCATAGAGGTGCATTTGAGACTCCAGAGAGAATCAACTTGTTTTCTAGAAATAAAATGAAGAAGTAGATGAAAGAAGAAATTGAGAATCTGCCTAGGAGTGGGGGAGGAAAATTCTGGAAGAGTCTCGGAGAGTTTGGAGAACTTTCCTTGAGCAGGCTCTGGGGAGAGAAGGGGTGAGGAGCTGGTTGCACATTATTCCATGTGCCATCTCGCTGACGTCCCACAAAAGCATTTGCCATTCTGGATTGGGCTTTGAGAGAGAGCCTCTAGAAGGAGATGGACTTTCAGTCGGGCTGTTTTCATTTCGACTATAGATGCTTTCATTGTCATGAATATAAAGGTCCCTTAGACCAGTCTATAAGCCAAAGCTGAATGTCATGCCTGACACTTTTGCATCTGCTGGGCTGGTTGCAACTGAGAGAGGGGGCCTGGGTGGCAGAAGTACAGCTAAAGGAAAGCAAGAATATTCTAGCAGCTCTGTCTAATTTTGAAAAATCACAAAGCCTCTCTGGACTTTCCGTTCTGTGCCTGTAAAAGGAGGTCCTTGAAATGCCTGCAATTCTGAGCATCTGGGCATCGAGCCTATCAGCTACCTCACCTGTGGCACAGATACATTTTTGGAGCAGTAGAGAATGTTGAGTTTGTTAGAAACTGTTTGCATGAGAAACTGATAGCTAAGGTACATCTGCCTGCCAGCTCAGACCATGTGCTGACCTTTGTCATCTCCATGGACCTAATTAGCACAGCAGAGACTTAATGTGCCCTTCTAGCTTTACCATGGCACTGGATCAACTCTGGACCCCACCCAGATGGCGGCAGCAGCAATGCTGCAGTGTTGCATGCCAAAGGGAACCAGGAATACGTCTCTGTTTCCCTCTCTTCAGGATGGAAAATTCCATCCCAGGAAAACAAGGCTGTCCCAAACTTGGGGCTTCACTTTGTGCATGAAATATAAGTTCTCTGGCTACCCTCATCTGCGGGACTCAGGGTTTATCTAGGAGGTCCCTGCCTGTGATTTGAATTGCCCCATTAAATTCACCTACAGGGAAAGAAAATGTTGGAGTATTTTGGTTCCTGTGACCATTATAGCTCGTTGTATTTTTTTTTAAAGAATTGAAGAATTAGACAGTATTAGCATGAAAGGAGATTTAATAGGCTAGAAATAATAAAGAAGGAATTAAACACAGAGGAGAGACAGCTAATTGGGCAAAAAAGGAGCCATTTTCTGCAACTCTTAGAGATTTTTGTAGGACATGGAATTCTAGGTTGGAGGTTAGTGATGTTGACACAACTGATATGCCAGTGTACAGTTAGTTCAAATGTCAACAGTGAATTTCGTGTGATCAAGATGACCTTTTGTAATTCATTTTTAATAAAGAATAGGAATAGTTTATTAAAAATGGGTCTGCACTGTGAACTATGCTTATTGCAAATGAGCAAATAGCACAAGTCAAGCTGGAGCTAGCTAGCATGGACTGACTGCAGAGAGACCTCCTGTTGAACACAGTGAGAGCTTTCCTGTGTGGAAATCCCTGTCTGTTCACAGGGTGACAAACTCCACATGCTTCTAGTTACACCAGCACCGTTAACAGGGAGAAGGTCAACATTTTAGAAATCGAGTGTTAGACATAGACTCCTCTCAAGATGCACTACAGACAACTGAGAATACACACTTCCTTGTTAAAGGTCATTTAAAATGGGTTACAGCCAGGCGGTTGTGGCACACATCTTTAATCCCAGCACTCGGGAGGCAGAGGCAGGTGGATCTCAGCCTGGTCTACAGAGCGAGGTCCAGGACAGCTAGGGCTGTCCACAGAGAAACTCTGTCTCGAAAAAACAAAACAAAACAAATGAAATGGGTTACAGCAGCTGCCAAAGCCATATATTTTCTTTCCATATTAATACTGTCTAATTCTTTTTTTAAAAAAATTGCAATGAGCCGTAGTGGCCACAGGAGCCAAGATATGACCCTTTCTGCCTTCTCCTTAAAGATGGAGATACTCAAGCAAGGCAATCACAGAGAGAGGCTCCTTGGTGCACGCTGAGCCAGAGGAACTAGAAACCTTCAGCTCACCAAGATGAGCCTGAGCACAGCCATCATCTTGCTCACTGGTATATGGGTGTAGATTTGTTTCTTAAGCCTTGAACTAAAATTCTTTAAGAAGCATAAACACAAATACCCTCAATCAAAAAGGGGCTGCTTAGCAATCCTAAAAAGACTATCGTTAAGAAGCCCATTTTAGACAATTATTTTCCTTAAGATAAGCTTATCATTTGCATTTGGTGGAATGCCTGGGTGATTAAGCTCACAACTTATCACCCTTTAAAATGATACTAACAAAAATAAAATGTTCAGAAACTTCAGCAAGTTGATTGGCAATCTAAATTTTCTATGAATTATAAAAGGACACAGTATAAATTAAAAATATATAAGCTAAAAACCCCAAGTTACTGAGTGCAAAAAGCAAAATAAACTTTCATACATTTTGAGAACCACTGCTTGGTCTGAACTATTTATAATACTTTAGAGTGCACTAGCATTTTTTTGGTAATATAAAAAGTAATAGAATTTTAGTAATATGAGGTCCCACTAGAGATATTTGCTATTAAATTGTTGCTGAGTGTGCTGGGGTTTGGGGGAGAATTATCGAGTTTGCAGATTAGCAAAACTGGTTTCAGCAATGTTTTAAAATTGAATCAGCGATGCCCTAAAACAGGCTATATTTTAAAGATTCACAAAAAGAATTTAAGAACACATGAAAAGATTGGTTTGTAATCGTCAATGAGGATATGTTAATTAGTATTTTTATGCAAAATGCTTTCTTGTTTGTCCATAGGTTTAAGTATAGCTAAGTAAAGGGGTGAGGGAAAGGCAGAGCTCAGATACTGATTGAAATTGGGAGATGACATTAATCTTATGTGGTTTTTTAATTGCTTTTTTTTTTTTTTTTGCTTTGGTTTTGGTTTTTTGTTTTTTGAGGCGTTCCAGGAATCCAGTATGTAGCTCAGGTTCATATAGCTTTTTTTTTTTTTTATGCAGCCTTAAATGAATGGCAATCCTCCCGTCGTTGTCTCCTGGATACTGGGATAACTAATGTGAATCACCAGGGCTGACATTAATTTCAAACAGGTATTTTCCCATTTTATTTTTGATATTTTGTTTCAGCACACACACACACACACACACACACACACACACACACACACACACACACACACTCCTCCTTTTTCAACCATTATCTGGGCTACAAACACAGGTTGACTGGGTTACATGGTGTTAGCCTTTGCCTGTGCTTCTAGTTTGGAATGGAATGGATATCTTTCAGTTTTACCCTGCATATTACCAGCTTGAATTCTATTCTCTTCTGAACACTGTGATCCTTGGTGGGACACTGAAAGAAGAGACGTGTGACATGCAACCTCTTCCACTCGTCACAGGGAGCCTTCTGCTTGTGTCCTCATGGACCCGTGTTCAACAAAGAGTGAAATTAAGAGCATAGCCAGGCTACTTGATGAGAGCTTTACAATGCTCTCCTAACTGTGTCTGCCTGCCAGTTTAAAACAAAAGAGGTCACTGATATGGCGAGAGCAAGCTCCAAACAATGCTTTTAATTGTTCTCATTATCCTATACTACACTCTAGGGTTATCAGTGACAGGGAAATGCTGTCTGGAAGTTCAAGGGAAGACATGCTGGAAGTTTGTCAGTATGAGTTTTCAGTGGCTAGTTTATTTTGAAACTATCATTTAGCCCGAATTAGTTATCATGCCATATATAAGGTAGTTAGCCTATATGATATGATTATTCAAAGGGAATCTGTAATTAATTATCATGAAATATCTGTACTAGAAAACAAGTCCTTTATAAATTGGACTAATTTGCATAGTAGTAATAATTATATTTATACTTATTAGTGGTGGAGCTTTCGTTAACGATTCACATTAATTGTTGTTAGAGGGTAATCTTAGATTTGCAAGCATTCTGAGAGGTTCTGTGGTTTTGCTTCTTGCATTCAGAAATGATTAGGCTAAAATTCCACCTCCTCCTCCAGAATGCTTCTTTCTTTCCCATATCATGGGGCTTTCTTTTCTTTGAATTCTGGTAGAATCCATGCAGAATATTTGCCACTTAGCCTTGGTTTCTCTTGGGTTTAGTTTTATACGTGTATCTGGCCTCCTGAACCAGAGTGTCAGACCCATCTAAGTCAAAGACTGGATTTAACTACTTACTCCATTCCCTCCAACGCTTCCAGGAGTGGTCTTTCACAGAAGGTGCTCAATTTGTATGGAAGAAAATGAGGTAAAGTTGACTTGAAAACTCTTCAGTTCCTAATAATCTTCTCTTCATATTTGCCCAACAACCTGAATTGGAACATGTTAAAGATGTTCAATGCTTGGAGATCACCTAGCCCAGTGTTCACATCATAAATGATAAAAAGACCAAAGCCCTTACTGATGACATATTGCTACTTAGCAGACAGATTTTGGGGCCGAATTCCAGTTTCAGATTGCATTTTCAGACCCCTCTATTATCATTGGATATTAGTTCCCATGTATATGTCCCACTTTCATTTTTTTGTTTATTTTATGTGAATGGGTGTTTTTGTCCACATGTGTGTCTGTGTACCTCATAGGTGCCCTTGGATCCCCTGAAACTTGAGTTACAGACCTTGTGAACTGGCTTGAAAATATTGGGAATGGAACTCAGGTCCTCTAGAAGAGCAGCCAGTGATCTTAGCCTCTAAGTCATCATCTCTCCAGCCTGTACCTGACCACACTAGGCTCTAGTTTCAGAGGTAGATTGTACTCTCCTTAGGCTTATTCATTGGAATGAAACTATGTTCTAGGTACCAACTCAGTCTTCTTTCTTTGTATATTCATAGGTGGAAGGAAGTTTATAATGCTCCTGATAAATCATCCAGGGGTTCTGCAAACTGATTTACAACATCTGGGTTTCTAAATTCTCTGAATATGTTTTCCCCCTTTCTCTGAATTCCACGTCTCTTGGGTTGCTCACAATGTTTTGGAGGCTATCTTTCTCATTACTACTGATCCAGACATGGAAAAGTGGGTCGTTGAACTGTCATCTGTTTCACTGAGAGGAAGGGCCATTTTTAAAGCATTCTCAGACATGTAGCTAAGCAAGTCTGGGGCTCTCTGGCATTACATAATTTCTCTACTAAACAAAAGATCTCATGGAGTTTGCTGCTCACCCATGTCTTGTATTGAATTAGGGGGTTACTTTTCCAAAGCTCAGTTGCAGAGTTTCTTCAGCTTCACAGTATTCCTGTAGATCCAGGGAAGCTTCAGTTCAGGCTGTCCTGGGTTGTCAGTCACTGCCAGAAGTATTCAGAGAAGGGCAATGCAGGGTTTTCCTTTATGACAGATATTATCTCTTTTCTAAGTTTTGTTCAAGTTATTTGAAGTGAAGGAAAGGCACCACCCTGACAAACTTTAAAAAAAGATGAAAAGATCTTAGCACGAATAATAGCAAAAAGCACATGACAATTGAAGCTTTTGAACTTCAGAAAGCTGGGATGCCAGAGTGATTTTCTTTAACCACTTCAGCTCACATGTGTGTGTGATCAGAGAAGACTGTGTGATCTCAAACACTCCTGGGTCCCGTGGGAAGTCTCCAATTCTTGACTACATAGGCTCTCCGAATAGAAATTAGCATTGTGCCATGAATGCCAACAGCTTGCAGTGGACAATTGCCCTATATCTGTGTCTCCAAATTCCAGTGCCGTGGAATCCCTTTGGGTTTGGGGTCAGGAGGAGGATCCAATGAATCTTCAGTATTGAAAACATAGTTATAAGTGCAACTTGTATCAGTCAGAGAAGAAATGAATTAGAAACAAGCCATTGAAAATTTCTCCTGTGACCAACACCATCGAGGAGGAGTTCCACACCAGCAGAGAGGTTTGGGAACCTTGGTGCAGGTGGCCATGAGAGTGACAGGGGCTCCTTGGGATCTGTAGTTTCAGGTCTCACTGTCTCAAGGACAAGTCGTAAGGCTAAGCACTATATGCATTGATTGTCTTACCTCAGGATCTATAGTGAAGTTCCCTCAAAGGGTTTTGAGAACTAACTAATTTACTATCAGTCCAGTGAAGACAGCCAACACAACCAGTTTTTTTTTTCCAATTTATTTCATACAAGAAGCAATTTGAGAGGACCATAATCTAAGAGCGAAGCCCTTCAAATAGAATGCATTTAATTTTAGGAAAGAGACTTCATTGTCTCACTTAAAAACAAAACAAAACTCTTCTTTGATCTGGACCTATGAAATGTTTGCATAGAACTGCCTTTGGATCATGACTCCAGAGTGAGTAACATCACTAAACTCCCTCCATGTAAGTCCCTAGCAAAGTCTTGCTCCCAACCACCCAGGCCTCTGTGTGTTAAATGCCCTGTGTAACATTCTGGCTGAATGATGCTTGAAGCAGTGTGTGTGGGTGCTGCTGGCACCATCATTGATTCATTCATTTTTGATCTAACCAACTGGATTATGTGAGAGAGAAATAAAACAAGATTAAATTTACTCTCCTCCTTAAGGAGTTTCAAACTCTTGCTAAAGAATTTGTTATTAAAACAAAAAAAGCAACAACAAAAACTAGCACCACCAGGGCTTATATAGAAGTCCTTAGGCCCTGAATGTGAGTTTTCTCCTTTTCACTCACTCCATCATTCAGCCCCTTCCCCTTCCCTCTTGTTGCTTTGTACTATCCTACCAAAAGATTCACAAAATAATGGTGAGGTGGAAGTTACCCGACTAAGTAAAACTGTGACAACTAAAATCAGCAAAATTGAAAATGATTTGAGTATCAAAGCCAAAAACAGTGTGCTCAGCCCATGGGTTGAGCATTTGATCAATGTAGTTCACCACAATGGTGGTGCAGCTCTTTCTCCCTTCTCTCAAAACACCCCAAATACTAACATAAACAATAATAAACAAAAAGAAAGGGATTAAAAAAGAAAAACCTTAGAAATATATTATCCTATTTTTCTGCCACAATGAAATTAAATAAACATTTACTAAGTATGTGTATGTATGTATGTGTGCATATATATATATTTGCATAGCATATATCTATTCTTTGATTACTGGTTATGACTTTTGTACAACTGTCAAGGCAAACAAGTTATAAGCCATTTGCTTTGAAAAAAATGGTATGCACTCAAAGTCATACTAAGTTAAATCCAATTGTTTGCAAATTTAAAACAGAAAGGCTTTGCTTCCATTTTCTCTAGAACCCATTTAAAGGCACTCTGCTCACTGGAGAGATTACTGTTCACAATCACAAGCTAAACTCTAAGGTGTCTTTACTACAGTGATGAAACTAAATACTCAGCCAATGAATAAATACATGAATTTAGTTAATGAATTAAATTAATGATGCCATCCTATATTTATGTGTTTATGATTTGTAAAGTGATTCCACATTTTGCTTTACACTAACATTTTGAAAAAATTAACTTAGCATGTTGAATTCTACCTTAAAGCTTGGAAGACATTTACTACGTCCTTAGTCTACAGTGAAAACCATAATAAAAACATGTTAGGAAGTGTGAATGATTAGAAAAACAGAAAAATAAGATACATACAAAAATCTTAATGAATAACATGAAGGCAAGCCAAGGATACAAACAATGGTTCAACATATGCTAGTATTATTTTTATATAATCAGGGGCAGAGTAGGCCCTTAAAGGTTAGTTCTACCTCCAATTAATGTTTATTGGCTTTGAGTGTGCATGTGTTCGTTTGTGCTTTTGTGTGTGTGTGTGTGTGTGTGTGTGTGTGTGTATGAGAGAGAGAGAGAGAGAGAGAGAGAGAGAGAGAGAGAGAGAGAGAGAGAGAGATGTATTTTGTAGCTTTTCTGTTCTTTCACAAATATGGCCAGGCCATCTGGAGAGTTACAGTTAATTCTATCAGAGCATCACACTCGGCATGATGTCAGCCATTCCCCAGCTGGACAGTCAGCTTCTCTTCCTTGTAGTGACCATGGATTTGGACCAACAGAATATCAGTAAAAGTAGTAACAGGCAATCCTTTCAGGTAACCCACCCAATGGACCCCAAACCTGCCCATTCAGGCAGCGCTCCTTCCTTAGCTAAGGCTGTAGATGACAGAAAGGCGTTCTTGAAGAATAGTGGCAAAACAAACATCATAACTCACACCAAACTCCCAGATGGCCAAGCTCTCAATTTTGTTCCAGGAGTTCACACAGCATCAACTGCTGTGATTTCTGAGACATCTATGTAAAAACATCATTTCAGTCACCCTAGGGGATAGGTGTTGTGTGAGGGTTGGTGAATGTTATGTTGATAGTGAGTAAATGGCCAGTGTTAAAATGCATCTGCAGGAAAGTAAAACAAAGTGTGTGCACACTCTGTATACGTCCCTAAAAGATGTGCTCTTGTCCACACATATATGCCTTTGAATTCCACCTCGCATTTCCTTTCTAGAGTTCTGGCTCCCAGTCCTGCAGTGGCTTGGGCAAAAAGATTAAAATAGAGACTGAAGTTGAGGGGCTTCGCAGGTGTCTTTTTGAAAATCAATATGTTCATAAAAATACATGCTAAGGAGAGCCACTTGAAGGCTGGTCCCACCATGGGAGACAGTTGAGAAACAGCTGGAGTCTGTGGACATGGGGCTCTGGCTCCTGTTCTGTCACGGAGGAACTGAATACCTACAGGCAAGTCTCTTAATGCCTGTCAGTTTCCTCTTATGCAACTACTGCCATTATATAGTGTGTTTAACAAGGGTATGACAAAACGACTCCAGGAAAGGCCTTTGTAAAACATGAAGCAATGTCAAAATGGGCATTGTTACTAGTGATGGTATTTTTATAATACTTAGTATTTCTGCCATAAAATTAGTGTTCATTGCAGGAAGCTTTACAATCGTGTGAATTAGAATGTGCTGACAACTCAGCTAGGGAGTTGGGCTATAGCTGCAGATACGATTAAGCCCCAGGCATCTGCCTCACATTTATGGAGCTTGGACCATGCCAGTTCAGGAACTGCTTTGGCACTCTGGGTAACCACAGACTGCCCATAACACTAACTCCTAGGGCCACTTATGGACTTTCTTCCCAATAGCTCAGAGGTAACCAACCAGCAATACTGCAGATTCCATAAAAACTATGAAGCAGCCTGTGTGCTGGAAAGAGACCTTCGGGATGGAGATCTGGGGACAGAGCTCCTGTCCCAAGCTCTGTTAACCCTTCACAGTCTTGGACTTGAGTTTTCATGTAATCAAATGGCCAATTCGAAGTGGATATTCTTTGGAGTGCATTATAGGTATAGCTTTGATTAATCTATTATTTTGTTGGACTCTTTGGGAACCCACAGAGATGAATCAGGAAGGCAAAACCCATCTGGGGGTCAGCTAAAATACTTCTCAAGTGTTTCTAGGTGTCCTCAAAATGCTCTCTCTGTCTTTCTCTTTGTCTCTCTTTCTCCTGTGTGTGTGTGTGTGTGTGTGTGTGTGTGTGTGTGTGTGTGTGTGTGTCCCTCCTCAGGTGCTGCCCATCTTTCTTTGTTTGAAAGCCTCTCACTGATCTGGCATTCACTAAGTATGTTAGTGAGCCTGCCCTAGGAATACCTGCCTCCACTTTCTCAGCACTGGTAGGAGTGCCCTAGCATGCCAGGTGTTTTGGGTGTGGGTATTGGGGATTGAACACAGATTGTCTTGCCCAGGCAGTGATCTCCTCACTGGCTGAGCTATCCCACCAGCTACTGTCAGAAGCCTTAGACAACACAGTCACCCCGCTGCACCTGTGTGAGGGAAGAGGACTCAGTCAATAAAGGTCGTCCTAAGACATTTCTTTGCCCTGGTACACAGTTCACTTCTCACTTCCTCAAGTGGTTGGAACAACTCCACAAATATGGCTAGCAGTCAGACATGTTAATGTAGTTTCCCATGAGTATGCAAAGTACACCCAGCTGGTGGAGGAGATAGGACCAACTTTGAGGAGAGAGGATGGAAATACAGGAGACAATAGTATGTTTCGGGGCATGTAGAAAGTGTCGATCCTAGTGATGGATCCGAGCCTGTATGGGACTCTTGGAGCACTGTGGAATGATGACTTTTTAAAAAAGATTATTTATTTTTATTTATGTACATTTGTGTTTTGCTTGCATGTATGTCTGTGTGAGGGTGTCAGATCTTGGAGTTACAGACAGTTGTGAGCTGCCATATGGGTACTGGGAATTGAACCCAGTTCCTCTGGAAGAGCAGCCAGTGAACTTAACCACCAAGTCATCTCCCCAGGCCCAGAATGATGCCTTCTTAAGTGGGATATCAGAATGCCAAAAAGGGGCTTTGATGTTGGGGTTCTTCAACCCCAAATCAACACCAGCTTTACAGTGGTTCCAGAGGGTGTTTGAACCTTGCCAGCATTTCCCTGTTTAAGGCAATTTACTGGAAAATTGGGTCAAATTTCCTAACAATAAAAAATAGAATCCTTTTTGTTCATCTAAGCTGATATTTTCTGTTAGAAAACTGTCCAATATTAAAATGTGACTTCCCAATAAAATGGGTTTGCTTTCACTTTAGTGTGAGAGCTCTATATATCAGGCTCTGGAAAAAAAACAAGTGGCTATTAAAATGAATTCTTAAAAGCATAAGATATCTAAGAAGTGGATTTCCTTGGAACGTAATGAAATAAAAGTTGAAAGGTAACTTGCCAAAGTGACAGTTCTTTGCTAAGATTACTGGAATTGTCTTTCTGACTCAATCAGTAATACAATATTCTTTCTAATTAAAGGAAGCTGATGTCCTGACATTAAATTCTATACAAATATTCTAGTTATTTGATAGTAATTTATTGAAGTTTTACTGGAAACTTTACCCTCTTAATTCTTAAAAGGTTTCCCAGGCTCAATTAGCACCTTTTTCTCCTAATAATCGATATTGATTCTGCTGTATTCTCTTTAGATTAATTTTTTAACCTAGAATTCAAATCTTAGCTGTTTTTAAAGGATGTATCACATTTAAAACTTCAGTTTAATCAGGAGAACTTTGATTCCACCTGAAAAATGACCTGTGTGTTTGATTGGAGTTTTATGTTCAGGAAATGGATGATCAATCTGACTAACATAAGTACTTTGGCTACAGAATTGATGCCAAAATGTTAATAAACAGGAATGCACAATATCAGTTTCTAGTATTTCTTAAAATTGGGCAACCTTGCCTATTCTTGATCACACTGCAAAGCCTGTTTTTAGTCTGTGTAGTTTTCTCTGCATTTCACATAGTCGATGCATCTGCCAACTGATTCCCCTGCCCAGAACCTGTGTTAATTTTTCAGGAGACATTCCCTGCCTGGGGACTTTCGAGGTGGCCCCGTGTGTTATAGGACATTCTCCTGAGGACAGCGGGCTGCAGTCAGGGGCTGTGACAAATTCTTGTCCATTGGACCGGCTGTGACAATTATCTGGAACCATCTGTTTATTTTACATTATTAGCTTCCACTCCTCACGTGCCTGGCTTTCTGAGATAACATGAGGCTCTTCGAATTCGGAATGCAAGCCTTCACAAAACCATTCCATTAAATCCCACCAATTTTGTTTACAGGATTCCTGTGATCTTTGATGTGTCTTTCAGTTTATCTTCTTTTGAAAATTTTAACCTTAAGTAGGCTATTTTTTTTCTTCTATTTTCAGAGTTCAGTGACGCTAGCAGAAAAAGAACCATGTTTCCAAGGATGGCCTTTTCTAGTCACACATTTCACAAACATCTGAGCTGCCTTGGCTTGGCCGGGAAATGTCTGCTACTACATTAGTGATGGAATGATGGGCTTCACGCATCACCTGGACTTTAATAGAATAAAATCACTTGCTCTTCATGAAAGCAGCTTTCTTTTCTCGTGTCCAGGAGGCACTGTGTGAGCCCAGTGAACTTCTATCACAAAGGTGAAAGCCAGAAATAAAACAGACCATCAGTGGTATGTGTGTGTGTGTGTGTGTGTGTGTGTGTGTGTGTGTGTGTGTGAGTGTGTGTGTGTGTGTGTGTGTGTGTGTGTGTGTGTGTGTGTGTGTGTGGTTGTACCTGTATTTAATGGGTCTACTGATACTTGGCATAAAGGATGTCTGGAGCTCCAGTCTGCTGCATTCAGTGACATCCAAAACTTCCGATGACTTGGGACCTTTAACTCTGCCCCAGTAGCCCATCAAAGGTGAGACTTTATTCTCTCATAACAGCCTTGTAATGTGATCTGCACACATATCTGCAAACTTTTCCCTGAGCTGTGCAGATGTGGCCATAAAAGTGGCATGTATGCCATTGTGTATTTCCCACTTTCTTGCAAAAATGAATTTGCTTTCTGATTACAGCAGAGTGGTTGCTATATATTTTTTACAGGTGCATACCCTCTTAAAGAAAATCCAAGCTATGAAAACCAAGAAACACAAAATGGGAACCATTTCTGTCTACTATTAGTTTTATAGCAGCCTTTTGCTTTGAAAAGATATTTGCATTTGAATTTTTTTAAAAAGGATCTTCCAGTGCACTTACGATATTCTTTATTGAATCAAAATTAGATGTGTAGATGTTTCTCAGATAGACTCTAGTCATATAGGTTAAAATGCAGATATTATTAAATAATTACTTTGGGGATTCTCGGGGGTTGGAAAAAACTGCAAACTGCAAATGGATTTGCTGTGCGGAAGGTATGCATATATTTTTACCTGAAAAAAACAAACAAACCGAGAACAGGCTTTGGATTATTGTTCACAAAAATAAAATGTGTGGTTCCTAAAATTCCATCTCGTGTTTAACCTCTTTCTCCTCTAAGGGACGGACGGGGCTTGTGAAAAGCACACATTGTTCAGCTCACATTCGAAACCTGCTGTGGGTTCCCAACAATCCTAGGGATAGGTGTAAACAGATAAACAGTCGCCACACACCACTGAGTGCTGGGGCTCATTTTTCATCTTTTGAAATAAAAGCCCAAGAGAATTTTTGTCAGGATAAATTGGAGATTAAAAAAAGTTCTCTTTTGAAGTGAATACTTTGAACATGGCAGATTTGTGGGGAATTTTCTTTTGCCTTTGACTCCTTTAAGATCTAGAAACCTCTTCGAAGCTACAATTTTAGTACGCAACTCTAAATGGTGTTTATCTGGGCCTGAGTTAAAGAAGGGCTTTTGAGCCAGGACTGGAGTTGTTTGGGGTTTTGTTATTTTAGATGTATTATCTGGTTGAACAATAAATTTAAACATAATAAATTAGTTGACATTTCCTTTAATTAGCCCCTGCTACATTCCTACAGAAAAGCCCAAAATAGAAACACTTGCATTTCTTCCTACAGGCATCCAATTCCATTATTATCTGAAATAACTCCTTCCTAATGATCCTGTGGACAATGCTGCCTATGTTTTCCTCCTCTGTGCAGACTTTTATAAAAACATAGTCTATATCAAAACAAACAGTGCATTCAGTAAGTGTCATGATACAGAGAAAGGCAAGCTGAAGACGTGAATGAACCCAGGCCCTGTGTTCATAATAAGCCTTTAGTCTCGTTAATGTAGAGTTCATAAGAGATGGCACATTGTGTGTTGGAGTACTTTAATGCCCTTTTTGTAAATACCACATATCAGATAGCCAAAGAAGGAAAATTAACCTCGAAGAGAAGAATTCAAAGAGGCCCAGGAATACTGAGCTGTGCGTGTCATGTAATCCCAAAGATAAAATGGGTATTGACTAATGACAATAGGAGAACTCACTACTAAAAAGAAGCAGTGGCTAGATGATTGGTCATGTTTAAAAGAATCATTTTTACAAGGCCAAAGACACCCTCCTGGTTATGATTTTTCATCCCTTATTTAAGACAAAATGAAGCAACACTTCTGGCAAATCCCTCCAGACATTGTAAATCCTACATAAGATGCCCCAGAATTAAGGAGCATTAGGCAGACTTTGGGATGGTACAACCACAGTGTTATTATCCACCACTCTATAAGAAATGGCTTCTCTCCTGTCAGGAAAGTTTTATTCCCCCCATTGTCAGTGTTTAACTCACTCTCAGAGTCTACTGAGGTTAAACCTGGTAGCTTTCTTTTTCAAAGGAATTCTGTGTAGAGAATTACACTGGGCAAGATGACTGATGTATCTGTTCCTTAATACAAGCTTCTCTGTTTTCCAAACCTCAATTTTCTTTTTTTGTAATGTTTTATTAGTTCAAATTAGGAACAAGCTTGCTTCACATGTCCAAACCTCAATTTTCATCCACTATTTATACAATGCTTTGAGAACTACTCGAGCTAAAATTTAAAAAAAAAAAAAATCCTTATACGTGCCGCATGCCGCGTACCCATGAGCGTAAATAACATGATGTGAACTCAGATACACATCCTTTCCCATTCCTTTCCATTCTCAGTGCCAACTTTGGCTCAAAAAACAATGCCGCTCAGCTTGGTATGAAGGAAGCACCCAGTACATAATGCACAGAGCAGTGCCCAGCCGAAGAGGAAACACTTCAGTGTGGTCAAGGGTGAGAACAGCACAGACACTTAGGAGGTATCAAGTGAGGGCGGCTGTGAATCCCCCAGAGGTGATGGGGAGCAGTTTTCAAGCTGGTAACATTTCAAAAATGACCCAAGAATTAGCTTAGCGGACAGTTCAAATAGCTGTAGGCTTGACCAACCAGAGATCACCAGCTTTGTGCATGATCCTGGTCTTCTCCATCAAAAAGCCTGCAAGCATCAGTCTTCCCGACCTTTCTTCAAAGCATGCCCCAGGCATTCAAGAATTCAAGGTGGGAAAGCATCCACTTGCTATTTACTTAGTTTTTTTTCTAAGTAGCAAGTCCCCACTCGGCACACTGGATGGGTTTATTTATTGGATCCCCAATTGCATTGGCCTCAGAGAGTGAATACAACATCTGTGGTGGCAAGTTTAGTCTCCGTGAATGGATTGCACTAGTCCAGTTCTTTGTAAAGCATTTTCCCACCTGGGAAGATGGTGCTGTGTAAGTCCCATTCTTTCCAGTATCTTGGTGTTTGACAGGGGAGGGGTTTCCAAAGAAACTTGATTGGTCTTTTTTTTCAAACTGAAAAGGTCAGAAGTTTTCTTTTGCTCATTTGCTAAGTCTTCCCTGCTTTGTGCATTTTAACACACTGGAAATATGGCAGGTAGCAGAGGACAAGGACAAAGGAAAAAAGAGGTGGGCCCTTTGCCATGCCCAGCCTTTTGGAAGTTTGTGGTTTCCTGTGATTAGGGGTTGACAATTCAGAAATAGGGGCCCAAAGGTAACAACTTAGAATCACTTTAATGGAGGCTATTTCCAGGTCTGAAAGCCCCTCAAAATTTAAAACATTCAGCACAGTCTCAGAGTCCCAAAACCTTAATTTCTTTCTTTGTAAACACCCCCAGAGGCAGTATTATATAACATCAAGTGTGCACACTTTAAAACCCAGTGACCTAGATTCAGGCCATGGTGCCATGGTACTCATGGTTTGACTCTGGCCAAACTGATTTCACCTTATGGTGCCCCAATGACATCTTCTGTAAATTGGAAATAAGAATGGTGGTACATTTGAGGACCTAGTAAGGAAGGACTGACAATATTGAGTGCAATTCCTACCATTGTAGACACATTCCAAAGCTGTCCTTATTTCTGTCATTGACTAGGACACTGCACATGGTCTGTCAATGACTCTACTTGGGTAGAAAGGTTGCTAGGTGTGGTCTTGGAAAATCCAAGAGACACTAACCCACTTCCTGACATGGAAACAGCAACTATAGACAGTTGTGCCAAATCCCATTGAGGACACTATATATATTGATTTTGAATCTTCTCTGGCTATAAACCCAGATTCATGGATAAAATTGGAGCCCAAAGTTAGGGCTTCTGTGGGCAGGTCCCCTGCAGGCTTCTAAAGAATGAAAGGGAAGAGTCTCACAGAAATGAAAACACACAAAATTCCTTTCATAAAACAATGTAAAGCATAGCTGTGGATGCAGATAATCTGGAAATGAATTGTATATGATTTGGTTGTTTTTGATAACAGCTAACTCTTATTGAGGTTCATCTAAGGCCAGGCCCTCTGCTGAAAGCTTTATGTAAATTATTTCATTTAATCCTCATGAAGATTCTAAAAGGCAGACACTATTAATTTCCCAACTTTGAGCCCAAGAATTCAGACTTGGAAGTCTGTGCCCTTGATGACTATCTTAAACTACCCTCTGAAGACTGTCTTTACTGTCTTTAAAAAAAAAAAAACAAATATTACATGTTCATCAGTACTACTTGTATTCTCCAAAGACTTTATCCTTCTCACCACTATAATGTGTTGTCAAACACATTTGCAACTTAACTTATTAGCTGTCATAATCCTTTAGATTGCACTGGCCAATTTCCTGACACATTCCTTAGGCTCTATGACTTACCAAAAAGATGTCATGGTTCTCACTTACCTTACTGGGAAGGTCATTGCTCTCCCCATTTTGCTATGAAGGAAACAGACCTGCAGAGTGGCTGTCTCTCCACTGACAAGACCAGATATAGACTAAACTCTGAGCATTTTCTAGTCCAGATAAATGATGAAATAATTGTTAGTACTTTAAAATAGAAATAATTCATTTTATGCAACCGAAGCAAAAATGATTTTCATCCTGATGGGAAGCCATGACTTCATCCCTCCTGACAGCTCATTTCTAACTCCTTCAGTAAAAACATGAGTGAGTCTTATGCATTGTCAGGGAGGCAACAGAAAGTAGGATGGGGAAGCTGACCTCAGGGAAAGTATTTGGTAGAGGAAATTAGCATCTATGATCAAGGGCAAATAAATAAATAAACACAGCAACATCCACAGTAAATGCAATGGCCATAAAGGAAGAGTTCAGAGGCTAGGAGTCCTTCATTGCTCCTATACAATGAAGTGGCTACCTTAGCAGAGCAGGGCTGGTATCAGGCAAGCCCAAAGCTGGTTCTCTCTAGTAGAGGGCTAGTCAAGGAAGGGAAGGACTAAACACTTACCTTAGAACAAGTTTGAAACCAGTTATTGTCTATCTTTGTTACAAGTTATAGTTTTTCATACAAGTAGTATGAAATATTTTATGAACTCAAACGGAAGGTTTCATACCACAAATAAAAATCTTTCAAGTTTGTATTTTCAGAGTGTTCTTTTTCTTTTCATGTTTACCCTTTCATTCATTTTAAAGCTATTTCATGTTTTTCCAGCTACTACATTAAGCATGCCTTTCTCTGAGCAACACATTTAGGCATTTTCCCTTTAAGAAAAGATTCTGAGTCTGTCTTTCAGATGGGCATTCAATGCTACATACCTGCAGGACTGAGATAAATGGCTCCTGGAAACATTTTCCTCTTGGAAAATCACAGATGAGACTAAATGAGACATTTTATATATATAGTAGCAAACAGTCATAGGTACATTTCATTTTGAAAGTCCCATCTGTCTTGCAAAGCAAACAGGCCTGACACTGCAGAGCCATTGCAGTGATGCAGACTCGAGGAGAATCAGGGACACAGGACAGGATAAGGAGGGACTTGCTGTAGTCGTACCATTTGGGTATTTTGACAAAGCAAACATATCATTGAAACTGTAATGATATCTCTTGAACTATATGGCTGGGGCATTTTGAAAAGTATAACTTGGACACCTTAGCCCTTCATTAAGTGTAACAGCAGCTCTTTCAGCAAAATCGAGACCCAACAAAGCTTTCTGCTGAGATTCAAATTTTAATTGATATCATTATAGCTAAAAGTTTGAACATGATGGGAATAATGACTTATTATTCATTTTACGTCTTTGTGTCAGCTATGTGCTCAAGTCCACAGAGTCTGTAATACTTAAATTAATAATGTAAATTTAACTGTTGCCATTAAAACAAAGAGCTAATTAGGTCCCTGCTTGCTGACTGGCAGTGTGATGGCATGAGTAGAATGTTTGCAGTGATAGCTAATACTGCCAGGAAAGTGTGCATAGAGTTCACATGAGATGAGTCAACTCTAAGATTTAAAGGGTGGGGGCGAGGAAGTGTTGCATCCCATTTTCAAAAAAACAAAAACATTGTGACATTACACATTTACTCTGTGCCTCCCTTTCAACAGCTTTCCTTCTGAGTGTTCTGGAGATGTAGTCTATGTCAGGCATCAGGTGGGCTTTGCACCTTTTCTTTTTTTTTTTTTTCACTTTCTAATCCACAAAGCTGAACTTTATCCTTTTGCAAACACCCTTTTAAAATAAGCCTGCACGTTTAACAATAACGGAAAAGATTAAATGATGATGATCCTAACTTCCATTAATCTCATTTTAGTAAAACACTACCAAAATAGCAGAACTGGGAAAAGAAGCAAAAATAAGGCTTATTTCAACCTTAGGTAAGGAGAGTCTTTCCTGGAAGTTCTAGAAACAGGACTATTGTGCTTAAAAAGAAGACAGGCATGTTGGAGGTGATAGAGCAAAGTCTTGATGACTGTCATTGACTGAGCCATGGCTTTCTCATATGGGATTTCTTCGAAACATGAGCCTCTGCTTGCTCACTGTGAACCAGCTCAGGGGGAGCTGTTGGCAGAACCAAGACAGCCCAACCTCAGTGTCCCTGGCTCTGACATAACAACTAGGCTGTTTGAACATCCCAACTGGGAATCCAGCCTAACTAGGTAGTCCCTCCTCTAAAGTACAAGGACAAGTAATTGGTTGTGAAACAGAAAAAGGGTGCTGGTGGTGTGTGTGTGTGTGTGTGTGTGTGTGTGTGTGTGTGTGTGTGTGTGTAGGGATCAACACACTATTTGAAAATAAGTTCTGAATGTAATAAAAAGTGAGCATTATGTTCACTGAGGGATTGTTCCATATGTCATGGCAGGTGACTTCATTTTAAAAACAATGTCCCTGCTCTAAGGAAACCAGTTGTTTAGCTGAATCTCTTTACCCTCACACCATTAAATATTTGCCTCACTTAATTTCATCAAGTGACAGTTCATACATCTGTGCTAATGAATCCACTTATTAGGAATATTTTTCTCACGCAAATTTACTGGTTAATTTCCGTGTTCTCAAACCTTCTGTTCCTGATCTCCTTATGTCTAAGGTGTCTGGACCCTGTTCTCTGCTCTAATCTCCCTTCACAGCAGACACTTCCTCATGGTAAAAAGTATTCACCAAGACAGTTGTTTGTCTTTTTTTCCCCCCTAGCTTGGCAAAGCGATGCTATCAAGAGACAGAGTGAGGCCTCACTTCCTATAAGGATATGCAGAAAGTCTTGCTCAAATTATTCTGGAATTTATCTATAGGGAATCGGAACTTTCTGCTTCAGACTCCAAATGCTTTGCTCTTTTTTTTTTTATAAAGCTACTTTACTTAATATTATTATGGGCATGGTTGCATAATAGTTTACAAAGTTTGTAGCTGCTATATACTAAAGGGTTCTGATGACCTCATGCTCAGTCCTTTCTAATCCTCAGGCTCATGTCTTGACCGCCCATGAAATCACACAGATCAATCACATTGCTTCAGACCTTCGCTGTCTTCTCTGGGAAATGTGGTAATAGTGCCTTTAGGTTTCTGATGTAAGAACTAAATGAAAACTATAGATGTGAACTGACTAAGGGAATAGATTTTTGTCATCAAAGTCCAGTGCTCACTCTGTTCATTTCTAGGAAGTGTGAAGTGGGTACTGTGGTACTGGGGCTTTCCTGTGCTACCGGGGCTTAGTATCTCTAACCAAAGGGCCACCTAGTAAGTTTTCTCATATTCGAGCAAAATTAATCAGTTATGTTCAATGTGTTTCCTTTTAAAAGTAAGCTGTGTTGCAAAGGTCACAAAGTTTATCCTTTCAAATGTTCCAAACTGTCTCAGAACCTTCTGAAAGTTCTAATGTATCTCCAGCATCGAGTTGCTAACATTCCGTTGAATAGACACACACAACAATATGATTTGACACAACTCTTGGGAGATGCTTAAGTTGTTGCCAAGTTTTTAGTATATCAAATAATGCCATGGTGAATATATTCCCATTCATTTTGCCCACATTCTGGGTGACGTCTTCACGAGGAAACTTAAAGAATTGAGAGAGATGACTGAGATGAAAAATGGATGTTTATGGATCTATATTGTCAAATGGCTTTTCAAGGTACAATGAATGTATTGTATGAACATATTTTCATCAAACTCTAGCTTAAGAATGAGTGTTTTCTCTTTCAAAAAGTCTTCAATTAAAAAAAAAAAAGGAAAGACAGCATGATAGACCAGTGGACTAGGGACCCAAACTTTCAAGCATCCTTAGAAGTTAATAGACAAAGAAGAATTGACATTCTGGACCCAGGAGCTGTATATTAGAATGAAGAAATATGTTTAAACAGTTTGACTCATGGGAACTCTAAGAAAACAGAAACAGCCAACATTTATTGAGATCCTTTCCTGATGGGTTTATTCGTAGCTCTTCACATGTGTTGCTTTTATCAAATCCTTCCCTAACCTCCAGTTTAAAGTTATGAGAACTTACTTGTACCAGGAAATGAGCATCTGGAATCTAGTCATTCAAGACGGAAGGGACAGCCCAT
Organism: Cricetulus griseus; assembly: GCF_003668045.3. Taxonomy (NCBI): domain Eukaryota; kingdom Metazoa; phylum Chordata; class Mammalia; order Rodentia; family Cricetidae; genus Cricetulus; species Cricetulus griseus. The sequence goes on along the minus strand of NC_048599.1, from coordinate 99,900,363 downwards.
TATAATCAACCCAATGTTCCTGCTTTGTGTCGTGGGTAGCAATCACGGTGTCTTCCCTGACAGCTATATAAGAAGAGGCAATCTCCATCCTTAGCCTCGCAGTTCAGCAAGAAGAAAGCAAGAGACTAGTAAGGCATTGATCTGGTCTCCTTCTGAAGCCTTGGGAGACACTGAGGCCACCACAATGATCAGTGAGCCTATGGGACAGCAAATCCATCCCCAGGGTGAAGCAGCCACTGCTGAGTAAACATTTCCAGGTGTGGTGATGGAAGTGAAGGCTAACAGATGGACCTTTTGCCAAGCATATCTTCATCTCTGTAAGACAGACTTTGAAGACATCCCTGTCCTGATCAGTCACACTGACTTTCTAGCATGCTTCTTTCTTTCCTTAATAAATGTATTTGTTATGGTCTGTGTATGATGTACTCCCTGGAGCCTCTCCTCATACTTTAACAAAAGAACACAAGTCCAGCATTTTGGATGGTTTGTCTCTGAGTCTATAGTGTCAGGGAAGCTGGGAGTATTAAATACAGCCCACTTATAACCATCTTGGGGTCTTTTCACTAATTTTACACCTGAGCCAGGAAGAGAGCTGGTGGCTCCCTTTGACTCAGTACTTCGATACCATTAGCTAGGACAGTCTGTAGGGTGGGAAGAAAGGGAAATAAATGAGGAAGGAAGAAATGTAGGCCCGTTTCCAAAGCAGAACTGGGAGGGAGACTGAGCAGAACCGTATGACCTGCTCTAAACAGAATGTTGGGCTGATCCCAGGAAAACACTTGTGTGGCATGCTTCCAGGATTGAGCCCAAACCCCTCTGCAAGTTACACCCTCCCCAGGACTCCGCTTCTTCCTAGTAGCCCCTCCTTGGACACATTCCAGTCTTGCTGACATGTTTTCAGTTCTGGGACTGTATAACTGTCTTGCCTCACAGACTCTGGGCCTGTTGATTCCCATGCCCTGAGAGACTCTCTCCTCTTTCACCCCACCTTTCCCAGGAAGCATTTCCTGCCCATGTCTCTCCTAAAGGAGAGACCCTATAGATGGCCACGTGTTCTGTTCTTATTAAAACACTCCCTCTGCCTACTGAGATTCACTTTCACTCGCCCATTTCCTCTTGTCAAGCTGGCGGGGACTTGAGGCTGTGTCTTACCTGTTTCTCATATTCAGGTCTTCAAAACAGTACCTGAATCACAGAGGCCCTTCATCACTTGTTATCATGGGAGTCTTGCCTTCAGCTGCTTCCTTATGTGCTCCACATTTAATGATAATCTCACAGAAGTGCCGAGATTAGGATCCTGGAAAATTCCTCCTCTCAGTTGCAGGCATTTTAAACACACACCGCTACCACTCGGCCTGCACTCCCTGTCTCTATTGTCCCTTTTCATCCTCTCTTTCACAACAACATTCCTACCCTCTTATATGTCTTTGTGTGCAGGCCAGTATGTGTACACACACACACACACACACACACACACACACACACACAGAGAGAGAGAGAGAGAGAGAGAGAGAGGGGGGCACAGTACACTGTTAAACTAGAATTCTGTCTTTATAGCTATGTACACTCTGAAGGGCGGTCTTTATACACCCATTCTGCATTTATTCTGAAAACACAGCTTTTAATTCTCCATTCTACACAATCTTGCTAAATGATCAGTTCAAGTTCAAAGTGGATTGCTTATGTACCACACACACACACACACACACACACACACACACACACACACACACTGTAAATAGCATTTGGGTTCACAGACCTACAGAAAGGTTCCTCAGAAACATCTGGCAGGTTGGGGAATGCAAAAAAACTACATTCGTATTGTAGTGGTGGTTTCCAAGATCCAGGTAAGACCTGCAAGGATAAAAATGAAGTGTATCCTTAATGTGGCCTGCTACTCTTGGGGTAGCTATGGCTGCCCCAGGAGCCTTACAAACAATCATGAAAAATATGGCACCCTTTGCACAGGATTAGACTATTAGCTGGGCAAGTGGCTGGAGTTCAAAGAGTTGCTTTGTTTACAGCCACCTGGTGACACTCCTCAGTTCCTGATCCAGAGTGGGAGACACTACTTCCCATCTACCTCCTGCCCTCTTCACCCACGGCTTGGTACATTAAGGTGGGGAAGTTTTATGTGTATAATTTGTGAAGTTCTCTTGAGCAGACAGTGCTATATAAATGTGAAATGCCGTTATTAATAATAAAGGTTGGCTAACCTAAGAATACTGGAGAATTAAAGTAATGAGGTTCTATTTTTAGGCAGACTTGCCAATAACACTCAAGTACAATACGGCTGTGATTTAGAGCTCCCTTCAGCAGTCCCTAACTCTAAGGCACACCTTTTCTGGGCTGCCTGTGCACAGGAGTCAGCCACAGGGAGCTCTGTTAAAGCTAATAGTGGCTCCACGTTTGAATCCCAACAAGCCCAGTTGTAGACAGACCTTGTTCTTTCAGACCTGGGACCCATCTCAGACAACTTGCGTTCACAAAATACAGATCGGCCTCTTCGGGCACCTTTCAAATCCTGATGACTGCCTTGGAAATGATTTGTTTTTAAAGCCTCTAGAATGTGTTGTGCAATGTTATGTGTCTGCAATTGTACAAAGACCTATGGCACATTTGTGAGACTCAGTGATATTTGCTTTCAGAGGAGATAAGGTATTCCACAAATGCCCAGGGTTCAAAGTGATTCATAACTCGAAGCTGAGTCCTACTCCTCGGGAAAAAAATAATTAGCTCTTCCTCCATCCTGATGTTCAGGTCAATGCTTTGTCAATAACAGTAAGTCTTTCTCACCAATTTAGAGCAGCCTATAAAGCTCATTATGACTCATAATTACAGATGCAAATTTATGTCAAAATGCAAGCGTAAGTCTCTGGTTCTGTGATGGGTCACCTTATGTCAGGGGGAAAGCACCTATAAGGACACACTGTCCTTGACCCCCCTCAGTATTTTCCTCTTTCCAGTTTGGGGGTAGAATTATGAAGGTTTGTTTTCAATGACATGGATATGACGTGGGGTGTGTTATGAATTCATGGCTGAAGAAGGGAGATGTCAGCTGTGTGGTAGCTAACGGGGAAGAGCAGTGTTACTGTAGAAATCTGCTTTCTGGGGCTGTTGTCATCGGGCAGAGTGAAGAGCAGCACTCTTTCAGCACCCACAGGCCAGAGCTTGCAAATCAGGGAAACAGAGAGACAGGTTTTTAAACGACTGAAATTCTGCAGATGGAAGTCAACAGCCTGATTCCAGATGCAGGGTATTCACAGTCCTCATGAGTTTTCAGATTCCCTGGGAGCCAGAGAGGAGAAATGAGGGGAGGGAAAAGTAGGGGAGGGGACTGGTGGGAAGGAGAGTAAAGGAGAGGAACACCTTTGCCAAGTATTTTGTGGTTGTTGCTGTAGGAAATCTGGATTTTGCAAACATCACTAGTCTCCAGAGAACTATCTGTCTGGTGGTAGAGGTTCCAGAAGCCTTGGAAGATGTCCCCACACTCTGTATATGCACAAGTAACTGTCTTCCTCTCCCCACCCATACATCTCATGCATATATATCAAGAAAAGACAAAAGATGTTCAATATGGCAACTCTCAGACACAGTTAATAAAAAACATAGAAAATTAGCCACTTACCCCGTGACTGAGCAATTCCACTTTGGATGTGCCAAAGAAGCAAGTGCAAATATCTGAGAGGACTTCTGCACTAGGAGAATAGTCACAGCTTCATTAATTGCAGTCCAGTCTTGGAGACAGCTCAGACATCCAGCGAACAAACTGTTAGATATGTCTGCATTTAACAATAAGAAGCACCCGAACTATTGACGCCTATGCAACACAGATGAATCTAAAATATGTTGCATTACTTGACAAAGCCAGACACAAAGGCTTCCAGAGTGGGGGAATCCAGTCTCATTAATTTCAAGAGCAGGTAAAATTAATCCATGAAAACAAATCAGAATGCTTAGCTACTTTCATAGGGCTGGTGGTTATTGACTAGGAAGGTACACAAGGGAACCCGGAACGATGAAAGTGTTTTATATCCTAATCTGGGCTGTGGTTAACATGGTATATACATATGTAAAAAATTCATTGGGCTGTACACTTAAGATTTGTGCATTTTACTATTTGTAAATTATAGCTCAATAAATAAAAGTTTTAAAAAGCTATGTAAAAAAAAAAAAAAAAAAAGCCCATGGAGAAAAAGCTCATTTCCTAAGAGTAAGCTTGAGCAGACAAAGAACATCATATAGATGTCCTAAATGTGAGGAGTAAATACAAATGGATAAGCAAAAAATATATGAATCTTTTACCTTTTATCACATTTATCATGGGACATGGAAATGCTGGGGCAAAGGAAACTAAAATCATTTGATGTGATATGCTTAGGAGCTCACCGACACTCTTCAAAGGTGTACTTCCAGAATGTTCCTCTCCAATTAGGAACGGCCGCATTTACAGATTTCTACTCAGGAAATGGTGTTGTTTAAACATAAAAGCCAGGAAATAGACATTTTCAGTTGATTCAACTCCTGTCTAAGCAAGAAATCAATTACTTAATGATATTGTTGGCCTAAACCTTTCTCCAGTAAAATGTATTTTATCCTCTTGAATCTTAAGAATAATTAAAGTAGAAAGCTATAGTGTTTTATGATAAAAGGATGTAAAATGCAAGTTTCCCATTTTTCAGACAACACAACTTAGTCTTTTCTGCATTTTATTTAGGCTAAAGGGGTACAAATTGTTAAAAGAAATCTTCACAGGGGAGCCTGCCTTCCTGTGTCACTAATGAAGCAAAGAAACTTATGTTTTCAAGAACCATTATGACCGAATGTCCACGTGACATCTGCTACTCATTAGAGCATTTCTGTGATTCTAGTTTGTCTGAAATTGCTACTGACATTTATAAAATGCTTGCTGAATTTTAAAATGGACCCTAGAGATCACCAAGTCTTTCCTCCCCATTTAAGTTGAGGAAACAGAGATCAGGGAAGGTTAAGTGGCTTGCCTGGGTTTGGCTAGTCTGGCTGACATCTTGTGTGGAATTTGGATGCCTTTCTTAAACACTAAGGTAATGGGGGACTTTAGGATCAAAGAGATATTGTTGACACATCATTTGTGAGCACAATGTATTACAGTTTGGAGAATTCAGCTAAAGATTGTCTTTGGGACACAAGGATGGTCCTAGGCATGGAACTTCATTTTTAATCTATAGGTAGTTTGAGTATAGTGGACCCTTTTGGCCACAGTGGCCAAGCCTGTCTTCTTTCCCAGTGATAATAATTTAGAACCTCAGGAGATGTGGCTTGAGCCCTGTGTGCCTGCATCGTGCTTCACTATTCACTAGCTGGGTATAGAAGTTTCTTGCACTAAAAACTCAAGTTTTTCAGGTACAGAGTGTGGGGAGCTGAGTCCTGAGAGATGGTTTAGCGGCTAAGAGTACTTCCTGCATAGTTATGAGGCCCAGATCCCAGTACCCATGTAACAAGCCAAGTGGCCAGCTTCAAGGTGGGCAGACACAGGAGGTTTGTTGAGGCTTGCTGACTTCTGGCTAGCTGAGAGAACCCTAGCCCCAGGTTAGGGAGAGATCCTGCCTCAAAGGAATAGGTAGAGATAGAGGAGAGTACCTGATGCTTTCCTTCTTCAGGCCTATTTGCCAGCTCCCCCACCACATACACCTAGGCACATACACCACTCACACACACAAATAAATAAGCACACAAGTCTTTAAAACATAAAAAGAAAGTGGTGAAAATAATATAACCCACTTCACATATTAAATTAAATGGCATAGCTCAAGTCAGCCTAGCTTAAAACATTCAGTCAATACAGCACCTGGGGATATTTGAAAAGAAAAATTTCACCATCCTGTTTTGTGGGTTTGTTTTTCCTTACATATACAGCTCACTGAACCAAACACCTACCCCCTTCTTTCCACGGTAGCCGTTGTGGGTGCCCCTCTGGGCTCCAACATGACCCATCACAAACTCCTTTGTTTCCTGCATTTCCCTCATCTTCTTGATCTCTCTCTATGTGGCTTTAGGTCACAGTGCACATTTTAACACCCAATTCTTTTGTTCTTAAAATGGACTTCAATGATTTCATCTGATTTAAGTTTTCAGAAGGCAGGAACCACATACAATTTTTTTTTCTTTTCATCTTTAACAGGGCCTACCACCATGAAGGGCATGCAGCTAATGTTTGGAAAATCACTTCGACAAAGGAATTAAAAAGGCAGCTTCAAAATATTAAGCACTGATCCCAGTGATGGCTGGTAACTGCTTGCTTTCCTTCCTGCAAACATTTTTAGCTAGCATTCAAAGCATCAAGTTGAGTATGACATTTTCATACCTGTATTTTATCATATGGTCTCAGTGGGAATAATCCATAAAATCGAATGAAAATATTTTATACAGCTGGACCATTTATATACTCACCTCCAAAAATCTTGCCTGGAGTAGAGTTGTGACTTTTACTAGAATCCAAATTAAGCATTTGGCATTTCCCTTCAGTTCTGCTTGAGTGCAGACAGGTTAGTGTCAATACCAAGGGCCTGCTTCTGATTTATGTAACAAATAAGGACCCTGGGCCAGAAAGAAAACACAAAAAAGCATCTTAAACTCATGCCCAGAGTAGTATTCCCCTGAAGTACAAAGAAGCAGCAGAATCATCAAAAACAGTAAGATTTGTACTTACTGTTTTATACATTATATGTTATATATAATATATTATAATAACTATATATATGTAACAGTATATGCACACAAATACATATACACACATACATACATATATGTGGAATGGTTTGTATTTACATTGAAACCTTAATTTTTTAAGGTCTCCACCTAATTTTTAAATTGTATTTAAACAGCAATTTTTCCCGATTGTATAAAACATTGTCTACCTTAAGCATTTGAATTTTTGTGCAATCTCTAGCTAGTAGCCAACATATGCTACAATGAAAGGAACACATAGTTCCCACGTATTGTAGCTGAGTTATCGGGACTCCACTCTATAAAGAGTTTTGTTAACCCTCTTTACTTTTCAGGGTGCCAATTTTGTCTTCAGTTGTTAAAACAAGATGCTCACATACACATAACTGCACAACTGGAATATACAGTGTGTTTCTGGCGTTTTCTTGTTTCTCAGTTGTTTAGGAACATGAATACCTATGGCATATAACTTGATGTTGGCCAAATCAAGGCAACTCACATAAGCATCACTTTGCATACTTAATTTTTGTGAACAATTTTGATCTGCCTTCTTATCAGTTTTCAAGTGTATGATATGTTAACTATTATAATCCCTGTAGTACTCTATAGAACTCTTGAAGTTATTTCTTCTATCTGACTGAGATTTTGTGTTCTTTGACCAGATCTCTCCAATTCCACCCCTGCCAAGGCCTTGTAACCACACTCTACTTTCTCCTTGTGTAACCTGACTTTTTATGATGCACTGCGACATCATGCAGCGTTTACTTTTCTATGCCTGGCTTATTTCACTTAGCAGAGTGTTCTCCAGGCCTCTCTACATTGTCGCTCGTGCTAGGTTTTGCTATTTTTAAAGATAATTACTGTGCCATCATTCTGTGCATTGATAGGTTAATCTGTATCTTGACTACTGTGAATCTCTGATGTACAATACATGAGTGTCAGAGAGCTCTTTGACACACTGATTTCGTCTCTTTTGGATGTACACACCCAAGTGGGATTGCTATACAGATACTGTAATATATGTTTGATTTTCTGGTCTTCTGTGCTAAGTTTTCATCATTCCTCTAACCATTCAATACTTACTGTGTGTTACCTATGTACCACTCTGGGGCACAGCAAACAAGCAGATACCAATATGCTTATCTCAGTGGAATTTAATTCTATGGTCTTCTTTGGCTATGAGCCTCTTCGACTTTGACCTGTTACTCCTTTTGCCTCGCTTGTCACCATAAAGTTTTTGAAAATGGTAGTAGATTTATGTCACACTTGTGGCCACAGTGGGGGTTAATGTTAGTATTATTTATTTTTTAGCAATTTGATATGCACGTATGCAACTTTTCTTGTTGTTGTGACAATATACCTGGCAGAGGCAACTTAAGGTAAGAAAGGATTTTTTTAGCCACATTTTTAGAGGGGTTTCAGTCCATCCTAGCAGGACAGCGTGGTGGAGTGGCTGTATCTGGTGGTGAGTGTCCAAGGGAAGGGTTCCTTGTACTCTGGTGAGTCAGGGGGCACAGTGTGCAGCCCAAGATCCAACCTTGGAAGGCCTGTCCTGAGTGACCTACTTCCACCAGCCAGGCTCAACCTCCTAAAAATTCCACAGCCTTCGAAAAAGAGCCACAAGTGGGGACAAAGCAAGAATACAGAAGCCCATGAGAGACTTCAGACTCAATCCACAACAATGCCTTATCCTCAAAATATAGTAATTATATGTTAGAATAATCTATCTTTCCTCTCTAGAGCCTTTGCAAAGAAGGAGTTTTCTTAAAGTATGTACTGGGAGCAGTGTGGTGTGTGTGTGTGTGTGTGTGTGTGTGTGTGTGTGTGTGTGTGTGTGTGTGTGTGATGTTATGTAGGCCAGAAGTTGGTATCAGGTACCTTCCACAAATACTCTCCACCTTATTTTTTGAGGCAAAGTTCTTCACTAAGCCTGGAACTCAGTGATTGGTCAAAGATGTGTCTGTCTCTGCCCCAACCCTCACCCAGTACTGGAATTACAAATGCATGCTGTCACACCTGACATGGTTACCGGGTACCCAAACTCAGATCTTTGTGTTGTTGGGGCAGGTACTATACCAATGGAGCCATCTTCCCAGGAAGCATATTTTTAAACAAAGAAATTTGTGATTATTTTAATTCACCTTGATCACAAATGCTTGTGGCATTTGGACAATTAGTTCATGGATAGATAGTGCATTGTATTTTTCAGAGATCAGTTTTGTTTTCCATGTCCTAGTTTGCTTTCTATTTCTGTGAAAGAAAACAAACAAACAAAACACCAGGACAAATGCTACTTGAGGAGGAAAGAGTTTGTCTTATAGAACTGAAGCAGAGACCATGGAGGAGTGTTGCTTACTGGTTTGCTCCTCATGGTTCCTTCAGCTTGCTTTTTTTGTTTTTGAAACAGGATTTCTCTGTGTAGCCCTGGCTGACCTGGAACTAGCCTTGAATTTACAAGGATCCACCATCCTCTGCCTCCTGAGTGCTGGGATTAAAGGTGTACACCACCACCACCCATCAGCATATATATATTATATATAATATATATATATATATATATATATATATATATCCTAAGACGACTTGCTGAGGAGTAATACTGTCTACTGTGGACTGGACCCTCCCACGCCATTAACCAAGAAAACAGGCTTGCTTATAGGCCAGGCTGATAGAGACATCTCGGTTGAGGTTACCTCTTCCAAAAAGATGATAGCTCTTGGTAACAAAAAAATTAGCCAGCAAACCTGGCAGACTGCCTTGTAAGTTTTTCATGTTCAGAAATAGAAGTTATTTGTTGTCCTATTTGGCACATTTGCTATCTTAATAAATGCTTATGACAGTATTGGAATCTAAGGGGCATAGCACAAACTTACGTGTTCAAATATGAGAGATGGACACAATTTACAGCTCACACCTTTCTGACTCCAGTCAAGGGTGTTTAACAGGGTGTGGCCCAATCTTAGACCAAAACTAGTAGAAGCCTGTTGTGTGCTAGGAGAAGCAAGAGCCACGGGATCCTAGAGTGACAGTTATTCTTTTAAGGGAATGGTGATTTGGTGAGGTATGGGGAAGGCAGTAGTGACCAAGATTAAGTGGAATTTCTTGGTTATATAAGACATTATTTTCTGAGTGGCTAATAAAAGTATGATGTCCCAACAAACACAGTTTAAGAAAATTAAAAGAAAACAGGAGTCTTTGCTAATAGACTGAGCTAAAGCAGCGAGGGAACACACATCAGTTTGTTTTGTGAGGCAGTTTTCAAAGTGCTACTATGTCTGTGTCCATTCTCCCACCTCACAGAGGCTGTTTCGGTATCACAGGTGCATTCTGGGATACAGGATATGTATCCCAGGATATATATACAGGATATGTAGGTGTGTAATCTGAAGCAAAGGATACTTGAGAAGTCTCCTGTTGCTGTAAGTGGGAGCTATTGGTTGTATTAGTTGGCTCCATATTTGTGAGTATGAAATAAACATTTTTAGTTCACCTCTATTTTGTGAACAGAAGTTCCAGAAGATTTCTTTTCTTACTTGAAATTCATAGCAAGATAAGTAGCTTCCAATAAAAACTACAAAATAATTTTAAAATAATAAAGTGGTAAAAACCTGTAGAATGTTTTTGTTTTATCAAATGTGAAAAGGTAGCAACATTATTTTGTTGTCCTTTTAACTCTGTGAGGCCAGTGAATTTTTTTAATGGTGAGTTTAATATCCTTTTAATGCATAAGGAAACTGAGGCATGAAGAGATGGCAAAGCTTTCCTGGGCTGTCATAGTCAGTGCTGTAAAAGAATGCCATAGCCCATACCTTTAACCACTTTCTTTACAATGCCTCTCAGGCTTTGGAAGAGAAAAGGCAATTCTGTATTACTCTTTTTTATTTCATGCTGTTTATTCAAAGGTCAAATTCACATCTCTTCCAGAAGGATATTTTGTGGGGCTTTTTGGAAGATGGTTCGTGGACCTTTGTAAAGATCTCTCTGACTTAAGGAGCGCATATCCAACTTCAAAAGTTGCCCTATTTGAGTAGCTCAGAATTATCAGGTACTTACCTACAACCTTTGGTAAATGCCCTTCTGGCTTGGGGTGCCATTGGTATTTCATATTTAGTACAAGTGTCTGTTACTTGCCCTTAGAAAATATCTTGGTTTTATGTCTCCCAGACTGCTTGTTGCTAAAGGCAAAATGTGAAATGGAGACTGCTGGAATTTCACTGCACTATCCGAATAAGGTGCAACTACTGCATTAAAAGCAGCGGCAATGTTATAAATCTGAGCTTTGTTTGGGGGAAGAAAATAATAAAAGTAAAACATGTGACGGGACAGCCTGCACGCTGCCAAGGTGAAGAAAGTTTTCCTAAAGAAACAATTGAACACTTCTACAAGAGTCGTGTTTCATTTTGAACTGTAGTTAAAATGTGACAGCGTAACATTTCTAAAATATTCATCCCTCAGTCAGCTCATAGCGAGACAGTTGCTCTTCTTTTCACGTTCTTCCCATTCATCTACTTTCCCAGCATGCTCATCTTTTCATGTTAGAGTAATTCATGCTTATTGTGGAACATCTAGAAATATAGGAATCACTTTAAATGCAATAATACAGGAATAGCTACAATTAACATTTTACTATATACATCTTTTCAATATTTATTTTATACACAGCTAAGTTTTAGCGCACTTATTGCACGTGTGCAAGCATGTACACGCACACATGTGTGCCACAGCATGCATAGCGAGCAGAGGACAATATGTGGGAGTCAGTTTTCTTTCTTCTGTGTGGGCCCCAGGGACAATATGTAGGTATTCGTTTGGCGGTGTGAACCTCTACTCCCTGAGCCATCTTGCCAGCTTCAAACACACCCTTTCGAACGTAACCTATTTTCCCCAGCAGTACACCACAGAATTGTGCAATATCACTAAATATCAAAAATCTTGTTTTTAATGGGTATTTAGCATTCTTTGTGTGAATGCATACTCAACTGCTTATTCTGGAAATTGAAGTATGTTAATTTTCAAATAGTACTGCAATGAGAATTTTTATAGCTAAGCGTTGGGACACATTTGTGATTTTTTTTCTTAGGGTACATTGCTACCAGTGGCCATGTTGACACTAAAGGCATGAAAAATGCATGGCCAATTGCTTCTCCAGAAAGAAATCAGTTTAGATTCAAACCATGCAGGATCTCTGGTCTTTTTTTTTGAAGCCTTCAGTTCTGTTCTTTCATACCAGTATAAAACAGGACCCTTCCTTAGCTGCTTGCACAGTTAGACAGCCGATGAGCTGAAACAGATTCCTAGCTATTCATCTTTCCATTTTATTCTAGTGCATGTCGCTAGGGTTGGCATCAGGGAGAGGGAAATGGCAGGGAGCATGGGGCAGAGAAAGAACTCCTTCCTAAACCAGCCTGCCGCAGACATGGGGCTTTCCTACTGCAGACTGCAGCAGGGAGAGAGGCTGATTCTTATTGCCAGCTGTTTCCTATACTCACTTGCTTTGGGAATCCAACCTTGTGGTGTGGGAAAGGAAGCAAGCAGCAAATGAGCCAGAGTGGGGTTGTTTCTGAGAACATTTCTCCAACAGTGACTGGGGTTTCCCTGCTCTGAGCAAAGCTCCTGTTGTAAATGGAAAGTGTGACCTGCTGGGGGAAGTAAAAATGCCTCTGGTATTTCAATCCCAGAGAAAGAACTGAACTGATCTCCTTGAAAGGCAAGACCTACCCTCCATTCTCAATGGATAATTCAAAATAAAAATGAAATCCCAACGCTTTCTTTTTTTTTCAGAAAACTAGAATAGTTGATCTCTCGCCCACACCTCTCACTCCCCCAACCTCCCCCCAACACCCCAACTCCCTACCCCCACCTTCTCCCATGTCCCCAACCCCCCCACACCACATCTCCCCCTGCCCAGCCAGGAATATCGTGTAGTGAAAAGTGGCCTCTGTGGTAACTATTTCAAATATAGGAAAATGAACAGAAAATGTATTTATTCAAATTAGAGAAGTCTCTTCTGGATAAAAATGTGTTATTTCATGGCTAGCACTTCATCCCTGCAGCATGCCTATGTAGTGGCTCCGCAGGCCAGAAGGCTTTAACTCTGCACTCAGAACAGAAATACCATTTTCACTGTGAACAAGTAATTCAAATTATGCAAAGTTCTGGGACTGGGCCAATTGAAGCTTTGCTTCACTGACCACCATGAAGAAAACAGAGCTCTGCTAATATAGCACCTTCACCTGCTGAGCAGTCAAAGCAAAAACACATCTCATAAACTGCACTCAAACACAGTAGCGCCTCTCTTCTTCCCAAGTAGCGGACAGAGTGATCTTCGTCCAAGGTACATGTAGATCAGGGCCACCATGCATTAGGGACACCAGGAAGTCAGACAGTCTATTGATTGATTGTAAATGTTCAAAAGGAAGGCTTTCCGCCTATTGCACTCTCTCACCATAAAAGAAACCAGTGTGCTCTATGGTAGTATATTCCAAACACAATCTTTGCACAAATGCCACAATTTAAAACCAGTCCACTGCACATTATATGCCTCATAAGGAAATGAAAGCAACACTTTCAGATTCCACAACAAGATTTGTAATATGTCTATTTGGTGCCTCTTTAATTTGACTTGCTCACTGTTGTCAGTCACACGTGTTTCCTTTCCAGCCTTTAATGACTAGAGTTGTGGTCCAAGAACAAGAATCCTGTGACTCAGTGGTGATGCTCTCGCAGCATGAAGATATCACTGGGGTGCTCCTGGTAGTTCTGGGGGGTGGGAGTACCTTCTTCACCTAGAGTAAATCTGCTTTTAACTGACCTCTCTCTACTTCAAGTCCCTTTTAAGTCACTTAAGGGGAGTCTACTTTAGCCATAGTGCCAGCAACAGCAATAATACAACAGTGCCAGTATTAGACACCTTAGTTCAGTCACAGACACTATTTTTATTGATTTGGATATGTGTATTTTAAAACTGAGAGTTATACCATAGAGTTTGTTTTTGTTTTGTATTTACAATAGAACCTCTGGACAGTCAAAATCACCTTGTTTGCCAGTGATCTTCTATATAGGCACAAAAAGCTTTCAGACTTGGATCCCACAAAGCCCTGCTGTGTTTTATCCAGATGAGCCTGGACGCAGTTGCCTCTGCTTGCCAGCAGATTCTCTTGCCCATGATTTCATGCAGGAAGACCAAGTCCTCAAGGGTGCATCTGGCCATCTCTGACTGTGAAAGTGAGACTTGCGTTTGGTTTCTATGTGGCTTTTTTTTTTTTTAAAGTTGGCTTAGATAACATTATGCCCTCCTCCCCCAGTGAACTTAATTCTTCCCAATTCATGAACTAGCTTGATTTAGATTTTTCTGGAAAGATTTAGATGGGGAATTTGGACTTGATGACTTTCAGACCACCACCAACTTCAGTTTTTTTGACCAACATGATGTTTCCCTGTGTTAGGTGGGCCCTGACCCTCCAGAAACTCTTGCAAGATGCCATACCAGAACACCTCTAGCTTCCTACCTGGGGTTCTTGCCCTTGGGCATTGCATTCTGGGTGCTTTACCCCGAGTGTTGCCTGCTTTTAGATGTATGCTGCTTTAGGATAAGGTCTAGCTCTTCTGAGAGTTTTTATATTCCCTGCATTCTGTTTTCAGAAAGTGGCATTAGAAGTCCTGAGCCCAGGCTGGGTGGTGGTGGCACACACCTTTAGTCCCAGCACTCAGAAGGCAGAGGCAGGCAGATCTCTGTGAGTTTAGACCAGCCTGCTCTATAAGAGCCACAGAGAAACCCTGTCTCAAAAAAAAATTAAAAATAAAAAGTCCTGAGCCCATCATATAATTGGTGTTCAATCCATGTCTGAAATAAATGGGTAAGCCAGTAGGAGGAAGAAAGAAGGTTGTTACATGACTTAAGACCTAGGTTCAAATTGTGGCTCCTTGATTGACATTGGGCTTTTCTCTGGGCTTCTCCTTCTCAAACTACCTGTGGAGGGTTAAAACTAGATCAGTTTTGAGACCCACCCCCTCCATTTCTGCCTGGAGTTATAAACAGAAAAGCATACACTATGCTGGGAGGAATTGAAAAAGGGAGAAGCAAGCTGGGAATGCCGAATTCAGACATGTCCTTAAGACAGGTCACCAGAATCACCAAGAATCCCCAGGGCAGCATGCAGGGGAAGCTGTGCATCCCTGAGCTGTTCACTGGCGATTCACAGATGCCCTTAGAGTGCTTTCAGCACCTTGTTCTAATTGCCAAAACTTAGGCTCAGTGAGGTAAGCAATTCTCTTAATGTTCTCCAGTGGCAGAACCGACACAAAGAATTGAGTCTGGAGACTCCCTTGCTGCATGGACTTACACATACACACATACACTTACACACACACACACACACACACACACACACACACACACACACACACAAATAATAAATATTGCACACACACACACACACACACACACACACACTCAACTTCTGTAACCATGTCGCCCAGTTGCTTGCAAGGTCAAGTGGCTGAGGGTTCCACAGACTTGGGGTGGCTCATTCTTCCATCTGCCAAGAAGAAGGCCCATAGCCTAAGTCTCATAATTTCTGTACCAGTCTCTCATGCATGAAACTTTACAGCCTCTTGAAAGGTGAGTGAGTAGCTTTGATTCATTGGAAGTCAGAAACAGCTTTTTAAACATTTGGGAATCAAGATAGGTAGTTAGTCGGCCTTGTAAAATTTTCTTATGGATGTCACCATTAGAAAAATTTATCTGAGCTTACTATTCTGCAGAGCTAGTCTAAACCCTCATGTCTGTGGACTCAGATATTAGCTGAGGGTTTTAGCATTGATCCTAGTTGCATCTTAATTCAAACGACGGTGGAAAGCTGCGACTTGCTTTGCTATCACCTGATTTCATCCATGTAAAATAGGTCACCAAGATGTCACATTTTATGAGGTTATTTATTCCACTTCTCTCCCTCTCTCTTTTTCTCTCTCTCTCTCAGGCTGCAGTTTTGTGGGTTATTTTTCTTCTCTGTATTAATGAAGGAAGTTCAGAGTGCTGAATTTTGTTTATTGAAGAAAGTGGCACCTAGGAATTCTGAGCAGAGGAAGAATCTTAAAATATGACATATTGAGGTATGTCAGCCTTGAAAAGGTAATTTTAATTTCAAACATTAACCAAAAAAACTTAAGATCAAAAGTGTTCTTAAATTTACAGTTGACTTTAAGTTGGTATAATATGGACGAGTAACTTTAAGAACAGCCTAATTTTACTTTAGCATCTTATGTATGTCTGTGTATCTGTATATTTGTATATGTACATATTCCAACATAACCAATTTTTTATTCCTTTTTTTAAAGAAAGTCTTACTCAATCATTATGGTTTCTAGACATCTAGACAGGATAACTTTCTACATATCAAAGATAGTTAACTAACAGCAACTGTATGTCCATTAAAATACTAATAAGTTCTAGCTTGCCCTAATTATTTATAATAATCTCTGTGGAGACTAATATCTTTAAAAAGTATGTATGTGTTGATGATAGAAAGCAGGTTGAAAAGCACTGATTTATTACAAGCCTTCATTAAGGTTAAAAGCATTCCAGGGAGATGAAGACATCTGCCTTGTATTTGCACATCGCAGAAGAAAAGTTCAGGCCAGGAAGAACAAAAAGGAAGGGGGAAATGTTTCGAGCAGAATTCAAGCCAGGACTGGAGAAATCACTTCCTGCGTCATGTCCTTAAACGATTTTCAGGAAGGCGGTTCTGTGCCTAGGACTATCACTTGTTACTGTGATGCTCCACATACTCAAATCTATGTGCTAACAATGGCAGTTATGCCACATGACCGTAAATCAATTTTCCAAAACGTTCCACACACACAACCAAGTTGTACATTTCTTAGGCTCTTTTTCTCTCTTTCTTTAAAAAAAAGTACTATTCAGGAGAAACATAAGATGGGTTAGTTACACAGTTATGCAGAATAAGGTTTTTGAAATTTACCATTTCTTTCTTTTCTTTTAAAAGTAGCATGGAATAAGGTTGGTAATTACAGGGTCTGGTCAATAGTCATTTGATATCTTGGAAATCAAAGGAAATAGCCACAGGAGAGAACCTGGAGTTAGCTGTTACAGGATTTTTATCTCTCTCCATGAGTGCTACTGACAGGGACCATACGTGTCACTTACTGTAGCCAAGGAAAGAGATCATGGGTGGTTTTCTAGGGAGCTGTGACCTCCTATGTATGCGTGTCTACTTGTGAGCTCATGGGCAAATCTGATGTATTTATGATGTTTAATAAACACTTAGAGCCACGTGTGAGCTTGGGGACCTGGGCTTTCCCTGTTAAAAGGATTATGATATGCGAGTATCCAGGCTGACTTTGCCTTTGAATTCCAATCAATCTCTGTATTTGGTGTTGTTTGTCACCACACAAAATCATGCATGAATGTGTAAATCCCCCTTGGAAATGATTGAAGAAAGTGTAGTTCCCATGTAAGCATGCATTGAACCTGATGAAAAATAAGGAGTAACAAGTAGAGAGGACTATTCAAGACGAATCATTGCTTATGAGTTTTTGTTGCTCAATCCTGAGGACTGGAATTCAGATCCTAGAATCCACTGGCTCACTGATGCCTGTAACTCCATCTCCAAGGGATCTGACCCCCTCTTCTGACCTTCTCAGACACTTACCGCACATGCATACATACATACATGTGCAGACATATGCACACACACAAACTGAATAAAATAAACCTTAAAAAGAGATATTCAGATATTTAAGTTCAAAGTCTCTCAATCTATCAGGAATTCTGTGTGTAAAAATAAAATATGAACCAGCAAACATCCATAATGATGTAGCAAAATAAATGCAGCATCAAGGGGCTTGGAAGATGGCTCAGGCAGCAGAGTGCTTTCTGTACAAGAGTGAGGGCCTGGGTCTGGATGCCCCGCATATACAAAACAATCCAGATATGGTCTTGCACACCTGTAATCTCAGTGCCAAGGAGACAGAGATGAGAGGGTCCCAGTGGCTTACTGACTGTAAGTCTAGATGAACTGGTAAGTTCCAGGTCTTTTGAGAGAACATATCTTAATCCCATGTCTCAAATGTATAAACTGGGGAGCAACAAAGAAGACTCTCAGTGTCAATCTTTGATCTCACACATGTATGTGTACTTACCTGCAGATGCTCATATACACGACTGTGAATACACACATACACCACACACACACACACACACACACAAATAAATAAATGCCCCAACATATAACAAAGTAGACATGATGGATTTATTCATATTCATTCAACAACACACAATTCTAGAGTTTGCTCATTATTATTCTTGTGACTTGTATAACTGGGAAAGATAATAATATAATACCATGTGTGGGATATTTTCAGCTCACATGTAACCCTTCTGTCTTGAGTGCATGTATGTGCTTGCATTAAAGCCTTATCTTTTTTAAAAAGAAGAGATCTGTTTGGAATTAGATTCTCCTGAAAGGCTCTCCCACTTTAATATGCTTCCCCTTCAGGGTTTCTGAGTTGTTAATTCTGAAGTAGAATCTAAGAGACTTACTCAGCAAAGATGAGATGGAGAATTGTCAGGGAATCTGAGCTCAGGACAAGCCTTTCATGGACTACCAAGGGTATGAACAGAGTACCCACAATGCCATGTGCCAGGTGTACATTGATAAGTAAGCTGGAATTTATGACTTTCCATTAATTTTGTGAGATTTACAAAAATACATTCATTTTGGTTAGCTGCTTATCACAATTGCTTTACATTTTAAATTTTGATGAAAATAAATATTTCTAGTTTAGTTTAATTATTATTATATATAGATATACACAGAATGCATATGTAATACATTCATGCTAATAGTATACGTTAAAAGATAATTCAATCAAATAAATTATTTCATTTCTCCAGTGTCAGAAACTTTTAAAAGGTAGTTATCTCAATTGCTTATTACATATTTGGGCTCAATGAATGTTATTTTTCTCATGTAGGGTCTCCTTATGTAGGTAGAGTCAAACTCCATCCCACCTGTTTCAGCATCCTGATGCTAGGATTGTAGACTTGCACCACCACACTAGCTAGATCTAACATACTTTTAACCTAGAGCAGTGGTCAGCAACCTATAGCTCATGGATCAAATCTGTCCTGTGACTATTACAAGGAGGACTGTGAATTTAGGGTGGCTTTACATTGCTTAAATATAAAGGAGATAGTGGCAACACAGAGAAGTTGTTGTGGTTCACAAAGCATAGGATTCCTTATGTTTTGAATGTTTACAGAGATACTTTACTGACCACATCTAGAGTACTATGGGTTATGCCAAAGTAGTGTGTCAAGAGATGGCACGAAGTGGGGAATAAAGTATAGCTTTTATTGCCACATTGCCCTTGCTATAAAGCCCGACTCTACTAACCAACCTGTGCAGCTTTAGACAAACTAACACAATCATTATGCACAAACACACACACACACACACACACACACACACACACACACACACACACGTCCTCACTTACAAAATGCAGGTGTTTAAAGCCCCTAACTCGGGGCTGGTATGTGCTTCAATTAGTTCTTGCATGAAAAGTCCTCAGTGGCACAGGACATGGCCTGTAAGTTACACATTAGCTACTATTTCCACTCGGTTTGCTACTGTGCAAACGTTATGAGCCATAGTACACTAAGTATCCCTAAGAACACACACAAGACAATATATGAGTGGTTCTGTGTTATAGTAAGTGGGAAAACAAAGGAAAGGGTGGTGTGTTTTTACAGAATGAGTAAAATGCAAGACCTGTGCTCTGGGCTGAGAACGAGGAAGGAGCCCCATACTCTACAGCTGTGCCACTTCCATGGCAAAGTGAACAATCATCCTTCTTCTGCCTTCCTGCAATTCCCAAATGTTATAAAATGCT
Source organism: Cricetulus griseus (assembly GCF_003668045.3). Classification (NCBI taxonomy): domain Eukaryota; kingdom Metazoa; phylum Chordata; class Mammalia; order Rodentia; family Cricetidae; genus Cricetulus; species Cricetulus griseus. The sequence continues at coordinate 99,880,743 of NC_048599.1, read as the reverse complement.
GCATGAATTTCAGCTTAATCGCTGTACCTCAGAAGCAGTTCCTGCCTTCACCAAGGTGCTTATCCCTAAGATAGGATAACAAGATGAGCTATGGCTTCAGGGGCCACCAGAATTCTGCCAGTATTTATTTTGGTCTCTGGAAGCCGGGCCCTTCGAATTCTTTGTACATAGTTGTATTTAATTAGGACTCGAGCTGGCCATAAAATGTGCATTAATTGTCTGTTATTTCATAAATGATGGCCAAAAGACCAGGCCTCGGTAGGAACAGCTTGGGGGTAAGCACCATTTGGTCTGTTCATCTTCCAGGGCTTCCTGCCCCAAGCAAGGACTTTCTGTTCTTATCTCCTTTTATCCCAGAGAACTGCTAACCCTGCACCATCATATTAAGTACCAATTAAGCAGAGATTTGTCATTCCTGCTCAAGAACATTGAGCTGGGCTGAGGCCACATATTTCACTGACTTCTGACAGAAATTATTTTAATTAGACTGCTGCTAGCAGCATTTAAAATAGTCTGTATGGCCAGAGAGAGGAAGAACGGCTCCTCAGTCGGATAATTTACTTATTTTTCTTTTTCACTCACCATAAATCTTAGAGTCCTGGTTATTAAGCATTTGGAGGGGGAGGGGTGGAGTCAAGGAAAGAAATCAGCTGGATTTTATCTTACTTTAAATACCAGAAAAGAAAAAAAAAAGAAATCTGCCACAGTTTTACAGTGTGTTCATGCAAGATCTGACACCAACAGGCTGCTTGACCTTGTGAGGTCTAACATATTTAAGGGATAAAGAGGGTCATTTATTCTTTATGTGTCATCAGGTGGCCTGTTTCCTTTTCTTGTGTGTTGGATCCCATCCACTGAAGATTCTAGTTGGCAATTATTAGGTCAATCTGATAATGAGAAGCAAACAGAATCAGTTTACTAAAATGAAGTCTTATAGTTTTACAAGGGTGAAGATCCGGGTGAGGTGTTACACATTAACAATGCCACTTGGTAGGCAGAAACAAGAGAATGGCCTCACATTTGAGGACAACATGGTTGCTCTATATAGCAAGTTCCAGACTAACTAGGGCTATACAGTGAGAACTTCTTTCAGACAAGTAAATGCTGCCCCAACAGACACTGAATGCAGGATGTGCTGTATTTTTTTAATTCATTTTCAAAGACCACAAATTGAATGCATACACATTTTATTTCTCTTCAAAACTGATCTTTTAATTAGACTTATTTGTTGTATTATTTTATGTGTGTGTGTGTTGCCTGCATGAATGTATGTGTACCATGTGTGTGTCTGACCTGTGGAGGTCAGAAGAGAGTTTCAGATTCCCTGGAACTGAAATTACAGATGGCTGTGAGCTACCAGTTGGGTCCTGGGCAAGGAACCTGGGCCCTCTGCAAGAGCAGCAATGGCTCTTAACCACTGAGCCAACTCTCAAGCCCTATTGCCTTCAATTTTTTTTCAAATAAAAAATTATTCCTTTATTCTAAATACTTCTGGTCAATATCCAGATAATTGGGAAGCTACCAAGATTTCCTTATTTCTAAACATTTTGATTTAATTGATGAAAAGTATTTAAGCATATATTCTAAAACCATGTTTTTAACACATGACCATCAAAATGTTTTGCCTTTGACGTCTCACACGTGGGGTTCAGACCTCCATCTACAAAGCAGCCACGGCTCCATGATTTTATACTTAATTGAAACTTTTTGAGCTTTCTGGCTTAATTGAAAACCTTCCTTTTTGACTAACCACAAACTTCTAAAATATAAGATAACTCCAAAGACCAAGTCATGATGACAAGTTTGTTGACCCTTTACATTGTGTCCTAGTTAGGGTTTCTATTATTGTGATAAAGACCGTGACCCAAAGCAACGTGGGTGGCAAAGGGTTTATTTCATCTTACAGTCCATAGTTCAATATTATAAGAAGTAGAACAGAAACTCAAGGTAGGAGTGGAGCAGAAGTCATGGAGGAGTGCTGCTTACTGGCTTGCTCTCTATGACTTGCTCAGCCTCTTTCTTGTACCAGGGGTTGTTGTGTAATTTTTTTTAAATAGGCAAAGATGTGTTATATGTATTTATACTATAGAATATTACTTTAACTGTGTAAAGGTGTGTTACATTTGTTTGTGCTGCATTTGTTTAATTATGTAAAGGTGCATTGCATTGTTTTACCTTGCCTGTCTAAGGCATCTGATTGTTCGGATAAAAAGCTGAAGTGCCAATAGCTAGGCAGGAGAAGCATAGGTGGTGCTGGTGGGCAGAGAGAATAAATAGGAGGAGAAATGTAGGCACAAGAGAGAAAAAGAGGGACATGCCTGGGGCTAGAAGTCAAGAGCTGCCAGTCAGACAGACACAAGAGGAAGTGAAAGTAAGATATATAGAAGGAAAGAAAGGTAAAAAGCCTGACGGCAAAAGTAGATGAAGAAAAACAGGTTAAGGTATAAGAGCTAGCAAGAAACGAGCCTAAGCCAAGGCTGAACATTCATACCTAATAAGTCTGTGTCTCTTTATCTGGGAGCTGGTTGGTGATCCAAAAGAAAGCCTACTACAAGGGGTGGTACTACCCACAATAGGTTGGGTCCTCCTAAATCAATCATTAATCAAGAAAATGTCCCATACACTTGACTACAAGCAAGTCTGGTAGGGGCATTTTCTCAATTGAGGGTTCCTCTTCTCAAATGACTCTAGCTTGTGTCAAGTTGACATAAAACTAGCCAACACATATGCCCACTACTTACTATTGAAAATGAGCATCTTGTGATTTAATGGGACAATTGGAGGAATACAGCCACTTTAGATATAGAACTAGGGACATTTATCTAACTGTGGACATGCAATAGACCTCTATAAATCACAAATGGGCTTACAGTCTCCCAACTACACAATTTTCACTGTTCATTAAAAAGTATTTTTGAAAGCAGATGGGTAGGAAGACATGGTTATATTTCTTGGTGTGAAGCTTTAGAGTATGTATAACTCTATTGGAAAATGTGCTCAAAAATAATCAGGACAGCTATTGAGTTGTAAGAGTCCAATGTGACTACAGTAGATGAATGGAGTGAGTTAGTGCTGAACAGATGACGCCCACAACCACCTAAGGCCTGGAAGTGGTTAGTCTCCATGCCTGGATGATGGCACCATGTACTGTGTGTCTAAGAGCTGTGGTGCTGGAGGTGAGACTAGAGCTCTTCCATCCTTAGCTAGGAATTAGCTGTAACTGGGATGATAATGAAGCCAGTCTATTCAGTTTTACAATTATTCAGAGCCAAGTTTTTAATTTTAATTTCTTCCTCTTCTCCTCCTACTCCTCCTTCTTCCCTCTCCATATGCCCCTACTCCTCTTTCCTCTCCCTCCTCATTCTACTTCCCCTCCCCCTCCTCCTACCTCTCTTCCCCCTACTCCTCCACCTTCTTCTGTGGTGCTAAGGATTGAATTCAGGGCTTTGTGAATGCCAGGCAAGTGTTCTACCATTGAGGTATTTCTTCAGGAACTCTTTAAAGCTGAATTTCTTTCAATACTTTTAAATGGGTTTAATTGTTTTTAGTGCTTACCACAGACTTTTGAGTACTACAGACACAGACCTTGTAGGGACTAACATAGAAATTCCAAATGAGTGCTTATAGTTCATTTGTTTTACTTCTCAAGTGAGGGGAGGAGTGTCATGAGCTTGCAGTTCCCAGGATAACTTCCACCACATTCTAAGACCAGCTGCCCTCTTTTCCTCAACGACATGTTCTGTTTTCTAAATCTTCTAACATCACTTTCTTTTTGTCTATGTTTGGATACTACTGAGGCCACAGAATTCCTTGATTGTCTTCTTCAGAGTCTTAGGAAACAACGTCATCGGTGCAGCATCACTTGCTCTACTTTGGTACTTACCTTCACTCTCAGTAGCTTCACACTGTGCTTGAAACTAAATAGCAAGCCATGAATGGTAAAAAACAAAACAAAACAAAAGCAAAAGCAATTATAGGTATGCTCCCACCATGAAGTCAAAAACAAACCGGTTGCTCTTTTTCCTGAATTACTACCAGATTCACAGCATCCAAATCTTTAGGTCATCTTCTAGTCCAGAATGCTGCTCCTAAAATTGCTGCTGCTACAGCAGAAAACTTGTTAGAATGCAGAGTTTGGGCTCCATACCAAACCCACTGAATCATAAACTGTAGGTTGGCCCCAAGGAATTGGAGTTTCATAGGCTTCTGGGTAATTCTGATGCAAATATTTGAGAACCATCACAATGACTCAAACTCGACTGCATATCGTAATCACATTGGGTCCTTAAAATTGTTTGTGTTTATGCCTGTGCCTCAACAGTGGTACTTCTAATTTATAGTTGCTTTGGGGTGTGGCCCCTGAATTAGTCTACTTTTCAAAGGTTTCCCAACATTTCAAATGTGTAGTGGGAATCAGAGACCACAGTAATAGTACAGGTAAAAGTGGCCTATTACCCATTTCTTGGCAGCAATGATCTGTCACCTAGGTAGGTACTTTCCACAAGTTGGCTTGCCACTTTTTGTCCTTCTAAATTATCCTTGCTGTTGAGCACTTTACCACATACCCATGAGTAAGGTTTGTTTTATCAATATTTCTAGGTTTTAGAACTTAATTCATATTAAAGGTTGTTCTTCATTCTGGTCCTCATCATACATTTATCATCCCCAGGATATTCATGGTTTCACAGTAATCAGTGATGATCAGAGTCCCAAAAGTTTCCATTGGACACAAGAAATGTATGTAACCTTTACATCACCTATTGGGGCAGGTGTATGCATGTCAAGATCCTTTTGGGGATTTTTTCCCCATCTCAATTATTTTCCCATTAGAAGAGTTACATAACACGATTTCTATATCTCCGCTGTTGAATTAAATTGAGGCAGGACCAACAAGCACACAGGAAGATCAGCATACAGTCCACTTCCATAAGGCTCCCATATAAATGTCTTCAGTTCTTATACTAATATCATACACATTCACTGTTCTGTCCAACAAATACTGGCTGAGCAGACACCATTCATCTAACCCAGCATCTAAATAAATACTCTACTATCCACCAATAGTTCTTCATCAGACACTAGAAGACAGCGGTCTGGTAGAAATTTCAAGAATACTCCAGAGACCCATTTTCAAGGGTCCTTTCTATTTAATGCCAGTGGCACAGAGAAAGAAAGTACAGGAACATGCCATGAAAGGCACAAAACTAGGGGGGCAGCTTAGCCATATGTTCTGTGGTACACAGTTACAGTCAATCAGACACTCACTGAACATCTACCAAGTATTTATTTAGCATCTGTATGGAAGGCACAGTACTATATCCAGGTTATTACACTATGGCAGCAGAAGCAAGCAGACACTGATATGTTTCTACAGACAGGCATGGGTGGCCCTGTTAGGTTTGGGCAAGAGCATTCTAATTTCCTGGGTAGTCATACCTGCTTGACCAACGCCTGGTTTATTTAGTGGCACTTGAATACTGTGTGAATAAATGCATTGTCTATTACACAGGTTTCACTATGTATGGTGTAAGAAATGGGGGAAATAGGGAGAGCTTTTTTTTTTTTTAATGAAAGGAGTTATTCAAGGGGCTAATAGTCCAATGAGATTTGGGGAATGTCTGCTATCCTGCATCTCCCTTCTGGTGAAAAGTCGAGAAAACGCACGTGGGAAGATTTCAGTGGGAATTAATATTCTGACTGACTTCAGCACCCTTTCCCTCCAAAACAAACAAGGCAGCCCACTATTTTCCCAGCGAGCTCCGTGGCTCAGCCCACTCGGAGGTCAGGATCCACTCTGCTTCTCAGCAGTCCAGGTTAGAGGTTGATTGTGGCTGGTGGCCCCCAGTTTCCAGGGCTCCCTGCTCTCAACTTTTAAAGCTATCACAACTTAGCAGTAGGGAGTGTGGCCAGTGCTGATGTTGGGGAGAGAGGGTGGGCATGTGTTGGGAGGAGTGTGGGCAGGAGGAAATTGACAGGAAATGGCAATGTAGCAGCCTCATACCACCCCAGACTTGGCTGCTCACAGAGGGGAAAGTCCTCCCTAATCATCAAGGGGTGCCAGAGCGCAGTAGGTGAGGATGATGGAATAATACAGCATTTCCCGTGTGTGTTTTTCATTAGGCCTGTTTTGTTTCTCTTCCAAGTGCTGGGGAAACAGAACAGAAGCTGGGCTTGAAGCTCGCCTCCCCTGGGAACAGCAGGCTGGCTAAGAGGAGGCGCTCCCTGCATGGTGTGGGTCCTAACGCTTTCCTAGTGGAAATAATGATTTGTAAAGTTCTCTTTATACCCCGGGCAACATAATTAGTAACCCAAAGAGCTCAAGTTGAAGACGGCTATTCTTCACTCCCGGCAGTTTTGAAAATTTGGCAAAACATTAAATGTTCCGTTCTGGGACCCAAACGGGTCTTTGAATAGCCCCAGTTCTGGCTAGTTGGGCTGGTCCTTGAATCACTCAACACTTATTACGTATAAATTAACTGGCTTGATGTCAATTAGTGAGAATTTGTTAGCAGGCAGATCCAGTGGACCTCCCCTTCACCCAATGGGGTAGTTACCATGGAAAATGTCCAAACACCCTGCATTGGAGCTGGCTTGGTATTAGGTGTGCAAGTCATGTAAGCCTCTTTTACATGGAGAATGTGTGTGTTCAAGGCCAGGGCTCAGCATCCATTTTCACCCAAGTCTCAGAGAAGATAATTAAGAGGAGTTCAGAAGGAGGCTGGCAGAAGAATTCTCTGCAGCCTAAGAGATAACCAATCCAAAATGCCTGTTGTTAAATGGGTCATAAAAGCACTGGGAAATCAATATCTGACTTTCTGTTTCAGGAACATGGCTGCTACCTGCAGTGTCAGATCAATGGACTGTGGTCATGGTGTCTGAGATCCAGATCCTCTACTGATAACTCTGGACATTGTGCAGGTAGGGAGCTCACGAGTCTGTCTTTTTGTAAATAATTGCCACCCCCACCCCCCCACACCATGGTTCCAATATTGGGTGCCCCTGTATACCATGTGATAAATAAAACAAAGACTCATTTTATTAAATATCTAGGAGAAGTGCCCAGGTGACCTGAAAATGTAATTAACCCTCTAAATAAGCAGATTGCTGGCTAAAAAGCACAATTGATAGATGAACCTCTTCAGCTAAAAGGGATTGCTTAATGGACTGAGCAACACTCTTGGACTCGCTCCACCTTGGAATCACAGGTCCTGAGTCAAGCAGCTGCCCTCCACTGTGTCCCCTCCTAGGATAAATGATGCTCCAGAAGGCTGCTGTGAGGACAGCACAGGGGTGACATCCAGGCTGTGTGGCAGACCCTTGAGCCATGCTCCTCATGAGACAATCATAGACTCCCAGAGAAATGTACTGAACGATACCATCAAGAGGTTAAAGTTACTTCTGTTTTTTTTTTTTTAAATCAGGTATTAATTGAATTAGAAATGAAATACTAATCTCAGTAGTATAAAACAAGCTAAAAATCACAAAAGATTACCATTTGTTACTATAAACATGGTCATACCATTAAAAGGAACAACAAAAACAGACTAGATTCTAAGAAAATCATTACCAAGCACAACTACCTTCCCATTTCTGAACTTTGTAGCCTTCTTTTCCGAAAGGATCTGGGTGAAGTTTTAGTAATGTACAATTTGACCTTAATTCTGTAGAACTGATTTATATGCTTCTGGTTTAAATATTTGGAGCATTTTGTATTTATCATCTTGCTCTTGTGTTTTGCTCAATTTATAAAATGGAATTAAGCAGACCATTCCCTGAAGCCTGTGTAACACTCCCCCAAACCCACATTGTTAAAGCATAATCTCTCTCTCTCTCTCTCTCTCTCTCTCTCTCTCTCTCTCTCTCTCTCTCTCTCTATGCTGACAGGGTTTACATACCTATGTCATCAGTGTAATTCATCGAAGGGTAGAGGCGGCAGCCCTGACTCCAGAGCAGCCAAGTGGAGTTATGTTTGCTTGCTGCTGTGGGTGTCCAGGGTTCTTTCACTTTGTGACTGAGAACCAGTCCTTAAGTCAGAATCTCACAGCTAATCCACTCAACAGTGTCAGAGAAGTCACATGAAAAGGTCCTCTCAAAGAAACCCAAGGCCTCCTTTTAGCTTTTCCCAGACAGCATTGCTCCCTTTTAAACTATAAAATATAGAAGTCTGTCTTCTCACTTCCTGGGGAGAGCAAGGCTAACATTCAAATCCCTATCTACATCTATGAAAGAATGTCTGTAGGTCATGACTACCTGTAGACCTTAATTAGCTTCTAAACTGTAGTTAGATTCTTGGTGATACATGGGAAGTAGAAAAAAATAGAGTCAGGGCACAAGTGGCACTCTACAGTCACAGACTCAACCTTGACCTGAGTAAAGGATGAATGTGATAACTCCATCAGTTTATTCTCCCAGAATCAGGACTGCAAAGATGAGTGGAGGACACACTCTATATTTTGATGAGAGGGTTTTTGTTTGTTCGTTTGTTTTTAGCTCGCTAGGTCTCCAAGGAAAAACTCATCTTGGTTTTGTGTCTTATTCCACTGTGAGCTGTGATGCCCTAGACTCTATTTAAAAATGGTCAGTATCCATACTGCTTAGAGTCTGTGGTCTTGTCTCCAGTAACTATCCTGGACCACCTGGGATAGAGAGCCCTTATCCCTGCTGTTTGGATGGATAGTGGGTGGTGGAATCCTTAGAAAATGACCTGAAGTGCCCAGGAACTCAGCAAGTAAAGAGTCTCTGATGTTCTATGTAGTTCAAGGCCTAAGAGACAAACCTTGGTGCTGTAGGGCTTTTGCAACATCACTCAGTTATTACCAAGTGCATATAAAAACAGTCTAGATGCCTATAAAACTGGTGAAGAGAATGGTTCCTCATATCATAGTTTTCTCGGTTCTATTTCCTAAAGTTGATCAAATAAGCAACTGGTGGTGGTATTAACACATGAACAATTGGTATCTTAGTACCTCCGATGACTTAGCAGCTTTTCAGAAGGGTATTCACATGTGAGGTGATATGTGGGAACACTGACTCGGCATTTAGTCTAGATCTTTGGTTGCCTTACGATGTAGGATGCAGATGTTGACTAGAGCGACTTCTATACCCAGGGAGGTGCTAAAGCATAATGAGCCGGACTGCCTTGGCTTGACTCTTAGCTGTGTCAGTTGTTAGCTGATAAATTCTTGCAAAGTTAGGTGTCCCCCATCAGTCCTTCTTAGAGTTGTGAGGGTTAAAAGAGTTGATGCAGGTACCTAGTTTAGCTTGCTGTTTGGTACACAGGCAGTGGGCTGATGCAGTGACTATGGCAACTGCTGCTCCATCTACTACGCACTGCTGTGTAGTCAAGGGCAGCGATGTAGGGAGTTTAGGAGAGGTCCTTCCATCAGTCGTACTTGGTGTGAAGTTACATTCTCACTATTCCCCCTTACCAGAACCCTGCCCTTACTACCCCACCCACAAAGTGGCCACTCCACTCACCTTCTAAAAGCTCTCAGTCCTTCCTTCCCTACTTAGGCTCCTCTAGAATGTTCCTCTTCCTCTCAGTCTATCTGATTTTATCCAATCAGCTTGGTATTCACACTCATGTAAATGAAGCCAGCCTTTTTGTGTCTCCATGCCTACTTTCTTCCCATCATCCCACCCTGCCCATTACTCTGGCTACTGAAGGGGATTGTGGGAGGCAGGAGGAGAAGAAGGCTCAGGGAAGGCCATGAATGATTGTATGTTTAAAATCTTTATCTCTGTTGCAGTAAATAACTTTCTAAACTACCTGAGTATGATCCTATGAATCTTTCTAATCTGAAGGCACTGACTGCCTAGAACTTGATCATGGGCATCTATTGTGGTGACAAATTTATTTTTTAAAAATATACTATTTGCTGCTGAATACACTGGCAGTATGATAAAATCATTGCTTTATTATTATTTGTTGTTTTTAAATTACTATAGCAATTTACATTAAGAAGCTTACAAACGCCTATATTTCTCCTTTTACAGAGCTATCAGAATGGATTGAAATTAATTTCAGATCATTTCTTAAAAAGAACATCCAGTGTTTCCTTGTTATTCACTACCTGGTCGACAAAGACAAATTCTACTTTTGAAATATTATGTGGCATTACCTGATACTGTTTTCCTGTAGAAGAAAAGAAATACTCCTATTTTTCTGCTTAATGAGATAAGATAAGTGAAGGCTATGGCACCCGATACATCTTGTGGCTTTTATGATATCATCCAATTTTGTAGGATTTATAATTTACAGCTCAAAGGAGTGGGCAGGGGAGGGCACCAATGGAGGTGATTAGGCTGTTGCATAGTGCTGCTGAATGTGACGGCTTCAGATTCCTACCACCTGCACTCCCTTGGACCTTCTGGAGTTAGCCTCCTTCCTATCCTGCCTGGGAAATACCAAAAGACTATATTCACCAGTCTCACTTGTATCTGAGTAAAGCCACATGCTAGTCCCTAGCATTGGGGTATGTACATTCTTTGCTATGATACTTATGGAGTCTTCATTCCACTTTGCCCCTAAAACATTTAAGGATTCTAGAACCGAACCATGAATGGAAGAAGTAGGGGCCTCTCGATTTCCACCATGGCACCTGTCTCACACTATTACATAATTAGAAAGTAAACATCTTTTATGTTAAACTACTGTTTGTTGGGGTGTATGCAGGTGCACTATGTGCAGGTATATGTACATGTGTTCACCTAGTTGGGTTATCATTGCTGTGATGAAACACCATGGCCAAAAGCAACTTGGCAGGGCAACGGCAGAGGGGGTGGTGATTATTTCACTTATACTTCCAGGTAACGGTCCATCACTAAGAGAAGTCAGGGCAGGAACTCAAACAGGGCAGGAACCAAGATACAGGAGCTGATGCAGAGGCCATGGAGGGGTGCTGCTTAATGGTTTGCTCCCCATGGCTTGCTTGGCCTGCTTTCTTATGGAACCCAGGACCACCAGCCCAGGGATGGTATCACCCACAATGGGCTAGGCCCTTCCCCATCAATCACTAATTAAGAAAATGCCCTATAGGCTTGCTTAGTAGGGAGCAGACCTATCACACATCAACATGAAAAAGAGAAACAGCGCTGTGTGGGAAGAAAATTCCTACTCTGAGTTCCAGTTAATTCACCTGGTTATGGTAGTTTGAATGTAATTGGCCAACATAAGCTCATAAGGAGTGGCACCATTAGGAGGTGTGATCTCATTGGAATGGGTGTGGCCTTATTAGAGGAAGTGTGCCCCTGTGGTGGTAGGGAGGTTTCTAGGTCTCCTATTCTCAAGTTATGCCCAGTATGACACTCCTGCTGCCTGTAGATCAAGGTGTAGAACTTTCAGGTCTTTCTCCAGCACCATGTCTGCCTGCATGCCACATGTCCTACCATGATGATAATGGACTAAACCTCTGAAACTGTAAGCCACCCAAATTAAATGTTTTCCTTTACAAGAGTTGTTGTGGTCATGGTGTCTTCACAGCAATAGAAACCCTCACTAAGACACTGGTCTTATGATATTACTTGACTTGTATGCTATAGTTTCCTTATCAGGAAAATGGGCATGATGCACATATTGTCATGTCTAAGGCCCGGAGAACTGACAGACCCAGCCTGTGGTCTAAAAACTCTTGAAAACAGTCTTCCTCTTTTCAAACGTCGGTTTTCTCCTCTAAACCCTGCATGGACTTTTTGGCTCACTCATTTATTCATTCATTCATTCAAAAATATTTACAGGGACTGAAGAGATGGCTCATCAATAAGAGACCCTTTTACTTTCTGGAGGACCAGAGTTTGGTTCCTGGAACCCCCATCAGGTGATGTAGAACTTTCTGTAATTCCAGCTCTAGGGAGATCCAATATCTCTGATCCCTGTGGGCATCTGCACTCGAATGCCCTCACAGGTCCACACACATGAGCAAAACACATTTAATTAAAAAATATTTAGAAAGTATTTACTAAGCACCTGCTGAGAGGGATATGGGGTGAACAAGACAAAGAGTTTCTGCCATTACAAAGTTCCTATTTTGGTACCTGAGGCAGATAATGAGTTGCAAATGACTGCCAGGTTAGTCATCACTCCAGAGATTGGTCTCACTGGAGCTAGGGAAAATGAAGAAATGATGGATACACAGACATAGAAAAGCTGGGATCAGGTGGTTCACACTTTCTGATGGAGAAGCTGCAGCTCCCTGGAAGCTTGGAGTATTTATTGCATACAGTTGAGCAGGGAGGTAGGGTTATCATACATACAGACAAACAAGGAGACATGTAGGAGGGGGCTAACAGTCAGCTTGATGCCAGCTGAGCATGTGCACTCTCAACTTCCTCTTGAGCCAACCTGAAGCCTGCTTCAAGGCCTGAAGACCACCAACATCATGACGAGCTGGGCCATTCCAGCGTGGCACACCCCTGGGTTCCAGGAGGTGGTAGAAGAGGCCTGCCCATACCCGCAGTAAAGGAATCAGCTTTTGCTTTTCACCTGGCTCCCAGAGTCTGTGCTGTTGATTCCACGCCTTCTCACCCTTCCTCCAAGAGGCTACCTGCTTGAACTCACCCCCTGCAGCAAAGACAGAATCATTACACAGTTGAAGGAGGAGAGAGGTTTAGCTAATCTCGGTAGGAGCAGTCTCTGTAGGGATGTCTTTGGGCCAAAAACACTCAGGGAGAGATGAAATCATTTTCTGCATCCACTCTCAACATCTGCACATAGATCAGAAGAAGGCTTTATCATCCCTCTGAGCCTCATTTGGGGAAGGGCTTTACCTCTCCCAGGGTTCAAGATGCTGGAGTCCTTGGCACGGCTGTGCCCATGTCAAACAATACACATTCACTCAGGACTTCTCTTGCTCCCGACAAATAAACCAGTGACCAGCTAGTGCAGCAAGATGGCATGGGGCCAATGTGTGTGTGTACATTGCTGATGTGGTGTCTAGTATAGACTAAACCTCAAGAAGTGTGAGTTGTTACTAATATCATATAAGTGTGAAATGTAACTAATTTCACCCAATAGCATTCAATAGGTATATGGTGAAGATGAGATAAAATTAGGGCCCATGATGTTTATTATTTCCCCTTTCTTAGTGATTGGTTGGACATAAGCAATGCCTCCTCACCAGTAAATGAAGTTGGGACATTTTGAGTTGGAATAAGTGACTTGCATCTTGAGAACACAGAAGCCCAGTCATAAGTCTTTCCCCATCCCATGTCAGTTTGCTAAAAACTTAGAAGAGATGTGTTGGCCTTCAAGTAGGAGCTATTTAACTTTGGATAAACTGAGTGGGAGAGCTTAGTAGCTTTCAAAGGGCCTTTGTATTCAGTCCTTAGCCCAAAGAGGAAGACAAGAAGCTGGGCCATAAATAGAGGATCTGGCAGAACTCACACCATCATCCACCTATCAAAGCCTGGTATGGAATACCACTCTTCTGTGCTATACATACAAGAAGGAGCGAGTGAGAGAGAACATGTTAAAATACACACAAGTCACATCTACCTTTTGAGCTTCTTACCATATGATTTTCATAGAAACAACTTGGCAGAGAGCCTGGAGGATGACTCAGTCATTGAAGCATTTCCTTCGCACATACCAGGAAATGAGTTCTATCAACAGAGTCACACAACAGTGTCAGTCACAGTGGTCTATGACTGTCATCCTGGTGATGGAGAGGCAGGGACAGGTGGACACCTGGGCCTCATTGGACAGCCACCCTAACCTACTGCTGACCTCCAGGTCACAAAGAAACTACCTCAGAGGAGGTGGGTGGTATTCTTGAGGATGACATCTAAGGTTGTCCTCTGGCCTTCACATGAATTATGTATACATGTGTATGCACACTCAAGTGCACACACACAACACACACACACACACACACATGTACCCATACATATATGCACATGCATAGTCACATGTACAACATGTATGTGTGCACACACATGCAGAGTAGGTAGATCAAAAGGTCTACTAATTTTTTGAGTTAGACAAGTAGGTGACCATATAATTTAGCATCCAATGTGGGACCTTGTGAGGGTCTAAGGGAATAGTATTAACTCTGTACCAGACAGGAGACAGTAATTGGCAATGTGGAACACAAGCTCCCTCCAAGACACTCAGGCTTTGATTTTATTTATTTTTTTTAGTACTCATGTATCTTTTGGATAAGAACAAGATTATGTTTATAAAAATGTGCCTGAAGTAACAATATGTTTACATATCTCTGCCATGGTGACTGAAACATGGGAAATATCTAGGATCCTCCTGGTTTTGTAAGAAAGAGCTTGCAGTAGGACTTACAGGGGGCATGGAGTTATGTACAGAATAACCCCAGGCATCAAAGAAACTGTAATCTAGCTGAAAATGAGAAGCCATGTAGAATTAGCCTTAAGACAGGAAATGACTGTGCTGTGAGAGAGGGCCTCAGAGCAGTACAAATTCAAGTGGGAATCTGAGGAGACAGCTTTGAGAAGGCAAATTGAGTTGTCCTCTTACCTGGGTGACAAAATGCTGGCATGCAATGTTGACAAAGGTGAAGGAGCTGAGGATATGAACAAACGTTTAGACTTACAGCCTGGCTGGGATTTGGGTATAATGAATGGTGGAAGATAAACGTATTTGGAGGTAAGAGTCAAGGAGGGCTGTGGCAGAAAGTTGTGAGTACCACACTGTTGAATGTGAAAGCTGTCTTGTGACCCAAGAAAAAGAGTAAAGAAAGCTTGTCACAGTCAGGTCAGGTCCTATGCTCAAGCAGACTACATGGCTCAGTATCATACTCATCTTAGTGAGAGGAAGGAGTCACTTTAAACCCCTACACCTGATGTTAAAAGTAGTCCCTTTTCTTGAAATGAATTGGCTTCACAGAGCAATGCAGATGTGACAAGTGAAGAAAAGTTCATGAAAGCCTGTCAATGCTTCAGTTTCTCTGAAGACCTAGTAGGAAACAGGGGCAGGTTAGGCATTCTACATGGGAGGCTAAGGGCTGGTGAGACACTCTATGTGGGAGGCTAATGGCCCCAGTAGGGTCCTCTGTGAGATAAGTCGAAAGAGGTACAGCACCTTCTTTGGTGAGCCAAAAATAAAAGATGGAGGAATTGGGAGATTGCTGTGTCCTGTTGTCTGGGACCATTTCACAGTACTGGCCTTCCAACTTCTGGGTACATGTTCTAAACTCTGATCGAGAGGAGCCAGGTGTGCAGTTCCTCTGGAACCACTAGAAAATGCATCAAGGCTATCTTTAAAACAATAACTCTGAGGGTCTAGGCCCTGCTCCAAATGATATGAGAGACTTTGAAGATCCCCATTGAAGCCTCACCCTCCCTGGGGAGCAGATAGGGGTTGGGATAGGGGGCTGGAGGGGGGCAGGGGATGAGGGGAGGGAGAGGGAACTGAGATTGACATGTAAAAGAAGCTTGTTTCTAATTTAAATAAAGAAAACAAAAAAATAGTTGTTCTTAAGAAAAAAATCCTATGCTTGATGCTTGCTCTTCAAAAATAAAATAAAATAAAAACAACAACAAAAACCAATAGCTCTGAAAGAGCACAGCAAAGGGAGGAGTCACAGTTCGGTATAGTCACACTGTAGTAGATTTCATGGAGAACTGGATTATATTGACCCTTCAGAGTCATCCTACTTGGAAATGAGGGGAAAGCCTTTGAATATCATCCCCTTATAGCCATAGGCATTCTGGAGAGAAACCAGGAGAGTACATGAAGTGGGTCTGTTTTTCTGGGGACAATGACAGGACACTCACTTGAGAGATGGCAGCTGACAACATTCCTGGAGACAGTGAAAATGATGATTGAAATAGTGAAGGGAAAGTCTAAGTCATCTACCATGGTGTGTGCTATTCCATCGACTCAAATTCACATGGTGCTCAGTTGGCAGGCTTGTTACAACTGGGTTCTATCCCTGGAGTTTCTGATCCATAAAGTCCGAAGCTCAGCCCCCTAATTTGTTTTTCTGACAATTAGCCTGATAAAGCATTTCCCTAACTTGGATCATCATAAGGCTAATCTCTGTGATTCTGATTTACCAGGTCTCCATTAGGATCTTGGAAGCTTGGGCTGGGGATGTAGCCCAGTTGCTACAGTGCTTGGCTACCTTGCACAAAGCCCTGGATTTGATTCTCAGCAAGGCATATACCAGACCTGTAAACCTAGGTGCAGGCAGAAGTATCAGAAGTTCAAAAGCCACCCTTCACTACATACAGAGTTCAAGACCAGCCTGACCTAGAAGACATACCCCTCTTCCCCAAAAGGAAGCTTTATTCCCAACAAGCATCCCAAGGATTCCAATGGAGAAAATCCATGAACCACACTTTAAGAAACACCTGTGTCTTATAAAGTATGAAGAGGAAGCAATTCCCTTGATGTAAATCTGAAGTAAATGTAAAGGATATAGTGAAGAAAAACATGTATTTACAACCTGTGTATGTGAATATATACGTAAGTTGACATGTAATTAGCAGCTTAGGAAAATGTCATTAGGAAAAAAGGTAAAATTTCTTCATGAGGTGAAAATTCATGGTGATTCTTCTTATTAATCTTTTCCAAAATGAGATTTAATTTTCCATGACAATAACTTTATCAAATGACACAACCCAAACACATAATTTTCCTTTGGAAAAAATTCAATATACTGTTCACCTCCAGAGTCTCCATTCTGCAGTGGGATGGTTTGTGTAATTTCCCACCTTCGTGGCATTCTTTGAATTCCTATTGATAATTGTGCATGATTTGTTATGGAGAAAACCTCACATCAATGCAAGCATAGAGTACTGCAATTTATGAACACAAATAAAATGGAGCAGTTGTCTGCTTATGCTGCCTTGTCTGGCAAGCCCATTTACTTTGACCTTGAAAATGAAACCAGGTTATAATCAATTATTCAATCACTCTGAGACAGATTTGAATATGGTCTTTGTTCAACGTGTTAACGTTGAAATTGTTATACTCTAAGTAAATAAAAGCATTTAAAAGACCACTGCATCTCATTCTCTAGGCATCAGAGTGTATTATTGCTACAGCAGAAGGTTGTTAGTTCCCATTTGGTAATTCACAAACTTATTCACCGTCTGCTGATAGCCAGTAGCCTCTTAGTGTATAACAAAGGCTTAGTGAATACATTCTGGAGTGCTGTGGTATCCTAAAAGGTTTATAAAATACATCACAGGACATTTACCAGTAAGCAGTATGCATTATCATGTACAGTTAAAACTGTGCTACTCTTTTCAAAATGATTGAAAAATAGGAGTCTTTGGGTGTCTTTATTCTTACATCTCATCATGTTGGTTTCTCATCATGGTATTTCAGGGTATTTCAAGGGTCTCTGGTTGAAATCCCTGCATAATCAGATAATAATACTAAAGAATAGCAAGAAAAAGCATGATAAAGGCATCCCTTGTTTATGGAACAGTGTGGCCCATTGAGCAAAACCCTGTAATCTGAATCAAGTCTCTCCACTATCGTTAGTGAGCAAGCAAAGCTCTGGTTTTTGTTGTTGTTGTTGTTGTTGTTGTTGTTGTTGTTGTTTTACTTTTTTAATCACTTTAGAAAAGTGTCCTAATTCTCACTCTTCACTTATTTCCCCAACTTCTGACATGCACATAATTCCATGGATCTTGAAAGTCGTTCTCTAAAACAGGTGAAAATGAGGGGAGACAAAGTATGTGACCCTCATTTCTTCCTTTCTACAACTGCCTCTTTATCCAAGTGCCAAATCTAGGCTCTAAGCAGGGAAGACAAAACACAGTGAGACAGTTCCTGCCCTCCAGACACTCGCATTCTGATTTCAGGAATCGATGCATATAGAAGTTAATTGCAATGGGAAAAGGTAAATGCGGTGCTATGCACAAGTGACACCTGTAAAGGACACACATATGACATGTACACACGGCTGTGCTAGAAGAGCACATGGCATGATCATCCGCAGGGTGTGTGTGTGTGTGTGTGTTGTCCTATTTATATAGTGATCATGGTTTTGAGTTTAGAGCTGGCTGTTGGAGCATAGTGGTCTCATCAATAATATACAACTAAAGAGAATTCTTGCTCCTCCCCCAAAGTCTCAGTTGCCAATTGTTCATCATGGAGGGATAAAGACGAGTGGGTCTATCCTGTTCTATTACTGACTGTTGACAAGGCCAGTCTTGTGCAGGCCTACTGCAAGGAACTGCTGCTGTGAGATCATGATGACACTGTCTCTGCCATGCCCATAACATAGCCATTCTCCCTATCTTCTGAATGCTACTTTCTTCTGCCCTTCCTTCATGTTGTTTCCTGAGTGTTAGAGGAGATAGGATGGCTGTCATGTTCAGAGCTGGGCACTCAACGGTCACTTATTCTCAGAGCAGTTTCTCTGATTAAGAGTGAGTACCATTTGTCTACGAATATAAGTATTTAGAGGGCAACTTGGT
The DNA here is from genome assembly GCF_003668045.3 of Cricetulus griseus. Lineage (NCBI taxonomy): Eukaryota > Metazoa > Chordata > Mammalia > Rodentia > Cricetidae > Cricetulus > Cricetulus griseus. The sequence goes on along the minus strand of NC_048599.1, from coordinate 99,862,338 downwards.
GCGTGTTGACTTAGATAAACATCAGTAGTAAGTTCTCTAGAACATAAGAACGTCTCAGTCATGGGTTTTTAGCCACGTTTACAGTAACAGATATGAATCTGCTGGAGTTGGTCTCAAAAATCAATCAGAGAGCATTTGGGTGTCCCCATAACAGACAAGCTACTATTGTACTAGTGGGTACATTTTGTCTGATAGACAGATATTGTAGTTTTTAATAGTCTTAGCTAGGTAGAGACACTGATGCCTTTCCCCCCCAGCAGCCTGCACTACAACCCTGGCATTCTGAAAGTTGGCTGGCAGGAATGAAGCTTCAGGCTCCGTTCTAATTTGACTTCTCTGTATTTTGCACCCACGGTGGATGATGTCTTCAGCAACAGGGTTTTAGCGGCTATCTCTTATTGGCAACCAAGAGGAATGGCAAGAGCCTTATTGTTTTGGGAGTCTCTGTGACCTCCCTGATCAACAACTCATGAGGAAGTATCCCATGCCTAGTACTGGGATTTTTCTTTAACAGCCTATTGCTATTTGGCACAGCATTATTTAACTATGTGGGCAATTTCTGACACTCTTTTTTTTTTTAGTTAGCTCATTGTTTTGACTTGTAATTTTAAATGCTTGTCAAGTGATTAAAAATAATTCATTGATGAGACTAGGAATCCTTGATTTGGAAACTGATTTACATTGTTGCTGCTGTTGTTGCAACAAAATATCCATCGGCACCATTGTACTTTCTTGGTTGCATCTTCAGAGTCATCTCCAAGGACCCCATGGTGCAGCTGATGTTGGAAATGCTAATGGTAACATCTGGGCTCTTCAAGAATGCTCACTTGGCCTGTGATGGTTACTCTTGCATCCTCCAACATACCTGCAACCATTTCCCAGGAACAACCAGAGAGGATGATGTCAAGCCCAGGTGTTTGTGTGTTCTTATAAAAGAGAAAAACACTGAATCATTGAACCCTGTCAGGGTGAATAAACAGAACTGGGATCGAATAATCCCACATCTCCAATGAGCTAACAAAAGTCTAAATGTTCCAAAAAGCAGGCTGAGTGACCAGGGTGCAAATCCTCACTCAGTCACCAGCTTCTCTAACTCCTTTGTGATCATGAGCAAATTGATGGCTCCTCCAGACCTTCAGTTTCTTCTTGATAACTTGGAGAGGATTGTATCAAACAGAACTACCTGCCCAAAGAAGAGGGGTTAATACATCTTTTTTTTTCTCCTTATTTATGAAACCATTAGATTTATTCAAGGCCAGGAACAGTTGCTAGGGTAGTTCTTGCCATGAAACAAGTGACAGTAACCACAATAAAACATTCTCTTTTACAGACAGGACAGAGCTGAACTGACACAGACAATGAAAGCATATTTGTGGGATGAGCCTTGCCAAGTCACTTTGATGTTTTGTTCTACAACAGCAAAGCCAGATGGAGATGATGAAATGACTGAGCTGGGTGCAAAACTATGAGGCAAAAGTATTTTTTCACTATTTCTTTTACCCACATGAATATTCAGCAAGTTCCAGAAGAGGAGAGCTCTGACTCAGAGCTCACAGACCAGACAGCCCTGCCCAGACCTCCAGAGTCCTTAAGCAACATTTGACACAGAGTTAAATACAGCAATGAGTTGTGTGCATCTGCTTTGGAGGCCTCAGATAACACTCCAGCTTATCAGACCCTGATCAGAGGGAGAGGAGTCCAGAAACACATGGGAAGACCTGGCCCCTCTGACCTTCCCACTATAATGTTTGGGAACAAGCAGGCTCAGGGCACTTGAGAAGAGGCATGAAAGAGAGGTGAATGTGCCTGGGTTCAATGGGAGACACATTTATCAAGCCCATCCCACATGCCAGACATTGTGCTGGGAGCAGGGAGAGCATTAGGAATATCACAGAGACCAGAAGGCACGTGGTCTCCAAAGCCAGACCTGTTGCAGAACACAGGCCTTTTGCAAATTAATATTGACACATTTAATCTGTGCATGGCCTTCCATCTATATGTTGCAAACTGCCTAGCAGTAATGCTGCTATTGTTTGTTTTTGCCATTTTATACATGGGACCCCAGACATTGTGCAGACTATAATCACAGTGGTTTTGTATTCAGTATTGCACCAGATTTGAAAACTCAGTTGTCTAGCTTTAAAAAGCATAGCCCAAGTTATATATCAAGTCACAGAGATAAAGATGATAATCAACAGAATCCTGAAATTCTGAACTTCCGGACTGATACAAGAATTAAACAGAATAATTCCTAAAAATCACAAAATTTATGGCCAGTTCCCTGATTTGTTATTGGGCAGTTCCCAAATCTGTGTCCAAACAGAGGATAGTTGCTCCAAACAGATCATCCAAGTCTTGAAGATAATTAGGCAACCATCAATAAGATGATGGAATCTCTGAGCTGGAAGAGACTTCGAAAGGTCCCCTGATCACATCTGGGAGCTCACCCTCTTCTGTCAGCTGTCCTTCAAGTCCAGTGCCCTTGCTTTGTCTAAGAATGTTTAGGATGAATCAAGCTTTTCTCCTACTTTTTACTAATGCCTAAAATCAGAATTACACTTTGATTTTTTAAAAAAAAAAATGATGCATGTGCACACCAGCAAGAGATGTTTTCCTCCTAACCTTAGTCAAACTTCAAACAGAAAATGTCCTCACAGAAAGGCTGGCCAGATGCAGGTATGTATCTCTGGGAGTTGTCCTGGTTTCTTTTTAAAGCAGGCAATGAATATACTTCTTGACACATGCACATAAGATTTGTAGCAAAAACACCTTTCTTTCATGTAACTGATTTCCCTTTAATCCCCAACCTTAATGTATATCATCCTTGATGCATACTCTCACATGGGCTTTGAACTAGTGAGTGCTAACTCTGAATAATGAAGAAAGAATTGACAGTTTACTTTATAGCTGAGTTCGGGGTGCATGGGGTTGAGGGGTAATGGCAGTGTAACTGTTCACCTTTCACCTGGACACAGGCAGGTAAAATAGGGAAGTGCTTAGTAAGAGGCGACAATAAGTTAAAACCCAGGGGCTGCATGATCCTCACGCATTTGCATTCCTAAGTCTGTAAGGCTGTAAGGCAGTGTTTAAAATTAAAAAAAAAAAAAAGTCACCAAGACAGAAAAACTGCGAGATTTCTATCACAGCACACTGAGGTGCAAGCCTTTTAATGAAAGACGTAATTCTTGGGCTGTCTACATCATACTATATTCTCATGCAAAACACTTTAATGCCTGGCATAAATTACGTTAGACTTTCTTAGCATGTATTACATTTTTTAATCATGGTGTTTGGCTCTATTTTCCATTTGAGTCCAAGACAGCAATTTCCAAATAAAGCCTGATGTGCTCTGTTTGTCCTCCCTCCCTGTTTCTGCCCCCACCCCACCTCCAGGGTAACTAGAGCGCCTGGTAGATCCTTAGTTGGAAGGTGTAATGTGGTGACTGGTTAGAAAAGAGAACAAGGGCAGCTTTTCCCTGCACAGAATGTCAGAGAAAGAGGTCATCAAAAAATGTTCCAAGTCACTCTGCAACAGAGTATCTACAGCAAGATGGGAATTCGGAACAGAACCACACCCTCCTCATAGCAAATATAGTAGACTACTCACAATGAACCGTTCATACCCACCTGACTCTTGAGGACACAGCTGAATTGAGTTTTAAATGTTCATGTAAGAGGCTGGGGATGGGGGGGCGGCTCAGGGGATAAAATAAACCTCGTGCTGTGTAAGTCTGAGAGAGTAGTTCAGGTCCTCATCATCCACATAAAAGCAGGGCAGGTATAGTGAACTGCTGTAATCTGGCACTTTGAAAGCAGAGAAAGGGGACCCCCTGGGGCAAACTGGATGGCTAGACTAACAAGAATCAGTGAGCTCCAGGTTCAAGGAGAGACATCAAGTAGATGTCTAAGGCCAACTTTTGGCTTCTGCACACACATTTGCAGGTAAACAAGAACACACACACACACACACACACACACACACACACACACACACACACACCATATGCACATGCACAAAAGACTGTTACATAAAAAGGACAAAGTGAGGGTCCAGTGCAGGTGCATACAGGTGTGTGCTGCTGCTCTGACTCCAGGCTGCCACCGTAGCCATCCTTACGAAGCACCGAGGAGACAGGACAGTTTTAGAACATGCTGTACTGTTTTCATTTCTTCCTCTAGGACAAAATTCACCATTCATATATGCCCACAACACTGTCCATAAGATTTGTATGTGTGTGGTACCTCACACATACTCAGAGCCTCAAATCTGCTAGGCACACACTGTACTACTAAGCTGCACCCCCAGGCCCCACATCTGTTTTCATGTCAAATGTCACAATGGACTATGGTTGCTGCAGGATGTCTTCCCTGGCTATATACAATCGCATCTGACTCACATACCTGAGAATCCAAGGGCATGAAAGAGAGATGTTATGCTCAAAGTCAGTAGAGCAAATGAATAATGTATCCCATGGAGAAAGATGGGAGATATATACCCTGCTATTTAAATAATTTCTATTTCTATTTCATTGTCTCCAAAGCATCTATAGAAGTAGGAAAAATACTCCTTGATGGTGACTCTGTGTTCTAGATAATATGCAATGATAGTAAAATGCTGGATGAGTTTATCCATTTTTAATTCAGGAGGTTGGCAACATGGCTGCATTTCAGGTTTTGCTGTGGGGAGGGAATGCATAATTTAATATATTTTCTGTAGGATTTCCCCTTTTCTCTGATGGAAAAAATATGCAGTTTTTACTTATTTATCTGTAACCGTGGGTGGGCTGTATTTTTTCAGCTGGCTCTTCCTATCTGGGTTTAGGGCCTAAATCGGGGCTTGGTCCAAGGTTAGCTGAAGCACTGGATGAGACGCTGTTGGCTTGTGTTTCAGTGACTATTGATTCTGGGGCTGTGCCAGGTCTCCGGGGATTGGAAAGATTCCCTATCTGAGGCTACTTGGCTACAGAAACTCTTCCTCCAGTCCTTGCCAACTAAAACACAGTAGGAGCAAGTGTTGTGTGGCAACCGGGTATAAACACAACAGTTGGAATGCTTCAGAAAGAAGACTGGATTTCCTGGGTAAGTGTATTCAATGTTAAAACAACAATAACAGTGTTAAAAACACATTTGGGGATTGTTAGAATGCCTTGCCCACTGATTCTCAGTATTACTTAGAGGCTTATTAGACTCACTGGTGTCTCTGAGAACTATTTCCTTAGGGCCTGTGCTGGAGACTACAGACACACAAGCAAGATAAGATGAAAACCTGAATTAAAACAACACCTCAGATAGGGTATATACAATGTCTATAAAGTCCCTGGCTTAGCTTTAAAAGTATGAGATAATGAGAGAGGCATGGAAAGAGACTTGGAATTCATGTTTGATTATAAATTCTGAGTTTGAATAAAGCATTTCTCTAAGTCTGAGGACAGAAGTTCTCATAATGTTTTCTACCCAAGGACTATCAGATGGGCAAGGACATGATAAACCCCCACCCCTCAAAAATACGTCAAAATCTTAAGCCAGTCATAGTGATTTAGGTCTGCCACCTCAGTGCTTGGGAGATAGATGCAGGTGGATTGCTAATGAGTGAGGGCCCATCTATTGGTATGGGGTGTGTGTGTGTGTGTGGTGTATATGTGTGTGTGTGTGTGTGTGTGTGTGTGTGTGTGTGTGGTGTGTGCATGTGTGTTGTTTCTCTGTGTGTATAGTGTGTATGTGTAGGTGTGTATGTGGTTTGTGGTATGTGTGTGTGTGTATGATGTGAGTTTGTATGTATGTTTGTGTAAGCATGTGTGTGTGTGTGTGTGTGTGTGTGTGTGTTGTCTCTGTGTATATGTTGTGCATTTGTATGTGTGTATTCTTGTGTGTGTGTGTGTGTGTGTGTGTGTGTGTGTATTTGTCAAAATCTTAAGCCAGTCATGGTGATTTACTCCTGTCACCCCAAAGCTTAGGAGACAGATGCAGGTGGATTGCTAATGAGTGAGGACCCATGTATTGGTATGGTGTGTGTGTGTGTGTGTGTGTGTGTGTGTGTGTGTGTGTGTGTGTGTGTTAGCCTTAGTTCTGAGGAATGTTACCTTATTTGGAAATCAGGTCTTTGCAGATGTAAGCAAGTTGAGATGAAGTTATCAGGATGCACTCTTCCAATAAAAGGAGACATTTGGACAGACAGATGAAGGTAGCCATGTAGTGGTACAAGTGGAGACCTCTGTGAAGAAAGGCACAGGCGTTACAAGCCAAGGTAGGTCCAGGACTAAGAAAACTCAGAAGACAAGGAAAGAGCTTTCCCTACAGGTTCCACCTCACACTGATGGTGTTTTGTTAGAACAAACCCAGGAAATGAATACAGATTCTTGTCTCGTGTCTCCTGTATATAGGCACCTCCTAACTCCTCTGCAAGAAAGAAGGAGTGTTTCACATAGAGGATGTACTGTTTGACAATGTCCAGATGAAAGAGTGGACAAGACAAAGAAAAGAAGCAAAGTTAAAAGGTAACATGGAGGAGTCTGTGACTAAGGTCAGTGGGTTAGCCTGGTCTCACATGTCTAGCCACATAAAATATTTCTATGAGTTTGTATGCAGCCATGGTTTCCCCCTCAATATCCTAGAGTCATGTTGACTGCCATCTGGTGCCTGGTGGCTCTGTCCCCTCCCTGAGGCCCTTCTAGGATCTCTTTCAGATTCTAGGAAGCTTAGGGATTGCATGAGATGCACATCTGAGCAGCTGCTTCATCTAAAAACGCCTTCTTGCATTCTGATTCTCTCCCTAGCAACCAACCCTTGATGCAAGAAGACAAGAAAATGAGGAGAGAGGGCCTAAAAACTAGTAGGGAATGGCCAGCTTCTCAAAGAGACACAACAGAGGTTAGGCCATGATGGCAGATGTGGGTCCAGTTGATGGTACCAAGGCTCAAATGAGTCTCCAAAGCAAGGCTTTTGTAAGCAACACTGTTTCCATCATTGTTGCTGGGAATAGGGCAGTGAAAGGCAGCACTAACAGGAGTGATAACCACTCAACTTGCACCCTACAAGATTACTAAAAATTGTGTGCCACAATTATAGCCACTTACAAGTAATAATCATAAAACCAGAAATGAAATAATTTACTCAAAGGCTTATATCTAATAAGGAATATAGCCAGGGATCAAACTCATGTTTGTTTATTTATTTTCTCCAACTTTGGATTCTTAGCTACTGTCCTCCAGCCCTCACTAAGGAGTTCATTTGGCCACATATAGAGCAGAATTCATATCTGACAGCAGATTTTGCATGTTATCACTGGCTCAAGCGTCCACACACTTAAAATCTTTTAAGGGGGTCAAGGCTACACTTGAGGAAGTATAGCTGAAACTAGGTAGTGATGAACACTGCAGGGTGATTTTCCACATTCTTCAGGATTTTGGAGGTAGGAGTATTTACACCAAATGTCCATTGCAAGTTGAGTAGAAGATGGACCATACCACGCACTGGCATTTTGGGTCATTTTTTTTTAGAAACAGAACAGAGACCCATGTTTTCTGTTACCAAGCAACCTTAAAAGATTAGGTACTGTTTTTCCTCTTTCCTACCCTTTTCTCTAGTTAATATAGAGGAGAGTTTCCAGGTATCATTCAGATTTGTGGGTAACATAAACCCTGTTAAATAAGATTTGCCTGTAATCATCTGGCCACCTGTAAGAGTTAGAATGCTGGTAATTCTTTTATCTATGTTTAACCCAGTCACTTCTGTTTGGTAAACACCAATGCTCCCAAACATTCTGCCTCTTAGAAATCAATGTAAATCTGATTCTACCAACATCTACCAGGATAATAAGATCTGAGAGGTTATAATGGTACCAGACATGCTATGAACAATAGCTATAAATGTGACCCGGTGATTGATCCATCTGATCCAAATGAGATTCCAGGGGAAAACGAGCAATTTAATTTTCTCATGTACTCCAGTATATTCTAAAGCATCTTTAGCTTGGGGATTGGCTAAGACTTGTTGTGTGATACTATATGCATTATCGGAGCCTGCAGGAAAAAAACCCTCAATTTTGTTACTGCTTCCATTTCAGTCCCAATTCTCAATCATAGAAAGGCCCTCAGTCATTAACCTGTATGTATCACATTTGAACATACATCTAACACTTCCCTAGGCCTGGGAACACAAAACCCTACACACTAAGTGACTTAAAGCAACAGACACGTACTTCTTCTTGTTTCTGGAATTCAGAAGTCCAGAAAAATTCAAGGTGCTGGCAGAGTTGGTTCCTTCTGGGGACCAACTAAGAACAAAACAAACTAGGCTCTTGCTTCATGGAGCCAACATTTAAATGGGAAGAGTGAGAGATAAATACCAATAAAAACAGAAAAGAAATATGAGAGCAGGAAGGTCTATTTGGTGAATTGAAATATGATTTGAAGGCAGACAGACACTGAATGGCTGTTGGCATGAAAAGGTTGTAGACGGAGAAGACAGCATGGCTATATTGGGACTGAACAACTGGATGAGTTGTATTTTAGTAAGGGGGTAAAGATTTACAGAAACTCGAATTTAAGGAGGCATGTGAATCACAAGCTTGCTCTTGATGAGATATTTATCAAGTGAGCATTTTTAAAGAGAGTTAAATTTTTATGGGTATGTATGTGAGCCTGCATAAGTTCACGTGCCCCGTGTGTATGGAGGAGTCCACAGAGGGAAGCTCAAGGAGGATGTCAGATCCCCAGGAACTGGAGTTACAGGCAGTTGTGAGTCACCACATAGGTGCTGGAAACTGAGCTTTTGTCCTCTGTAGAAAAGTGTGGGATCTTAACTGCTGAGCCAGCCTTCCAGCACCCTCATGTGAAGATTTTAATATACACTTGCATTATAATCTTTCTTCTTTGTTAAAAACAAGTCCCATCCCTTGCTATAATAGCCGGCTTTGCATTAGCCAAGATCTTTTCTCTAGTTGGTCATATTTTGTGACCTCTTCCCCTTTGCTTCCTGTTTATTAAATACTCCATTCCTCACCATGTATTTTTAGCATTGGCTATGTAAATGAGCCAAAGGTCTACCTCAGGTGCCATTCCTCAGATGCTATCTGCCATATTTTTAAAAGCAGGGTTTTTCATGCCTTGGAATGCACCAGTTAGGCTGGGCCAACTGGCCAGTGAGACCAGGGATCTTCCTGTCTCTACCTCCCCAGAGACATACATCACCATGTCCTGCTTCTTCTTGTCTTTTCTTTTTTAAAAGTATGTGCTTGATTTGTTTAGTCATCTGTAAAATGGGCATAACCCATTACAGCGTTCGATTAGGTTTTAGAAAGAGGTGATATATGTAAACTGCCTATCCCATTGCTTGATACATGGCAAACTCTAGGCAAATGTAATATTCTTTGACTTCCCCACCTGAGGGGCTAAATTATAAAACCCACAAAGGACCCAACTTCAAGAACTGACTTAAGATCTTAGAAAGCCCCTTTAGAAATATCCCTGGCTTCATTGCTTACATTAATTCCAAACTTCTAAAAGCTATTAAAAGGCAATGGATGATTTGATTCAGCTATGTAGCATGAGGCTGTGTAATTAAACATATACATCCTGAAATTAATTTTACATCCGCTTTTATAATACAGTTCATTTATATGGAATAACACATGGCTTTTGATTGAACAGCAGACTGACATTCAATCAAACAGCTCAAGATAGACCATAAAAATGTGAAGATGCAGCCTCAGCATCAAATCTGCTTGTGGGATTTTAATATTCACTATATCATACTCTTACCTGGGTGGCATAAAAATGGATGAGAAATACTAAGAAAATGTAAACTTTTAAGTAGATCACAGTTCTGCTTAAATGATATTGGGTCATCTAAATTTATGGTAAATATGACAAGGGAAATTTAAAGATTTGTCTTTCAAAGTAAGATGATCAAGGCCAAGATAATTTTGGCTTAAAATTTTTCAATTATGAAAATAAAAGAAAACTTTTACAGGATTTTGAGTTTATTATTTTCCATATCTCTTCTTTTATCTTCAAAATAAAAACTACTGAACTTTATGGCAGAAACATTTTCTGAATCTCAACTACAAATAACCCACACTCTTGCACAGTTGAGGGAGGCGGGTTAAGGGAAAGACTATCTACAGATCCAAAAGATAGCCTGTTTTCAAAACTCTACTCCAAATCAGGAAAGTTCCAGTGGGTAGCTTCAGATAGCTTAATTATTGCTAAGCCATGTAAGCAATAATGGTTCCTACCCTATGAACACTGCTTTAAATAATAGCTCTAATCGCTTACAACAATCACTTGGTGTCATTTAACTAATACTACTATTAAAGGACAGTCGTGAGGCTATTTATTAAGTAGTCCTTTTAATGATCTTCTCAAAGATTCATTCAGTAGTATTCCCACTAAGTGTGTCATTTTCCTTAACATTCCTGAAGCTAATTGTAATTGCCTATATGGATGCATGGACGTAGAAGGACCAGGTAGAAAGGTGTAGTAAATAGTGGTATGTGTGGCCCAGATTCCCTCTTTTGAATCAGCGTGCCATTCTCAAAGCTGTTACGAGTATCATTTATTGATAACTCAGAGCTGAGATCTCCTGGGGATTTGTCTTTGACCAAATGGAAGCTCCCTAGCCCAGGGTTGCATGACCCTGTCAGGGAAAGCCCACATCTAAGCCTGGACAATAAAAATAGTTCATAGCACAACTCTGGCTTAGATGCTCCAACACAGGGACATTTCTGAAAAGAAGTCCCAGCTCCAGACCACACCGATATCATCATATGAGACTTCTGTTGTGATCCCATCATGGCTCACTTCCTTTCTTTAGTGCCTGACAAGTGTTGCTTCCTGATACATCTGCCAATGAGCTCTCTGCATGTCAGTCTGCCTGTCTCTTTGCTCAGAACACGACCTAGAACTCTCCTATATTCCCATGGCTTCTATTCTTACATCCCCTCCCCAGTAAGCTAGAGAGGGGAGAATACACAAAGGTGAGGATCCTGAGAACTCTCCCAGGCAGATTCTCTCATGGATTGCCTTACAGGAGTGGAGGAACAAAGCAGATAGATGCTCATCGTGAGTCGGCTCTGAAAGGATGTGTAAACCTACTCTCCAAGTCTTGGGGTCAAGTGCAGAACTGTTATCCTCTCACTGCCAGTGATCTCTGTGGGGTTGGATACAGTGAACCTTGGCCTCCACCCAAGCTCAGAGATGTGTGACTTACCTCCTGGGGTTCAGAGGACAAGGGGAGCAGTTTAAGGTCAGCAACAAATCTGCTATAGCCATAGCAGACCTGGAGTGGTGAAGCAGAGGCCTCCAGTTTAGAATGGAGTGAAGACACCACATCGAGAGTAGCCTTTAGTATTCCAGTGCTTGTCATTTTGGCTGGGCCCAACCGTTCATCACATACAAGCAAGCATCATTGAAATAGATCCTGTCCACTCAGGGATTAGGTGACTGAATAACTGAACCTTGGGTTTGCAAATATTTCCATGAAGTTCTCAGAAGCTGATGTAGCTGGAAGAATGAGATGATTTCAGGAGAAGCATTGTTATCTCCTTGTAACAACTTTATGAAAAGTAGAATGAAACAGTCAGCAGAGGAACAATGTGGCCAATAAAGACTTTCGAATGTAACTGCCCACATGGGCAGAGAATGTTTCTCTAACATCTGAGTGAGTCATTTTCCCCAATGCAGCCATCATTCTTACACATTTTGATGACCCCTGGGAAGTTCTTTAGGTAGGATCAGCTAACTACCATCACACTAATACAAATGATTAATGGATTTAAAAGACACCAAGAGGGGGCAGGGAAAAGTCTTTAGATGTCATTAGAAAAAAGTGGCTTCCATCCTGCTGCTATGGTTTGGATATGAAGTGTGCCCCCACAAAGGTTCATACTTGACAAGTTGGTATCCAGACTGCAATGGAATTTTAGAAGGGTGTGGCCTAGCTGGAGGAAGAAGGTTGCTGGGGTGTGGCCTGGGGGGTGGCTGTATCTAGTTCAGGAGGTTCTGTGCCATGCTCTTCTTTGTAGTAAGACACAGAGCACCTCCACACAACCCTACCCTCTTGATACTCTGCCTCACTGTGAACCAAGAATCAGTAAAGGCAAAGGCCATGTACCAAAGTCTCTGGAGCCATGAGCCATGACCCCAAATAAAAGCTTCCTCCTGAAAGCTGATTCTTTGCCGAATTTTGTCACAATGATAAAAAAGCAACCAGCCCATGTGATAAACTGGCACTCTACTTCCCAGACATGGTTTCTTCTCAGTGGCATTCAAAAAATACTTAGGATATGAAACAATTCCATTCAACCAGTAAATTGATTTCATTTGACGGGGTAAACTCTGTGGAGAACTCGTTTGACTGGGCGAGATACTATGTTCCTCAAAACCCAAACTATTATTTGACAAGCTAAACAGTCCATAACTCTCTTTGTTCTTGTTCTTGCCAAAATTTAAACAAAGTCATAAAACTCACTAGGTTTCCTTCTGTCCTTGACCATTAGGAAACCCAGAGCCTAATGTAATATTTAATTGCAGTGACAATTTTCAGCTTAGATTTTACTAATGAAATCATCTTCTTTTCCTGCCCCGCCTTTATCTTACCATCCAACATACATTAACTATATACAACTTCAGTAAGGTATTTAAGAGTTTATTTTCAAGCTAGGTGTGGTGGTTCATGCCTGCAATTCCAGTATTGAGGGGACTGAGGCAGGATACATGCTGTGAGATAGAGGCCAGCCTGGGCTACGGAATGATTTTCAAGACAGCCTGGGCTATGTACTGTGAAGCTCTCTCAAAACGTCAAGAATTAGGAGTAAGAAAAAAGAAGTTTATCCTTAGTAAAAGCCAAAGAATATTCTGGAAACTATTTTTATCTAGTTGGTCTAGTAATTTAAGTCTGATGTGGGGGTTGGGAGACAGACAAGTGGTTTATAAGTTTATAACTGATTAGTAGCTGAGCAGCAAGGAGAATTAAGAAGTTTAAGTTCAATCCTTCTCCGAAGATCACAAAGTTGCTGAGGAGTGTGTGAAGAAAGAGTGTATAATCTACCACAGAGAGAGCCATCTTTTCGATGTGGAGTCTATTTCCAAAAATGAATAGACATTCACCCCGAGAAGTTCTGTCAGATAAACTGCAAGTTCTGTCTTCTTTGACTGCTCTGCTTAAATACAATTTAGATATTAAAGGATTCACTTTACAAAAACTACAGCTAAGGCTTCGGTTGAGTCTTTGAAATGGCTTGCTACAACAGATGTGCTTTTGGTGTGAGCCTAACATTTTAACCTGCCATGACAAAAGTTCACACGAACTTAGATCATACACAGGCATTAAAAAACTCTTCCTCACGCCTTTAGTGTAGTCATATAGGATAAAATGAATCTTTATAAGAACTGTTATTATTTGAGAAGATTCCATATATAAATAACTGTGTCAATTTAAAAATCTAGTCTCACACACTTTATATGTTGGAATCCAAGATAGTTAGAATATACAGTTAAATACAGTGTGGAGTTTGATGTAAAAATCAGAATCATAAATCCCTGTGACTTAGTTTCTTTTTTATAATGGTACTTCCATTGTGAGTTAGCTAAGTCTTCAGGGCAGCTGCCCCTCATGCCGTGGCATAGAGATCCAGGCTCTTTATGTCTTTTTGTTTCAACAATTCAATGCATGCTCTTTGTATTACGGCAGGAGAAACAAGGGTCAGCGTTGCACACTGACTCCTGAATACCTCCACTTGCACCCATTTCAACAACTTCGGAACCCTGTCTCAGAGAATGTTCGGTTTGCTAAATGGGTGTGCAAATGCCATGTAACTCATTTGGTATAAATACAGGTAGAAGCAATAACACTAATTTACAATTTTTTAAGTTAGTAATACAGTTTTTTTTTCTCAGATTTTTTTTTAAATTTAAAATAGAAACAAGCTTGTTTTACATGTCAATCCCAGTTCCCTCTCCCTTCCCTCCTCCCCTGCCCCCCACCAATCTCCTATCCCATCCCAGTTCGGCTCCCCAGGGAGGGTGAGGTCTTCCATGGGGGATCTTCAAAGTCTATCATATTATTTGGAGCAGGGCCTAGGCCCTCCTCCATGTGTCTAGGCTGAGAGAGTATCCCTCTATGTGGAAAGGGCTCCCAAAGACCATTCGTATACTAGGGATAAATACTGATCCGATTAGTGGTACATCTTTACTTACATATCTAAAAGAAAACAGCTTTGTTTACTAAAATAACCATATCTCCCAAATTACTTAGATGACGTGTGAAATCAAGATTTTTTGTTAAGACATTGCTTTATTATTTAGATGAGAAGGGGTCAGTGACATATTCCACACAGGCAGGAAATGGGGTTTCACCTGAATGAGATTGCGTATGGTGCCAGGCACCAGAATTCTTTCAGTCTTCTGAGGAATTTGCAAATCTCTGCCTTCCAAAAGGAAACTAGGAATGAGAGGCATTGTTCACAAAGACAATGGAATGAGAATGCTTTTCTCAAAAATGAATAAGACTATTAAGTGAACCTCCTCTTTGTGTTGGGAAAAAGGATGCCAATAGGCTGGCCAAGAGCCAGGGGGCAAGGATCCTGTGCAAAAAGCTACTGGGGGCACCAACCATGTGGAGTAAGAAGTGGAAAGGGAGAGGCAGGCAGGCTGGAACCTGGGGCTTTGCCCATCACTTCAGTTCTTGCAGAAGCTTCCGAAGATCTTTTGGGAAGACCTTCGTTATCTTTAGGTCAATTTCTAGAAGGAAAGCAACAAATCCTGTTCATTAGATAGATGTGAGAATAAAAAAATGTAAGGAGATTCCAATAGAAGGCTACCTTCTGGCAGATAAAGGTGGGGTCTCAAATTATTGACTATGATTGTAATCTTTGACACTGCTGAAAATTGGGGCGCTGGAAGATGAAGCTGGGGAGGACATTGCCGTATTGTCTTCTAAAGTCAACGCAGAGTCATTGTGGAGTTGGTTTCATAACAGAGAAATCGATTTTCATCTTAGAAACAATTAGGGAGCTACTCAGAAATGTGGTCCAGAGATGCTGGTTTTAGGGAATCAGACTGTGGTGGTCATAGAGATTAAATAATTGACAATGGAGTCCAAGGAAGTTGAGCCATTGCTGGTGGGAGTGGGAACAGGAGTAATGACTGAATTGGGATAACTTCCAGGTTTCATTCTTGGGAAACTGGGTAATGATGAACCCACATTCACTGGGAAAAATAATATCAGTCCAACTATAGATAAATAATACGACAGTTCTGTGAATGGTGATTCTGAGCCATCTGTGGCCTAGAACAGATAGATACTCAATAATTATTCTTTGATTATGTGCTTTTTCACTTCTTAAAAGAGAAGAGCAATGGCTATTTGCTAATATCTGGGATTCATCTACATTGTGCTGGGATATTCTGGATAATATTCTGAATCTGTTAGAAATTAAAGTAACAAAGGATTAATCTCCACTTAAAGTTGTCTTCTATTAAGACTTGGAGACAATCTTTATCATTCAGATCCCACTGCTTATCCTGCGAAATAAGCTAGATGGCCTGGTTTTGACTACTTGGATCATAGCTAGGTTTTTTCTATGCTCTGGATTCTGTACCTGTATATCATTCATAACTTAGATTAGCATCTACAGCACCCACAGTACAGAGCTCTCCCTCAGTTACCTCTCACTTGCCACATGAAACATTCTGTAATGCTGATGGCAGTATGGCTGCCTTCCCAAAGCAGTGGTGGAGTGGAGGAAGAAAATGAAGTCCTGAGAGAATGTGTGATGCTGACTTGGGCACAGCCATGTCAAGGACCTCAGTGCCTCAGACCCATAGGAGTGGCACCTTCCCCAGGTGAGGTTCGGAGGGATGGTAAGGCCTTCTGGTCTGGGTGTAGATGTTAATAGTGTGTGCTGAAAATGTCCATAGTTGCTTTCTTCCCCAGGTGTTCCAGCTGAGGAGTGTTCCCCCACAGACACTGGTCTATCGAGATTATCCAAGCCTGCCTTCCTTGTTCAGCTCTATCTATTAACACCACCTCCCTGTTTAGATGTATATAGTAAACACACTGAGCTTCTGGGGTGCTGTGGCTTCTCCACCAGAGAACCAAGATCTTCTGCTCCCAGCTTTTCTGTATCCATGTGTCTGCCCTTTCTTCATTCCCTTGATGCCTCAGTTAGGTCAAAGCCAGAGTTGTGCATGACTATGGCAGTGGAGACATTGTCACTGAGATACATAGGCGATCACTTTCTGTGGTTAGAAATTATTCCCACCAAAGTCATGTCCATCAGTTATATTAGAACTATCAAATATGTTCTTATTCCCCTCTCCCAAGCTTCAATGAGACACTGCATCAGACAGAGTCCTCTAAAGGAACAGAACAACAGAATACACACACGTATGACACAAAAGACGATTTATTGGGTTGGCTTACGTAATAGGGGCTGCATAACTCAACAGTGAGTGACTGCATTTTGCAGAAATGCTTGCTTGAGCCAGGAAACTGTGTACCTCAGCAGTCCCAGCCCAACACTGCAGGCCTGGAAGTTTCATGAGCTTCATTAGCAGTGAGTTTCTGTTGTGAGGCCAAAGAAGCAGGAACTGATGTATTTGGCCAAATGATATTGGGAGCAACAGTGGTAGACACAATCACTCAGAAAGGAAGTTTGCAGGTGTGCACATGCTGGCTTCCTCCACTGCCCCCTTTCATTTAGGCTGTCAATCCTCTCAAAGGTGCCATCACAAAAGGAACTGGTCTCCTTCCCTTCCCTCAACCAAGTCACTATCAGGCACGCCACAGACAGACACATGGGTACATTTACTAGTATAGGTAAGCTATCTCTTTATCCAGTCAAGTGGACAGCCAAGAGCTGTCACAGATGCCAAACTCCGTTTGATACATCAAAAGCATTCAGTCAATGTTTTCGGGAAAACTCGTGGTTTATAAGTATATTAAATGGAGACCATTTTTAGAAAGGAATCTTTCGGAATCTGGAGGTATACTTCAGTGGTTAACACTTGCCTAGCATGTGTGAGGAACCTCAGTT
This sequence comes from Cricetulus griseus, assembly GCF_003668045.3. Classification (NCBI taxonomy): domain Eukaryota; kingdom Metazoa; phylum Chordata; class Mammalia; order Rodentia; family Cricetidae; genus Cricetulus; species Cricetulus griseus. Next base: position 99,845,303 of record NC_048599.1, on the reverse strand, counting down.
GAATCCCCAGCCTCACAAATAAGATAAATAAGCACAGTTCTTACCCTCTGTACCTTAATCCCACTGGATTGTTACTTTCAACAGCTTTCACACTGATGGTATATACACCTTCTCTGGTGAAAAATGCAGATATAGTGTTTGGTGCCATTCCTTTTTTACTCACTGTCTGGAAATACCTAACTTCATCATGTAACTATAACCAAGAATCCAATACACATGTGTTGATGCAAGTAGTTCAACCTTGTTTATGACATAACTTTCCCCAAGTAATGTGCTAACGGTGCTTCTTACAGATGAGGAAAACATAGCAAGAAGGAGAAAAACATGTATTTAATTAGAAACATTCAAACTTATTCTTAATTTAATTCAGCCATCCAGCAGCCATGATTAGATTTGCATCATGATGTATCTTCAATACTATCTATTTTCATAAATGTAAACTTTCTCAAATATTGTTCTGATGGAGTCTGACATTTTAAAATATGTCCTATTGTCCTTTTCTGTGCAGTAGACCAAGCATGGAGTGTTCACTCCTATATCATTGTCACGGTACTATCAGACCAGATGGCTACTTCATCATAGAATCAAGAATTAGGAATAATTTATGCTCTCCCTTGCTCTAGAATGTGAAAATAGGAAGCATTTGCTGCATGCAAACCAGGAAGAACAGCCCCCAGCAGCAGACGCAGCCTCTGCAGAGAGCGTTTGCCTTTGTGGCTTTTTTGTCTGCAGAAACTGGGGTGCATTCATTGCACGGAGCACCTAACTCTAAGACCACAGAGACATCGTGGAGGCACACAAGTGGATGCTCCACCTGCAACCACATGAAGCCTGGAGCATCTCTCCACCAAGGAAAGCAAGTCACAGTAAAGCAGTTCTAAAATGGGAAAGATCATATCTAACCTCCCATTGTTTCAAATTCAAGGATCTCTCCCTCCATAGGGGGGAAAATGTTGGCTTAATGTTCAGAGCAGTTGTTTTTGTGTCTGTGAACATTAACTGTTAGAAACGGAAGAGCTATTTATCCTCAGCTTGCTGAAGAGAACAGAGGAATTTTCTCTTTATTGGTCTATAAATAAGCTGCATCTGAACACACCCTTTATTGGGAGAAGAGCCACAGCAACTCATTACACACACCAACTGGCTCGTCGGGATCCCTTTATTTCATATTGCTGTAAGCATACAGATGGAGGCATAGACAAAAGAGTGCGCTCAAACTCTCACAAGTGTCGAGACTGAGTACCAACTAGTATCCTCTAAGGGAAAGAAAAATGTGTATAAAAGCATGAACATCTCTGTTGAGAAAAGCTAGGAGAAGTGTTATTTAACACAACCTTAGAAGTGGCAAGTCCAATGGAGGCTGGTTTCTATGTCATAAAATCATTTATGATCAGCAAACTTCTGTGGGGCATTTGGGCTTTGTCTGCATAATAACAAACCAACTGGTTAAGACTGGGAAACACAAACAAGGACCCGTTCCAAAATTTCAGCTCAAATTCTGCAGGCCCACGATCTGTTTGCATCAATTTTTATATGTCAGTTAGTTGTGGTTGTGAACATACATAAAAGCCATTGAAAACACATTAATTATATGGCCAATATAATACGCTCTTGCTATTTAAACCTGTTTAACTTGTTCACAGCTATTGGCTCCTTCAGGTTAGATACCCCACAAAACAGACAGTCATAGCAGGCAATTTTGTTCTGTAGCAAAATTAAAAGGATGCCAATGTAAACAGGAGGAGAAACAGAAAACTTTGCAAATTGTACACAAGAGTCATCTGGCTCCTACTCTGAGGAAGGAGTAATCTCTGCTTGGTCTCTGTATGTGATGTGAGTCTCACACTCATATTAATGATGATACCTCTTCCATCAATATCTTGGACTATTACCAGTGTCTGAGAGAAATTTTATTGGCTGCTGCAGTTCATTGAGAATTAATTGGTATGACACACTTACTCTACATGAACTTGGAAAAAAAGTCTATCAAGTGAGGGATTTAATTCATTTTATGTTAATTATAAATTATGCCAGGAAACGCCATTATGGATGGACTTGTTTCCAGCTCTCAGATTGCATGTGTGAGCAGTTTGTACTTCCGACAAGCTGATTTTGACCGATCAGCTTACACCTTAGGAGAGGCATTCATCTGGCCCTCCTGGTCCTGTTAGCAACATGCCGTGTTCTTAAGCAAATTAAGCCAGGAGGAGGCAGCAAAATGGCCCACTTATCTTTCTTTTTAATTTAACCAACAATATGAGAGACAACCTCCACATTGGGGTATTTAAAATTGTTGTTCGAACTCTGTATGTATTTAAATAATCCCCTAAGTGTTTTGAGAAATTGAAAGGGAAGAGAGTGGGGGTGGGGCTCCTGCCAAGTCAAATGGAAAATAGAAGATTATTTTAGAAGGAGCATGTGAAGACTTGCTTGTGAAGGCAGCTTCCTGAAGGCTGTTATTTTCATTTCCTGTGCTATCCTGCCGATGAGTAGATTCTTCTCGATGCCCCTCTCAGCCTGCTAGGCTCATACTGTTATTAAAGGAAGCCCATCAGAACTGGGTAGTTGTTATTCAGGAGCGTAGCTCACATCATGGGGGATGGCATTTCTTCCCACTCGTGCTGGTCCACTGGTTCTAATAGCAACCTGGAGCTCAATTTCCCCCTTAAGAACATTGCATTTCATGTGGAATGTCAATTATTAAAATGCAGTGTCCCGTGTCTTACTTCTCACTAGATGAATTCATTTGCAAAACTTGCTAATTTATGCAAATGATCCTTAACCTGTAACTGCCTGGAATCTATTTCACTGTTTCTAGGTTTGAGTAGCTTTTGAGCGTGGATGGGGAAGGAAATCGATTACTGAGGAATCTGTTAGTTTGCAACCATTATATTGGCTATTGAGTTGTTACAAAAAAGAAATAGTAGCACCATTACAAATAGATTAAAAGGTGGTTTTAAGTGGAAGCCAGATGACAGCTAAGGCTGAAAAAAATCTAGAGATTAGATTAAAGATGGAGTCGAATGGAAAGATCTGATACCTGTACCAGCTGACACCTCTGAGTAATGTTAGAAGCTGATGCCCTCTTCTCTTGAAACTAACTGGTTAATAGTATGTACATGGTCCACCAGCTGCTAGCATGGAGGTTCATGGAGTGGGCCGATACATTTCTGTATTATAGTGAATGCAAAACACAAAGGGATCCACAGTATATGAAAGACAAGGCAACTTTTTAGGAAGTGTGTGAAGCAGGGGCATGTGCGAAGGCTGAGGATGGTGAGCTTAAGAACAGCCTGGACGACTTAGTAAGATCCTGTCTCGGAGAAACTGTGGTGGTAGATTACTATGTTTTCACATGTCTGCACACGTGCACACTTGTGCACATAGAAATATGAGGGATACACAGGAGGGCTGCCTGGTATGTCTGCACTTGTGTGTGAGTCCATACATACCTCTTCGATAAAATTTTGTGGCTCCTCTCCAAACTGATTGGGTTTTGTGTGTATCTGCACCTCACTGGCACTGTATTTTAATCAGCGGTTTGGAGAACATGTTCTGCAATTTTTGCCCCCACTGGACTTCACTCACTGTTACACATACTCTTCTTAATGAACAGTTGAAACATCTTTCTGCAAACCTTGGAGATGTTTTCCTTCCCTCTTTTAGAGGTCGGGAGAAGGGTTCTGGATCTTAAATCACATGACACAGATCTGTCACTTTTACTCAGTCTTCTTTATCCCAATGAGTTTATGAAGGCCAGTTGTATATTAAGTTAGCTGGAGAGAGCTAACCAGGGAGAAAACTGGTGTGTGTGCGCTCATGTGTGTGTGTGTGTGTGTGTGTGTGTGTGTGTGTGTGTGTGTGTGTGTGTGTGTGTGTGTGGCCCATTTGTGAGTGTGTGCCTTTGTGCATGTGTGCACACCAGTGTATGAGTGTGAGATGGGGAGGGTGGGCTCACCTGGACCATCAATGCCAACTAGCCAGTTCCCCTGCTAACTTCTGCATCAGTGATGAAACTTGACTTTCCTTGGTCACCCTTCACTCACTGAGCACGATCTCTGACTTATCTGGGTTTACACATATGTGGTTACAAGCATACTTAAGATCCACTCTTCCAGTTGTTGGAATTTTCTGCTTCCAAGTGTACTGGTAGTTGCAAAGTGGGAAGGGGTGTTTGGGAATATTAGAATGGATTCTTTCAACTCTATAGTGGATTTCCCATTTCAAGGACCCTCCCAAATTCCAAATTTTAACAAGAGAGCTCTGACTTCACCCCTCACTTGCTCCGTTTTCTTCGGAACCATGTCTCTTTAAATCTACTGAGGAGGATATTCCTTCTGGCCCACAGGATGCCAAAATGACTCCATGATTTATTTATGCAGCGCTTGGCAGCCCATAGTCCAGATTGTGGCTGAAGCTGAATTTTATGAGCCTTCCCCCAGTGAGTATATTTTAAAATTATATTAAAAATATATTTTTTTGCAAACCTCAGTCGTGTTTGGTCTCGCCTCGGGCCCTGACAACAGTGGTGAGAGGACTCGGGAATTAATATCACTAAGGGCCTATCTGGTGAGATTTTTACTGTGAGGGCTTACATTGGCTGTTAAGTTTTCGTAGGAAAAGGAAAACAGTACTATTTTGATTGAAATGTTTTGGTGGTGAATGAAACTTTTTTCTATTTGTAACAATTTACCTGGTCATTCAACAATTATTCATGGTGCTTCTTACAATATCCTGGGCATCGTCTTCAGCATGGGAAACTGTGATTAAAACAAACAAAACACCATCCTGTCCTCCTGAAACAGACATCTCTGAAGAGGAGAGAAGAGAGGTGATAAGCAAGTAAATAAATACAGAATGGTTCCAAATCTCACACACACACACACACACACACACACACACACACACACACACACACACACACACACACACACACACAGCCTCCAGGGACCCAGAGACCGGAGATGGAATCTGTCTTGGGAGATGCTTGCTTTAATGGGGAGATTCTCTAAGATTAGATTAGAATTCTAGAAAATCTGGTTAAGACAGTTTTCCTAGACAGTTTTAATTTGGCAAAATCCAGGACAAGAGGAGCATATATTGTAAAGCTTAAGTGAGAAGGATACAGAACAAAACACAGGAGCCGAAGGCATCAAGATTCAGACAGCGAGGTTCTGGGAACATCTCTGCAGGTCAACATTGTCCAGCTAAGTTCCTCAGAACCAGAGGTTTATTGTTCAAAGAGGCTGAAGCTTCTGTCATTCAGAATAAGGGTGTCAGGGGAAGGAAGGCTCTATCTATGGATGACAAAAGTGACCCAACAGGCTTAAGAGCCTGCCATCCTGGTTGGTCCTGATTGATGGTGATAGTTAGCATTTGTAGTCCATGATCTCTTCTTGTTTGTTTTTGTTTTTTTAGTATAATTTACACGTTTACATCATCTGTTTCCTATAAAAGTATTGCAATCCTCATAATTGATGAACAAACTGCCATTAAAAAGTGGTGAGTTTGGTCTCTTTACCAGCTAGCCATTTCCTTAAAAAATGAAGATACTTCAGCATTTTAAAGGAAGTCATTTTTTGAGATTAAAATTATATTACTTCTCTTGCTAGTTAAAATTTCCTGGTAGTCCATTACTTTTTTTTTTCCCAAGTTTTGGCTGTTTTTTATGTCTAGTCTTAAAACTGAAGTCATGCCTTCAAAGTATTAAAAAGAAGAAAAAATGCTTAAAAATACATGGTTGGGCATGGTGGGGGAGCTAGAAGAGATGGCACAACTGTTAAAAGTCCTTGCTTTTCCAGAGGGTCTGAGTCAGAATCCCAACATCCACATCAGGGAACCTCATACCCGCCTGTAACTCCAGCTCCTGGGAGGTCCTACACCTCTCCTTTACATGTGTGTGTACCCACACAGAGATAGGCACGCATACACAAATAATTAAAGTTAAAATGAATATTAAAAAACACTATGTGGGTAGAGAAAGCACTCACACTGATCTATTTATCACACTGCTGGAAGCTGAAGTTTGCTAAGTTGTCAAGTAGAGGACGGACTCAAATTCAAAGACACTGTCTGGTTCTTGTTGCCAACACACAGAACTAAATCTGACTGTCTTCACCACTGACAAGCGAAGGTCAACAGGAGCCTGGGACTGAATCTAGATCAGAGCTGGGGGCCCTTTGTGTTTCTGCTAAGATCATAAGCATGGACAAACGTTACCAGCCATTAAAACTCTGTGGAAACTCTGTTGACCAAGGAACAAAACCTTCATCATTCAACTTAAACTCACTTACATCATTTTAATAGCCCTTTTAAATAAACAAAGACCTATTTTCAAAGCATAAAATTTCAGGAAAAAATTTTATGCATAGAGGAAGAGATGTAATTATTACCATGCAATGTTAATTCGAGTGTCAAGAACATTTTACTTAATTTATTGGATACGGGGAAATACACAAGGATATTGCATAAAACATGAAATAGATACTTCCTTGCTTATTGAGTATACAATCAATCATAATTCAAAGGAGACCCTAAACACTGAAATTAATGTAATTTATTATGGGTGAACTTTTGAGTGGCCATCTTTTGAGATATTTATTTATTTATTTATTTGCTTGTTTGTTTGTTTTTTGAGACAGGGTTTCTCTGTGTAGCTTTGGAGCCTGTCCTGGAACTTGCTCTGTAGACCAGGCTGGCCTCAAACTCACAGAGAACCGCCTGCCTCTGCCTCCTGAGTGCTGGGATTAAAGGCATGAGCCACCTCCGCCCAACTATTTATTTATTTGTGTGTGTATGAATGTTCGCTTGAGTGTCTATGTACCACATGCATGCAGTACCCACAGGGACCAGAAGAAGGCACTGGATCCCTTAAGACTGGAGTTACAGATGGTGTGAGCCTCCTTGTGGGTGCTGAACATTGAACCTGGGTCCTCTGGAAGAGCAGTCAATACTCTTAATTACTGAACCATCTCTCCAGCTCCCAGTGAGTGGTCATCTTTTTTAAAGACAGTACTATTTAAGATGAAGCTTAATGCTCTACAACAAACTGAAGGATCAAGCATTTTAATTGAGATTGCTTTCTGGAAAAAAAAAAGTATATGTATGTTCCAGTGAAGGCCCTTAAGAGTGAAGTTAAATGAGAATTATAGTAATTTTGTGATCTAAAAGCATTGTGATGGAAAGGTTCAACTTCACTGGTGTCCCATGGGTCAGGTCCACAACTAAGATTTTTGCTGATCTGTTGGCAGAAATTGACTATAAAGAAACACACCATGGAGAATGTGGGAGACCTTTCTTCCTCTTCTCTAGATAGGGCTATAGTACTTTCAAGACAATAGCAGATTCTGGGCTTCATGGATGCTGTGGGCCACACTCTGAGACAGTGGGCAGTTTCATCTGCCTCCTACAAGCCAGCTCCCCAACTCATTCTTTATCTGGGCCTTCTGGGACACTTTCTTCCTTTCCTCTTTAAAAATATGTTTATTTTTATTCCTTGAGATATATATATATATATATATATATATATATATATATGTGTGTGGTGTGTGTGTGTGTGTGTGTGTGTGTGTGTGTGTGTGTAATGATTTGGGGGGTCTTCTCACCCCCTATTGTCCTGTCTTATGCCCCCCCCACTGAAACTTTCCCGAAGTAAGCTCCATCCCTACTCTCAGGTCTTTTGTGTAGGTGACAGACTGAGTTTACACAGGGTTTCCTGCATGAGCATGGTTAGAGGGTATTTCCAGGAGTGTGGGACTTTATAGCTTTTCTAACCTAGACTTAAACCTTTGCTGGTGTTTTGCCTTCTCCCTGGGACTACAGTGAACTATTCTACATTGTGGTGATTTGAAAGAAAGTGCCCCCCAAATGAGTGGCACTATTAAGAGATGTGGCCTTGTTGGAGGAAGTGTGTCACTTTGAGGGCGGACCTTGAGGTCTCTTTCCTTCAAGCTTCCCTCAGTGTGACAGTCAATCCACTTCCTGTTGCATGACTATCAAGATGTAAAGACCCTCAGCTCCAGCACCATGTATGCTTGCTGCCATGCTCCCACCATGATGATAATGGACTGAACCACTGTAAGCCAGCCATCCCAATTAAATGTTTCCTTTAGAAGAGTTGCCGTGGTCATGGTGTCTCTTCACAGCAATAAACACCCTAAGACATACATGATAGGTGTTTCTTTGGTCATTATAGAGAATTCTAAGTCAAATTTCTGCTGACTCGTAGAGTTCTCAACAGGTCAAACCATAGAATTAATGGGAATATCTACTTTGGGAACCAACTAAATCTAGATTTGTATCCCAAACTTACAGAATTTTGCATGAAGTTGGGCAGTTATTATGCTATCTGAGCCTCGATTTTCTTATTTGAGAATAGGAATAATAATGTCTGTAGAACACGGTAAGCATTAGATGAAGAAGCAGAACCTAGCATCCATTCCATAAATGCTCAGAAGTACAAGCTCCCTGACTCCTTGACACTTAACAACCCTGCCTTATAAATCCATCTCCATCTCATACATCACTTCGAGTCACAAATATGCAGAGTTGGTTTTATGAGCCAGTTTCATCTGACTGCATATTTTATCTAAAATTTCTAAGCACGTCACTAGTATTATGAAGCCACCCTCAAGTGCTGTTTTGAATTTCTTTTTTCTTCTTATTTATTTATTTTTCTTCAAGATAGGATCTTACTATGAAGCATGGGCTGACCTCAAATTCATCCTTTTACCTCAGTGTGCCCAGTGCTGCCATCTGTGATATTGTAAGATTCCTGTATGAATGGAAAGGCACAAAGCAGTGGTAACCTCCCTTGACTCCCTTGAGTCAAACCCACTCTCCTTATCATACAAAGCATTATGGAGGGTGGGGCCTCCAAATACTCTCCTCCAAAGTAAGGTTCAAATCCACTTGGTAGTTCAGACTTCATTAGGATCTTTGACGTGCCAACACTACAATTCAAAAAGTGAACACTTGAGAGCTAAGTGTTTAATTCATTCATTATTTTCCCATCTGGGGTAGTCTTGTCACATTCACAGAGAGAAGGGTTTCCTTCCACTCATTTAATAAGGCATAGTCTGGGAAGCAGGGTTCTGAGTGGACTTGGGGATCCCTGCACAGCCTCCTTCTCCAACAGTATCTAGACAGGATCAGTGTTGCTCCTTCAAGAGTTATACAACAGAATAGGGGGAAGTTATAGGTAATCCCTTCTTCCAAACTAGCTTGAAATAAAAATTAAATGGGCCTTGAGCGTTTGTGAATTGCAGTGTTTCATTGGGCCCATGGAACACTAAGTGGAGCTCAGAAACAGGGTGTTAATTCAGGCCTAATCATTTAATTCCTCTCTGTTATATGCTGTATTTATTGCCCTCCTGGATCTGTTTTCTATGGCCTGATAAAGAGAGTGATTCTCTGAAGCTCAGTCAGGGACCGTTTTATTTATATCGTTAGTTAGTCCAATAAAAGCACGGGTTTCAGATTCCTGCTGTTATTTTCAGTTTTGCAGCCCTGTCATTAACTAGGAAAATGCTGATAGCATTCTCATCTCCTAGGCTAGAGATGCTTTGTGCTTGAGTGGGGGCTTGTGAGGAGTGGGGAAGGTCAAGACTAAAGAGACTGCAGAAAGTCAAGTTTGAGGAAGCCAGATGCTACCTGGGAGGCAAGTCCGGTTTCAGCAGCAGACAGGAACACTCCGCTATTGTGAGTGTTCACGTTGTGAAAACTAAAAAGGTAACCTGGTCCCTTTCAGCTGTGAGTCTGGCTGTGAACAGGAGCGGTTTCCAAACTCACTGACATCAAACTTCACCTCAACTCTCCGCAGAGCAGGAGTAGTTCTGAGTTTGGATGGAAGGGTACACCTGTGAAGCTGTTTAGGTCTGTGGGGCAAACGGGAAGTGATGAAACCTGACAGAATCCATGTCAAACCTTCTTTGAGTTTTTAAGTTTTAACTGCATTGTTTTATTATTTTCCCTAAGTCGCTAAAGTGTTAGAGAGAGATCCTGAGTTAGGAAGCAATGATGGGAAACAGATTTATAGAGGTCACTTGAATTAATGCGATGACAATCAGAGGATAACGTAGGTATGTTAATATAACACACTGTGTAATTGCTAGTGCTTTCAGGGGAGTTAATGTGTAGCTATCCATGTAATAACAGATATTATTTCATAGCAGATATGCAATTAGCTCATCTCATTGGTGTGTAGTGCATAAATGAAGCAAATCATTATTGTTGTTTTAACACAAAGAGGTGTGAATGTTTTAAGGCTAGACAGACTTATTTCAGCCTGTCTCAAGCACACATTTAGCATAAGAGTCTGAAAAATATAAAGACAATGGTTTCTATGCTTTTGCTAGCATTTAGATGTTTGGAGTGATTAATACTGCAGGGTTATATTTGGGAATATGGCTGAAATTGCACCAGTAAAATCTCTTGGAAGTATATACACCAATAACTCTAAGTCCTTCCTTTATTGAAAGCTAAGAAATGCATTCCTTTTGCCAACAGAGATTTTTTTGACTACTTCCTATGGGAGAAAGACAATCCACTTAACCCAGGCCTTCAAACACTGTGTAGAACCCCAGTGATTATGGAAACTTGATCTGCTGTAATATGGCAGGAAAAGACGGCAGAGGTGGCTAAAACATCCACAGTCCCAAAAGCCACCTTCTCTAAGTGAAATAAATGATCTGTCTAGTAATCCTAAATGCAGAGAGATGTACTTGTGTGTTATGGAAAGAGTAGGGACTACAGTGTGTGGGAAGATCTACTACACAGAAACAACACAGAGTACAACAGAATTTATGAACCACATGCCTTAGATTGTCACTGTTAGTCTTCAAAACAGTCATAAGACAGTCACTTCCATCCTACCAGTGTGACAAGTAAATATCAAAAAGCCATGGGATTGGTCTCTAGGAAATGGTAGAGTTAGACCTTCTCGTCTCTCATCTGTGAAGCCATGATAGGGAGAAGTTATATGAAAGAGTGGCAGAAGACTTTGTTCAGATCCTGTTCGTTCAATTTTTTTCTGTGTCTGTGTTTGGTTCTCCAGTGTCAAATCTTCAATGTTAGATTAACTTTCAATTAATGGGTAATTTTTAAAAAATGAAAGAAAATTTGGGAACATGTAGGAGAGCTGTAGAGACTAGTGATGATATTAGAGGTCAGTGGACCCTCAGTGAAAGAGGACAGCTTGGTAGCAGAGAGTTCAGCATCCTGGGGACAGGATATCTCTGAAGTAGATGATCTCTAGACGGAAGTCACAGGGTGTGTGTGTGTGTGTGTGTGTGTGTGTGTGTGTGTGTGTGTATGTGTGTGTGTGTGTGTGTGTGTGTGTGTGTGTGTGTTAGTGGACAGTCCCCAGACGGGAAGAGCCTTAAATGCAGTTATCTTTGAAGAAAGTGAAGGGTGGCTGATGGGTTAAAGCAGGAGAAAGGTGTTATTACACCTTTCTGTTATTACGCAGGCTTTTTTGAGAATTGCCTGGTAGTTTTCAAGAAAAATGTAACTATTGTTGACATAGGCACTTGTTAGGAACAATTGTCCAAGAATAAGGGACAGTTCAGGAAAAAAAAAAAAACACAAGGATTTACTAATTCTTTTTCGAATAAGGGAAACTATTTTTAAATGTCCTGAAGCATTCAAATAAACCAACCATGGATGCTCTCCCTTCTTGAGAAATATTCCAAATTCAACTTGGCTTTTAGCATACATAGAAAAGCAAAATTAGGTTATTACATAAAATCTAGGGTAGTAAACCACTCCTAATTGGTGATTGTCTTAGGGTTTCTATTGTTGCCAAGAGACGCATGACCACAGCAACTCTTATAAAGGAAAACATTTAATTAGGGTGGCTTGCTTACAGTTCAGAGGTTCAGTCTGTTATCATCATGGTGGTATGCAGACAGACATGGTGCTAGAGAAGTAGCTGAGAATCCTACATCTTGCAGCAGCAGGAAGTGGCCTAGGACACTGGGCATGGCTTGAGCATATATGAGGCCTCAAAGCCTGCCTCCATAGTGACACACTTCTTCCAACAAGGCCTCACCTCCTAATAATGCCACTCCCTTCAGGGGCATTTTCTTTCAAACCACCACAGTGATCAATAAATTTTTCTTATGATATTGATGAAAAATATTCCCATCAATATCTAGCTTTTTCCCCAAGTATCAATATTCTTGTTAAAACATTGTTTATAAAATGGATTTAATACTTCTTTGTATTTCCAATATACCAAAGTAGATCAAATGAATACTAAATATGGTGGTCAGTGTATGGTTTTTTTGTTTGTTTTATTAGTCACATAAAGCAAGCTCGGCATAGAATAGGATACTGGCGTGAATGAAGAATAGTGTTTTGAACTGAAATTAGGGTCTTCATTATAAAAAATTTTATGAAATGATATTTGCCAAGGGTTACAGTATTAATTAAGCGAACAATGGAGATTTAAGATGAGTAAATTGCATTATTCCTAGATAATCTTGGGCTAAATGCCAAGCTAAGACAAATTAGCCATCAGGGAGGGATACTGAACACTTCAGTATAACTTGTCATGCTGGCTGAGTAAACTTAATTAGCAGGCTCCTAATGCTGCTGAACCTTGGCTCTCTTATCTGGAAAATGGGGACAGCATAGTGCAGTGCCACAGAAAAACCCTGAAGGTGTTGGTTGAAGGGACATTAACCCACTCAATGAGGCATGTGGCTCTGGCAGGCCTTGCCCTTTTCCTGCATTATCTCTGCCTTGTTAAAAACCCTTAGATTACATTCCTAAAGCTAGCCACCAAGGCCTAGTCCCTTATTTGGCCACTTCTTCCTCCTGAGGCTGACTACCAAGGTCCAGCAATCAGAAACCCCCTTTAGCTCACCTAATTAACATGCCCAATTAAAATTAAACACCTCGTCCTAACATGGGGTTTCCCCTTTTACCTTTATAAACTGACATTTGCCTATGTGCCATGTCTGTCTCCTCTCTATCCAGAGGCAGTCCTTTGTCCCTCCTGGATAGATACCCCAGCCCCCTGTCTCTTGCCCCCTTCCCCTTCTCCCTTGTCTCCTATCTCCTTTACTACCACATTCTAGTCCATCCTAACACAGACCTTCCCTTCTCCTCTTAAAAATTACACCTGCAAAGTCATTTGCTGCTGTTTTCTGCCTGAGTCAGAAAGCAGCCACGTTAGCTTTTCTTCCCCACTTAATAAAGGATCTCTGTGAAAACAGGTGTGGTTTGTGCCTATCCCGGGGTCCAGGAGGAAGCCCCCACTGTCTGGGGAGGTATGCTTCATTGGTGACTACTGAAACTCATTCCCGAACCCTTTTGTGTACCCTGGCACTCTACAGCACCCAAAACTTCCCTCAGGTCTTTTGGCAACACCTCCTGCTTTCCATTTACCCATATTCAAGTTACCTGTGCTGAGTTCCAACTCACCATACTCAGTGACCTTGTCTTGGTGAAGCTGACACTGTGGCACACCATTTTATGGTGCAAGAACTAAGGATGCTAATGCATGTAGTACTAGTCTCTCGGGTATGTTGTTTAAAAGGTTTACTCCAAACCGTGAAATGGTATTAATTTTAATTTCCTCAACTGGCTAGGGAGAAAGATCCTATCAGGGAGATGAGGGAATGGAGTCGAAATCATGCCTACATGTGAGGCCGACTGTGGGGAGAGCCTGACTTTCTGATGGTACCTGGGTGGCACCATCATCAACACCTGGTACCACTGTGGCTGCTTCAGCAGGAAGCCTGTTTCTCAGATCCCAGCTCTGCTCATCAGAGGCACTTTTCTGGCTAATACACATGCCACAGCCTCTTTCGCATCCAGCACATGTAAACAATGCTCTTGTTGGCTTCCCCATGTAAGCTTTCTACAGACTCCCCACACACAGAGGGCTATGTCCTGGTATCTAATGTTCTACTTACAGTAAGAGCCCACTGGTACCTCATCCTGTGTTTATAAACATGGGCATCCGCTGATAGGCACGCTTTCCATTGCAGGAAAAAGAGCTTCCCTGCATCCCTATGTGATAAGCTCTTTCCACTCAAACAAATCCAGTGGTGGCACTCACGTCCTTAGGCCCTGGCGTCTACCTACAGCTGTGCTTACTGAAGTGAGACTGTAATTTGCTACAGCATGCCAGAGTATTAATAGACAATTATTTATTGCAAATCTGAACCATTTATACTGTTTACTGGCTGACACAATGTAAAATTTTGATCCAAATGTTAATGTGTCCATGACATTGCATAATTCTGTTCCATGCATGGTTTTTCTCTTCCAAATGAATCGAATTTGCAGTACAAGGAAATGGCATTTTTAATGGATGAATGATTTACAGCCTCAAACTTAGAAGGCTATTATTTGTGTAACTAGGGGAGAATTGACTAATTGCAATAACACAGCAAATTAGACAAATTTAAGATTGTATTGGGAACAAATTCGTGGGGAGAAAATGGAAATAACTCACAAAGTTCTTAAATGGTAATTGAATAAATCTCACTTTAGATTTCCAGGGCAATTGTATTTTGAGGGGAGATCTGGTACCTTTGAGGCCAAACTGACTTATAAATATTCATTTGAATAGAACATAGATAAAATTACCTCTTCATAAAGAACCATATGTGTGGGAGACAGCACTTCCAAATCTCCAGATCACCTAAACAAAAAGCCTTATATCTGTGTGATGTGCAGACAAAAGGCACCAGTTTTTTAAAATGTATTTGCCTTCTATTTGTTGAGCATGCAACAATAATGCCAAGGAAGAATGATTTCATAATAGAAATCTTCATGGTTTTTCAAAATAAAAAAAATGTGCATCAGCAAAAATAATATCTTTTTCTTTCTGAGGTGTTCCTCTTAGGTTGTTTATATCGATTCCTGTTATTCTGTTACTCTACCCACAAAGAGATTGTTAAGATAAAAAGTGCCTCAACACAGCTCTAATTAAATCTCTGAGAGCTAGACTGGGGTGTTGAAACACAAGGACATTCAATGTGAAGATTCCTTCAGCACTGTAGTCCACGGGGATCCCGTAAATTAATGATGAGAAAAAGACTGATTTGGAGGGGTGCTCTAAGAACAATAAAATATTTGTGTGTCCTTCCAAATGAAATAAAAATGGTCTTCTCTTGTATAGATAGCGGATCCTCCCTCTCACTGGCGTCAATGATTGCTTCCTTGTTTTCCTTTCCTGCTCCGGCCATCAGCCTCTCTCAGTCTGCTCTCTATAAATTGGCTAATTCTCTTTCTTGATATGTAGCTTACTTTGCTTCTTTCTGTTTCACCTCTGCCCCCAATGATCAGAATAAGCACACGCATGCTTGTGTGGTAGACAGTTGTCTGTATGAATATCACATCCATGTCCCCTTTCACTTTGCTTGTTGGTTCCCGATTTTCCTAGTTCCCCTCTTCCCAAACAGTTGGCTCACCCTACAAGGAAGCAATAAACTCCCATGACTTGTAATCCTAGAATAGATCACATGCTGGTCTCTAATGTTGAAATCTCTGTATACTTCTACTTCCTCTCTCCCATGATGCCCTCTCCACTCTGGTTAGCTCTTAATGATGCTTCAGAAATGAGTTCAGAGGGCATCTACCCTGGAAGGGCTCTGCTGAGTCTATGGATCAGTTAGTTGATTGCCACTCTCCAAAAGCCACCTAGACTTCCAAAGTTCTTATCACAGTGGCACAGCTATGCACAGTTGACAAACCAATTCTTTAACCACCTCTATTAGGCTAGAAGCTCCTAGAAGGCATGGGTGCCTTTTGACTGGGTGTGGTCAAAGAGTAAATACAGGAGAAAAAAATGAAATATCTACTGGTTATCTACTTTGTCCAGGAACTGAACATGACCCTTTGAAGTTAAAAAAATGCCTTGTATAGCCAGCGTTGGTGGTGCACGCCTTTAATCCCAGCACTCGGGAGACAGAGGCAGGCGGATCTCTGTGAGTTCGAGACCAGCCTGGTCTACAAGAGCTAGTTCCAGGACAGCCTCCAAAGCCACAGAGAAACCCTGTCTCCAAAAACCAAAAAAAAAAAAAAGCCTTGTATGCTATCCCTTCTCTTATAAGACTAGCTTATAATTAAATATCCCTTATAAGACTAGCTTATAATTAAATCTTATAAAGCTCCAAGAAATAACAAAGCAGCATGTGATAAACGTCACCAGAAAGACAAGGATCAAAACTGGGCTTCAAAATAATTGGGATTCATGACTTTAAAACATCACTAATTCATTTACTCACTTTGAAATAAAAATTGACCTGGAATCAAATCTTTATTCAAGCACTTATTAACTACATGATCTTGGATGATCTACCTGACACAAGCCAAAATTTTACTAATATTTTTATCTTTAAATATTTATCATTTAAATCAAAAAATGTTTTCAAATGTATTTTACTATTCTCCAATACTTTATTCGGTATTATGGCATGCGCTTAGCATAAAATAATAATATATACTTATTGGAAATTATATTTTATAACTATTTTTTTAAGTATAACCATACTGGCATTACAGTTTTTTAAATTAATTTTTTATTTAAATTAAAAATAATCTTATTTTATATACCAATCACAGTTCCCTCTTCCTCCTACCCTCCCCCTCCCTCCACCATCTCCCATCCCCCATCCACGCCTCAGAGATGGTGAGGCCTCCCATGGGGGATCACATCATTTGGAGCAGGACCAAGGCCCCTCCCAGCCCCCCCCATCTAGACTGAGAGAGTATCCCTCCATAGGGAATGGGCTCCATAAAAGCCAGTTCATGCACTAGGGATATTATTAATTTTTTAAACAAAGACAATAATGCTTACCTTAAAGGATGCTGGGATGATCAGTGAGATCATACACAAAAGGGCCAAGTGCTTAAGGAAGGCAGCAGGCAGTTGCTAAACATATTATTTCAAGGTATTGAACCCTCGGTTCCTCAGATCAGCCCACTGTATTGCAGGCTTAAATTCCCAATGTCCTATATTTCAACAACTGGAAAACATCTTTCACTAAGAGTCTTTCTCTGTCTTATTAAAACTTGAGAGACCCAGGCATAGAACCAAAGTTTACCCTATGCAGCAGCTGAAGACTTCTGTTGAGTTTGAGTTGGAGAACTTGAACGAATCTGATTTCCTTTTGAGCAAGCATCCATTGAGTTATTGGATAGACTCTCTTGTAGTATTCATCTTGTCTTCCACAGACCTCCATCAAAAATGGAAAAGCATCAGTGAAGGCACTTAATGATGGCAACAATTGGTTGAAATAGGAGCTCATAGGGCCAAGCTCTATTCCTGACTTAGCAAATAAGTGAAGACAAGACTATCCTGTACTGTTTATACTGGGTCAGGATTTATGTGATAGTCAAGAATCTGTGCTGCAAAATCAGAAAAGACTCGTACAACTGTGTGATTTCATACACGTCACTAAATCATTTACAATTCTGACTATTCAGCCATTTTACCCACTTTGCAGGTCAACTGACATTATACACATAACCCTTAAGACAGAACTCAAGCATAGAACTGTTTTTGTGTGTGTCATTTTTTTCAGATAACTCACCAAATCTGTGGCATTTAACAGTACATTAAGTTAAGAGCACCTGTTTGGGAAAGATTTTCTATCATTCATTCTGAGCTAGGTACCCACTGGACAATGAAATGGAATAAGTGTGAATCACACATTCAAGAAATGGATCAGCAAGCCTCAGAGTCCTAGGTCACATAGAAGGTTTGGATGACGCTGAGATAGTCAGCTACAGCCCTCATTAAATGACACCTCTTAGTTTTGCTTTTGTTGCTAGCAGACAAAGTTCATATGTAAAGAGCATTAACAAAAAAAAGAAACATTTACAGACTTTGAAACAACAAAGTCAGGGATATCATTTGGCTTAGTCTTCTGAGAAAAGCCTCCAATTCTGTCTTGAGCAATTGTTTCTAAAGCACAACCACAAACACATACTGATAAGGCTGAAGGAGAATATACAAGGCATATTCATATTATAAGTTTGAAGTGTGCAGTACTACAAAATAATACTTAGGAGCTGGACAAATGGTTCTGCTCTTGGACTGGAGAGTAGTTTGCAGCACCCATGCCTGGTGGCTCACAATCACCTGTAACTCCAACTCTAGGAGATCCAGTTCTTTTCTTTGGCCTCCATGGGCAGCCCTCTTACTCCCATAAATAAAACTAAATCTTGTTTTTAAAAAGAGTATTTATACATCTTTTAAATGTCTGAATAGCACAATCATCTTGTATTAACTATTTTGTGTTAAATGAATCAAATGTATTCATTTTATTAATGGGACAAAGATGTTGATTTCTGCCACCTTCTTTAGATTTTTTTTTTTTTTTGCTTTTCTAACACTTGGAGCCTCTAAAATAAGGAGTAGGGCCCCCTCTCTTGGCTCCCAAGCATCATGACCTTCCCAAGTCACTTATCTGGTTGATGCTCAACTTTGAACAATAAAGGGAAACTGTTCCCTTTTGGTCATAAGTGTATTTCTTTTACTTCTGCATTCCATTTAAGAAGGAAGCTATAAACAGGGATATATTGGTCAAGAGCTAGTTTTTAATTATGTCCAATGGAAGAATTCTGTGGGAGTTGCATAAAGCTGTGTCACTGATGAACATCTAGAGGAATTCAGATTTTATATTATTTGTTCTAAACCAGAACATTTTACTTATTATTCATAATACATGTTGAAAGCAGACACCAAAATGGCTCATTTGGAGCCTTTCTGTGCTTGCCCGCTAATGCACATTAACGCTAGTACACATTCTGTATTACAGATCCATAAAATGCATTTGCATAATATTGAAATTATAATCCCAAATGTGTACTAAAAACCTTTATGAAAAATTGTTACTGCTCAGCTACTATACAGTGGCTAATTTTTAATCTTCAGCCTCTCAGTAAAGATGGGGTATTCTTTAAATAAAAATCTCACAAGTGAGAGCCTGCCTCCACCTCCCTCTTTGAAGGGGGCTATTGTTAGAGAGAGGAATCTCCTACCCAAAGTGTCAAACAGTTGGCTTCACAACGATCTTGGATTTTTGTAGATGGATGGCTTGATCTTTAGACTAGTTAAAAGTTCAACTTATCTACCTTCTATCAGTAGAATATAGGTTTCATCAACACAGGGGGATGTGCCTCTTCTTCCCCTGTCCCCGAAGAAGCCCTCTGGTGACTAAGCAAAGTGGCTGACGTGGGATGAGCAAAGGAGCCAAGACGGTGCTACAGAAACAGTTGACCTGACCTAGTGAGAGCATGGAGACCCTAGTCATAAAGCTGGGGAAACAGCATTGGACTGGACCAAGCCCTCTGAATATGGGTGCCAGCTAGGAGGCCAAGATAGTCTATGGGACCTCTAAAAGCAGAGCCAGTCTTTAACCCTAGAGCACAAATGGACTTTGGGAGCCCATTCCCTATGGAGGGATACTATTGCAGCCCAGATACAGCAAGGAGGGCCTAGGCCTTCCCCCAAATGATATGACAGACTTTGAAGGTCCCTTTTGGAGGGCCTCACTATCCCTGGGGAGGAGTTGGGGGATGGACTGGGGAGGGGTTTGGTGGGCAACATGGGAGGATGGGAGGTCGAGGGAATGGGGGGGATGGATATGTAAATATGAGTAGTAATTAAAGAATTAAACAAAAAAGTGGCTGAGGTGGTGGTAAGTTATATTTTGCAGAGAATTCCATTGTCCATGTATATATATATATATATGTGTGTGTGTGTGTGTGTGTGTGTGTGTGTGTGTGTGTGTGTGTGTGTATGTGTGTGTGCTTGGCACTGTGATGAACTCTTGAAAAAATTACAGAAATGAAACTCTCACAGTAATTCAAATAAATAACCCTCCACCCCTTCTCATAGAGGCTGGGCATACAGTCTCATCTCTCTGACGTTAAGCCTTACTGTTGGCTTGCCCATTCTAACACCTTGCATACAACAAACGCCACTGTGAATATTCATTCTTGAGTCTTCAAGAATTCCATAACAGTACTTCCAGATAATTCTCGGAAGGTTCCCTGTGAGGTTTTGGAGAGCAAGCATTTCCATCAGGCCCATTTGACATGAGCTTTAGTAAGAGGAACCTGACAGGTGCCTCATAGGTCTCATAAGAAAGTGAGCCTTCATTTTTTCTATCATTCTACAATGCTCAGCTCTTGTTCTTAGTCCCTCTTGCCTTCCCTGGAGTCTCAGGCAGAAGCTATGCTCTACTCAAACTCAGGTAAGTTTGTCTAGTTTACCCAACTGTGAAGTAAGAAATATTCTCTGGTGATTTCCTACCATACTACCTCCCATCTCCACTCCCTTCTAAAATATCCAGTTGCAAGAAGAGAGTAAGAAAAATCCAGATCAAAAAGGCCTACTGCCTGCAGGAAGGCCATGTATATGAATGACTTTTAGGAAAGCAGGGACACAACAAATCCCCTACTTAATTTAGAGCTCTTGGTCTAGAAAAGGATTTACTCATTTCATTTATTTGTTCTTCATATATTTGATTTATTAATAAGTGTTATATATGGCAGAGTGCAAATTCAGAAGGAACACTACAAAGTTTTTTCTTATTCTTTGGAAAGTAGGCCTGTTCGGAAATATCTAAACAAGCATGTATTAAGCATGGAGATCTATACCTGGCTTCTCATTCATATCCTAGAAATCTTTTTATAAGGATGTGTAAAACTGTCTCTTTCAGCAGAGATATGCCATAACTTATTTAATCACCCTTCTTCTGACATAGGTTGTTTCTATTTTTATTTGCTGTTCTAGACATGACTACCCATGATCATTACCTCATGAATTTTCTTGAAATGTGAGAATAAATCCATAAGATAAAATGCTGAGAATATAAGTTTAAGATGCCGGAATAAGTACATTTTTCATTTTTGGTAGATTTAGAGAAGCCGTGTGCAGCACCAATGATGCTCCTCCCACCCAGCAGTGAGGTACCCAGGAGTTTAACCTTTTAGAAGCAGAGGTTTAGGGAAAGATTTCCAGTCACCTGGGCTAATGGATGCCTGCTAGGAAGCTAGCCTGCTCCTAGGCAAGTGACAGAAAAAGACTATGAATTTCTCGACAAGCCTAGTCAATGATTTTCCAATGACCCTACAATAAACCCAAACACATGGGTCTCTCATCTGCTGCTAAAATTCTCCAGGAGGTAAATTTCACAGTCTTCTTGGGTAACCTATGTGTGTTCTTCATGACTCTTCTCAAAGGGAGAGCATTTTTCCTTCTGTCTAATGTAAATCTTCTCTGCATATATCTACTTGTTAAAAAAAAAAGTGTGCTAACATTTTCCCAAAGCAATATAAGCTCAGCTAACTCCAATGAGGTGCTGTAATTTCACAGCCCAAGTATTCATCTTTTTTTTAAAAAAAAATCATGTATCTCATAATTCCTTTAGAAATCTTTAGTCTGTAGACAAGGGATAATGTGCACTTCTTATTTTACCCTGCATTTAATTTAGCAATGGACTTTGTAGTATGTCGGTGTGTGTGTGTGTGTGTGTGTGTGTGTGTGTGTGTAAAATTTGCACTACTCTCTTTCCTTCTCATGCATTGTAATTACAGAATTATGGTATTTTTCTCACTGGTGGAGAGTAATACAGTTTCCTGAACAGCATGTCCAACATTGTTTTTTGCTGACAGAGACCATGTCTGTCATGTATAAGATGAGTATGGGTCATTTCTGAGTGTATCTTTCTCCTGATGTCATAATACAAAACTATTTTAGGAACATTTGGCATCCAAAAGAAAAAAATCCCTGCACTGTGCAAATTAAAACATCTGCTTATACTTTGACACCCTCATTCTTCAAAGGTTAGTTGGATTTGTGGTTGCTTTGTTCAACAAGACTGCTCTTAGAGCCCAAGGATACACATTTAATTATTGGGAAGATATGTTTGACAGAGCTGTGGGAGAAAAAAATTACCCTTCATATTCAGACC
The DNA here is from genome assembly GCF_003668045.3 of Cricetulus griseus. Taxonomy (NCBI): domain Eukaryota; kingdom Metazoa; phylum Chordata; class Mammalia; order Rodentia; family Cricetidae; genus Cricetulus; species Cricetulus griseus. The sequence continues at coordinate 99,823,359 of NC_048599.1, read as the reverse complement.
AGCATTAACATTTTTATAGGACGAGATTGCCTGAGAGTCAAAGAAGGGGGGAAAACTCCAGGAAAATAAATATGAATCTATTTGGTCACCGGTATCCTGCTGATTTACAAGATGCCAAACCAGTGACTCTTTGCTCTGTTCCCCAGAACTCATCAGCTCGCTGTTAAACTGGCATCTCTGATTTCTGCTGAGGTTAAAGACAGCAAAGTAAACTCTGCTTCCAACAATAAATAATGGAGGAAGTTATTCTTTCCATCCAAACAGGCTTTAGATCATAGCCGACAGCTGCAGCCAGGTGCGTTTAGCTGCGTTTGTCATTGCCACGAATGCAAAACATGCAAAGAATCTGCTGTGAATGGGTTTTTATCGGGGCTTCTTGTACCTTAAATATTTTTCCATCCTCAACTGTAACTGAGCCATTGCCACACACACCCTTGTCACCATAACGAAGGGCCAAGATGCCTGCCGCAGCGCCAGCATCTCCTGATTGGTTTGTTTATTTATGCCGGCCATCAGTGCCAGGTAGCAGATTGTACACTGGAAGACTTTCTGTAGCTCCAGCCAATGCCTGGTAATCTTCTCCCTGGGCAACGCTGAGATAACACATGTCAAGAGGCAGCAGTGGCTAGCATGCCAACTCATCACTCACTCAATGCCACTGCTCTGCCTGCCCCCCTCTGCTTGTAGTCTTTTCATTACTATACCAGAGACTGGTGCAAACCATAGTTATTGTTGGATAGGGAGGGAAGGACAGAAGATGAGGGGATCTGTAACACAAGCAACAATAGGGATTTGGTGAGGCAGGAGCCAGCAGGTGAACAATGGCTCATTTGCAAGACTGCAGCTGGGTGTGTGTTATTTGCAAACAAGGGACTCTGTCTGATATTTGTGTGGCCAGCTGTGTGGGCACAGTGGCTGAGGTGCCGATCTGAAGTGAGAAGTGAATTCTCTGAGGTGGGAGGTGAATTCTCAGCATTACTTCCTATCTAATTTGAGCACAAGTTGAGGCTTCGTGGTTCTGAATTTGGTCTTTGCCAAGTATATTATATCCAAACTTGCCCTTTCAAAATCTTACAAATCCCTCAAAAGATTATTTAACAATTTAGCAAAAACAGCAGCAAAGTCAGAGCCGGGTGGCAGAGGGACAGACTTAAGGTTGAGATTGAAATGAGTGACGAACCTCATAATGAGGTTCGCATCTTCGGATATTAAGCGATTTCTCTGCGGTACTTTTCCAGATGTGATGGAATACATTTATTTTTGTGCTCATCTGAACTGAAATAATACAAATGAGATACTAAAAAGATATCATTATGTGCAGAAGTAGGCAAAGAATTTAGAATCCCAATTCTATAAGTTAACAGCTGTGCGAGAAGCAATTCGAAGCTGCTTCGTGCCTGCAGGTTGCTTAGGAACCTGCCTAGTGAGTATGGACTGGCTGTGATCTATGTGTGAATCTTGCATGTTGATAGTTCAAGGCTACTTTATTTCAGGCAAAAATAAATAGCTAGTAGTAAGAAGTCTGTCTCCACCGAAAGCTGCAGTACGGCTGAATACATCCTCTGCAGTAGTGCAATAAAATGGGATGAGTTTAAAACTACCAGATGGTACCCTGTACAGTGCCTGAAATAAAATATAGAATTAGGGTACCCCAAGGTGTGCACAGGAAAGGCAATTACACGAAATAAATGGGCCTCGGGCCTACAGAATGCTCAAGTATGCTACACAGGAGACATACAGTACATCTGGTGAACAGATTTTATCACACACTGGAAAGCCATAAAGAACGCTGTTGGCTATCAGATCCCCGTCTCACAATGACATTTTACCTGTGTTGGTATTCAGTGCTGTTTATTTTAAAAGGTGCTGTAATCTCAATGATGTGTTTTAAAAGCCTCCTTAACATTGTTTTCTGCTCTGCTCCATTTTGGGGGGCACAGATTGCTAGAACTCCAAGGAGAACCCCTAGACAGACAGACACCATGGTCTCTGGAGATCACATCTCACCATGGTCTCTGGAGATCACATCTTGACTTCACTGATCTCATTGGTGATGTGATTTGAACAGTAGGCTCAGATTTGTGAGCTCTCCCCATTTTCAGAAATGCCAACATATTTTTAATGCTCCTAGCAATATCTATGTGGCTCTCAGTTTTCCTTCTCCACCTATCCCACCCCTTTTCTGAACACTCTAGGAAAGGTGATATTTCCCCCCTGGTGATGATTGTTTTTGAGAAGCCTTGGAGGATCCCTGGCCCCTTTCTTGTGTCTTCCTCAGCAGAAGCAAATCTGTGTGGTTTGAAAACCTGTGTTGTGCTTCTATTGTGAAAAAGACCAAGGAACACGACATTCATTACTGTTTTAAAAGTTGCTGTAATAAAATCCTCTCAGTACTTAAAGATCACTTTAGTGTCCCTTCTAGGATTCATCCTTGCTTTGATAATTGGGTAATTGCATCCCCTCCCCCTCCAACAAATACTTTCACCCAATTAAGTTTAAAACTATAATAAATTTTAAAGAATTATGGTCTAAAAATTCATACCCTAGAACCAGTATTAAGTATGAATATTTATCTTAAGCCATGGAGCAGTGCAGCCTGTTTACAGGCTCACATACCTCCACTCAACAGTCTCCCTCTGGGGCTGCCACCATGTTACGGCATGGCTTTCCTGAACCCAGCCGAGCCCAGGCAAGACTAGCAAGCTTCCTTACTGCCAGAGTGGCTTTCAGTAGCCGGTCCTTCCCACTCATATTCTTGCCTTTCTTTGCTTCTAAACAGCATTCACCTTCGCTGTGCTTTTCCTCATCCATCCATCAGTCTGTCCAGCATTCTCTAACAAGTGCCCACAACTGCCCTTGAGAATATTTACAGATGCACAGAATGAGCAAGGCTGATGCCTGCGATCAGCTCTCCTTCCACGCCTTCCTGTTTGTTCTGCAGATCTGTGTGTCTAGGTCAGTTGGCCTTGCTTATGTTACACAACCATAGCAGGAACAGAGGAGAGACGTGGAACTGATGTCGGGGAATGATACAGTTCAAAAAGAGGAAGTCAGTTCTGTTGGGAGGTGAAAGGGGACTGCCTCTAGGATGGTGTAGAACGCCAACTGCTCTCCCCTCTAGCTTTCCCTTCCTGAGACCTGTCACCTCCTTTTAGCTACTCTGTCCCCTTCTCCCAAACCAACCTATTGACTCAAGCTGCCCACAAAGGACCAAGTGTGTGCTTCCCTAGTTACCTCTCTGCCCCACTTAGCCTTCTTCATCCATTCCCACAGATTCCTATGAAAGGAAGGCACATGGTAGCTTGAATGTCTGGGTAGTGGCGTTTCAAATGACACGTGGTAGACAAGCTAAATGTAAAATACAAAAGCAGGGGCAGAATCGACAGGTAACAGCAACCTGGATGAGCACTGTGGAGGTAGAGTTGCCAATGACATTGTTAGTCATGTTAAAAAAAACTTCAGCTCTATGGGCTCTTTATAAATATGAATTCCTAAGAATATTAACAGAATAGTTGATTTAAACACTTAGGATCATAATAACCTGATAAAAACCAGACTGTCAGATTTTTTGAAAAACCTGGTATATGGAGACACTTTTGGGAGCAACCTGGAATTTCCTAAAGACAACCATCCTAAATTTTGGAGCTTAGCAGCTAAGATCCACCTTCTTATTTCCCACCAAGAAACTATACCATAGCTTACTCAGCCAAAATATTGCAGTGTTAACTGGTTTCAAAGATTTCATTTAAGGAAATAAAATACTACATTCTACATAAACATCTCATTGGGTCTGCTGGAACTGTAATCCGAACTACTCACGAGGGAAGAGAATCATAAATTCAAGGTTATCCTGGGCAACTTAAGAGTTTCTGTCTCAAAATAAAAAACACAGAAAAGACTGGGGATACAGTTCTGTGATGAGTGTAGAGCATTTGTAAGGCTCTGGATTCAACTGCAAAGCAAAGCCTAAGAGAGGGGCAAGAGGAATCAGCAGGGTAGCATTATTCTCTTTGGGGTCTAGATGCAATTTTTATCATCTTTAGGTCTTTTCATCTGCTCTTGTAAGTAAAGTAAGGAGTTTCTGGCAAAGCAGAGGGATGGCAATGGGTGCTCTGCCCAGAACAGTCCTCTGAAATGTTCAAGGTTCATCTCCCCAAGGGCAGGTTGGGCCACAGGTGGTTGCTTGCTGGCCTACCTCAGTTGGTTTGTTGCCTGCCCTAAGGGTGGAATTTTCTGGAATGAGCTATAAGACCAGAATTAGCCAAGGTTCCAGGGTGTCTGTCTTTACAGGGAAGTATCCTAAGCAGGTGTGGAGAAAGGTCGTTTCCATGGCAGCCGTCACTAGGCGCTCTGCCAGGGAGGCTGTCTGGCACTTAATTGGACTGGATACAAGATGTCAGCATCTCTGTACCGCCCTGCTGTAACAGGCATAATCTGTGAGCAGTCTCCCACCACCCGCTCACACAGATCAAAACATGGCAACATGGCCAGCAGATTGAGGGTGAATGGGTCTAACCCCCACTGTTGTTGGTTTCTAGCTGTGAAAACTGGGGAAGTCATTCCACCTTCTGTCTCTTTGAATCTCACATCTCTGTTCTCTACTGAAAACATAACTAATTTTCCTCCTGTAGCCAGAGTGAGCAACAAATGAGATCAGCCATATAAAAACACATTGCCAGGCTCAACAGTTAAAGCACAAGGATGTTTAGCTACTGGTACAAACAAAAACCCTCCGGACAAGGGTAAATGAACTACAAGTGTGCAGGGAATCGGAGGGAAATTTGGCCCTCTCTGGGGCATTGTAGAAAAGCATGAGAAGGCATGTAGGAGGAAAAAGACTTCTGAAAGGCATCATTGGAGTGAAGGGCTTACAGGAGGAGGAAGTAGAATTAGATTACATTCATTCTCCACCTAATGCCCTGGGTTGTATTGGTAGTGCTAAAGGGCAAAGTCCAGAAGGTAAAAAAAACTCTTGGAGATAAACACAAACAAGTGGTGAGTGTAAGGGAGCAAAGAGATAAGAAGCCATTCTAGAAGTTGCTTTGGTGACCAGGAGTGATGAGAGTTAAGTGGCAACTCAACAGGTTGTGGCTGGATGTGCTGTGAGTGGCCTGGGGCTATCAACACACAGTTAGCTATGGAGACATGGTAAAGGAGGAAATGGGCTTCGCAGGAAAGTTCGACCTGTTAGGAAGGAACTGAGGTCAAGACATCCCCAAGCTGTGATCACAGGGCTGTTGAAAGATCATCAGAATGTTCAAAGGCCCTGAGAGACTGGAGGATCAAGTCTCAACGTGTGGATGAGTGCTGGTGCAACTGGAAAGGTTTTGTTCTCAGAGGAAACTGGTGATATTGCAGAACAAAAGGAGCTTCCGTAGGAAGGCTGGAGGAATAGAAGTGACATAGGATGTTGGCTTTTTTTTTCTTTTTTTTTTTTTTTTTGAGGTGGAAGAGTAAAATACATTTTAGTTTTCAGGGAAAATATGAATTGTGATAAAATATGAGCCATGAGTAGACCTGGAGATGATCCCAAATTGTTCCAAAAAGAAAGCAAATTGAAAAGATATTCTATATGTCAAAATCCACCAGAAGCCATGTTGTGTGAAATAAAAACAAAAGTAGAATGTAGTAATGTTTCCATGCCAATCCCACTAACTAAATACATCTGGATATGAAAGGCAGAGAGATAAGGAAAGATCTAGCTGTAGCTAACTTCTCAGGGTAAGAGAATGATTTAAAAAAAATGCCAGGCTACAGATAAAACAGAGAAATGAAAACAAAAGAAGTTGATCATATATAAGAGCAACCCCCCTTAAAGGAAGATTTAAGATACATAGTATCATTTTGTGAAACAGCTCCATTTCTTTCTTGCCCTACTGCCTTCTAGCACTTTGACTTCGTTATCTCCTTTAAAATATTAGTGGTAAGTCCCCTTTCCTATGTACACACTTTTTAATGTATATTCAGCGTGCCTCAGCAACGTAGAGGCCTAAATGCTGGTAAGAGCACGTGCGATTCTTGCTCTCAGACCTTACAGTCTGGAAGAAAGGTATTTGTACACAGAAAATAAAGATAATTCAAGGCAGAAGATCAATATTATGAGTCCTATAAAGTCAGAGCATTGAGGATATGACATATGAGGCAGGAGCTGTGAATTCTCACTGGGTGGACTGAGGGGTCTTTAGGATTCCAACATCGAGGGCAGGGCTCTGGGTTGATGCTCTAAGCACTGAGGAGTGGGAATGACAGCTAGCACGTGTTTAGTGAACATCAGGCAGCCTGGTGGCGGGAGGACTGCGTGGTGGAACAAACACATTCCTGTCATGGAATTCTACACAATGAAGACACTGTTCTATGAATTGTGGTGCAGAGCAACAAACAGTTCTAAGGCAAGATGGTGATGGCCATGGCTCAACCTCTTGTTGAGACTATAACAAAACGAATTTTTAAAAAGATTTTATTATGTGTGCAGTGTTCTGCCTGCATGTATCCCTGCAGGCCAGAGGAGGGCACCAGATCTCATTACAGATGATTGTGAGTCATCATGTGATTGCTGGGAATTGAACTCAGGACCTCTGGAAGGGCAGCCAGTGCTCTTAACCTCTAAGCCATCTCTCCAGCCCCCAACAAAATGAATTTAAAGAGAGCAATTAGCTTTCAGAGATATTGGGGAAGGAGGCCAAAGGACCTGTTGGCATGGGAAATATTGAAGGGCTAGAACCAAAGTTTCTTTTCAGGGGCCTCATCATCTTTGATCTTCCAGATGACAGTGCTCAGCACTCCTGGCTTCTGAAACTACCTTCTGTTTTGTTTTAATGAGGGTGAACTCTGCTGTTTCTCCTTCCAGTTATGAGTAGAAAACTTAATGCATGACCTTTGCTAAGAAATTTGGCTCTTCATTCTGACACTCATCTCTCCAAAGGATTAAGTGATTTATGTGACTTGGGTCAAGTCTGAGTTAAGTAGTAGTTTGGAGACAATGAAGGACTTACCTGCCCAGCTGAGTTCCTTTCCCCTGGGTGGAGGAAAGGGAAAGAGATTTCGTTGCAGGTGTGTACAGATGTAAGCTTAGGGAATTGAAATGTTCCTAAGACTTTCTTGGCAGGGAACTTAATGCTTCATACCAGCAGGCAAAAATAGTTTGAAGTTCATTCCCAAGATAGTGAGTTTTAAATATAGATTTGACATGGAATGGTTAACATATAAATCTTCCCGGGCTTCCACATGAAGTCCACATTTGATCCAACAGACATCAATGAGTCTTTAAGAGCCATAATGGGCCTTCATGTCAGAGGGTATTATGGATTTACAGAACCTATGTGGATCATGTGCAAGCATGATTAAAAAAAAAAAAAACTCTGAAAATTTTGCTCAAGTAAATGAGAGCTTAGTGAGCTATGTTTCTTAAATTAATGACTCAGCCATTGTTCGCTTGTAAAATACCCAAGAGTCCTAGTCCACATTTGGGAGAAATGTACTGCAACATTTCTGTTGAAGAACAAAGCAGTTGGGGGATTGTAGGAAATCACTAACTTCTATTTTTGCTTTTCACACTGCAAACTTAATAAGAAATATGCTGCTGAGTACAAGGTTTTTGGGCAGCCATTGCTCAGGTCACATCTCTAGTGACAAACACGGGTGATGGAAGCAAAATAGTTTTATATTTGAAAAACTCATTTGGGACACAGGTCAGTAATGTTAGAAGCCAAATATTCCGTCAGACTCATAACTAGGAATCGAAGCTAATTTCTCCAGAATTGAAAATCTTTCAAAGTTCTCATTCCCAGCAAGTACTGGAAGATTTTCTCATCTCACAGGCCCTCTTCTATAATAAAGAGAAAGATGAATAGTTGTAGTTCTTTGTGTTTTCATGAAATGTTCATCATGATATGGGATTCAAGTTCTCCTTTGCATTCAATATTTGAAATAAAGTCTTTTATAAGCAAGTGTGGTAAATAAAGTGTGTGTGTTCGTATGCATTTGTGCCTGTGTGTGTGTGTGTGTGTGTGTGTGTGTGTGTGTGTGTGTGTGTGTGTGCCCATGGAGAAGGGTGGTGGTAGTGATGGCATGGGTATATTGAATTCAGCTTAGGCATGGCAGGCGAACATTCTATCATTGAGTTATCTCCCCAGCCAAGATGAAGAGTTTACTAGAGCCCTCAACTGTCATCAAATGCTCTCTAAAGTCTCCCTTGCGACACAAGCTAAGACTTTGTCTCGAGACCAGTGACCAAAGCTTTTCAGTGTTCTTCAGGTAGGTTGAGGCCACAGAGATCAGTGGAGGAAATTAGAATAATATGAGCTTTACTACTCTACATTTAGAATAATATGAGCTTTACTACTCTACATTTCTTTGTTATGTCAGTGCTGACAAAGGGCTGAGTGCAATGTTTCTTTCTTTGAGTACTTAGGTGGGAACAGGAATATACCAACAACTATATCTGGAGCAAAGTTTGACATTAAGGAAGGCCACTGCCACTATCAACATCACTATGACCCTCTCAGGCAGTCATGTAAATCCCCAGGAGAGACGCAGAGTTCTCTAGCTTGCTGATATCAAACTTAACAGATTACAAGACATAGACAAGCAAGAAATCTAGTTTTATCTGCCAAAATAACTTCCCTTGTAGTCAAATCCCAGGCTGAAGAGAGTTTTTCTCTTGAGCTATCAAAGGAAAAATTTCTTCTAAATTGATCTCTTCAACTTCTCAACCTTGATATAAGATTGAAATGATTAGGCAACACACACACAGAGACACACACACCCAACCCCCACCCCACCCCCCACATACACACACACATACACACACACCCACACACAAACCATATACCATTCAGACTCCTTTGGATAATGCAGGCATGCGGTTAAGGAAAAGCAAGAAGCTGTTAAATCAGAGGCACTGGGGCAACAGTGATGAAAACTTAGATCCAAAATAAAGAACATGTTGGGAATAGAAGGCTCTAAGGGCCAGTTTATATTTAGACAATTTGGTGCTGATGTGGATATCTAGCATGGACCAAGATGGCTAACACTGAACATATAGAGACCTATGAGCCAGTACAAAATGGCTGACATTAGATATCCAGGAACCCAAAAGTAAATAGTGATGTAGTCAGTTAGTTATATAGCTAGTTCTGGCAGAATATCACTGTGGTGGTTTGAATGAGAATGGCCCCCCTAGGCTCATATTTGAATGCTTAGTTCCCAGATAGCAGAACTATTTGAGAAGGATTGGGAGGTATGGCCTTACTGAAGGAGATATGTCACTAGAGGTGGACTTCAGCATTTCAAAAGCCCAGGCCGTTAGTTAACACTGCCTCTCTCTCTCTCTGCCTGCAATTTGCAGATCAAATGTGAGCTCTCAGCTACTGCTCCAGCACCATGTCTGCCCACCTGTTACCTCGTTCCCCACCATGCTGGTCATAGACTGACCCTCTGAAACCAAGAGCAAGCCTCAAATTAAATGATTCCTTCTCCTACTGTCCCATTGCTTGTTGTCTTAACTGTGTGATGCACACAAGGAAGAATTCAATACACAGAGCTCTGATGTATGGTATTTCATTTCACTAATGTTATTATCATTGCCATTCACTTCTTTATCATGCTTAATGAAAAGATAAATAAGTAAACAAATGTAAATATATACCAGTCTGTAAATGGAATGTTCAAGTAAATAAACCTTATTTAATAATTAATACACAGACAAAAAAAATGATTCCTTTTCTACATTGCCTTCGTCATAGTGTTTCACCGTAGCAATAGAACAAAGGCAAAGAGAATCACATTTGTGTGGTTTTATATAAATATGGCCTGGAGTTCAGAAATACTGGATTTAGTTGAAGCCTTTATCCTTGCCTTCCCCAGCTTGTCTATACATGTCTGTGGGCCTGTGGGCCTATCCACCTGCCACCCGTGCATTGGTCTCTCTCTCTCCTCTTCTCTCTCTCTCTCTCTCTCTCTCTCTCTCTCTCTCTCTCTCTCTCTCTCTCTCTGTGTGTGTGTGTGTGTGTGTGTGTGTGTGCACCTACCTGTTTGCCATCCATGTCCATGTGTACCAGCATGTGCCTGTCAATGTCTGCTTACCTGGTGTTTATGTGGTGGCCTTTGCCCAGAATGAATAAAGTGTGTTTATCTTCCTGCAATTCATTATAATCTCTTCAAACACCCAGCCTCCTGTGACCCTCATCCTTTCCTGACATAGGAGCTTGGAGCCCACAAAAAAGGAATCTATTAAAAATGCTGAGACCAAGTCCTCTACTGCAGCTCTTCAGGAAGACTCCAGTATCCACACCAGGGGATAACTGACTTCTTTTTTTAGAAATAAAAACCACCAGTTTCATTAGGTTTGTAGTAGGAACCAGAAAGACCACTGAGCAGAAATACGAAGCCACAGGTGATTCCTTGCTTGTGAAGATATTTAATTTTCAAACAAGAAGAGGAAGCCATGTGTGTCTTTCATTAATTCATATTTGGTCAGATCATTGGAAGAATGGTTAGCATGAACAATGGACTTTCGCTGAGGGTTCCAACCTATCTTACCATTGTTCTCTAGAGTGGGCCCACATTAACCTGGCTCCAAGACTCTGTGCACAGGTCTAAAGAGTCATCCCTTTAGGTACAGACACTAGATTTTATCAGGTAAACAATGGAGACCAGCAAAGAGCGTTGAGCAGAGCAGCAGCTTGGTTAGAACTGTGATCCAGAAAGAATTCTCTGCAAGTGGTGAGAAGCAATGAATTGGAGCCAGAAAATTATAAAAGCAGAAAACATAACTACAGATTGTCAGATGGTGAGACTTTGAAGAATAGTCATAATGAAATTGGTCAGTCTGACACTAAAGTTATACTGTTAAGATGAACCATGGTCCTAACACACCTCCTCATGGCTCCAGACCTTGTTATGCCCACCATGGTGGTCCCAGTACCCATGATTCCTTCATTGTCCCAGGAGATCTTTCATATTTTCCTGGGACAAGTTCATACGTCTCAAGCATGGAAACAGATTCTAATGTGCAATACTCATGAGAGATTTCTGGTTCATTGACAGTTTTGGCACATGGATGTTTCCTCATCCTGTTCATAAAATAACCCAGAAATACCTCTGATCTTCCACATTTTGGATTCATCCACATGCACAGGTTGTAGTCACATAGTGATAAACCATCAAACACCTCCCCTTTCTTAAGATGAGTAAAGTCAAGGGAGGACTCCATGCAACTGAGACCAACACTGACTCATATAATAACAGTAACAACAATGATAATAAAATATTAAAGCATACCAAGCCCTAGCTTTGTGTATGTATGAGTGTATGTGTGCTTATGTGTGTATAGTCATTTAAATAACCCCAGTGAAGTAGGTTTATAGTATCTTATTAAACAAAGAGAAAACCAAGGCTCAAACAGAGTTTAGAAACATTCCTAAAATTTTATAGGTAGTAGGTGGCAGAACAGGGAATTCAAATTCAGATCTGTCTTACTTTGGACCACCAGAGCCATGACATTTGGTCATGGAGAATGCCAGAATTTCAACATTTCCCACATGGATGCTAATTTATTTCTGGTCTAGTTCCATGATGTGAGGTAGACTAGACCAAACCGCAAGCATTTCTTCCAGCTTAAGTCCATAGATGAAGATGAGCCTATATCCCAAATCATGAGGGATTCTCAGATTTGGTCTGAGGATTTCTCCAAAGATCCAGGTCAGATGAGCTTTCAGATCCACTGCAGCATATGGCTAATCCAGCTTGAAAGGAACACCTACCGAATCCTTCTTTCAAAGGTTGGTGACTTGAACCTGGTTCTAGTCATGTATTTATGATACTCACAAGACAGTAGTCTTTATAGACTTGAGTCAGGTGATGCTTTGTGTTGTGGCATCAACAATCTATCAGCCCCCAGAGCAGTAGCAGCCATATCTACCAAAGGAAGGGCTCTATGGGCCAAGACTCTAAAATCAAACCTACACATACCTTCCACAGTGAATTGTTGCCTAAAAGGTCACTTAGTCCCAAATGGAGAAGCTAGTTCTAATCATCAGTTGCTGAGCATTACAAAGAACTTCTAAGAAGTCTAATGGCATAGAGAAAATAAACAAAAGATTAATATCCAACATTTATATGCAAGCCATACATCATTAATGATCATTATGGAGAACTTGCTTAGTTCAAATGAGGTTCCAGAAGACTGGAAGCATTTCATTGTAGCACCAGTATTTATAATAGCTACCCTGGGGAACAGCAGGCCCATCAATGTGACATAGCTAATATGCAAGGTAATGGAAATAAGTAGAGGTGAAACAGAGCCACACGGACACTGAATTAACGTGGGAGCCAACTTCCATGCAAATAATTAGAATGTGCCCTGTTTATTAGCAGAGTGGAGAGGACATTGCCCGAGACACCTTAGGCCACATTTTAACTTCCCATTTAAAACTGGCACAGCATGTGGCCCTGCTTCTTAAAATCACAGCAAGAAACATTCAGTGCAATTGGCAGAGGACAAAGAACTCTTAATGAGGTCCAAGGAAGACGCTCATCCCCAGTTGGCAAGCAACATGATTCCAGCCAAGAAGAAGTCCTGATTTTGGTCCCTGTCACTGTGCAACATTTTCCAAATCCCTTAACCTATCCTTTTGTAGTTTCCTTGACTGTGAAACGTGGACTTTAGTGGCACAAGAGAGTAGAGACTTCATGAAAGTGCCTTGTAAGTAAATGATGGGAGAAGGGAATGCACACGATGCAATAGGCTGAGCAACAGGTGTGGAAAATGTTTCACGCCATGGGGACTTCAAGCACTGGTAAGATATGCCCTTGGTCAGAGCCTTTAAGCTCTAGCCTCCTGCTGCTTTGCAGCAGTTCAGAACTGGTGTCCCAGGCAGCCTTCTAATTTTAAAGAAAAAGAAAAGAAAAGAAACAGCCTCTAAAAAACAAAGAACCATCTCAACTTCTAAATGCTGCAGCTAAAGCTGAAGTTTCTGAAACTGTTAATGCTGCCTACATCCCCTATCTAACAACCCCCGCCCCAGTGGATATTATGGTAGAAGCACAATTGGGAATTTAATTAGTCAATCATTATATTAGTTACTTTCATTGATGCTATGACAAAATATCTGACAAAAGCAATTTAAGAAGAGGGGTTGTCTTGGCTCACAGTTTGAAGGTACAGTCCATAGTTTTTGGAGAAGTCATGGAGGCAGAAGCAGAAGGCAGCCGACCGCTGTGTATAGTTAGGAGCAGAGAAAGATGAAGGCTCATGCTCAGTTACTGTTCTCATTTGCAGGGAGTCTGGGACCCCAGCATGTGGGATGGTACCACCCACACTGACTGTGAATTAATCCATTCTAAAAACTCCTTCACAGACATGCCCAGAGGGCTGGGTCCTGAGTAATTCTAGATCCTATCAATTTGACCATCAATATTAACTATTGCAGTGATAATTATTAATAACATGGATAATATAAATAGTCAAATGTGTTCTATGGTTGTCATGTTGAAATGAAGGGTTTTTTAGCTTTATTGACAATGATATATGTATATTATGTACTATACACACACACACAACACACACACACCTGTGTGTGTGTGTGTGTGTGTGTGTGTGTTGTGTGTGTGTGTGTTGTGTGTGTGTGAAACATGATGATTATATTGAGGTTTTGTGGAGGGGGGTATGGGTGCAGGGGGATAGTGACGAAACCCAGGACCTGGTAAGTGCTCTACCACTCACCATCAGCCTAGACAGATGTCCTTCTACGTGTTATAGGAAGTAGACCTAGGAAATCTATAGAAAGGTAAATTAAGATTCCTGTTTTTACATTTATAACTGATGAAGATTATCCCTAGCTAAAGTTAGCTGAATTTTATGAAGTTTTAATTTTTAAAAACTCATGGAAACCGCAATGCTTCTTTAAAAACATATCAATACAGTTGTGATATAGCAGCCCCTCACCCTCCTACTTAAAAAAGGCTTTCACTAGGGCCCTTCCAAGGAAGCACATCCTCACATTTCCTTTCATAGACTTAGCCCCTTCATCTTACTCTGACTCAGGGAAGCTGCACAAAACTAACACCTCAGCTATTCCACTATACCAAGTAGCCAGTGGTCCAAAAAATGATGTCTTTCCCCGACTTACATATAAGTACTACCATCAAGTAGGGAAGGCAAACTGCCCAGGATCAACCTGTGTCAATCTCAAGGTAAAGGTCAAATCCTAGTCTGTGTTTTGTGGGTGACACAGAATCTCTGATGCCATTGCCATGCTTTTCTTCTTTACATTTTACCCATGATATTTCATCTTCCTATTACTGCACGCTAAAGACTCTAGGAGAGCTCTGTCGTCCATGGAATACTATCTAAAGGCCATCTTCAAGCTCCAGGCGACAGACGCTCTAGAAAGACAGACAGCAGCCAGGATGTAATCTGGAGAGACATGGGCCTCTTTTCCCTATTTGGGTGAGATGAACAATGAATGGATTAACTGAATGGGGAGGTAAACATGACTTCACTTTCCCTTCTTCTCCTTTCTTTCGAGGTCTTTGTCAGTTTCTCTGATGATTTGCATGATTTCCAGATACTAAAGAACAGTTAAGAAGCAAGGCTCTTTATAGAATGAGAGGCAGAAAATGATTTGTTTGTAGTGACCTCTCCCAAAGCACAGAGGTTTCTGCTTAGTTAAAAGCCTTGTTCCTATTCCCAGGGTGCATTCCCACATTTCTGTTTCCTATGCCTAGTTATACCCAACTTTCTCCAGCAACATGGAGATGAGGGACTTTCAGGCTATAGATCAGTGGTTCTCAAACCGTGAGCTGAAACCTCTTTGGGGGTGGCATATCAGTTATCCTACGTATCAGATATATTTACATTACATTCTACAACAGTAGCAGAATTACAGTTATGAAGTAACAATGAAATTTTATGGTGGGGTCACCACCACATGAGGAAGTGTACTAAAGGGTCACACAGCATTAGGAAGGTTGACAACCACTGCTGTAGAGTATCAGGTCATGGTGATGAATGTGAGAAGCAGATTGCTCCCTGGGTTCACTTTGCAGCACTGTGATATTCTAGTACCCACTGGCAAACTGGGCCAGCAAAAAAGTGGGCATCCGGATAGATGCAGGGGAGATCCCCATGATCTCTGGGCGGGTATTCCTTCTCTTCCATTCACAGACAAAGTGTTTCCCCAAGGAACCTGGGAATTAGAAGAGGAAGTGTGTAACCCCCAGGGGCGCTGAAACAAAAGCAGAGCAAGAAAAGAAACTTCCCTTCAGGTGCCCTTCACAAAAGGAACATTCCTTCTGGGAAGCAGAGCTCTCTGGAAATGGGGTTTCCTTGGCCTGAGGGAACAAGTCAGAATTCTCAGAAATAATCACAAAAGAAGCGGCTTGGGATCATGACAATTTGTGATAACGATATTAATTATGAAAAAGGAAATGGAAGCCATTAGAAAATTCCCAAGAATAGGTTATGCAGGGACAGAAGGAAGACAGTTACAGACTTTTAATACATGGGCGACATTCATCCATAGTTCCCCAAACAGCCTATGAAGCTTGTGGGTCCAAAGCCCTTTATGTCACATAAAGGTATTTGTAGAGCTTGGGTACATGTTTGGTACCACCCAAGGAGTTTCTTTCAATGGCCATCAAGAGAAGGCTTCCTTCATTAAACAAAGATACCACATGTAGGGATGGAGTTAGTGTAGTCAGGAGAGGGTTTTGTGGTCCTCCATTGGAGAATGTACATTTTAACCCTTGATTCAAAATGAGAAAACTCTCTGGCCTATTCCTGAGTGAGAATCTCAGAAGTTGGGCATTAAAGGTACCTAAGCTATCAGGGAAGTTGCAAGACTTAGGGACAACTTGTAACCCGTTGCAAGCCCAGATTTAACACTTTAGAGAACCAGAGCCGATTACATTGGAGACTGTGTTGCAGTTGCCAAATATTGAGCAACTTCTTATGGGTTTGAAATGAAGGATAGAAGCAGGCCTAAAGCAAAATGAGCTGAGTTGGGAAAGGGGAAATAGATTCAGAATGTAAAAAGTAGAGCTCTTTGATGGGCTGAAGGACTGACACATGGAAAATGTAATGCATTATTGACAAACACGTATGCTGGCTGCAAAAATAATTAACACAAGCAGAAAAGAAACAGGAATGAAATGGACCAGAAAGACTTTGAAAGATTGTGAAGTGGCCGCTGAAATTGCCAAGCTAATGTCAGAGAGATGATTAAAATTTTCCAATGGAATAGGTGAATAGGTACTTAGGAGAGTGTGATGCAAACCAAGAGAGAATGGATCATTATATGAATCTGCACGGAGGTACCAATTGGCATTTTATGTGCAACTTTGCAGTGCACATTTTAGCAGATGGAGGAAGCTCTTAAAACTGATAGCTAAACCGAGTCTGCCTGCTTTTCCGTTCCATAATAACCGTCTCTGGAATGGGCACTTGTTCCATGCAAAAGCAGTCTCCCCCACAATAGAATTCCAGAAATATCAATATGCTCACAAAGGAAAGATACCTCCAGAAACCTAGGACCAAGGGAGGGAAGGGGGGAATGATTCAGTCTAAGTGTTAACCTGAATGTCTGGTGCTCATCAGACTTGCTGGAGACTTAGCAACCAAAAGTCAAAGTGAAGGCTGAGTGACAGTAAGGAGTAATTCTTCTGCAGGCTGAACTGTACCCACGCAGGCAGGCTCGCTGATACACACTCTTGCAGAAACTGTATTGCTGCAATAACAAAAACAATTAGATGGCGTATTGTGGGTACGCTAAAGGAAAATAATTCTTCATGATCAGAATGACTTTTTTGCTCATTCAACAGAAAAAGACTCTTATTTTTTATTTGTTGGCAAAGCCAAATTAGAAAAAATATATATCTTTACGACCATAGGAGACAAATGAGTGATACCAAATATCACTAAAAATGCTATTAATCTACAAGTGATATAAAATTACCATCTCAGCACAAAGAAAGCCTATATAGTCTGAATTTCCCTAGGATCATAAAAACGAATGGGAAGCGAAATTGAAAGTAAGTATGCTTTTGAGATGCGGTTAAGGGTTCCATGCATTGTTAACAAATGTGGCTAGACAGCATGGTGATTTACCTCAAATAGAGACAGAAAACTTCCAAATGGGACCAAACCATCCTCCCATGAGTGTCTAACAACACCTTTGAGGGCATTATTCTCCTTCCTTCGATATTTGAATGTAGCTGATTAGCTATTGACTTTATGGGTTGTTTCCCTCATTTCACCTGATCATTTTCTACGTATTCCAGAACCCAAAAGTAGCTCTGGGTGGGGTGAGGATGCGTCAAGGACTCAAATCAGGATGCTCCCTCCTCTTTGTGGACCAGGTGTCTGGGTGACCCATGAGGAACACAGAGGATGGTTGGCTCTGTCACGAAGGGACTATCTCCACATCGGAATAAAGCCCACTTTCAGTTAATATCATCATTTTGCACTCCAGCCGGGGCATCAGGACAGAAGTCCATTGCCAGGCTGTTTCCACAGGCCTCCAGAAGAGGGTGATGATTCAGCCAGTGTCTGACAAGAAGTGGTGACTCTGGGATATTGAGAATATGAGAGGCCAATGAGGATATGGAGAGGTAAGGAGAGAGTGAGGTAAAACACATACACAGAAATAGTAAGAGAGGAAAAAAGAAATAGTAGGAGGATATAAGCAAGTGTTTGTACTTCTTCCCTATTTTTTAAAAAAAGAAGGAAAGATGAAGGAAAACAGAGAACTCATCACCACTACCAGTAACCATACTAGAGAAAATGTAGAGGGACACACATGTGACTATTTTCCCAAGGGTATTACGGGAATGGAGTAATGAGATTACTGGGAAAGCTTGTCAAGGTGTTTGCAGTAGCCTCTGACTGTTTACTGCTAACCACGGAAAGATGCAAGAGCTGGCTGACTTCAGAGGCTTTCTCTGTGTAGCTCTATAGACCAGGCTGGCCTTGAACTCACAAAGATCTGCCTGCCTCTGCCTCAGGAGTGCTGGGATTAAAGGCTTGTGCCACCACCCCCAGCTGTAGTATACACTCTTAAGAAACAACAGTTTAAAAACATGGATGCCAAATAGGATATGAAAGGGAAAATTTGTCTTGAATGAGTGAAGAAATCATAGCATCAGAAAGTTCCTAACACTGGCGTGTTGCAACATCAAGGCACTGGGTGTGGTGCCTCGTTCCTGTAATCCTGGCACTCACAGGGCAGAGCCAGGAAGATCACCTTCAATTTGAGACCAGCCTGGGCTCAGACAGTAAATTCCAGATCAGACTCAGTAGCAAAAAAAGAAAAAAAGAAAAGAAAACACAAATAAACGAAAGGAGACAAACAGGAAAAGCTTCGTTTGGTTTAGAATTTTTTTTAGGTTATAATTTAATCATAGCATGTCTCCTTTCCTCCTCCCTTCAAACATGTTTCAACTCCCCCCGCCCATTCCCCTTCAAATTCATGGCCTCTTTTTTTAGTAATTGCTCTTGCATGCATGTATGTATATGTACATCTGTTCATGCATATGTATTCCTTAATATAACCTGTGCAGTCTGTATAATGCTCCTTGTATACAATTTTTCAGGGCCGACTATTTGCCACTGAACAACCAATTGGGGTGCTCTTCCCTGGAGAAGGCCACCTCTCCTGCTCCCAGCTTTCCTCAGTTGTCTGTAGTTCTTTGCGTAGGGTTGGGGCCTTGTGGGCTTTTTTCCTTCCAGTTTGACATACCATTAGTGTCATCCTTGTTCAGCTCACATTTGGGCAGTTATATTTTTTGGATAAAACTGTTACTCTCACCACTTGTCTTTGTAACAGAAGAAAGCCACTACAAAAAAACACAACCAATCAAAATGCAGACTTGTGGAGCCCATCCCACTGGATACATCTACAAAACATTCTAGCACCTAAAGCTCAGGGAACACTGTGGAAAATGAAACAGAAAGATGGTGTTTAATTAGTAAAAAGAAAAAATTTTATGTTTTTCAGTAACTAATTGCTGAATACAGTTCTATAAAGTTTGTCTCCCTACATTTCTGCCTTAATAAGCCTTGTATTGAGGAGTAATAATTTACACAGCAATGATTTTGTAACTGTTCCTACAGAAAAGATAAGTAAGTAATTTTGTCTTCCCTGTAACACTGTGGTTAGATTTTTCAGTGGTTTTGTTGTTGTTGTTTAATTTGCTTGTTTGCAATGCCATATCTGTAAATTCTGAAGTCGTTTCTTACCTAAGGCCAAAGCTTGCATCTGGTTGCCTGCATAGATCCTTGCTCTTCTTTCCCAGTCACAGGTCCTTACTGCCTGTTCCTCACCAGACCTGCCATGGGGTTGGAGCTCTGCAGTTAGAGGCAGAGTGAAATGAGTGGACCCTTGTCACTGAAGGCAAGTGTAGGTCGGAATGTTTAAGGTGGGCACCAGAAGTTGTCATCAGGATCCAGGTAGATGGAGTGAGACTTTTGTCAGTCCTCACTACCATAGTGAGTTAATGTTCTTCGGTCCCCTTCCTGGGGTAGCTGCAGTCCCCTGCTGATGACACACAGTGTTTAGAGAACATCCAGCTGTCAGTCTCTCCACTTCGCCATAAGTCACTTTACTCCTAGTTGGTTCTGGACAAATTATAAAAGAGAAGCTGCCCTTTCAGGGGAGCCCCTTCTCCTTGCAGCATGTTTTGTCCTTGGCAAGGAGCTGCAGGGACATTCACAAATAAGACCATCATATAACAAATCTAAACTCTAAAAGTTTTCTAATCTGCCGATAATAAATTTCCATGTTTTGGTTGATGTTGCTGGATACAAGGCTGAATTGTGGTTCTATATTTCTCTAGAAAATATTACCAAATTGCCATATGAAGACTCAACAAGAAAAGGTAGAGAAGCAAAAGATTGTGGTGATGTGGTCCCTAACCCTTCCCAGAAGCCAGAAGAGATCCCCTCATCCCTCAGACAACCCAGCCCTGTAGGATTTGTTCTTGGTAAAGTTGGGTAAGCAATCTCCCTTGTGAAACAAAATGCATATAAACTGTGTAACCTGTCCTGTCCTGTAGTTACTGAACGTAGATCAAAAATTTGGAAAACACAGTACCAAGATTTTAAGGACTTGAGCTAAAACTGTGGGATTCAAAGACTTAGCAGTGAAGATGCTGTGCTGGAGAATTCCCTCAAATAAACCAGGAGGCAGTCATGTCCATGCCTGCCATGGCATGAGCACAATGGGTTTTGATCGTTTGCCAGCTATAGGATTTGTGACCTTAACTTTCTTAGCAGTCCTGGTCTCCTCATTGATGGCAATGAATGTATGTGGTACTACTTAGCTTTGCAGGATATGGAAGCCCCTATGTATGGTACTTAATAAATGTGATTTCCTTCCTGTGGTTTTACAATATGGGCTCTTGAATTTTTTTCAGACAGTTTTCTATGGTGCCTTTCATCTTTACAAAATGGTCCATTTGTGTAACTTGAGTTCCTGCTGGAACCCAAGAGACCCCATTGTTTTTAAGTCCTTTCTAATTCCTGACTTTTGTTTTATCTTCTTCACTCATAGACCCAACTCTGAACTTCTACTTCCATGCCATAGTGCCTGCTTTGTGGAGTGTTGACATTAACCCTTGGAACAAATGAACTGACAATGTTAGGTCATCTCTTTACGTAGTTTTTGATGCTCAAGCTTCCTAGAAAGACTGGTTGCATCTCTCTCAGAGGAAGTCTGAAGCATCGTGATACATAATTCAACTTTATCTCATACTGAGGCTTCCCCAGGCAACGTGCATTTCTAATTTTGGCAATGACTGTAGGCAGAAGTCATGTACTTGCATATCTGATGGGCTGTGCCAAAGCTGCCTATGCTGATCAGGTGACCAACACTTAGCTATTTTAGATCCTTTCCTCTTGAATGGAATTATTTAGTGCATTCAAATTTTCTGATACCCAGAAACCTATTCTCCCTGACCACCTACTAAAACATATTCACTTTAGGGACCGAAGTAAGACCATACTCATCTCTTAGCTGGTGAATGTATCAGATTCTATTTTTTATTAATTTTCTGCTTCTGGAATACAGAAACTGGGGAAGAGAAGCCCAAGGATCATGGATTTAAATGAATTGATTAAAAGGCAACAATTGCTTTTCAGATCCTTGACCTCACTCATAGTGAAATAGTTGCTTCCAAAGATGAAAGGAGATGACTAAAAGTCAATGCAG
Organism: Cricetulus griseus; assembly: GCF_003668045.3. Lineage (NCBI taxonomy): Eukaryota > Metazoa > Chordata > Mammalia > Rodentia > Cricetidae > Cricetulus > Cricetulus griseus. Next base: position 99,802,153 of record NC_048599.1, on the reverse strand, counting down.
AGGCTTGTTGGAGTATGTCAGTAATAATGTGGGTCCAATAATTACCACAATGTCCTCTGCATGTAAAGGCACAGGGTATCACACAATGAAACCCTCACCTCCATAAACTGAAGTAAATAAAAGAGGTGTTCCTAGAAGTTAACCTTGAGCAACTATGGCTTGTTTAACAACTTGAGTTCTTTGAGGATAGATGCTAGCTAAGTTTTTCTAGCTGTTTCTTATTGAAAAATGGGACACAAAGTATACCCTTTTATTTACTATAGGATGCATAAGGAGTTTTCTTGACTTGTAGCAAGACCAGTTTTCATTAAGACTACTCACAAAACATCACCAACTGTCAGGGCATGGTGGTGCATGCCTGTAATCCAAACTCTTGGGAAGGTGGAGGGGGTCAAGAGTTCAAGAACAGCCTCAGCTATGTAGCAGATCAGATTGTTGCTTGTGAAATCCTGTCTCAAAACAAAACAAAATAGCAACAACACAAGCATATAAAATCACTGATTGATGACTAGGATATATTCTTATAAGAAAAAAGTCCTCGCTGTTGACTCTAGAAATTAACAGATATTAAAAAACAACTTGGAAACTGAAGCAATATAAATAATATAATATAATGCAATAATTTATAGATAGAAGAACCCAGGCTTAAGTTACTGGTGAGACTCAGCTATGGAAAGCTAGCACTCAGATCAGCTGCTATGACAAGAATGTGTCTACTTCAGATTCATGTGTTGGAAACTCAGTTCCCAATACAACAGTGCTGAGAGGCAGGCCTTGTGTTGCATGTAATGGAGGCCACTATTGGGTTTGCAGGCATTTATTTCCTCTTTTCTACCTTATAAGACTGCTACATCCTTTATTTCCAAAGGTCTCGGTATTCCAAGCACCATCTTGGCAACAAAAAAACTAAGCCACACCTGCTGCTGCTTTGATCTTGGACTGCCTAGCCTCCAGAACTAGAAGAAATTAATTCTGTCCTCTGCAAATGCTATGCCACTGTATATTCTGTTTGATCAACATGAAATATACTAAGCTATCAGCATTAGCTTCCAATCCACTGAAAGTTGAGACAAAGAGTAATATTTGTGCATCACACTGGAATAAACTGGAGGGGATTTGAGGTAGAAACATTTACAACATTTTTTTTAGTTTTATTAGAATAACAGAAAATATAGAGCATTAGCAATGGATATTAAATATTGAATTTATATAAAAGCTCAAAATAATTTTTCCCAAAAAATGTAATGGAGAAGTTAATCTTGCTTCTATGCACATAACTATATACTAAGTTTTATGTCTGAAATGGCTTCGAGCAAGTCTTGATCAAGTCTTTTTAATGATCTCTTCAAATTCTTGATAGTCACTATTGATGAGAAACTTTGTCATACAAGTAGGTGATAAAAAGTTTAAAACTACTTTTTACAGCCTTTCAAAAATTTACAACAGTTAAAATTATCTTTAAGGAATCAGAGAGCTCTTTTATATTTCTTTGACTGAGGCAAATGTTAGAATTTCTTGTGGTGATGAGAATGGGTTTCAATCCAGTCCAACTTTCACATTCCAAGTATCTCAATGGCAAAGTGCCTGGTCATGTAGAATGTATCTGTGATGCTAGAAGTTTTGCTCTGATACTGACATGGAGTCCATTCAAAGAGCATACCCTCTGCAAAGGGTTGTCAGCGTGAGGTGTATGTGAAGGGAAAGGTACAGGCTGTTTTGTGAGCTTACCTTGCAGGAGTCCTACCTGGCCTCCTTGCTTCTCCAATTCCCCACCTTCTAGTTCCAGGCTATACCAGACCTGTACTAGTTCAGTATCTCTGAAGACTCTACCACATGGGCAGCAGTGGACTAGACAGTTTACTTCTTGAAATGGATAACAAAGAGTGCCTCCTTTTTTAATACACAAGCCCATGGGGGTATGTGCATGTGTGATGTGTGTGCACATTTGTGTGTGAGTGTGAAGACAAGAGGTCATCTTGGAATGTCTTTCTCCATAGCTTCTTTGTCTTATTTTTTGAGACAGGGCTCTTGTTGGACCTGTAGCTCACTGATTCAGTTAGGTTGGCTAGCCGATGAGCTTCGGGGATCTACCTATCTTTGACTCTTGTCCTAAACCTAGTATTGAGGTTACAGTTATGCCGCAGTGCCTGACTTTCACCTTGGTGCTGAGGATCAAACTCACAGCTTCTGCTTACATGGTAGGCATTTTATCTAATAAGGGATCTCCCCATCTGTGAGTTCCTTCTTGATGATGCCTGGGGCATTGCAGATGAGCTTTTGGCATTGGCAGTCTGCAGGAACTGTGGAGCAGGCTGTCTGAACAACAGTCTCAGACTGACAGCCACCTCAGAACTTTAGATCCCGCAGACCTCAAGAGCTAAATGTTCACTAGTTCACAACATGCAAGTAACTATCACGGTACACATATTAGTGAGACCATACAACACAAATGACTGGCCTACACCTTCAAGTGAAAGCCCAGGTTTAGACATGGACCATTTCCCACTTAGCATGTGTTCCTTCCCCTTATTAATAATGTGACCAACATACTATCAGAGATAATAGAAAGCATATACCAGCTTTACAGATATGACACAAATATGTGGTGCTTTTTACTTGTCGTGTATAATAAAAAAGTGGTCCTAGAGTTCCCAACAATTACATTCAATGGACATTTTATTTTACAAATAGATGAAAAGTAAAAAAAAAACAAAAAAACAAAAAAACAAAAACATTATTCCCACTGTGGGGTTGCAGAGGTGCTTAGACCTTCTCCCCCAAATGTTCAGTGTCAGTGTGACTGAGACAACTGATCAAGTTGACGTCCAGAAAATATCACTATGGATAGAAAAATAAAGACAAGCAATTGCTTTTATCTCTCTTTTTTTTTGCCCAAATTCCATTCATTATCTGACTTTGCATACGCTTCATCCATTTCAGTTCCCCTGGGCTGAGAAGTTTATGTTATAAAGAGCTGCAGCCTGCACTGAAAGTGCCCTTCTTCCATCTTTCTTTTTAAAAAGAAAATGCATTTTTTCCCCTAGCCTGGAAAGAAGTGCTGAGTGGACAACCCTGCGGTTTCTGTTTATACTGCAAGCAACCACAGCACAAATCAGCACCAAGTTTCCCTTGATTTCTGCCTGGAACAATATTATCCTATGGGGACTCACTCTGGGGTCCAGAGGGTGATGTATAACTTGTTATTACATGTTTGTGTCCAAGAGGGCAATTTTAGCTCTTCCGGTACTGCCAGAGAGTGAAAAATGATGAGATGGGAGGGGTACCAGGCAACCACGGCAACTTATCAGCATCATGCATTTGCTGAAGTCTTACTATGTTGTATTAGCATGTGTTAGCATTCATCACTGTGGTAACCACCTTCGAGAAGCAACTTAAAGGAGACAAGATCTGTTTGGACTTAAGTTTCTAGAGGTTTCAGCACATGGTCAGCCAGTTCCATTGCTGGGGACCTGGAATTATGCAGCGCATCATGTTGGAAGCAGAGTGAAACAGCTCACCTCCTGGCAAACAGGATGCTGACAAAGACAGACAGAAAGGAACATAGGGCAAAATATAGACCCCAAGACCTGTTCCAGTCACCTACTACTTCTGTCTAGACCCTATCTCTAAGTCTCAGCCACCTCAATGATGCCACAAAAGCAGTAAATTAATCCAGTTTAGAACAGAGCCCTTGTGATCCAATCACCTCTCAAGAACAGACCCATCAACTGGAGACCAAGCCTGAATGCATGAACCTTCGAGGACACCTCCTATACAAGACACATGACAAGACACATACAAAGCCATATGGTAAGCACTGTGTATTAAACACTATGAACTAAATCTATATGTTAAATCTGGTTCAGAATGGAAGAGATAATAATAAATATTTATTGAAATTTTCTTTTATGTCCAGCACTAAATCAAATGTTTTATATGTGTTGTCTAATTAAGCTTCATTATGATCCAACGAAGACCACATTGTTATCCTGGTTTTATGCCTAAGTATATTATCATTCCTAAGATTACAGCACCTCTATGAGAACAATCTCATTAATTACTTCACCTAAAGAAAATAACTTTTTTCTCCATCTCGGTTCCTTATCTATTTTCCTCACAATCCTTCTCACATTTTCTGATTATTTATTTATTAGACTCTTTTTTGTGTCTCTCACTAGTGTTCTCCATGAGGCTAGATGCTGCGTATCTTTTGTTTTGATGCCTTAGCAAAGTCCATAGACATGTAGTAGGACCTGAATGCTAGTTGGATGAATGAACAAGTCACTGAATTAATAAAACTGAGCTGAAGAAGTTCAATGATTTTGCCAAGATCATAGAGCTAATGAATGACAGAGCTGACAGGCAGTGTCTGCCATTAACACTAAGCTCACACTAAGCTCGAAGAACTCTTCTAAATATGTGTAAATATAGCTCAGGACTCAAGTATAGGCATAGGAGCCAGTGCAGGGAATTCAGGAGCTGTGACCCAAGACAAAACTCTTGTCCTCAGCTTCTGTCTGGAGCTACATCCTGCTTTATGACTCTGTAAATGCTAGCTGGAGATGCTGAGATTCCTCCTAGATGCGGCAGATGGTAGCTTCTTACTCATCTTTTGGCCTCTCTCCTCCACAGGTCTTTGCCTCCCTGTGGATATTGTGGTTAGTACTTGTCACTCACATCAGCCAGTGCATCATTTTCTCCAGTGCAAGACATGGCAGGGACTGGAAAGACGATGTCACAAACTGCTTGAGCTATGGTATAAACTGGAGCCAGGAAGGCCCATTCATTATCCAAACTCCACCCATTATCCTATGTTGTTCCCAGAGCTCTATAGCCACATGTCAGTTTTTCCCACCGATATTGGACTGCTTTGAAAAAAAAAAAAAAGAACGAATTGGTGAGGCATTTGGCCATTGGGCTTTTCTCTTCCCCTGAGCTGAGAGCATCAAACATAGAGCCTAGCCCTTCAATAAAAGGAGACACTCAACAAATATTTATTGCAAAAGTGTCTGATTGACTGGGTGAGAAAAAAAAAAGTGTTCCTCTTCATTAGCAGTGCAGTCTTTCACTCAAGTTCCTTCTGCGAGAAGCTTTCAATGGGAAGCTGTGATTCACTGTGTTGTAAATATCACTGGTCTCTTGGGCAGTGTGCAGTTTGCACTCTGAAATTGAAGCACCTTTGTCTCTTTTGGAGGCAGGGTAGAGATTTCCCAGAGACTCCCTGCAGACAACCACTGTTTCAGTATTCATAAGCCAGTGAAAGTGTAAAATTTGTAAATGATATTCACCAAAAAGATTTTAAATGAAAAGCCAATAGAATATAGAGTTGACTGTCAGATACCAAAGAAGGGTGCCACACAATGTGGGGCCCTCTGTGACCTGGAGAGGGATTCTCTGAATTGAGTGGCTTTGATTCATTTCCTACATACAGGTCATGTGGTATTAGAGAATGTTTTTCAGAACTGATATCTCAACATCACTCCTATGTAGTTCTTGAGTTTTTTATAAAATGCCACTGTCTGAAGAGGCAGGGTGCTGGCATTCTTAGTGGCTAGGAAAGCATCCTGATATATTCACAACTGAAGTTGTCACACCTTTCTCTTAGTCTCCCCCCCTTCACCCCTCTTTCCTCCCTCTTTTCCCTCTCCCTTCTTCTTTCTTCCTGTCTCTTCCCTTTCCTTTCTACATAGACTCAGTTCTCTTTTTTTTTCCAAGTGTGTGTGTGTGTATGTGTGTGTGTGTGTGTGTGTGTGTGTGTGTGTGTGTGTGTGTGTGTGTGTGCTAGGGCATGCACCGGTGTGCACACATCGAATCAAGGGAAGAACATTAGGTGTCCTATTCTGTTTCTCTCCTTTATTGCTCTGAAAATGAGTCCTTCACCCAACCTGGTGACCAGCAAACTCTCTCAATGCTTCTGTCTCCATCTCACCCCCACAGCGTGTGGATTGCAGCTACATGAGTGGTCACATTCAGCTTTATGTGTATGCTGAGGGTTCAAGCTCAAGTATCATGCTTGCACAGCAAGCACTCTTACCAATGAACCATTTCTTCAGCCCCATCCACTTCTTGGAACAACACATACAATTGGCATTGTTGTTATGAGCCTGTGAATTTTCATTCAGAAGTGACACACTGGAATTTCATGGAGATGTTTTCTTCCAATAGAGCTGGGCTATATGTTGGGATAAATATGCAGTTGAAGAGACGATTTTCCCCACAGTCATTAAGTCAATTTCATGGATGTTGGCAGTAGAAATTGGACCAGTTAGATTTTTGAGACATGTGCATACAATAATTGCAACATCTCTGTGGCCTCATCAAGGACATCAGCACAGCCCCTGGTAGCATCTCACATTTATTTGTTGTTTTTTTTTTTCATTCCACCTTGTTTCATCCTCTTGCCAAGTCCTTCCATGTGCTTCAGGGAGTCCCTAAGAAGTGCCCCATTTCTTCAGTAACCAGCCCCATTCCTCCTACTCCTAGAACTTTTCCCAGGGACAGACTGGTGGAAAAGCTCACAGTAGCAACTTTTGGTGATGCCATACAGGAATGAAGTGTTGTTATTTTTTTTTAACAATATCCCAAGTCTTCAAGAGCCCGAATAGGAGCTCCAGTTCTCCACATCTGCATCTCTCCCTTTCCGTCCTGCCTCTTAAAATCACACAAAAGAAACAAGTGAAGAAATCACTGCCAGCGCCACCACACCACACCACCATCACCACTATCATCACTATCATCACCATCATCACCACTATCATCACCACCATCATCACCACCATCATCACCACCATCACCACCACACCACCACCATCACCACCATCATCACCACACCACACCACCATCACCACCACCACCATCACCACCACACCACCACACCACACCACACCACCACCATCACCACCACACGATCATTACCACCACTTTCCCCTTGCTCTAAAAAGTGATTCAGACAAGACAGCTACACAAGAGTCACAACTGCTCTGTCTTGTTCCATAAGCAGCCACATCCTATGGAAATATGAAGGTGTTTCCTCATTGCCCTACCTGGCCCCCTGGCTACCACATCATTGCCCTCACTCACTATTCCTTCTACACATGGTTTGTGGACCACCCCCTGCCTCCTTCACTTGCTCATCACCAGTTCTACTCATCCACTAACCACAGCTGCAGGAATGTTGGACATCACTGACCACCCCCAAACTCAGCAGCTTAAAAGAGTAACCATTTCTTTATCTTCATAAATCTGTGTTTATCTGATATAGCCTCGAGGCAACGGTCCCTGCACATCTTCTCCACCTCAGAACACTAGACTGAACGTGACACCGTCTCCCCATGGCAAACAGAAGCACACTGGCAGGTTCTGTAGGTACCCTGCCAATGAACAATTTACCAGACAAAACAAGTCATAAAGTCATATCCAAAATCAGTGAAGGAGGAAGACACATACCCCAGAAATAGGTACAGGGGCTAGAACTGAGGAAGGATGGGGAATGAATATTTGAGAAACAAGAAGGTGCTACAAAGCTCAAATCTAAACTTTCATGATTGGTAACACATTGTCAGATGTGGTCAGGATTTCATCCTTGCCTCACATCGTGGGACCATGTGTACAAATATCTCATATCAAAGCACTACCAGTTGGCTTCTTGGGCAGCTCTAAGCTAACTGCATTTGAAACAGTACTGGCTTGCTCAGTGAGGGACCCCGGGTTTCCAAACAACTCATCCTCACTCTTAAAAGAGTCATGCCCTCTTGTCCTACCTTATGTTCTCCAGTCTGGATTGCCATGAGGTCCCCTCCCATGCAGCCCTGTTCAAACTTCTCTGTGTCCCGTAGTGTTTCTGGAGAAATCTCTGATGGCTTTGTGAACCTAAAGAAAGAAAAAACCAGAGCTATTCTTTCTTAGTAACTTTGTACTTCTCCGGGCGGGACTTTTGCATGTATGTGTTAAGTGTGCTTGTGCGTGCATGTTTGCGATTTCTAGTGGTGGGACAGGGCTAACTGTCAGTGAAGACCCACACCCCGTGTGCGTGCCCTTCCCTGCAAGTGAGGAAGGACACTGCAATATGAGGGAGGCCCTTTGTCCCTGTTATTCAGCACTGCTTTGGATCTGAAATAGACTCATAGAAACGTTCTTTCACAAGGACAATGACATTGCTTTTAGCTGCATGTTTAATTCTTTAAAGTCAATATTTGCAGAAAACATAGGCACAGCATGATGTTGCCTTGGAGTTGTTGATTAATCCCTTTCTGAAGCTTCCCCCCATTTTAAGCTTCCTTTCTATTTTCAGCTTGTCATTAGCTCCGTAATGGGGTGTGTGCCTGTTTGTGTGAGTACATTACCGTATTTCCCCAAAGTCTGCTAAGAGCTACAGCGAGTCTTTACTCTGGATTAGTCATGTAATCCTCCTGGTTCCCATCCTGTTCCACAGTTAGCATGCATGGTCAGGAATGACTTAACATAGCGTTCTTGGGAAGCAAACAAACAAATACCTGAGAGAAGTAAACATGAAGCCCATGTGCTGTCTGAGACATGGCTTAGAGAGTTAAAGTATCACCGAGAACCAAGTAAATGGGTTCTTTAACACCGTTTCGTATAGAAAGCAAGGAGGACCATGAACATATGGAAGGTAAATTAGTGTTACTCTGTGAACTGGTGGGGTCTGGGATGGTTTGGGGGACTCCGTACCTGAGAAAAGGCCGGTCAGCAGGAATCTTCCATTGCCTGATTCCTCTCTACCCCACCATAGCTTTGAGATGGCAGCCAGTGGAGTCAGAAAAGCTGACTTTATAAGACATTTCAAACCACTTCGCATTCCTCTTTTTTAGAGCTTTAGACAAATTTTAATCACAAATCCGCTGGGCCATTGATTTTTCGAACCATCCACTCCAGTCTGGTATTATTTTCATTTCTCTGTTTATGTGATTACCTATGTAGCCTGCAGACCTTCTGAGACGTGTAACATTGGCTTCCTTCAAATATTAGGGCTTTACTCAATTTTATTTTCATAAAAATGTAGTGTCTGGGTGTCTTAGCTTGGGATCATTAAGTGCCAAGAAATTGGCTGAGTAAAGTAGCTCATAGAACTTGGGACAATTATATAGCTTCTTTGGAAGCTGGAAAGGATCTGAGTCAAGATCATTCTGTTAAGTCTTATGTTAAATGCAAATTCCATTAAGTTTGGGAAAACCTGTTTGCTAGGCAAGATACAAAACGTAAGTTGCAAGAAACATTAAAGAAGCCTAGAAATCACACAGACTTCTCTGGGTAGTGGTCTTTATCAGATTTTCGTACATTACCTGAAGTCAAAGCAACAAATGTCCATTGTGTCTTGAGCCTTCCTTCCTCCCAGCCCAGGACATGAAGCAGGCCTGTTTCTTCTGTGCCAGCAATTCTGCCAATGTCCCCAGTGGCTTCCTTTACAGCCGTGTGATCATCTGTGTATTATTAACTAACCGAAAATTAAAGTCATTACTTGGTGCTTAATTTTATGTAACATTTCTTTGTAGTGTGTACAAAAGAAATTTATTTTTAACAGGAGTTTGGTAAATAGCATGTGCCATGATTAATTAGACAATATAATGTGTCTGCTGATTTGAAATTAAATTCAGCACAACAGTTTTCTTAAAAACAATTTAAGTGGCATTTCTAGGTGTGTGAGTCTTTGAAAGGGAAGAAAGAAGAGGAAGAGGAGGAGAGGGGGAAGGGGCAGAAGAGGAGGAGAGGAAGTAATGAGAGGAAGAGGAGGAGAAAGAACAAAAGAAGAGGAGGAGAAGGGGAAGAGAAGCTGGAGGAGGAGGGCCCCTTCCTTGATGGCCCTATGACCTTGTCTCCTATTTATTTTGTTGGGCTCTAACCCATTAGAAGACTAATTTTTCTACAAAACAGAACATTCAAAAGAGATAACATGGGGCTGGAGAGATGACTCAAAGGCTAAGAGAAGCCAGGTTCAATTCCCAGCAACCACATGGTGGCTCACAACTGTCTATAATGAGATGTGGTGCCCTCATTAGGTTCTGTAAACAGAATACTACATACAAAATAAATAAATCTTTTTAAAAAGCCAATATAAGAGAGTCATCTGAGACAAGCGACCTGCTTGCCGGACCCAGTTCGGCGGTGGCGGGTTACAAACACGGAACACCCAGAGGCAGCCCGGCCTCCATCCGCCAGCCCAGGTAGGCCAGGGGCTGTTTCCGGCTCCTGCTCATCATCGATGCTCAGAGTCATCTGACACAAGTGACCATATGGAGTTTGGCAGCGGGATCCGACACCCTGAAGCCCGGTGACAGCTCTGCCTCCAACTGCTTGCTACACCCACCAGAAGAAAAGATGAGAAGAGGACAAGGTAAAAACACATCCAACAACAGAAAACCCAATATGACACCACCGGAGACTAGGAACCATACACCAGTAAGACCTCAACATCATGATGCAGATGAACCAGAAGAGAATGACCTTAAAAACATCTTCAGGAAAATGATAGAGGACATGAGAAAATCCCACATAATAATCAAAACACCAAGCATACACAACAAAGAGAAAATATTAAGAGCAGCAAAAGAAAAAGGTCAAGTAACCTATAAAGGCAAACCTATCAGAATCACACCTGACTTTTCCTTGGAAACTCTGAAAGCCAGAAGGTCCTGGATCGATATTCTGCCTACACTAAGAGACCATGGATGCCAGCCCAGACTACTATACTCAGCAAAGCTTTCAATCATTATAGATGGAGAAAACAAGATATTCCATGACAAAACCAGATTCAAACAATACATATCCACCAATCCAGCCCTACAGAATGTTCTGGAAGGAAAACTGCAACCCAAGGAAGTTAACTACAACCAGAAAAATATAGGCAATAGATAACCCCACTTTACCAATAGCCAAAAGGAAAAAGGGATAGAATCCCACACATAATTTCGAAACCATCACCAATTCAAAAACAAACATGAATGAACAATCAACGGTCATTAATATCCATCAACATTAATGGTCTTAACTCCCCTATAAAAAGACACAGATTAGCAGAATGGATAAGAAGACAGAATCCTTCCTTCTGCTGCATACAAGAAACTCACCTCAACCTCAAAGACAGACGGTACCTAAGAATTAAATCTTGGGGAAAGATCTTCCAATCAAATAGACCCAAGAAACAAGCCGGGGTAGCAATCTTAATATCCAACAAATTGGACTTTAAACTAAAATCAGTCAAAAGAGATGAAGAAGGTCACTTCCTACTCATCACAGGAGAAATCCATCAGGATGAAGTCTCAATTCTGAACATTTATACCCCAAATACAAAGGCATCCACATTTAGTAAAAGAAACTTTACTAAAACTCAAATCACACATAAAACCCCACACACTTATAGTGGAAGATTTCAACACCCCACTCTCACCACTGGACAGTAACACCAGACAGAAACTTAACAAAGTAACAAAAGAACTAATAGAAGTTATGGCGTAATTGGACTTAACAGATATCTATAGAACATTCCACCCAAATACAAAACAATTTACCTTCTTCTCAGCGCCACATGGAACCTTCTCTAAAATTGACCACATACTTGACAACATAGTAAACCTCAACAAGTACAAAAAAATTGAAATAACCCCCTGTGTCTTATCAGACCACCATGCTTTAAAATTAGAATTCAACAACAACAAGAACTACAGAAAACCTACAAACTCATGGAAATTAAGTAACACCCAATTGCACAATTCATGGGTCCAGGAAGAAATAGAAAAAGAAATTTAAAATTTCCTAGATTTCAATGAGAATGCGGACACAACATATCCAAACCTATGGGATACTCTGAAAGCAGTGCTAAGAGGAAAGTTCATAGCACTAAATACCCACATGAAGAAACAGGAGAATAATCACACTAGAGAATTAACAGCACAACTGAAAGCTTTAGAAAACAAAGAAGCCAACACACCCCGGAGGAGCAGACACCAGGAAATAATCAAATTGAGGGCTGAAATCAATAAAATGGAAACTAGGAGAACAATACAAAGAATCAATATAACAAAAAGTTGGTTCTTTGAGAAAATCAACAAGATAGACAAAACTTTATCCAAACTTACCAAACAACAAAGAGTGAACATGAAAATTAATAAAATCAGGAATGAAACGGGGGTCATAACAAAAGACACAGAGGAAATCCAGAGAATCATAAGGTCATACTTTGAAAACCTATATTCCTCAAAATTTGAAAATCTAAAGGAAATGGACAATTTTCTGGACAAATTTCACTTTCCAAAATTAAATCAAGAACAGATAAGCAACTTAAATAGACCTATAACCTCTAATGAAATTGAAGCAGTCATTAGAAGTCTCCCAACCAAAAAAGGCCCAGGGCCAGTGCAGAATTCTACCAGAAATTCAAAGCACAGCTAATACCAATTCTTCTCAAAGTATTCCACACAATAGAAGCAGAAGGGTCATTACCAAACTCTTTTTATGAGGCCACAATAACCTTGATACCCAAGCCACACAAAGACACAACTAAGAAAGAGAACTACAGACCAATATCCCTCATGAACATTGATGCAAAAATTGTCAATAAAATATTGGCAAATCAAATCCAAGAACACATCAGAGAAATCATCCATCCCGATCAAGTAGGCTTCATCCCAGGGATGCAAGGATGGTTCAACATACGAAAATCCATCAATGTAATCCACCATATAAACAGACTGAGGAAAAAAAATCACATGATCTTTTTAGATCTCACTAGATGCCAAAAAAGCCTTTGACAAAATCCAACATCCCTTCATGATAAAGGTCCTGGAGAAATCAGGGATAACAGGAACATACCTCAATATAATAAAAGCAATATACAGCAAGCCAACAGCCAACATTAAATGGAGAGAAACTCAATGCAATTCCTCTAAAATCGGGGACAAGACAAGGCTGTCCACTGTCTCCATACCTCTTCAATACTGTCCTTGAAGTCCTAGCTAGAGCAATAAGACAACAAAAGGAGATCAAGGGAATACAAATCGGAAAGGAAGAACTCAAATTCTCACTATTTGCAGATGATATGATAGTCTACATAAGTGACCCGAAAAACTCAACCAGGGAACTCCTACAGCTGATAAACACCTTCAGTAAAGTGGCAGGATACAAGATTAACTCAAAAAAAATCTGTAGCCCTACTACATACGGATGACACATTGGTGGAGAAAGAAATCAGAGAAGCATCACCCTTTATAATTGCCACAAACAACATAAAATACCTTGGAGTAACAGTAACCAAAAAAAGTGAAAAACCTATACCGTAAGAATTTTGAGTCTCTAAAAAAAGAAATTAAAGAAGATACCCGAAAATGGAAAGCTCTCCCATGCTCTTGGATAGGCAGGATCAACATAGTAAAAATGGCAATCTTGCCAAAAGCAATCTACAGATTCAGTGCAATCCCCATCAAAATCCCAACACATTTCTTCACTGACCTTGAAAGAACAATTCTCAACTTTATATAGAGAAACAAAAGACCCAGGATAGCCAAAACAACCCTGTACAATAGAGGAACTTCTGGAGGCATCACCATCCCTAACTTTAAGCTCTATTACAGAACTATAGTCCTGAAAACAGCTTGGTATTGGCACAAAAATAGACAGGTAGACCAATGGAATAGAGTTGAAAACCCTGAAATTAACCCACACACCTACGAAAACCTGATTTTGACAAACAATCCAAATATATTCGCTGGAACAAAGAGAACATCTTCAACAAATGGTGCAGGCATAACTGGATGCAAACATGTAGAAGACTACAGATAGACCCAAGCCTTTTGCCCTGCACAAAACTTAAGTCAAAATGGATCAAAGACCTCAACATAAACCCAGCCACACTGAACCTATTAGAAGACAAAGTGGGAAATACCCTTGAATTAATTGGTACAGGAGACCGCTTCCTGAACATAACACCAGTAGCACAGACACTGAGATAAACAATTAATAAATGGGACCTCCTGAAACTGAGAAGCTTCTTTAAGGCAAAGGACATAGTCAGCAAGACAAAACGACAGCCCACAGACTGGAAAAAGATATTCACCAACCCCACATCTGACAGAGGGCTGATCACCAAAATATACAAAGAACTCAAGAAGCTAGTCTCCAAAACACCAAACAATCCAATTAAAAAATGGGGTACAGAACTGAATAGACAATTCTCAATAGAGGAATCTAAAATGGCTGAAAGACACATAAGAAAGTGTTCAACATCCTTAGCCATCAGGGAAATGCAAATCAAAACAACTCTGAGATACCATCTTACTCCTGTCAGAATGGCTAAAATCAAAAACACCAATGACAGTTTATGCTGGAGAGGATGCGGAGAAAGAGGAACACTCCTCCACTGCTGGTGGGAGTGCCAACTTGTACAGCCACTTTGGAAATCAGTATGGCGACTCCTCAAGAAAATGGGAATGAGTCTACCACAAGATCCAGCAATTCCACTCCTAGGCATATACCCAAAAGAAGCACATTCATACAACAAGGATATCTGTTCAACCATGTTCATAGCAGCATTATTTGTAATAGCCAGAAACTGGAAACAGCCTAGATGCCCCTCAACTGAAGAATGGATACAGAAAATGTGGTACATTTACACAATGGAGTACTACTCAGCAGAAAAAAACAATGAAATCTTGAAATTTTCAGGAAAGGAATGGAACTCGAAGAAACCATTCTGAGCGAGGTAACCCAATCACAAAAAGACAAACATGGTATGTACTCACTCATATGTGGACCTGCTTTATGATGCATAGTAGTGAGCGTGCTTTATCAGAGTTGTTTTTAATGATGTTGCTCAGAATGGTTTCCTTCCAGATGATGATTGAGAAGCTAATTTAAAAAAAAAAATGGTGCCAGGTACCACAAGGGTAACAGAACTGTGCTGTTTTTCTGGGATTTTGTTTTTCACTTTTTTTTTAATGGAGAGTGCTGGATGTCTCTACAATTTTGTTTAAATGACTGCAGAACCTGGAAAAGCTGTTGCTGCTATTGATGCATAACATACTGCCATTATTAGTCTTTTTATGTAAATATATATATATATAATTTGAATTTTTGGAAACTTTAGCTGTGCTGTCAACTTTGGAGAAAAGTATCCCAGTTTACCACGTTCAGTTGGCATTGTACAAAAATTAACAGCCATATTGGTCTAGAAATGTTGAACTTAATTTTTTTCCATTTGTACAGGGGTAACACACTGTATTAAATATGTATGGTCTTAAAAAAAAAAGAAGGGATTTTTGAGAGCCCATCCCATGTGAAGGGATGCTCCCTTGACCTGGACACATGGGGAAGGGCCTAGGCCTGGCCCAGGATGATGTGGTAGACTTTGGGGAGCCCCTTTTGAGGGCCTTACCCTGCCTGGGGAGTGGAGGGGGGATGGCTAGGGGCAGGTGGGATGTTGGGGGGGTAAGGAGGGAGAGGGAGAAGGGATTGACATCTGAAGCAAGCTTGTTCCTAATTTGAACTAATAAAAAAAAAAAGCCAATATAAACTAGGGTGGGTAGGGAGGTTCTGGGAACAGTTGGGGAGGAGGAAAAAGATGATCAAAATACATTGTATAAAAAATTTTAAATTAAAAATGTATTTTAAATATGTGACAGATAAGGTTTTAGTTGGGGGGGGGGTAGAGGAGGACGGGTGGGAGAAGGGAACTGGGATTGTCATGTAAGACAATCCTGTTTCTTATTCAAATAAAAAAGTTGGAAAAATGTGTTTTAAAAGGCTGTTTGAAATCTATTTTATAACAAGGAAGGGTACACATAAATAAACTAACAGAGAAGCAGACCCAGCAGTTTGGTCAGTTGACCAGCTCTTTCCCACAAGCCACGCATGCTCTTTCCTTTCGTCTTAACATTCCAAGTGAATTCTCAAGTACACCCACAGCCTTTTCCTTCTGCTTGAATGTCTACACATGACTCAAATCTGACTCTTCAGATCACGAAGTCTAAGAAAGTTCCTTCCACATTGGGAACCCATTCCCCATAGATGAATACTCTCTCAGCCTAGATACGTGGGGGTGGGGAGGGGAACCAGGGGGTGGGCTAGGCCCTGCCCCAAATGATATGTCAGACTTTGATGACTCCCCCATGGAAGGCCTCACCCTCCCTGGGGAGCAGAAGAGGGATGGGGTGGGGGACATGGGAAAATGGGAGGGAGAGGGAACTGGGATTGATATGTAAAATAAGATTGTTTCTAATTTAAATTTTTTGAAAGGGGGGGGAAAGAAAGTTCCTTCCACTCCCCAGCCACTTTTTACCCACTGAGCAAGTCATTTTGGTGAACAGCCTGTATTTGTTTCTCTGTCTTCTCCTATGGAATTCAATGTTCCTCTGCAGTAGACACTTGTCCCCTTGTCATCCTTATCTCTAGAACCAGTGACAGTGTTTGGATGTCAGGCCTGATTCTACAGGCATGAAGTCTCAGCTACTCAGGGGAACACGGCAGGAGGATGACAAGTCTGAGGCCTTCCTGGCCTCCACAAGAGCTCAAAGATGACCGAATAGGACCCTAACTCTAAAGTTAAAAAGTAAACATAGAGGGCATTGTTTAATGATAAAGAACTTGTCCATTCATGAGGCCTTAGGTTCAATTTCCAGGACAGGGAAGAAAATAAAATAAATAGAAAATAATAATGCATGGTACATTACAAGTAGCCTTAATGACCTCTGTGAAATGAATCAATGGGTTGTATCTCTCATAAGCCAATAATGGCCATACTTTAAAGGAAAACAAAACATATTTGACGTTTAAATTTTTCTTAAAGGCATATGAAGAGTTTTTTTTTAATGGATAGGTGCATGATGCCTTACAAAGAAATGAAAAATTAAAATGTGAACAAATTAGATGGAGAGAAGGGCAAGAAGTGAAGTGATAATTAATTGTATTTGGTGAGAATGTCAAACACACACAGAAAAGGGAAATCTTCATATCAGCCTGCGCCCTCTGCTTTATGAGCCAGCACCCAACTGATCTAGCCCAGTCTATGTCACTGGAATAAGTCAGTCTTTTCCAATGATAAGTAAAGAAGTTTGATGATTTGTTCAACCTTCATCTAAAACCATATTTATGTCATCGGTAAACTATCTGATGCTATAGAGAACTGAGAACGAGTTAGATGAGATGGTTACAGTGATCAACTAAGTACTCGGATCAAGGGGTTACGGTTTGAGAAGTCTACATCGCCATGCTCCATATCGTGGTGTATGTCGGTCCCATCTCACACTATGCTGCAGTTCTGTGCCTGTGAAGTTCTTGTGGAACTCAGCATTAAGTCTTCCTCAAACCAACAGGAACAGGTTGAGCAGGAGTAACAAGATGTATTCCTTGATTTTGAGTCAGGTCTGGAAATTACTTTTTTTTAAATTATGTGTGTAAATGTGTGTCAGGGTGGAGGCATGTACATGTGAGTGAGGTTACTCATAGATGCCAGCAGATCCCCTGGAACTGGAGGTACAGGTGGTTGGAAGCCACCCTTGTGGGTGCTGAAGACAGAACTTGGGTCCTCTGCAAGAATGTCAAGTGCTCTTCATCACTGTGCCATTTCTCCACCCCCTGTTTTCTGATTTTGTTAATGTTTCTCAACTGATGGAAATCTAGGTGGCCCAGTGTTCAGAGCAGCAATTTCCACGTGTTCTTATCCTGTCCCTGCCATTGTCTAATTGTAAACATGGGCAAGATGTTTAAGCCCCTCATCTACAAATATGGTCCAAATGAAACTGTATGGATGAGATGAAAATCTCTCTTTTCATGCAGGTTGCACTTTCACATTTTACTATTGTATTTCAAGGTATAATCGAGAGGGTCATAGTCTAGGCTATGAAACAAATGAATCAGGATTTATTTTCCTCTGGTATTTTGTATTTGTTACATTTAGAATTTGTTCTGCTATATCACAGGAATGACTTTGTTTTCCCCTTTGCATTTGCCTAGCCACACAACCTAATACAGCTTATTTTTAAAAGCCCATGTGTTACTCATTAGCTAGGGATGCCAATCGCATCACACATGAACTCTTCATATACAATCAGAATTTTTCTAACTATCAAACAATTGAGGTTTACTTCTGAATATTGCAGTTTTTACACTTGTCTGATTGTTCATCTATTAAAGCCATGTGTGGTATGTTTTAGTACTAGACCATTGCTTTTCTCTTTGAAGGATTTCCTAGCTATTCTTTCATGCTTATTTTTTTATTTAAATTAGAAACCATCTTATTTTATTCATTAATCCCAGTTCCCTCTCCCTCCCATCCTCCTATACCCCCCACCAAACTAACTCCATCCCATTCCTCTTCTGCTTTATAGAAAGGGTGAGGCCTTCCATGGGGATCATCAAAGTCTGTCACATCACTTGTCCAGGCTGAGAGAGTACCCCTCTATTTGGAATGGGCTCCCAATTTCCATTTGTACACTAGGGATAAATACTGTTCCACTACCAGAGGCCCCATAGACTGTCCAGGCCTCCTAACTGACACCCACATTCAGGGGGCCTGGTTCTGTCCTATTCATGCTTATTTTTTAATGTATGATATAATCAATTTTCCTAACTCTAGAGGGAAAAATCTTACGACGTTTTACCAGAGTTGCATTAAAGGCTTACATGAACCTTGGAATAACTGGGCTTTTAACAATGTCATGCTTCATGAATATGGCTTATCTTTCTTATTATTTAAGGTCACTCTTGTATTTTCAGGAGTGTTTATGATTTTCCCTATAACGACTTTGAAAATATCTTAAATTTAAATTTACACTGAGATATTTTATTTGATTGCTAGCTATTGCTAGCTAGTATTTCATTGTATTATATCTTCTAACTGGCTTTGTTCATACCTAATGATTCAGTTATCATGTTGCTATGGTAGTGTTGGTTCTGATTTCTTTGAAATGTTGTGTATATATTGTGGAGTAAAGCAAAACTCTCTCTCTGTGTGTGTGGTGTGTGTGTGTGTGTGTGTGTGTGTGTGTGTGTGTGTGTGTGTGTGTGTAAGAGAGAGAGAGCTCTGTCCTGCAGCGGGTGCCCTAGCCTCAGCCGGTGCCTGAGCCTCAGAGCCCTCATCCAGTGGCTGATGGAAGCAGAGGCAGACATCCACAGATATACACTGAACTGAACTCTAGAACTTAGCTGCAGAGAAGGAGGAATGAAGAGCGAAGGGGTCAGTACCAGGCTGGTGAAACCCACAGAAACAGCTGGCCTGAACAAGGGGGAAAACATCGACCCCAGATGCTGTCTGGGAGGCCAGTACAGGGCTGATCCAGACCCCTGAACATGGATGTCAATGAGGAGGCCTCTGCACTCCAGGGAGCCCCTGGTAGTGGATTAGTATTTTTCCCTGGTGTAAGAAGGGACTTTGAGAGCCCATCCCACGTGAAGGGATGCACTCTTGCCCTGGACACATGGGGAAGGGCCTAGGCCCAGCCCAGGATGATGTGGTGGACTTTGCAGAGCCCCTGTGGAGGGCCCTACCCTGCCTGGGGAGTGGAGGGTGGATGGGGTGGGGTGTAGGTCGGGGTGAGGTAGGAGGGGGAGTGAGAGGAGGGAGAGGGAGAAGGGATTGACATGGGAAACAAGCTTGTTCCTAATTTGAACTAAAAAAAAGAGAGATGAGAAAAAGAGAGAGAGAGAGAGATGCATTTGAGGATTACAATTTTCAGCTAGCATGAAAACAGGCAAGATCTCTTTTTTGCAGATTTTTTTTATTTTAATTAGAAACAAGATTGTTTTACATGTCAATCCCAGTTCCCTCTCTCTCCCCTCCTCCCCTACCACCCACCCCCAACTAAAACCCTACCTATCACATATTCTTTCTGCTCCCCCTGCAGGGTGAGGCCTTCCATAGGGGTCTTAAGATAGGGCCTAGACCCACCCCCATGTGTCTTGGCTCAGGGAGTATCCCTCTATGTGGAATGGGCTCCCAGAGTCCACACCTATGCTAGGGATAAGTACTGAACTAATCCAGGAGATCCCGTAGATTTCCGACGTCTTCTCACTGAAACCCATGTTCCTGGGGTCTGGATCAGTCCCACGCAGGTATCCCAGATATCAGGCTGGGGACCAAGAGCTCCTTCGATGTTCAGGTCAGCTGTTTCTTGGGTTTCACCAGCCTGGAACAGACAAGATCTTTACAGTAAACATTTTACGGTAAAATATTTAAAACATTTTGTTTTAAAAAATCTAATGCAGCAATGCATTAAGTACATTGATACATCGAACACACTAAATGTGCTTTGTGTTCACACAACATTCATTTTCTAGTTCTGTCCCTTAAGAAGGCCTAGAAACAGAGGCCAACCTAGTATCAGTAAACACTTGTGAGAACCTTGGTTACATCTAAGTGTTACTTCCCACTGAAATGGGTTAGTCTTCTTTGGACGGTGCTTAATTCCAGGTTTGAGAAAAGAAGACTGTTTGCTGAGGTTGGGCTGTGTCATCACAAGGAAGCTGTGAAAATGTCTACGGTTCTTCCTAAAGTATTTGGTACCAGTTAAAAGAAGATCCTACTGGTCAAAGATAGAATTATTTGAGCATCAGTATAACTCTAAACAAAATTAAAATATATTTTAACCCACAAATCTAGAAATAAAAGTCACCCATGCCCTCTAAAGAATTGACTATAGAGCCAATTCATTATATTAAAAAAGAAAATTGGTCTCAGTAACCAAAAAGCCAAGGGAAAATTTCTCATTATAGAGTTTTTCTAGCTAATAAATGATTTAGGGATGACAGAATTAGAATATCACCATTTTGCAAGCACCTAATTAATTGATGGCTCTGAGCAATGATCACCAATGGCTGTTAAATACCAAAGAGACAATCAGACATTCTGTATCTCCTAACAGATGCATTGAACTCTACAGATGAAATATTCTTGGCAAAGAAATTGAACCCGAATATGAACAATCTTCTGAACCAAGCAACAAATAGACAGCCTTCCACAACGGAGGACTCTGTTAAATATCATCTCAGAAACTCAATCAGCAAAACTCCAAACAAATAAACAGCCAATTTCTTCAACAACTACACTTCTCAAAAATTGAGAGATCTGTGGTAGCCCCTTATGTGAAAGTTTGTTTTGTCATATTTAGATACACAGGAGAGACTTACACTTCGTTGGTTCTTTGTAACTTCACTGTAAGCAAACACTTTGAAAACCTCTGAAGAGATGGCCATTAACTTCCTAACAAGCTTTTCTTCCTTTCTAGGCTCTCCTGTACTTCTTTGTGGCAGGGAAGCTTATCTTCAGGACAGTGGATGCTGGATAGAAAGTATGCATTGTGCCTGCTAATCCTTTCCCACCTCCACCTGTAAGCAACATGGTAATTCGGCTTGTCCGTTATCTTGAGTCACTGAATGAGAAAGTAGATTATTAATGACAGAGGACAGAGGGAAATTTCCATTTTAGGTAATTTACAAAGGTAGGTGAATTTAATTGGAGCTTAATTGACTTAATTCTCTTATATGCTAGTAATAGAGCTCAGACCCTTTACCCAGTAGGACATCAGTGTAGTGTCTTGGTTTCTTTGATTTAAAATTATTAGAAAAGCCATCCCCGAGTGAGGACAAGAAGTCAGAAAACTCTAAGAGGCAAACCAAAGCCAGTGGCCAGTAGAGCTTGAACTCCAATGATCACTCTATTCCTGTCATGTTAATGGTACACACAAACCTCTAGCTGGGAGAATAGAGAGTGACCGGAGGGCAGAGAAGCAAAGAAGCTGATGCCCAGAACTGAGTACCACGACAGACCCTGGATTCCTAGAATTTCTGCCTTTAAAGCTGAGGAATTAATGGGGGCTTCAAGCTTTAATAGTCCATGTTCTGGCCAGGAGGTGGTGGTGTACACCTTTAATGCCAGCACTCAGTAGGCAGAGGCAGGTGGATCTCCGTGAGTTTGAGGCCAGACTGGTCTACAGTGAGTTCCAGGATAGCCAGGACTGTTTTACAGAGAAACCCAGTCTTGAAAAACAAACAGACAAACAAAAAAGAGTTCTGGCCAGTGCAGTAAGATATCAAGAGCAGCTGATCCTTGTAAAGTCTATACACAGATACAGTGTTCTTTTCTGATTGCATTCTACATGGTTTGGAGATATTGACGCCTTTGTATGGATGCCCGGCTTCTCTTAATGGCAAGAAATCTTTCTTGGAATACAAGAAAAACCTGTCCATCTTCACTCAGTTGCTTCCCAATCTTACTATCCGAACAAGCTGAAAAATGATCTCAGACTCACATCTAACACTGCAATGTGAAACAACAGCACAGGCTTTCTTATTCACGGGGGATACATCTCCCACATGTTGTCTAGAAAGCTCTCATGTTTCAATTCATCTCAACAGATAAAGTATCTTCCATGGTGAGAGGAATATTTCTGAACCTATCAGTCATTCTTTACTACCTTATCCACAATAGGGCTGTCACTGTAGAGCCAATATAGAAAATTGTAGAGGCCCAGTAAGCATCAGATCATTCCCAGTCTATCCAATCAAATATGACCAGGTTTGTACTCATTAGCAAGGTTGTATCCCTCTGGCATTATTTTCACACTAACAAAATGCTGTATTTTGAAGTCATTCTCCTCTACTAGGTAGCATGGGTAGGACCATCTTATGAAACAATGATGAGTCCACAGTATGCTGCTTTCCAAGACAGCCATTTCCAACTCTCCAACCAAACCCCAGTGTGGCCCCAGGGATTCAGGACTTCATTTATGAGACATGGGGCTCAGCCAGTTTCTGATGCCCTTGAGATGTTTTGTGGTCAGCACTACGTACTTAGCCTTGCAGCTTGGAAGGGATGAGCCAATTCCCCAGGTCAGTAGAAAAGTATTGTAAATGAAGTCCATGTAGCTAAGACGGATGGCTAACTGGTAAACATGAAGTGCTGTCATTTGGGGTTGACCAAACCCTTCAGTATACCGACATTAAGAGTGTGCCCCAGTTCTCTCTGCAGCCCCAATCTGACCTTGTCAAACCTATGCATCACCAGACAGGAGTTCAGGCTCAGTCAGCTTGGCATGTGCTGTCCCATAGGCCTGAGCTCCCATAAGGCCACTCCAAGCACCATCATTGGAAGCACCACAGCAATGACCTGTGACTTCTCCTCAGTAACCCTCAAATTGCAAGTTAACAGAGACTTGAATCCACCAATCCTAATGAACGGGCCTTCTAAAGGTCCTGATTCAATCCCAGCTTTGTTACATCTGCCTTGACCAATCTGGCATCCATGCAAGGAAGTGAACACTCCTTCGGGATTCAGGAAGGACTGAGCAGGGGTGAGAACTTGAGGAGAATAGAGTACAGACTAAGAGATCAGAGGCAGGTCCTTCCCCATCCAAGCCATACTTGTCATAGCCTCATTAAAGCCTCATTAATTACCCATTGTCTCCAATCTGCCCCTCAGGGAAATAATTTTATCTAAATAAAAATCTCAGAATATGGCTCCAGCAAAAAGACTAGCTACATTAAACCACATATCCCAATTCAAGTGGAGATTAAACAAGAGAGAAAGACAGATTCCAGATCCAATTCTCCTATCTTCAGTTATATTTTATGGAGAACTTATGTCATTCACAAAAGAGATGTAGTTTCCCCAAGGGAGACAGCAGGTGTACATTTCCTCTCAAGGTTATTTAATTGCTGTCAGGAAGACATATGATTAACAAAACCAAATGCTGGAAATATGAAGTATAGACAATTTTAAAGTTGTTTATATAGTTGATTACCGTATATCATACAATGTGTTTATTTGCCATAAACCTGCCTATCACAAACTGTTTCCACACCTGTGCATTGGTGCTAAACAATCCATTGCTTAGCTCTGCATAAATCCCCAGCTCTGAGGCTGGCCAGGAACACAGAGTAGCTTTCACCGATGGCTGGAGTCACCTCCCAGGTACCACCTTCACAGTGCGTTTTGATGTCTTCCACCTGAGGCCAAGGCCTGCTGACCCATAGTGCTTTCTGCCTGACACTATCTCTCTGAGGAAGAGAAACAGTATGGAAATGGCAGGTCTTCACAGTTCCTCATTGTCTTCTCTGCTTTTGCTGCCCAGATGGAGGCCCATAGTTTGTCACACACTGCTACTGCAGAGGTCAGAGTAAGAGGAAACATTTGAAAGGTGAAGAGTCATTTGACATCTTACATGTACATTAGTGGAATCTTATAATAAGAAAAACAATGAGACCTAGCTGGGTAGTGGTGGTGCATGCCTTTAACCAAGTGTTTGGGAAATGGAGGCAGGTGGATCTGTGTAAGTCAGAGGCCAACCTGGTCTACAAAGCAAGTTCCAGAACAACCAGAGCTGTTACACAGAGAAATCCTGGCCCTGAAAAACTGAGAGAGAGAGATAGAGAGACTTGAATTATATATGTTATTGATTTTTTTATTTCACATCTAGTTCCTTCTTGTACACTGTACCAAATGCCAATGGGTTTGGACATTTAAAAACAAAATGGATGTTTTGACAAAGATCAATTGAGAAGCACTGCCTTGCAGGGGGATAGGGGTAACTCCTGATCAGATAATATCCCAGGGCAGTGCCCAGTTTGAAAAAGTCAACCATTGTCAAGAATGTGGATTCATAAAGATGGTTTTTCCAAAGCGTCACTCAAAGATGAAAGCAAATCGCTGGTGCACTATACCTGTAAGGCTCAAGCCAGGACAGGGCAGCTCTAACAAAACCAGTCAGAGAACCCAGCATAGCAAAACTCCTAAGCCATCCAATCCATGGCAAAGCTCTTATGCCATTCAGTCCTAGCAGAGTGATCAATGAAGTGAGGAATGGGGGAGAGAAACAGGAGTGGGAGAAAGAGATGGAAGAGAAAAAAAGACTTCACAGACTTGCCATGATCTAGATACTGCAATAGATGTTTTGTATACCCATGATGGATCATTTGGTGGCAGCGGTCATACCCAGTCTCCAGTCAGAAAGCTAAGAGAAGTGTATGTTGATAATCAGCCCATTTTTTTCCTTCATACACAATCTGGGACCACAGACCATGGGTGGTAGTGTTCACATTTAGGGTTGGTCTTCCCTCTCTGCTTGAATAATTCTAGAATTATTGTCACAAACATGCCCTCAGATTTGTCTCCTAAGTCCCATCGTTAACTTGAAGGTCAGCCATTGCAAAACATCCGGTGTGTTTACTTGAATGGCTGTGAAATTTTAGTAATGATTAATTATTTTTAATCGATCACTTTAGAAATTGTACTGAACATGGAGAGAGAAAGAGAGAGAGAGAGAGAGAGAGAGAGAGAGAGAGAGAGAGAGAGAGAGAGAGAGAGCGTGATTAAGGAATTGAAGTTTAATACCCAGGGAATACATGGTTTCTACTCAGAGATTGGTTATAGAATGTAGATGGGAAAATATTAGTATAGAGCAACATGGAAGTTTGGAAAACATACATGAAGTTTCAGTTTTCTTTTTTGCTGCTGTTGGGCATTTGGGAATTCTTAGGCAAGAAACAGAAGGGGAATAGGGAAAAAGCACAGCACAGCCTGTGCCTCGCCCAAGGGGCATGTGTAGTTGGCTTCATGTCATTGTAACAAAAATCTGAGAAAATTAACTTACAGTGAAAAGGGGGCTGTTTTGGTTTATGGTTGTCATGGCTCTTACCCAAGAACCATGGACTGGGTAGATCCATGCTTTGTTATTGAAGTCCACCAGATGGTAATGGCAGAGGTGTGTGGTAAAGGAAACTGCTCACCTCATAGCTGGAAGACAGGCAAGAGAGAAGGGCAAGGACCCCACAATCCTTTTAGGAAGGCCCCCATGACATAAGAGCCTCAAAGAATCATACTGACTCCCACCTCCCAATAGTCCTCTCTCTAGTAGTGACTCCTTGTCTTTAACACATGTGCCATTAAAGGATACTTACCAAACCATAGCAAGGCACTATCTGAGAGCCAGTTCTCTGTTAAGTTAAAAGTGGGCAGCAAGAGGAAGGAGGACCTCAGATAGATGTGCATTCCTTGTCCCAGCATTGGTGTTTGATACATGTTTGAATTTCACAAAGCCTACTTGTGAGTCAATCTGCCCTGCTCTTCCCCCAAGTCGAGCAGCCTTCAGTTCCCTCCTGTAGTGTCTACACAGGAGCTGCCATTGCCACGGTTGGCAGCCAGAATCCTTGCTTCGCCTTAAGCTGCTCAGAGAAAGTTAACTGAGCACAGTATTTCAGTGCTTGGTTCTAGGAGGCGAATCCAGGAATTTGCCTTAGGGGGATCATAAATGGCAGCATTAGAAAATTAACTCTCACACATCTTTCCATGGCCCTTGTCCCTCCTCAGACACTTTGGACAAGCCCTTGCTTGATTTGGCAGAGGTCATGTTTGCTTTCACCCAAGTGAGCAAGGGAGAGTTGTTTTCTCTCAACTGGCTAGAATCTCTTCCCTCTCCACAAGTTTAACTCCTAGCAATAAAATGGCAATGTCAAATCCCAATCAATTAATATTCACTGCTGGCCTGATTCCACTACCATGACTCCTGCCCTCAGGAGCTTTACACTAATTAACCATGAATCTCCAGAACTTTCTCCAAATTAAATGAGTACCCTTAGGGATGAGGTCATAGCTGTGGGGCTCTTACTGAAGTTGGGGAACAGAGAAGAGAAAGACCAAGGCAGTCTAGCCAAGACACGAGGTAAGTTCTCGAATGTCAACAAGAGAAGAGTATGTGATACTTAGTGTAGATGTTTACAAAGAGGAAGTTTCTTCTTTCCTTCCTCCCTCCCTCCCCCTCCCCTTCCTTCCTTCCTTCCTTCCTTCCTTCCTTCCTTCCTTCCTTCCTTCCTCACTTGCTTCTTCTTTTTCTGCCTTTTGTTTTCCTGCTCAGGTTTCCTGCTCAGGAAAACCCTATCCCCACGCAGATAGAGGGAATGATATCAGTCATTCATTTTCATTTCTGCAGACAGAACCCTCTGCTCTTGAGAATTCCAGTGGCCGCTGAAACCTTTGGACCTGAGCTGGACCTTGAGTTTTGCCTTTTGTCTTTGTGAGCAGAGCATAAAACCCTTGGTGAGGCTGGCATGACTGCTGTACTTGAATTGAGAGTGGACAACATGGGCAGGTGGACTGAGTTTAAAGCTTGTGTCCTTTAAGACTTTGAGCTTGGCTCCTCTAAAGCCTTAGTGCATGTTTGTGCTTGATCTGCACTAGAAGTCTGAACTTCCTCCAGCCTCTTCCCGCTCTGCCTCTTGGCAGGTGCTTATTTCTTGGGAACTTTGAATTTACCCCCTTGAGAAGTTAATACCATGGG
This sequence comes from Cricetulus griseus, assembly GCF_003668045.3. Lineage (NCBI taxonomy): Eukaryota > Metazoa > Chordata > Mammalia > Rodentia > Cricetidae > Cricetulus > Cricetulus griseus. Next base: position 99,774,884 of record NC_048599.1, on the reverse strand, counting down.
GATGTGTAACGCTAAGTCTTTCGGCAAGCCGCCCGAGCCCTGCTGCCATGTGGGCACCCAAAATAACATACAGAGATTAATATTAGGCACAATGCTTCTGGCCAATGACTAGGATTTCTTACTTGCTAGCTCAGTCTTAATTATCAACCATAATTACTAATCTATATATTTTATAAAGACTTATCGATTGAGGACTCCGGCAGCATGCATCCTCTCTTGTCGGGCTCACATGGCAGCTCCCAAAGAAGAGAGGAGGAAGAAGAGGAAGAGACTGACTTCCTGCTTGTCCCTGCTTATATGCTGAGTCTGCCTGCTATGTCACTTCCTGCCTGGATCACAAGAGTTCTCTTTACTACATTTCCCAGAATCCTCCTCAAATCCTAGTCCAACCTAACTTGCTTCCCTATTGGCTAACAGTACTTTATTTATCAACCAACAAGACAAACATACAGAAGCACTTTCCCCATCAGGGATCAGTGTTTTCTCAATGTCATTTGCATTGCATTTTCAGGGCTAGCTGGATTTGGTGCTATTTTTGGATGTGGCCATGTCCATATTACAACTCACTACAGCCTAAAGCTTCCATAGCCCCAAGGTCAGAGAGGGCCAAGTCCCTCTCGGTGTTAATTCTTACATCTTTAGATATACCCCCAAATAGAATAGATACTTGAATAATGTCTTCAAAGGATCAAAGACAATGAGATAGAAGCTGTTATTTCCAGGATACAGGAGGAAGGTGAGGGCCAGGAAGAACAAGCCTCTGCCTGAGCCCCACCTTGTGGAAAAAGTCAGGGCCTTTGTTGAAGCCCTCAGCCTGAAGACCAGCATTCTTTTGCAATGAGAACTGTCTTTATGGACTTTTCCTGGAATATTTTTCTTTAGGATGTTTGATGTTTTGAACGTTTTATGAATGTTTTGAATTTATCCAAAATGGAACTGTTTTTTTTTTCTTCCAATCTTTCCCACTCCCATTTTCTAATCAGTCACTCTTAACACCTGAGCTCCTTTACTTTCCCATACCCAGCCCAACACCAGGTCTCAGCTTCCTATATGTATTTCGTGAAATTTTTTATCTGTGCTGCTTAAGCCAATTTATTTGTTAAATAAATATTAGCATGGAATGTGTCCAGTTAAAAAAGGACACCAAGGATACAGAATAATTGGGAGATAAGCTAAGTTTCCTTTTAAAAACTAAAGATTTTTGAAAGGTTTCCTCAAAATTAAAAAAAATAAATAAATTAGCTTGTGAGTCATCCTATTTGCTTTAACATGTTGGGTGGTATTAATGATAATCACAGAGATACTGTAAATTTGTGTAGCAACATTTCTATGAGCGTGTGATATGATATGAGATACATTTTGAAACAAGCAGTTTAAACCAGATGTATTGTGAAGAACAAAAACAGGGATAACTTAGGTAGATTAGCTAGTCTGCTTCTCATGACCATGTTCATAAAGCTTGGCAAGCAGAAGTTATTGTACTTTATAGATGAAAAACTGAGGCTCATTGAGACAGTGTAACTTGCCCAGGATCACATAACCAAGGCTGGAGTCTCCATGGCACCCACACCCACAGCGGTGTTTTTCCCTGCAAGCTTTGCCAACCTTTTTTTTTTTTTTTTCTGCAAACTGCATGAGGCTTTATTGTTGTTTAACGAGCTAACCCCATGTTAGCTCAGGTCTTTCACCCACCCACCATGGCGGATGGCTAGCAAAGATAGCTCGAACCAGATGCATAGAGATCTTGCAGGGCAGCGTAAGGGGAGTGTCTAGGGGTGTGCACAGGCTCAAGATTGGTGTGCCTCCAGGCTCGGAGGGCTTGCCCTGTGTTGATTGGCCAATTGGTTGTTATGGCCCATAGGCCCTCCCAGGGTGGTTGCTATACTCTGCGAGTCATTGCTTTGCCAACCTTTCAGTGCATCCTCTCCTCATATTTTAATGCTAAGACAACAGAAAACTTCAGACCAGCGGAGAGAACTCAATGACTTAGCAGAAGACTGGAGCATGTACACTGTGGCTCAGAAATCATGTTTCTTTTAATTTACTTATTTATTTATCCAATGGTGTGTGTGTGTGTGTGTGTGTGTGTGTGTGTACACCTGTATGCACATGAAAGCCAGAGGATTGATATTGGATGTCTTTTTCTATGGTTCTCAATCTTATTTTTTTAAGATTTTATTTATTTATTTATTTATTTATTTATTTATTTATTTATTATGTATGCAACATTCTGCTTCCATGTATATCTGCACACCAGAAGAGGCACTGGATCTCATAATGGATGGTTGTGAGCCACCATGTGGTTGCTAGGAATTGAACTCAGGACCTCTGGAAGAACAGCCGGTGCTCTTAACCTCTGAGCCATCTCTCCAGCCCCTCAATCTTATTTTTTTTAGATAGGTCAACTGAGTTTACAACTCATTGATTGGCTGTATTGGTTGGCCAGCATGTCCCTGGGATCTTTCTGTTTATACTTCCCTACAACTGATATGAGACACATGCTCATGCTGCCAAGCCTGAAGTTTTTATGTGGATGCTGGGGATTCAAACTCAGATCTTCACATCTGAGCAGCAAGCCCTGTTACCAATAGAGTCATCTTCCCAGACCCACTTAGCTTTGTTCTTATTTATCTGCCTTTTCTTCTTCTTCCTCTTGGTCTAAAGATAGTACATACATTTCAGCAATAAGAACAGATACCTTAGTAAGTTTTCTTTATCAGTAGATTAACAACCCTGAGGAGAATGAGAGACTCCACAATAATCCATTTTATTGAATTTCTGAGACTCTTATACAGAGATTTTTTTTTGTCTTGTATACATATCCTTCACAACTGTTAACATTATTCATTCTCTCTCCTCAAAATATGATTTTCTCTTTTGGTTGTTTTAGAAACCAGAAACTATGCAATTTAAAGAAATTCAGAGGTAAGCTAATAGAACTTAAAATTTTTTACTGTTTTAGATTAGGTCACAGAAAATGCAATCCTTTTTGTCAGGTCTCTGAAGTCTAGGCAAAGCGTTTCTTTTTCTTTTCTCTCTGAGGCCATGTGGTTGGGATGTTTGGGGCTTTCAGAAATCTGGGACTTAAGATCAAAAGCACCCCTCAAGGTGCAGACCAAGATAATGAGTTAGAAATCCTCCCAGTGACGTAGATGAAAATGAATGCTAGGGCAGCAATTCTCCAGGCAGCAAAAGGGCTGCAGTGTTTACATGATCCCATGCACGCACATAGTCTCATCGGTATTTTCCAACTGAAACTCACCTGGCTTTGCTCAAGCCCCCAAGTGCAGTGAATTCTAGACAGCACCTAATATTTATTCATGGCATTGTCAAGAACATCTTTGCAGTTCTTGCCAAGGTCCGTCACTGAGCGTGTTTATCCAGCTGCATGGCAAAACCATAATACACAGTCATCATTTTACTCAGTCACCTACTCAATATTTTCGCCTTGTGATTAAATTAGCTCATAAATATTACACTTTTAATGCAGAAAGCCCTGGTTCATCCAGCTGAATGCCTGTTTGTCCACTTTCTAATGTTGCCATGCATTTGGTCTTTTCATTATGGAGTCTGAAATGATGAGAATTATTGCGCTTACTTAACAAGGACAATAGATAACAGGATTTTCCAGGACCCCCTTTACTATGTTGTACACGGCTGTAGAAGAACTGTAAGAAGTGCAGAATAACTAAGAGGGCTGTCCTGGACACGATTTGGATCTATAAAAAGCAAATCTGCCCTGATTGTCTAAAGCCAAGGACAGAAATGCTGCCTTTATCCACCAAAGCAGGATAGCACAATTTTTACCCAACCAAGTAGAGTTACACACACACACACACACACACACACACACACACACACACACACACACACACACACTCACCTTGTTATTGTTTACGTTGGGCTCATAAGCTATACAGTCTGTTTCTACTTTTTGATTGCATTTTTGAAAACTCCTCCTCAAAACAGCCACATCCAGTGTGTTTTTGAAGTAGCTTTCAGATAGCATTCTTGTATTTGATTGCATATTCTAAGTTTTGCAAACTGAGGGCAAGAACTGGCCACTCCTCTGCCAATTCTGCTTACACAAAAACAACCCACAGTCACATAGCTTCTGGGACCCCAGAGGCACAAGTCAGGTTCCACAGGGTCCTCATCAAATCAGCTTCCAGATGAAATATTTAGAGTTGGCACTGCAAGGCAGTTAACTTCTCAAGAATTATATCTAGATTTGTTCGCTCATTCTGGGAACAGCCTTGGCTAGTGATTGCTCATAATGTCAATGCTTTTGGAAACTTTTTTATGGTCATTTTATTGTTTTTATTTCAAAAATAAAACTTAAAGGAGCTTGAAAAGTGGGTTTTTAGAGGACAGCCCAGTTTCAGTTCTGTGCTTTTTACTTTATGAGCACTCACAGAAATTAAGCAAAATAAATCCATATTTGAACAAAGACTATGGATACAAATGAGCCTTGGCTTCCGAGACTTCTCAGAGCAATGACTAGTCGTAGTGTTTGGAATGCATTGGCCCTGGGAGGCGAAGAAGTTATAGCAAACAACATATGGGCTTTAAAATCTGGAACTATCCAAAACAGAACAAGAGAGCTATTTTCACTTTACTTGTTCCTTATACTCTTTTCCCTCCAGAAGACGAATGACTTCTAATCACATTTTATTCTCATCTTCAGAGCAGGATCTTAAAAGAGCCAGGTTGGTCCAGACCTGCTGGTGAGTCTGCAGCCCTATCCAACGATGACCTAATGCGCTTGTGTCATCTGCTTTCCTTGTTGTCAGAAAATATAGGCAGGAAATGTGTGAGTCCACCGAATTGTCCCCGACTCTTCCATTCACCTTTCAGCATGCTAGTTCCTTCCCTTGGCGTTGATATCATTATGTATTTGTCAAAGACAGACTGTCACTTTAGGGCCTCTATTATGCACAAGAATTGGCAGCAAATTTTGCCACTGGGATTTGCTTATGTCCTCTGTATGTTATTGTACTTCTCTGGCATTCAGTAAATTCCGAACACCCACTCCTTTGATGTTCATTCCAGCCCCTAAATGTGGAAACAATGACTGAAATTTTGGATCAAAGCATCCCGTAGATGGCAGGCAGCGTGGCTCTCTGATAATTCACTGGAACAGAGAGTTCTGCCCCTCCCCCCCCAAAAAAATCTAGGCCAGTAGTCCTCCAAGCTTTCTGGCTTCCCCAATCCGAAGGCACTAGAGGAAGTTAAGGAAAACAACCTCAAAACTGGAGTCAAAAGACAGACACTGAACTAGACAGCGCCATTGAAGCTCATGGTCACCTCATCCTAGGGAGGGCTGACTATCATTCTGATTGTTTAACCCATTTCTTTTTCACGGTTCTAGCGACTGCTTCAGCTGGGCCGGGTGTTTTCAGCTTTTGAACACTCACCAGATCCAATTTCTGTACAACCTCAGCTGCACAAAATGACCAACATTTTTCAAATGAATTTTTAAGACCCAAAGTGTCTTATGGATTATGGAATGTTAAGAGCAAGTAGGGTTTTTTTTTTTTGTTTGTTTTTGTTTTTTTTAACTCAAGAACTATTAAAATTTCAACTAATGATTTTTGCAGACTGGAAGCTGTCTGAAGCATGCATTTGGATTGTTCTGCTTGGGGGAAGCCAGAACAAACAATGACTTCAGTGCGTTTATTTCACAGGACAAGTGTGACTCAGAAAAGAACTAAAAGCAGGTAGCCCCTTCAGGGTCCTGGGAAGACAGATGAGCAAACATTTAGGAAATTGTTGGGAGCGGTTTAGGGGAGGGGAAGGCACCTTATACACCCAGAATGTTCATGGCTTTATTTTTGCCTCACTCCACTTGGTGTCTAGAGTGTACTAATTACAATTACTATCTATTGTTGGAAACTACCATAAAAGGATAACTCTCTTTTTAAATATAGTGAAGAAAAGAATTGTTTAGGGACCCTCATCCGGGAAAATGAGAATTCCCAGTGGAGTGGGACAATTGAGACTTGGACCATCTGCTCCTATTGGAGAAGACACTCTATAAGCTTGATAGCATGTGTCCAGTCAAAAGGTTACCCCCAGAAGGTAAGAATCCTCTTCAAAAACCTAATACCAGACTAGGTAGGAAGGTTTTACCACCAGATATATGCAACAGTGCCATCCAGCGGCTACTGCAATAATTACAAGTGTATCCCATTTTTAAATGTACCGTGTTTTATAGTCACATATTCTTATTGTACTTACACCAAGATTGCAGGAGTATCTCTGGTTCTCCTAATCTATCTATTTCTAAAGTACAGATATGGTGATGTGTGAACTACAAACCCAGAAACACTGAAAGTTTCATTTTCTTCCACTGGTAAACACTTGAGAGAAGGCATTGGCAACACTGGACATTTTTATTGTAGAATCTCACAAAGAAATTCATCAATATTTTCACCAAGCTATTAAAGATTAATTGAAAGAAGGATAAAGGGAGGAAATGAGAGAATGCAGAGGTGAGATGGATGAAAAAGATGAGGAAGTGAGAAGCAAGAATGAGAAGAGAAAGAAAGGGAAGAAGAAAAAATGGAAAGGAGCAAGAAGAAAGACCAGGATTGATCATCTGATTTTACTAAGTTTTGGCAACAGAACAGTCAACGAGACACTATTCCCAAGAGTGAATTCAAAAAGATAAGCACCTGAAAACATTCTTGATTAAACTATGCACTTTCAGCTGCCGGGAGATTAATCAGCTAAGACAAAAGGAAATTTTCTACCTTAATAAAGAAAGAAAACAAACCCAAGAATAGCTGCCATGGCTTGAGGACAGTATCACATATATAAAGCTGCTTTTTAAGAAAAGGTGCTGCCTGCCCTGTCGAGGCAAGACACTCTGGCAGGAGCCTGTGACATCATACCAGCCTGTAAGTCGGGCGTGGCCATGCCAGTGCTGCACACACTAGGGAACACTGGGACCTGCCAGGCACCCCTCCCTTCAGAGAGACTGTCACACACCGCTTCTCCCTCAGGCTTCACAGACACTGTGACCTTCCTCCAACCACCTGCCTCTTTACAAAGCTTGGAGAGAGCATTTTCCTCATTGATATAAACAGCAGTAACAAAACAAAACATGTACGCAATCCAATACAGAAAGCAAGTATTAAAATCAAGATTTCATTTCATTGAAATAAAAAATAACAACAAAAACCTCCAGATACCCTTTGGATAACATGTTTCATTGTGCCCAAGTGGAAAATGTATTGGCTTGAAGGCAGCTCTACACGTGTGATTTACATCAAGCAAACAACCCTGGGAGAAAGAGGAGGAAAGGCCTCTTTTGACTGGGGCAAGATTCCTCTTTGTGTCAAGGAGAGTTAGGGAAGAGATGGGTTGAGGCAGAGCAGGTGACCCTGCAGCTTCATGCAGTTTGCATTGCTTTGGGGAAGCCTTTGAACTGCGAGTGGAGTTGACCAGATGCTGACAAATACCCCTTTTCTCATGTTGTGCCCACAGGGTTCTCTCCCAGCTTCCTCTGGCTTCTGGCTCCTCTTAGTCACGTTAACAACAAGGCTTTATCAGGAATGTGTCACATGGGCAAGTTCAGGTCTCTTCTCTCCTGTTAATTCTGCAGGAGTCTGGCTAACCCAGCTCTTATCTCATTTCCCCAGATCCTGATAGGATGATTTCTGGAATTCAGCTGGAGCCCATGAATAGTGAAGGTGGAACTTCTCCTTAGCACATAGGAGCCTCCTGTACCAGTACGGCCTCAGCCACAGACAGGGAGCAGGAGGCTGGCATGAACAATTGGTTTCTTTTCTACTTGAAGAAAAAAGGAACACACACACACACACACACACACACACACACACACAAACTAGCAAAGTTTTCTTCAAGGAGGAGGAGGAAGAGTAGGGGGAGGGAGAAGAAAAAGGAGGAGGAGGAGGAGGAAGAGGAGGAGGAAGAGGAGGAGGAGGAGGAGGAGGAGGAGGAGGAGGAGGAGAAACAACAGCAACTACTGCAAAACCAGACACGTAACGTGTATATCCTCTCTTCGAGCACAAGTTTTACTAAAGTATATAATCCTACAATCCAGTTAATTTCTTTGGAGAGATGTTTTATATATATACAGGTGGCATTTGGATGGAATCACAGGCTGTAAACCTGTCCACTTCTATCCCGGCTTAGGATACAGAGGAAGAACCTGTTTTACAGGCTTCCTAGCATTTTAACATGGTCAATTGCCTGGCTTTTGTATTCTGGAACATATCAAAGCATCCATACGCATATATACATACACATATATTCTATAAAATGGTGGCAGGATTTCTGATTTACCTATAGGGCTGGTTTGAATTTCCCCCAAAATATTTAGCTATAGGACAATGTATTAAGCGTATTCTTAAAGGTAAATAACTGCAGCCAATAAAAGTTGGGCCCATAAAGGGTCCCATCTTCTACTAGTTTTCTGCACTGAGAATTACTACCAGTGTAATCATGGCTCCCTGCACACTAATATTTCCTCTGATACAGTATGATCAATGTTGTGGAAAAACATTTATTATATTTCTTCTAGCTACTTAAAGGCATTACTGAATTATGGGCATCGCAAAATGAATCCACTGTGCATTTTTTCTTTATGTGACGTTTTTACAATCTTCATTTTCTGCTTTGCAGCCACTGAGCTATAGAGATCCACACTTCGTCCCTCTTACAACTGCCACTGTGGCCACCTTCTCCTTTCTGCTTTATTACGCCTGAGAAGTACTTCATATGATAACCTTCCCTTTCTCTCTGGGCTGGACCCTTATTGGCAGGGAAGACGTAATGAAAGGAATTAAATAATCAGTGTTGTTCAAGATACTTCTTAATCCCCTTAACAAAGGTTATGGAGTTTCGGCTGAGAAAAAGGATGAGGGGCGGAGACGGTATTTTACAGAATGGTTCCGGAAGACATGAGAGACTTCAAGTGGTCGTGCACTGTGAGGTTTTGACATTTAACAATTTTATTAACGTCTTTACTTATTATTCACCTTAATCTGCAGGGTCTGCAGCCAGGAATGAGTGTGTCCAGCTAACAGCCCGTGTCTCAGGCCCTGCCAGGGGATGAATCAATTAGCAGGAGAAACCATGATGCAAACGTCTGGGGTCACATGGGAGGTTGTTTGCCTTTTTGATAGAGAAAGCACACCATAAATAACATCACACCTCAGGAAATCATTCCGGGAGGCCCAGATGCTGGCAGGACTGCTGCCGGGACAGAGGGAATCGTTGGCTCCTTGTGTGTATTCCCCCATCCCAGTCAATGGAAGATTTGTAGTAAAATCAAAATATTTTAAAGGAGGACAGTGTGTGGTAACAGAGGCATGTTTAGCCATTTTTTTTTTTTTAGTACCAGAACCCATGATTTATGACCTACAGTTACAGCCAACTTTATTACAAAAATGACTTCACCCATAATAACCTTATTCAGGGCTCCTTGGAGAATGATGTAGTACCCCAAAGCATTATAATCTAACAAATATTCACAAACAATTCCCACTGCTGTCCCTTCCCCCACCCACTCGGAGCCAGGTGTCCGCCTTCACCTGCTGGATGAATGAAGGCCTGGGCAAGGTTCTATGGTCTTTCTGTGGATTTTCGAGGCAGGATGATTAAAATCGCCCAGAACAGAGGCTGTCGCTGAGCGTTTAGCCTCATCTTCGCTGTCCTGTGCCCTGGGGCACAGCAAACAGGACCCACACACCTTCTCTCCTCCCTGCACATTCCTGTCTCCCTCCCCCCTTCCCTCCCCCACCAAGAGCTCAGACACCCAGCATCTGGGGGCAGCTTCATGAAGTCCCCTCCTTTTTTAATTGCCATGGTAACAGACAGCTGCATTAAAATGGCCAGGGCTGGGTGTCCAAGCAAGGTCCCGTGGGTGTGCCAGGATCTAGGAACTGGTCCTCCATCTTATTAAACTCAGGTGTCAGTCCCTAGCAGTTGTGTTAAATTTACACCCTCCAAGTGGGTTAGCAGGATTACATGTCCATTTGCATTAAAACAGGTTTCTGTCATTAAACTGCCATACAATAAGCTTCCTTGGGACAAATTAATGAGCTCTAAATATCATCAAGTAGAAGTTCACTTCACCAAGACAGCCACCGTGGGGTTGAGGGGGTGGCTGCTCATTGTCCTCACCCAAGAGAACCATAAGTGCCAGCTAAAGAAGGGTCCCATCCTGCTTCTCCACAGCAAGATGAGTGTCAGGATTTAGAGCACTCTGGGGAGCTGGGAGTTTTCCTCTCCCCAAGCCCTAGAGCTCATTGCTTCCTATTCCTTATTCTAGATGTGCTGTTAGCATTGACCTTGTCTGCTGAAAATCGCTGAACAACCATTGGCTTCTATGCCATTGTCTCAGCTTCATTTTTCTTATCTTGTTTTCTGTCTGTCTTTGGGGACCATCTATCTGCATATAGTGTGGCCTGTGAACAGCATGCATACAAACACAGTACCTGGTGTAGCCACAGTGTGTGTCTCTGCTCTAAAACGCCCTCCTGAGTATTTGTTAGTGGACCATTTGGCCCATCAGTTGCAGGGCCTATGCTCTGGGATGCTGGTCCTTCTAGATGCTGCTTTCCCAGCTATCTAGAAGATTTTTTAAGTGAAATTTATTTGTATGTGTGTGTATGTGAACACAGGCACACATAGCCATGTACCATGGCACATTTGTGGAGGTCAAAAGACAGCTTTGAGAAGTTGGTTCTTTATGTGGATCCTGGGAATTGAACTCAGCTTGCTTCATTTGGCAGCAGGCACCTTTGATTACTTAGCCATCTTGCAATTCCCTAGGAAAGGCTTCTATTAAGGCTGCATTCACCCCATTCACAAGCATAGCCAATGCTTGCCATCACTAATGCATAATGGGTGCAAGTAGAAATTATCCACAAATAACCAATAAATAAAGCCCCAAGTCTTCTCTTATGTAGAAGAGGTAAGATAGGCTACTAGATGGACTTTCTCATCACACTATGATCTCATTACTGTGTAGCCTTAACAGGGGACAGTAATGTATGATTGAGACACTGCTATATTTAGGAATGACAAGATGGGCATTATTAATAGCTTAATTGACATTAAGGCAATTACCCCTACCCTTATTACAGTTTGTAGAATTACTCAGAAAATATTGGCTGAGGCCTTTCTTTCCCTAGAGCTACCCAAGGATACAGCATTTTATTTCATGCCAGATCTCAGCTTTGACATTAGATACTTAGCCATAGAATGATTCCAGTAAATCATTATAAATGCATTATAATAAAGATGTTATGAGCTATCAGATATTAACCCCCAACCCCTAAAGAGAGATAAATAGTTCAGTTGCATGATTCCCACTTTTGTTTCATAAGAAATAAGCTTTTGCAAAGAGCAACTGACTAATGAATTATAAAATGGTGTGTTGAGCTCAGATAATTAAACAATGCATTTTAGTGTCTAGTGCAAGATGAACACTAAATCATACACAGATAAAAAAGGGAGGGAGATCTAAACCCAGGCCCAACTCCTAGTCTCAAATACAGTTAAGGTTGGCCTATAATGCAGAAGTGCTTCAGACCTTTTCTCACCAAATAGAAGATCAAGATACAAATGGATAAACTCAGCCAAGAGACAGAACAAGAATTCTGGAGCTGTTAATTTCAGATAAGCCTACAAGGCTATTTTAAAGGAGATTTTACAGGGAGATTACCTTTTTATCCCTCAAAGTGCTAATGGGCCAAAAGTGTAAGAACCTAGAAGTTTCTAAGTTTCCTCATACTTTACAACTTTTCCCTTTAATCTCTGAACTCAGAGTAAAGCCTATTAGTGGAGATTTCAGAGGATGAGGGTAAAAACCATGGTGTGTTGGCGGTTGTCGTGGCCTTGAAGCAGGCACTGAACACAGTTGTGTAGGTGGGAGACCAGTATGAGTTCCAACTGCTATGTGCCCAACAAGGACATTTTTCTCTTGGCCACCCAGGTTGGTCTGTTAGACATGTGTTTTAGTCACCAGCCTCTCAGAAGACAAGCTTCATATTTCTAAGAACTTGAAGTTAGAATGAAAAGTGGCCTCAGATTTTGCAGGGGCAGTGACTGACTACCCGTGCTAGTGGACAGGCTTCTGTAGAATCCTGGTCCATGGTGAATGACTCCGCCATTTCCTGTGCTCTAGCTATTCTGGACACCACAACCTGATCCTCCCTTCACATCCCAACCACTGAGGTTTAACTGGTCTACCCATGGCATCATGTAGACATAAAGAAGTTGGGCCACATGAAGGCCTATTCATGCAAAATAATTATTGCAAAGTAAGCCCGCTGCTATATGCTATCTCCTTTTATTTTATTAACTCGTTTTTTCTTATCCTATGTCTTTCCTTACTCTTTCTCTTCACATCTACCCCCTACCCCCAACACACACTACTCCCCCACACACTACCCCCACACATTACCACCACACACTATCCCCCCACCCCACCCCCCCACACTACCCCACCATGCCATTTATAAATCTGCAACATGAGAAATTCTGCCAAATTTACTCAGGCATTCCTCATTGGGTCTTGTACAGGGTAGTTTGTGGTACACATCCTATGAATGGTACCCAACCTAAGCAACATTAATCATTACAGCTACTAGTAACAGTTAATGTCTTCTAACTGCTAGTATAAGCCAGGCAGTGTGTTAAGTATCGTGGGCTTGTCAAATTTTCACAAGCGTGTGAGGCCAGTACTGTTTTAATCTTCATCTAATGGGAAATTAAAGCTTAAAGATGTTAAGTAACTTGCTGAAGGTCATACGAGCTCAAACGGGAAAAGCCAAGCAAAGTACCCAGAGTCAGCCTGGATTTGGAGTCTTGAGTTTTTCAGACTGATTTTTCTCAGCTTTATCTTCTTTTAGACTGGTCTTACTGAGCCATGAGCACGTGCTCACTCTTAGCTGGAATGCCCTTAGGACCTGATCTTTGGGGTTCCAGAAAGTCTAAAGGTATAACCTAGTTCACAATTGCCCCAAAGTTGCTTATTTTAAAAATTTCTGGGACTTTATGTAAAACCAACATACAGTTAATTTCATTTTGAGAGAACATGTCTGAGGGAGGTGGCACACCTTGCTCATGTATTCAGTTTGGAGCTGCACTGTGAATTCTTGGCACTCTGAAGGCTTGGCATCCTCCATCTACCACCCGTCACAGGGGAGAGCTAATCTCCCTGCCTTGTTCAGAAAACTGGTGTTTTCAAATGACCCCAGACTCACAAACCTCATGCCTTCCTTAACTGAAGGAGTAATTGAAGGAGAAGGAGTATTCCAACCTTGGGGATGAATTTTTTTGGCAATTTAATGTTGGCATATTATCAGATCAAAGGGCAGGTATGAGTTTGGTGAAAATATTGCCTTTGGAAATAAGGGTTCATGCAAGGGTTTTCAGTGAGGTTGTGAGGGGGTCTCTGTAGCCAAAAGACACAGAGAAGCAAGAAGGGGAGCTGACTTGAGTAGCTCCTTGCTTTAAGCTTGTCTTCGCGTGTTCCACACTTGTGCTTCAAAGCCCAGCGATGGACTTCTTTACACACAATCTTCACTTCACACGGGGTTCAGATTCTAAGTGCTGTGGATAGTCACTGCTAGTGTGCCAGAGTCGAGCACACTGTCTGTCCTTCGGGGCTTATAGCAGCTGTACTACTTGGCTCCTTTGCAGTTGGCCAAGCCAGTGATCTGTCTACTGACTTGAATGGGGCTACTGTGTGTCAAGCATGTCCACAGAAAACCCTCTAGCTCTCCCTACAGAAGTGAACTTGGCAGCAGGTGTTGAGAGGACTGAGTACTCAAGAGCTTGGATTCCTGAATGACTTGGTGGAGCTGAGTTATCTGCTGCCCCATGTTGGACATACAGCATCAGCAAGAAGTAAACTTTTTGAGACTAAGCACTGACATTTGGGGTTGTTTATTACAACCGAAAAACCCAGCCAATCCTGACTAATCCAGGAGCTGACTTTTTGTTCAGAAAATATGGACCTTCTTTCCAAGTCATAAACCGTTATTTCTTTTCCAATAGTTTTATTCACTTACTAAACATTTCAACTTTTCACCCTGTTGGCATACTCTCAGATGCCTAAAATCACCAGAAAGACCTTTAATTGTACCAAATGGTGTCTTGCCGTTTTAACATCTTTAAGTATAGTTACCATACACTAGGTAGAAGAACAAAAAAGAACAAGGTTGGTCTTTTCAGTATGAAAGGGAGAGGAAATGTGAAGAAGAAAGAAAATAAGATAGAAAAGAATTTCTTTAAAAAATGTAGGTGGGAAAAGTAGAGAAAAGAGCAACACAGCCGGGCGTTGGTGGCGCACGCCTTTAATCCCAGCACTCGGGAGGCAGAGGCAGAGGCAGGCGGATCTCTGTGAGTTCGAGGCCAGCCTGGTCTCCAGAGCAAGTGCTAGTATAGGTTCTAAAGCTACACAGAGAAACCCTGTCTCAAAAACCAAAAAAAAGAAAAAGAAAAGAAAAGAAAAGAAAGAAAGAAAGAAAGAAAGAAAGAAAGAAAGAAAGAAAGAAAGAAAGAAAGAAAGAAAAGAACAACACAAAACACAGGCATTTTTTTTCTTTTGTAATGAGCTGTAGCCAGCTACTTGCAGGTAGTTTACACTACTGGTGGCAGTTCTTAGCATCTTTGATCTTCCACGGATACATCCAACTTGCCATAGCACTCAAGAAATGTTGGCTGAAATGGTAAACAAATGTCCCATGTTTACAGTGCTGGAAGCCTATAGAGCTAAATGGTCTGTTGCTATGAATGTGTACTTCATCACACATTGAGAAGCAGCACAGAAAGGGGGGAAAGAGCTAGAAAGAAGTGTGTTTGAATAGCTCCTCATAATCTTTAAACCCAAGTCCTTGAAAGGAGCAACTATGAGGTCAGAGCAATAATTCTTTGTCCTAGAAACAGGACATCGCTGATAACTCAGGGCAGTCCATTTTGAAAACGCTCATCAAATAAGCTGGTTAGAAATGCCCTTGTTGTGTTTGCTTCTGGCTGGGCAGAATGGAGGGTACAGTCACCATGGACGTGTCTATGACCTTGAGGTGGGGAGAGGTGGAAGAAGGAGAGCTAAAAGCAATTTGCTGAATAACTATTTTTCAACACTTTACTTGGACAGAGGAATGCAAATGCGCCATAGGGTTGAAAAGGAAGAGCTGTGATGAACTCACTGGATAATGCACCTGGGAACCCTTAGTAGATTATTCAGCTGGTCACAGGATAATTCCCCTTATCTGAGATCTTCGAAACACCTGTGGTCCAGCTGCTCCCACCCCCCTGCTCAAGGATTCTCACAGGCAAAGCAAATAGGACCCAGAAGGAAGCTGAACCTTTCTCTAGTGGAAAGCACATATCCAGGTTTCCAGTCTGAGAGACTTATTGGTACATGATGACATGTCTGCATGGGTGTGCATGCAGCCTGCAGAGCTCACATGCCCAGCACTTGACATGAAAATGCAAAACAAAGAATGAGCTGTCAGCTGCTGTGTACTAGCTGCATGAGGATAGCTGCAGCATAGACCAGACAGGAGACATGAGCCGCATAGTGAACCAATCTTGCGTCACATAGAAACACAGCAGAGGCGGTGGTCCATCCAAGCATGCTCCAGTTTGAAAGAAATAAAAATCTTTTGGCTTGAGCCTCTCTTGGGGACAAAGGCTAAACTTCCTGGTTTAAATCCATCATTTTCTATCTGCCACAGCAAACTACATTCCTCTCTCATTGTTTACCAGAAGAATAAATAATCTCTTACTACCCTAGCTTGAATACTCAAACCATGAGCTTTGTTTACATTTCCAACCTGGCGTCTTGTCCATGCTGACATGGGATGCCCCAAGTTACGCAGTGTAATTCTTCAGTCTCTTAGAAGAAATGGAAAAATGTCCCCCTGACCTCCCCAGTGCAGGAACAGAGAAACAAGCAGTAAAGGGAAGCAGTGGGGAGAGAATGAGATGCCCTTGACTTTGAATTCCCAGCCTAGGTAAAGACAGAATCATAGTACAAACCATGAAGAACAGTGCACAGTTCTCACGAGGTTGCCTTAATTCCCCATTTACAGCAAAGCATCTCAGGTGCTTTCTGTCTTCTCACTAACAAACAAGGAGTCCAAATAGAAAGAATTACCACCTTCAAATTTTCCTTGCAACAACTGGAAGTTTTAACTCCAGAATCTACACTATTTCACTAGTATAATCTACACCTGTAAAGGGAAAAAATGGGGGTTTCTCATTGACTTTCCCTAAATCTTTTGTTGATATCCAAACATTTCTGATTGTCTAAACCTAGAGATCACAAAGATACTGTTTTCTGACATAATGTTTAATTTCTAACATTGCTATCCATTCATAGGAACAATCTCTGTGCTTTCTAGATAGTTCACTACAGAAATATTTCTACACCAACTGGAGACCCATCCAGGTATAGTTTTTTCAAACATCAGAAGCCAATGTCAAATAGGATGGCCTTGACTCTGTCTCTGCCAGGCCAAGGTGGGAGTAGCATTTCCTCAGTTCAAATGCTGACCTGTAGACATGGTCTGGTGAGAAGGGAGGGAGTGGGAGTCAGAAACTCCAAGCTAAGTACTAATTGTGTGGCTGACCCAGTCGGTGACATCAGAGGGACTTACTCTACCTTGGGGCAATTTCCACAAAGGCGGAGAAAGGCTGCAGAGAAAACAGCTCTCTGCAAATTCTCTGCAAAGTGCATCATGTTCTAGCAGCCAGATGCTACAGTCATTAAGGAAGCAAAAGGAGCCATCTTCCTCAATGGGTGCTGGGTCACTGAAGCACCCACCCACACTGGCTGGATGTCACAACCCCGCCATCAGAGACATAAACCTTCCATGCAAATGGCTCAAGTCCACTTTATACCTTTTAAGTAACATACGTTTTGTAGTTATGAATAGTTTATTCATCTGATCACCCATGAGTGAAGGGCATTTCCATCTCCCACATCTTTAATGGCAAATAATTAATGATGTGTTGGAAATTAACAACAATTAACAGTGTGTGTGAACAACTGCAGAAGGTCACAGACTCTGAGGAGATGTAGTGTTTAGCTTCTTGACTGGAATCTCACCATTTCAACAATAACAGTGCTTGGGAAATACCTTGCTGTTACCACAACTTTCAAAATGGAAAAATATCACCTCTGGCTCCAGTAGATGTTACATCATTTCTCTGATGGACCATGATGATTCTGAAGCCTTCTTCCAGCACAGAGAAAATCATTACTTCAGGTCATGTGTTCAAAGGCTTCTTTTCTAAGAATAACCCTGTTAACAATCGATAAATGGGACATCCTGAAACTGAGAAGCTCTGTAAGTCAAAGGACATAGTCAGCAAGACAAAACGGCAGCGCACAGACTGGGAAAAGATATTCACCAACCCCACATCTGACAGAGGGCTAATCTCCAAAATATACAAAGAACTCAAGAAGCTAGTCTCCAAAACACCAAACAATCCAATTAAAAAATGGGTACAGAACTAAATAGACAATTCTCAATAGAGGAATCTAAAATGGTTGAAAGACACATAAGAAAGTGTTCAACATCCTTAGCCATCAGGGAAATGCAAATCAAAACAACTCTGAGATACCATCTTACTCCTGTCAGAATGGCCAAAATCAAAAACACCAATGACAGTTTATGCTGGAGAGGATGTGGAGAAAGGGGAACACTCCTCCACTGCTGGTGGGAGTGCCAACTTGTACAGCCACTTTGGAAATCAGTATGGTGACTCCTCAAGAAAATGGGAATGAGTCTACCACAAGATCCAGTAATTCTCCTCTTAGGCATATACCCAAAAGAAGCACATTCATACAACAAGGACATCTGTTCAACGATGTTCATGGCAGCACTATTTGTAATAGCCAGAAACTGCAAGCAGCCTAGATGCCCCTCAACCAAAGAATGGATAGAGAAAATGTGGTACATTTACACAATGGAATACTACTCAGTGGGAAAAAAATGGAATCTTGAAATCTGCAGGAAAATGAATGGAACTCGAAAAAACCATTCTGAGCAAGGCAACCCAATCACAAAAAGACAAACATGATATGTACTCACTCATATGTGGATTTTAGACGAGTAAAGGATTACCAGCCTACAATCCACACTGCCAGAGAAACTAGCAAACAAGGAAGATCCTAAAAGAGACAAACATTGTCCCCTGAGAAGGGGAAAGGGTCAAGATCCCCTGAGCAAATTGAGAGAATGGGAAGAGGGGGTAGTGAGCTATGAGAATAAGAAGGGAAGAAAAGGAAGGACGCAGAGGTCATGAGGGAGCAGAAAGTTTGAGTCAGGTGTAGATTAGAAGAAAGGATATGTGATAGGTAGGGTTTTAGTTGGGGGGGGGTGGTAGGGGAGGAAGGGAGGAAGAATGGAACTGGGATTGTCATGTAATTCAATTTTTTCTCTAATTCAAATAAAAAAGTGATTAAAAAAAGAATAACCCTGTTAATAAAAGGGGGGAAGCAGATACCGGCTCCTTTTTTAAGTTTATTACTTTTGCTAAACAAGCAAAACACATTTTAGTTTAGTATTAAGGAGGATACCCTGGAATGAAGAAGAAATTTGTCACTTAGCCATAAGATAAATATTTTAGTCTACAGAGTCTGGTGGATTTCTGAAGTTGACTCTTATTTTGAATAAGATGTAAATATATAACAATTATGAAAAATATTTGTGTATGTGTATATCATAGTTTTGTGTTTAACTATGTGATGATTTTTGCAGGGACTGTTGTAGATGAGTGAATTAATAAATAAATTGTCCTTAACTTATCAGTATGATAGATGGAGTACCATAGAACATTACTACCAAGTGTGGCTTTCATCAGTCTTGCTGCATGAAATTTTTCTCACATCAATATCTCAAGTATATCACGGTGTTGAAAATAAAGCCAGAAAAGTAAGTCAGATCCAAATATACAAACTGATGATCTAATCAAGGATATCCACCAAGGGTAACCTGCTATAAAATGTGAATAGGATAGATATATTCTGCTTCCACCCACAAAGTAATTACAATTATAATTACATTACCTGTAATTATAAACATAATTAATTATATTCCTGCAGTGCTTTAGAGCTTACAAAGTACATTCACATTCATTAATTATTTAACCTTGTCAGTATCTTATGATGCAGGCTTAGCAAAACCCCCACAGAACAAAGCCCAGGGTTTCCCGCAGCGGAGTCCATACCTATTGCTTCCAGGTGGCCATTTCCTCCTTTCTCTCCTGTGATTACTTCCTTACACCAAGCTGAAGCTGAAAATGAAAAAAGAGCCAGGTTCCCAAAACAGTGAATCTTCTGGCTCTTATGTCAAGCAACATCCCGAACAACAAAAACATGAGTTTAAGGATGCACTAGGAATTTGTGAGGAAGGGACACCAGTCACAATGATCTTGAGGCTCTGATTTAGTTCAGATAGGAGGAAACAGTGAGCAGGTCCCTGGCTTCAGCCTATGTATTCACAACTAGAAATAGTTCATGTAGTGACAGCTCTTGCAAATCTAGTAAACGCAGAGTTCTGGGAATGCAGAGTGTACCAAATATCCACATCTGATGGGCAATAAGAAGGAACCATCATGAGAAGACCTAGACGTTGGCTTTTGTATCTCAAGGAGATCCATGCACACGCCTGCCTACCTTTCAAGGCTCTCCAACACATTACCTTGTACCAGATTGCATATCTATCACAGTCTCTCTTGGGTTGTCCCATTTTGCCTTAATAGTCTAAATAACACCCTCTACCCCTACTGAGATATCTCATTTGTATAGCTCTAGACAACAGTTGATACATTCAAACCCCACCTTGCCTTCATGTCCAGCCCAGTGCCCATCCTCTCCAGCTATAAAGAATGACAGACTTTGGCCTGTGGAAACTGCAGTCTTCTTGGCAGAGGATTTTTGTACTCCAATAACTGCAGTAGAAGCTGTGCAATTCAGTGCCTTGAATGGTGCTGCCAAAAGTCTGGGCCAGCATATCAGCATCGCCCCAACACTAGTTAGATATACAGATTCTTGAGAGTCATTTGCTTTCAGGAAAATCTTCTAAAGAAATGAAAGTGTCAGGGGTGGCTCTTTGAGCATCAGAAGAGTAAGATACCCAGAGAAGAAGACTGACATCTGTACAGAGGTCCACATCCCAGAAAGTCCAAGTACTGGTCTAGAACAGCCATTGCCTGGGATAGGTGGGGAAGGGTGGCCAGAAGTCAGTTTTGAATATCAGTCATAGCTCACACTGACCAAGTACCTGTAGTGGATGTGTAGACCTAGCACCTTGGTTTGCAGAAATGTGCGCCAACTCCTAGTATTTTTATTTCTGTGGTGCTGGGAATTGAATCTAGGACCAAACACACCCTAGACAAGCACTTCACCTCTTAGCTACATCCCTAGGCTCATAAAGTCTTCCATTTCCTATTCCTGCCCCTCTGCTGAGGAGAACATGTTCATCATTTGTGGTCATTTACAGACAGTGAAAGGAGAACTTAGAGAAAGAGAATGAACTAAGTTTCCACAGCAAGGAGACTGCTGCTTGAATTTTAAACTTAGTCACACCATGATTCCAGCTTGAGTTTAGTTGGATGTGGGGCCTGAATGGGAATGGAGACAAGCTTGTCAACCACAATCCAGGAGAGAGATCCTGAGAGCAGAGATTAGAACCAGAGCAATAGGATCAAAGAGGAAAGATGGGATCCAGACACTGTAGGGGTCAGAGGAGCAGCACTGGATGCTACAAGATGGGAGGAGGGCAAAGGAACTGCTGGGGTCAAAAGGTGCTCTTGGAGCTTGTTCCAGGAGGAAGATTGTTGTTAACCAAAGCATGCAACAATGAGAACAAACACACAAGCCTCTTCTTCATATTGTGCATCAAGGGTCAGCCTACAAACTCTACATAGATGTTTAATTTTTACAACAGTCTTCAGAAGCCACAACCATTATGTATCCATTTACAGCTGAGATAATTGCAGTCCAAAAAGGCTTAGCAATGGGTACTGGGAGATGTCTCAGTCTTGATAACATGCTTGCCTGAGTTTAGTCCTCAGAATCCATGGAAAAGAGCTGGGAATGGCAATGCTTGCTTGTAGCCCAAAGCTGAGGAAATAGCAACAAGAAGACCTTGGGGGGGTTCCTGAACTAACAAGCCTATCCTGATTGGTGATATTCAAGACACCGAGAGTCTCATTTTCCAAAAAGCAAGATAGATGGCACCTTCAGAATGGCACCTAAGGTTGTTCTTTGACCTCCACATACATGCACACACATGAGTTGTAGTGACTTTCCTGGAACCACATAATACAGTTAGCCCTGGTCTACTGTGGCTATGAAACAGTACTTACAACTCAGTAACCTGGATATTTGTTCCTACTGTTCCTAGTTCCAATAGGTTCTTCTAAACCCAGAAGCAAACAGAATACAGCCAAGGAGAGTAGAAGGTTCATTAATACAGTAGTTTTGAATTTTTCCATATATAAGAATTCCCTGTAGAGCTCCACACACTACCAATGATGGAACCCAAGTCAGGAATTAGGATTCATTTGGTATGGGATAAAGCCTGTGCCAGCAGCACTAATGGCTTCTTTTTTGTTTGTTTGTTGTTAGAGCTTTCCATGTGTTTAGTGAGGACCTCCCTAGGTCTACTAAATAAACCAACTGACAGTCATTTATTGCTCTTCTCCTAAGTGACATGATGCTACTATATCATGACAAGATGCTACCACAGGCCTCAGAGTTAATACCTTCCAGGGTTTGTGAGGAACTAAGGGAAAAGACAGAAGCCATATTAAGAGCTGAGCAGAGGTGGTGAATTCAGTCACCAGCCCTGAATAAATCCTGAAAGTCTTCTAGGAGAGACAGGGGGACTCTGACTCAAGTACAGTGCTGGTATTAAATAAGGCAGATGAGGAACCCTCTGGAGACTGCTGTGCAGAACGCATCTCCACTTCAGAGGTCAATTGGTGTAGACCAATTTGTCATTCTGTACCGCCCATCTCTGCAACAGGAGCTTTGAGTGGCTTATGGATCCAGGCCCAGGTTAGGCCCTGGCGCCTACTCTTCTGTCAGTGGGGCACATCTTTTTCTTGGCCAATGGGAAGAGAAGGAAAATTTTTCAGCAGCTGCTGAATCCCAGTGTCTTTATTTGAACTTTGCCAGAACAAGCAAGTTAGTGGTATTTATGGCTTAAAAGAATTTCCATTTGTTAAGTTTATCTTCTTGTTAAAAACCAGTCATTCCCTACCCCAAACAACCAAAGACAATAAATCAAAGCTTAAGGGGCAAAGACTTATCTCTACAAATAGGACCCATAGAGTTGCCAACATACTAATTTTTAGTATCAAGTATCATAAAAGGTTAAGTGACTGGGGCAGGGGTGAGTTTCCTTCACCCAGGGATACAGAAGGCATGAGAATGAGCCCAGATGTTCTCCTGGATATGGCAGGAACTTCGAGGCTAGCATTTCCCAGTGAGTTCCAGCACCATGTCATGGCTCTGCCTACATAAAGACCCCCACTCCTACTATTGCTGTACCCAGCTGATTTTGCCAGTTCCTGATCCAATCTGGTTCCTTTCCTCTTTCACAGAAACAATGGTGTCAAAATAAGTTTGTCTCCTTTATGCACCCTGAACAGATTTAGAGTTCTACCATGCCATCAAATGATGACAGGAGAGTTTGATGGAAGCCAACTGGTGTCATAAGTGCTAAGATTATATGGAATCAGAAAAAGGGCTGCTTACTGCCCAAATGTCTCCTTTTCCAATGAAACTATGTGACCTTCTCACCACGCCGTGCTCAAGTACAGTAGCAGGGACAGGGTCAGACAATAGCCTTCCACCCTAACACCCACCTGGCTTCCACACTTATCCCATTGCATTTTAGGAGTGTCACCTTCCCACTGCTCAAAGTCATCTTATTCATAGGTGCAACAGAAGGAGCCTGTGGAAGTGCAATGCCTTTTGTCACTCTCTGTGCCCACTGATCAAGTTACCACATGGTTGGAAAAAAATATTTTTTTTTCTGGAGAATATCTCAATATTTTTCCTTAAAAAAATCTACAGTTATTTTTTTATTCATGAGCATTGCCTAGTCTCAGAACAACTTTTTTTTCTCTTTCAGAAAATAAAATGTTATTGACAATAGACAAATTTGAAGAAAAACATATCCCTTCGTGCTTTCTCAACTATTAATGTTAACGACAGACTAAGTTGTTAGTAGTATTTTTTTTCGGTTTCTCAGAAGTTCATCAATTTCTTTTCCCTCTTAACTATACTTTTATTCCTATTTTTCTAATCTTATTCCATTCTAATCAAAGTATATGATCTTTTTAAATTTTAATTCCTTAAATATGTCGGGATTTCTTATATGGGATATATCTCCATATATTTAGCACACAGCTCTCCCTATATGCATTAAATGAGGTTTACAGTTTTGTTACCTGTATGTTTTGTATTCATATTTTCTTTTTACTTCATCTTTTTTCAGAGATAGTTTTCTGTTTTAATGTAGTATATTTTTATTAATTTCTTTGAATCTTTACACTTTCTTCCAAGTATTTTTAATTATACTCACTCCCCTCTTCTCTCTATTATCCCCCAGGCCCCACCTCTCCTAACTAGAGCATCTCTTAAATGTACTTTATCTTTGAAATTTAAGCACCACAGCTCAACCCACTTTATGTCATGTATTCTGTACCACATAGAAAGATTTCCAGTAACATATAATAGACACACACACACACAAGCATAAAATTAAAAGCACACAAATCATGCTCATGAAATTTCTGTGTTCTCCAGCACTATGGGCATATGGGGCTGTGAGCCACCAGTGTAAGAAATGGCCGCCTTGTTGTCTGTGGTGGTGAGGAGTGATGAGAGGAAAGGGGCTGTCATCAGCAGGTCTCCTCTAGAGGAAGCCAAATGTTAGCTCACAACTTCTTTCATAAGAAAGCTTACAGGCTCCAAAGCTAAAGGGAAAAGCTCCACTATTCTGTTCCCTGAGAAAATTTCTCCCCCTTTCTTGAGAAATTTAAAATATATAAAAGTTTAAACAAATCCTCATAGTCATACTTTCAAGAATTAACAGCTATTAACACCCGGTCAGATGATCCTCCATTTTTTAAAAATGATTTATTTGTTTTTATTTTATGTGCATTTGTGTTGTGGCTGTATGTATGTCTGTATGAGGGTGTTGAATCCCCTAGAACTAGAATTACAGACCATTGTAAGCTGCCATAGGGTGCTGGGAATCGAACTTGGGTCCTCTGGAAGAGCAGAGCCGTCTTAACCACAGAGCCATCTCTACAGCCCCGAACCTCCATTTTTTAAATGATGTATTGTAGGTCCAAACTCAACCACTTTTAATTGGGTCCACTCCCCACTGGTAAGGCAAATTGTTTTCAAGAGTTGAATGCTTTCAACTCATCAAATATGTGGCTTTTTCATATTTGTGTGTGTGCCACAAATAATACATAGTACTGGTTCTATATGTGTTTTATGACTTAACTAAATGGCATCATCTGTTAGAGTTTATTCAGTTTTCCCCTCTTTATTAACATTGGGGTTTTGGCAATCTATCCTGGTTGATTGTTTTGGTCTTACTCTTCCCCTCCCTCCCTCCTCCCTCCCACCTTCCTCCCTCCCTCCCTCCCTCTCTCCCTACCTCCCTTCTTTCCTCCCCTCTCTCTTCACAGTACTGGGAATTGAAACTTACTCAAACCGTAGGCAAGCATTCTACCACTGACCTGTGTCCTCAGCCCTCGTTTATTGATTGTCTTGAGGCAGGGCCTGACTAAGTTGCCTTAACTGGCCTTGAACTCACTTTGTAGTTCAGGTGGGCCCTGAACTTAAAATCCTTCTTCTGCAGCTTCCCAAAAGGCTGAGACCACACCTAACTCCTGGATGAATTATAGACATCTAGCTCGTCACTTTTCTTTGTGTGTGAGTCACATTTATAATATCTACTGCTGTATATTTAGATTCTCCTTGGGTTATTTTTCTTTCTCTCTGTAACAAACAATCCTGTAATGGTCTCTTCGTATACACACACACACACACATAAACACACACACATGTGAGTGTGCACACTCACTTGCAGACACACAGGGGGGTCTGTATAAAATAACCCAAGCAGTAGAGTCTATGGACCTAAGGCATACAGAGTTTTATTTTTCTGAGGTATTGGCAATTTTTTTTCAATTTTCCAATTATAGTTCAGCATAGAAGGATGGGAACATTCTCCTCACACGATGTCCACAGTAGGGCATTTTTAGTTGATAATTCCCCCCCACACCAATTAAATGGTTAAAAATATTGGAGATTGAAGGAATCTACCAGTAGGTAAAGTGTTTACTTTATAATATGAGGACCTGAGTTTCCATCTTCAGCAGCCACATAAAAGCCAGGTTCTGGGGTATGCATCTGTCACCCCAGCATTGAGGAGATCCAGGTTCACTACATAGCCAATCTGGCCCAACAGTGAATTCTAGACTGGCTGTCTCAAAACCAAGGTAGTGAGCAGCATAGAAAGATACCAGATGTTAGTCTCTGGCCTCCACATGTAAGTACATAGCATACCTCATGCATATTCATATACACATACACAATTAATAATAGCAATAATAATAATAGGGTTGGAATTTGGCTCAGTGGTAGAAGTTTTTCCTGGCACAGGTGGTGAGGCCCTGGATTCATTCCTCACTACAAAAACAAATAAACACAATCCCTGTAAACATTGGTTTTATTTTTCATTTCCCCAGCACAGCTTTTTTGACATAGTGATTCTCTTTTATCACAACTTTTCATCATTTTTCTATTGGACTATTTGTGTTTTAGTATCTATTTGCAAGAATTCTATGCATACCTTAGATGTTAATCTTTTTAAAAATATATACATTGCAGGTAAATCTTCTTGTTTTTGCAATAATTACACACAGTATAAAGAGCAAAGTGACAAGCATGTCCCTCATGTCTATTTCCCCCTGCCCCATTTGGTTTCTCTTCTTGGAGAAAACACAAGCAAACAAAAAAACAAACAAAAAAACAAAAACAATGGTCTAGTGTATGCTCCCAAAGTTCTCCATGTGTATAAGAGTAGTTTCCACATTCCCCTATAACTCCTGTTAATAAATTTAAAAGACAGCATACCAGACATTTGCTCTTCATTGTGCTTCCTCTACTTAAATGTGCCTGAAATGTAATTCTGTATCAGTTATACACAGCCATGTTTTTGTGTGCACATGTGTGTGAGTATTCATGTGTGTGGGTGCATGTGCATGTGTTATTCCACCTTGTTTTTGAGATGAGGACTCTCACTGGGTCCCGGGGTTCACAGATTCAGCTAGGCTGGCTGGCCAGCGAGCCTCAGCCATTTAACTGTCCCCATTTCCCCCATGCTGGCATTCTAAGCATGTGCCAAATGAGTGACTGGACTCAGACTTAGCCCTCATGTTTATGCTATAAGTATGTCATTGGCTGAGCTATCTCCCTACTACCATGGAACTATTTATTTATTTTTTTGACTGTATGGCCACTTTTTAAAGTTATAATCTAGAACATGCTTGGACAGTTCCTTAGTAACCAGAAAATTAGATTTGGTTGCTTCCAATTTTCTGTTATTAAAAATTGTGTTTTAGCAACTATTCATACTATTTCATACGTGTGCCAATGTCTCTAGAAGAAATTCTTAAAAATGGAAGAACCACATTAGAGACTGTTAGTCTTTTTGAAACTGTGTGTTGTCAAACCATGTTCTCTAGAGGTTGTCCCAAATGCATTCCTACCAACAATGTATGTACCACTTCCCTTTCTAAAAATTAGTGTAATAATAACAGGTAACATTGAAACCATATTTGCTATGTGCCAAGCATTGTTTTTAATCTACTGCTTGCATCAGTAAAATAAAATATTGTGAACTTAGATGCAGCCTTCACCCAGTTCCAGTAACTAAGGGCATAAGCTGCATTGATAGAAACTTGCACTCTGCCTTTTCCATGCAGCTGCTGGTTCCTGTAAAGCAAGTACCAGACACTGTAAAATTTCATTCACAAATATGTGAGCAGTGCCTCTGCAATACCATGAATTAAGAACAAAAAACAACAGAATCTCATTATGATTCCTTCAACATTGACAATGATTTTTTTCATTTTACATTTATATCCTAGCCACTCTACAGTCAAACTTCTCTAACACCATGATCGACAACACTCTTTTCACACTCCGTTTCTCTGGGTCAGAGACTAAACAAGGGCTATGTGTTTCTTTCAGCTGCTACAGCTCTCATTCTTTAGTCCTATTAGTTCCCATTCTTTTTTTTCTCACCATTTACTTATTAAAGAAAAAAGAACCAGTTGCCCTTTTCAGCTGTATTTTATCTTTCTTGGTAGTAGGTTTAGGAGTTTGTTTCAGCTTCAATGTTTTCCACAAAAACTAAATTTTACTGTATCAAATTCCAGTCCCTTTTACTCTATAGAGCGTGAGGTTTGTGTCTTTTTAAAAATAAAAGTCTTTCATACACAAAATATTTATGTATTTCTTTCCATATGTTTAGAATTACCTTATTTACATTTTGGTCTTTAATGGCCTGGAATTTATGTTTGCATATGGCAAAAGATAAGGATCTCATTTTTTTCACAATGGACTAGGTCCATTTTCTGCCTTTTTGTTTATTCATGATTTGCATCTCTGACACAAACTACATTTTAGTGTCTGTGTGGATCTGTTTCCAGGTCTGTCTGATTAGTCTATATATCTGGTCTCACTCTCACACCACATTGTTTCAATAACTCCAGCTTCTTGATATGTCAGGCCATTGTTAAGACAAATTTGTTTTGTTTTAGGTTTTCTTTTAAGAGCAATAAAATCAGACTACCCAGAGCCCTCCCAAGTCCAAACAAGAGTGGACATTTGGCAGACTAGGAACTGGGGTGGGAGTCTGTGTTGTCCTGCTAGATAAAGTTTAAAGGCTAGATTTCCTTTGTTTAGAAAAGTTTTATGAAGTTCTTTCTTCTATAAGCACAGTGTCCATGGTGTCATTTCAGGTCATGGGAGTTGGTTTTGGTTTTTTGGTTTTTTTTTTTCCTTTCTCCTCTTCTCTTCCTCCATCCTGCTCCATATGGGTTGGGGTAGATAGACTCGGGAATCCAGAGCACAGAAAATTTGGGTTTCCAGTTGGAGGACCCAGAAGTGGGAGGGGGGTCAAATCACAAGTCATGGAACTCTTATTATGTGTTGTCTTGCTGACTTATAAATTCAGCAATTTAAATTCCTCAAAGAGCCAATATCGGAGTAATTCATCAGATACTCGAAGTTTCGATAATGTTTGCAGTGTGGGAAGGATGGCAGCAGAGTGTCCTGATCTGCACTCAGATGAACAGAAATGTTCTTGCTCCAAGGGAGGGAGTATGCAGAGCCTAAACAGAGACCACTTTCAATCCCTGGAGACCTCCCTGTAAGAACCACTACCCAATGCCAACAGCACATCCCTCACAACAAGCCTCCAAAGGTCTTTGTACAGCTTCATAGGGCTAACTAAACAACATGTTCATGTGGAACTCCAGAACCAAGGAAAATGCACTCCTCAGACATGAATACAGGATAGAGAATAACATTTGAAATGCGGTTTGATTAACTGGAGTTACCTTATCCAGGGGATTATGCTTACTCTGGAGCTATATGTTGCCAAATAAAAAGCTCAGAGCCAAGTAGAGGATACCTCCCTATGAATTGTTGGTCAGAAGTGTTCCAGAACCCCACACAAAAAAAAAAAAAAAATACAGGATATTGGCATTCGTCTTGGTTGCTCACCAGAACTTGATGGTAAGAACCTATTGCTGAAGACACCATGCATACTGGTCACAGAACATGAAACAATCAAGACAGTGTCCTTCCTATTGGGTAGTTTTCTTGGTACTGGAAGGTGTTATGTAAGATGCTGGGGTGGGCAGGGAGAGTCATCAACAGTCCTTCCCAGATGTGAACTCTGCAAACTACAATAATGACCAACATGGCAGGATACGCCCATGGGTACAATAATGGCATAAGTGTTATAGAGTAGCCAACCAGTTTGTAATTGTTATTAAGGTCTATTCTACAAGGTAAAACACATGTACTAAAAATCTGGCCATATATATATATATGGGGGAAGGCAAACAAGTGGAGAAAAATGGGGCATTATGATAGAGGACAAGCTGCTATATGGGTAGGCTTCCTGAGAAGGGACTCTTAGTCACAATGTAAGGCAGTCATAAAGGCTGGCTACATGAAGATAATGAAGAAGGAAGTTCCAGGCAGAGAAGAGAGCGGGTCATAGCCCTGGAGGGGGCAAAAACTTGACAGGGCCAAGGAAATGAAAGGGAGTCCAAAGCCAAGCCTGTTGAAACCAAGCAAGAGTGCAGAAGGCAAGAGACTGATGAAGGCCTCATATAGGTCAAGGTGCTTTGCCCCATTTTCATTTGCAAAGTCCAAACAGGAAGTTTTTGATAGCTTTAACAGAAAGAGTAAAATGGTCTGCTTTGCATTTCATAAAACAACCACAACAAAAACTCTCCATTTGTTGTGTGGAGAATAGATAAGAGAGAGGATGTTAAGTGAGAACATGGTGAATGGTGAGAGATTGCTTGGACTAGGGGAGGGAGGGGAAGAGAAAGATGGACTGATTCAAGTGTTGTAGGAAGTGGAGATGACTAAGCCTGTCAGCAGACTTTACTGAGAAGGCAAGGGAAACTGGGAAATTCCAGGGGACCCTGAGGTTCTTCCTGTAAGAGATATAGAAGTGTCTTTCACCAATACAGGAGAAATAGGGAATAGAGAGAGGGCACAAATTGGAAGTGGAAATCGACCCATCTGGGCCAGCCAAGGTACAAGGATGAGCCTGAAACTCTGGAGATGCTTGCACTGGCGATTCTAAGTCGGGAGTTGCCAGATAAAAATCAATGCCCATGGAGAAAAATAAAATCACGAGGAAAGAGTCTGGAAATGGGCCAGAGGGACAAGGACCCAATGCTGAGAAGCTTGTATTTGAGGAATGACAAAGAGCAAGTCATTCCTGGTTTGGTCCAGGGAGAAAAAGAGAAGCAAGGTATATTGCTCTAGAATTCATAAGAGCACCTGTGTTTGGCAGGTTGGAAGTGCTGGCTTTATTGGGTTTTCAGTGCTGGAGAAAAAACCCAGGGCTTTGTGCATGCCAAGCAAGAGCTCTACCATTAAGCTACTAACCCAATGCATACACTGATGGGATTCTTGAGGGATAGGAAGAAGTCAGCCAAGGAAAACCCACCTGGGATTCTAGGTTCTGGCTATCAGCATCTCAGAAGTCTACATATGGTGATTGCAATAGCAACTCAAGTGGTGACTGTTCAGGTGAATTTGCAAGTCAAAAGACCAGTGCTGGCCCTCTGAGGTTTATGGGAAATTCTAACTTTGAGGCAAACTCCCATGGGGAGGTCAAGAACCCAGTGGCTTACCACATCACTCTTCTAGCTCCTTGATGGCTATCATGAGGCTACACACTTGTTTCTGGTAGTACACACTAGCACAACATGTTTCCTTCAAACACTACTCAAAACTGGCATCATATCTTTTCAATACCATTTTTCATAATCTAATAAAATATAAAAAATTGTTCATGTACTCTAACCTGGCATTTTTACTTCCCTGTCTCTCCGGGCTAAGATAAGTGTTCAGTGATATCCCAGAAAAGTATTGTTTGTGATAGTAAAAGTCGAGAACTGTTTAGACGGGTGCCTTTAAAGTGAAGGGAAGTATTAAAGCATGGCATATGAATTCTGCTACTAGGGGCAAAATGTGTTCTTTCTGAAATGTGCACATCTGAAAAGGTAATTGTGACATACTGCATGGCTATCGTCCACCACGAACTTTGTTCTCTCCATGCCCTGGCAAGGCAGTTCAAGATTCAGGCTTTAGCCATCCCATGCTTTCTACTAGGGTCCCTGAATATGAAGGTCAAGACTATTCTTGAGAGCTTGTTTAGAGGTTCTAGCAAGGGAGCACAGCTATATCCTTGACCAAAGACTGGTCGTCTTCTATTCAGGGAAGGTCGTCCTTTTCGACAGAGCACGCAGCTTCGGTAGGGACGCACGTAGAGCACATGGAGCCATGAGGGAGAAAGGAGACACCCACCTAGCCGCCAGATCAGCTGAATCAACCCTGGCAATCAATGGGGTGACAGATGTCACAGTCTGATTACCCTCAAATCCAACTATTCTTATTTCTATAGTCAGAGACATTGTTAAACATCTAATTACATCATTTTTTCTATTACCCTTGGACTGAAGACCAAGGTCCTTATGAAGAACAGTGAAAGCCTGCACCATCTGGTCAACCACTGACTGACCCCACCCCTCTCATATCATTTGGTCTGCTTCTCCCTCTGGCTCCAATAACACTGCCAAATTTGTGTTCCTTGAGTCTCACTGTTTTTTTTTTTTCTACCACAAAACTTATAAATTTTTCTGTCATCATTCTTCAAATATCTCAGATACCACATTTTGAAGGGAGACTTCCTGATTGCCCAGGCTATATCTGCCTGCTATTTTGCTTCTCACCATTGTGCACATGCCTTTGTTGGTCTGTCTCATTGTATGTATTCACGTATGAACTGTGTAATAAATATGTAAGTAATAACCTATGCCAGTCAAACCCAAAGCCATTGAGGAAGAGACTGTCCTGTTTATGACTTTAGAATCTATCACAACACTCAGGGAATAGTGGACATACACAAAATGCTCACCAAGTGAGTAAGGCTGTAACTCTATCTTCCACACAGTAGGACAATAGTTACACTGAATCGAGTTGGAAATGGGGATTCCTGTTTGTCTCGTTAATTTTGATGAATAGTGTATGTGACTTTCAGATTTAATCTGTGAGGAAAAAGAGGAATCTGAGCTGAGTGTGTGGTACAGAGGCAGAAAGATAGCCTCTGTTAAAGGCCAGTCTGGTCTACATGGTGAGTTCTAGGCCGGCCCAGGTGACATAGAGAGACCTTGTTTAAAAATAAATAAACATAGTGTATTCCTTTTTCTCCATCTAAGCCATGGATAAATTCTATAAACTTTATCTCAGAACCACATCCCAAATCCATTCTTCTTCATCTCCACTACCACCACCTTTTCTGAACCACCACCAGCTTTTCTCTGGGCTATTTGAGTAGCCTCCCCATTGGCCCCTGCCTCCACCTACCTTCCAATGTAGTCATTTCCCAAGAGGTAAACAATACAACCCTTGAAACAAATTACATCCTGTCAACATCGCCCGCACACACTTTAAGCCCACCCCTTCTCAACATACCTAGGAACACAACTGGAATATAGTTCAAATTTCTTTCCCTGGTCTTTTCTGAGAAGCCTCTGACGTAAGTACAGTCTTCTCAGAAAATGTCTCTGCCTCTGATGTGTTCTTCACATATCTCAACCTTCTCCCACCCCAGGGTCTGTCCTGGCTGGCATCTTTGCTGACAGGAGTTTTTACACACCAGCCATCTAATCCAAATGAATCACCCAGTCATCACATCACTCCACGGTAATTCTCAACCTATTTTCCTTGAGTATTTCAAGTGGCTTGTTAGCACTGAGTCCCTAAGACACGGTGAGTAATTTTCTATTGAATGAATAGCTGCCTTCCTTAATCCATTGCAAAGTGGCTTCCAGCCCTGTTACCTCACTGAAGGGACTTTCAGAGGTCTATTTAGTCCCATTCTCTTGCTCCACTTTCCCTACCGCATCCTCCTGAACCTTCTTCCTTCCTTCTGTGATGCCCTCTTGTTCTCTGACTGACAACTCTTTCTCTTCCCTTCACAATAGGCTCCTCCCATTCTCACTCATCCTCCCTGGTTTAATTCTTCCTGCCTCAGAAGTACCATCTCTCCAGAGACCACCAACAGAATCTGTTTCTTGCCTACCTGCACCTCTTATCCCAGCTTTCCATTCGTGTTTAAAATGTTCTCAAATTCCACACAGCAATCCTCCTTCCTTTCCAACTAGTTTTTGGTGAGGAAAAGTTTTCTTTAAATCTGAAGTCTATGCTTCATCCACACCCAGGCCCAGGAACTGGCTTAAGTTAACCTTGTTTTCTCTTCGTCTCAAGAAAGAAAATAATCATCTTGGCCTTTTGAGTCCACCCTGTGTTTTTGGACTCAGTAATTTCTCCATTTGCATTCTTAGTTCCTATGCTTTTTCCTCACAATAATTCAAAGTGTCCTTACTCCATAAATGTCTCTCATAATTCCAAAGCCATCGAATCACAGAGCAGTAAAGTGGAAAGATTTTTTGAGGTCATCTCCATCTTTTTTTTCTTTCTTTTTTTTTTTTTTTTTTTTTTTTTTTTTTGAGGCAGGATCTCACTATGCAGCCCTGGCTGGCTTGAAACCTCCTGTGTGAACAAAGCTGGCCTCAAACTCACAGAGATCCACCTGCCTCTGCCTACCAAATGCTGGGATTAAAGGCGGGTGCCACCGCTGCCAGGCACCAAGCTCATTTGTGAAAACAGTCTCAGAAGCAAGTGGAATTTGTTCAGTGTCACAGTTTAGCATTCGCTTTGCAATCTCCAGGCTTCCTTCCATGCTCTTTCTTGTCTCCAAAATGTCCTCTCCAGAGTTCTTTCCTGACTGACATGGTGTTTTTTCAGTCATGCTCACACCTGAAATGGCTCTACTAGTCTCTGCCTCAAATAGCCTCAAGAGCTTCCAGGCTCCCCTTCAAGCAGGACACCTGCTCACTCTTCCTAGATGCACTGCTCTCAGATTGGAGCTCAGATCCTCAGCCTGGCAGCTAAATTCTAGTTTGCATAAGCTGACATCTCACTGTTAGCTGCAGAGATCAGAGGGAAGATGAATTAAAAATAATAGTGTTGGAAGAAAAAATAAGATCAATACAAAGTAAAGGCTTCTAATTATTAAAGCTGCCATTTAACAGCACGATTCTTCTTAGGAAAGGTGAGCTTCCTGTGAGTCTAGTGGTCAGGAATAACAGTCTAGATAGTACTTCAAAGAAATTCTGGGAAGAGCGCTTCCCTGTCGTAGAGGTGAGCAGAAGCAGTTAACCTTGGATTCCTTAGAGGTCTTAGCTACAGCGCTCAGCATCTTCTCTCAGTTCAGAGGGTCAGCTTCTCAACTCCCAGCCCCTGCTTCCCCATAGGATCAAGCATTCTCTCATTTGAAACACATTTCCCTTTATTCTCTATTAAATGGTATATTATTGGTTTCCAAAAAGAATTCCTTAGTCAAGGGTGGTATTCTTTATTTTATTTTGCAACTGGGGCCAGAAGTTTTTATCCATCTCTACCTTTCTTTTTTAAAAAAGTATTTTAGATCATTATTATTTTACCTGTATTAGTGTTTTATCTGCATATACATCTATGTGCATGTGCATGCCCAGTGCCCATGGAGGCCAGAACTAGAGGTGCAGACCGTTATGAGCCACCACGTGGATACTGGGAATCAAAAACCCCAGTCCTCAGGAAGAGCAGCCTGTGTTCTTAATCTCTAAGCCATAGCTCCAGCCCCAGAATCTTTTTTATTTTAAACATCTTGATTTCTTAGCTACACTGTATGAATCCTGATAATGAGTTGTTTTCCATCCTTATAGTACATGGACATCTTGCTTTCGCTTTGAGAACACGAGCCACCTCATATCTCGTTTGCTCATTCCCATCCACACAATGTCAAGAATAAAGAAGACAACAGACACTTGTTGATAGTCATGAAACAAGTTCTGTATTGATTGTGGCCATTTCATCAAGCAGTGGTATACGGGAAGCAAAAATAGATAGCAAAGGGTGGGCACTGAGAAAAGGAGACTAAGAGAAAATGTGAATCTCTCAATGAAACAGGGAGGTGAGAAGCCCTGGGTACCTCCTTGAAGTGAAGAGACATGAGATGAATTAGAAAAGTTGCCCCAATATTTCCCCCAAGTGATATAATACGTGATGAAAAGCTTGTAGCACATTATTGTTGTACCTTTGACCTATGATTTAACCCTTTGGTACAATGTCAGGATTCTCTGATTTACCTTTCTCTGCCCTTGTCTATAGGAAGGACCACCTTAAGCAAAAACAGAAGCATATCCATGGTAATTTTCAGTAGAGATACTATTTTAAAAAAGAAAATGTGTCATGGTCTCTCAATGTCTTCCTGTCATGCATCCAAGCCAGCACAGGCACAGGTCCTTGGCAAGTTGAATGAGTTTCCTTTCCTATCTCTTTTCCATCTTCCAGATAATCTCTAAAGCATGGAAAATGAGTGGACTCAGCCCAGTGCTCACTACCTTACACTCTTCTTCCTCCTGGTCATGTTGACCTGGCTTTGGAGAACCCTGCTATGACTATAACCTGTATGCTAATCAGATGATCACCTAATGTACTGTGGTCTAGTCTCCCTGGAATCTTCCAAGATCACTGATGAGTGTGGCCTACAAAGGGGGGTGTGTGCATCCCTATCAGGCCTATTCTACTGGCCTAGATCCATACTGGCTATGACATGAGTTCTTACACTCACATTGATCTCCTTTAAAAATTTCTTGAAAGTACTTCATCCTACTTTGATAGGTTTGCCATAAACCCCACCTTGTTTTTGCTAGACCAAATGGAGCATTTAGTCTTAGTGTTCTCTTCCATGTCATCTCATATCAACAATCTCAGCACATAGTTCATATCTCTATTTCATTTCCAAAAGGACTTCCGTTCCTCCTTCTGGTCTCTCCTTGATCCTGGTTGCTGTCCAGAAAGAATGCAGAGCAGACCTCAGTAGTGGACCAGTACTTTGCTTCTGTATCACCTTGGCATCAGACAGCGTCCTAAACTATTGCTCCTTTACAGAAACATTTGGATTAAATAATAGCAGTCCTCGGCCTCAGGCTTGCAAGGTGTGGTGCAACCAAACTGTACAACTCAGACTTCCCCACACATCTGACAAAGGAATCAAGAGAAGATGAGTGTTATTCAACAGCCTTTTCTGAAGGGAAAAAGAGAGAACAGATGCTCTGGGCCCATTGCATGAAGCTGACCTCCTTGAGAGGGGTTCTCCATAGAACAGGCTATCCTGACCTAACAAGGCCTTAAGAACTGATGAACTGTGTGATTCCTCTAGAAAGAAAAGTTTGCTTTGAAGTGGGTGTTCCAACTGTGTGGAACAGCAAAGCTCAGACCAGGAGTGAGTCACTGTTGGCTATGTGTGGGTGTTTCATTGATGGAAAACATGGAGTAGCACATCTGAGGTTATGATACTCACTGAAATCCCAAAGAACAGCTTCTCTGTCCATTTGGGATTGAAAGGATAAGCTATGAACTCTAAGAGGTTTAGCTGAAGGAGAAGCAACTTAGCTTATTAAAAACCCTCTCTCATTAGCACTAGCAGCGATTAATTACAAACATCTATGCTGATTTATGGACACCTGCTTAGCATCAACACACAGACCCACCCCTCCAATTACTTAGTGATACAATGTCCCATTCATTTTGTTCGGTGGAGTCAAGACTTTTCTAATTTCCTGTGGCCACCTTAGGCTCTGTGTATATCTTCCTCTTCTAAATTACCAACAGGCCTCAAACATATTTGCCTGGTTTTGAAAACAGCAGGAGGTACTGTTTGAACTTTCTAAAATACATATACATGCATGAGCGCGTCTGCACACACACACACACACACACACACACACACACACACACACAGAGAGAGAGAGAGAGAGAGAGAGAGAGAGAGAGAGAGAGAGAGAGAGAGGTCACTTGATCCAAACACAATATAATAAGATCCTTTGTATGCAAAAGTTCCCAAGACTTAACACTCAGACATGCACAACTTCTATTTTCCTTTCTACTTTAAAGCTAAATCACAATTAGATGCACTTATTATTTATAACACTATTTTGCAGCAACAAAGAAATATGAGATAAGTGATGACCAAAGTGACTTCAGAAGTCAGCCTAGGACATTATTTTCCACTATTAGTCCTTACCAATGTCAAGTGCAAAATTTAAATTAACAGGCACTTCCCTTATTGGAATGACTTCAGCACTTTTGCTGTCTTCCATTGATTTCTATTTACTTTGGCATCCACAGGCAAGAAGAATATATTTCCGTGCCTGATGAAGCCACCTACATCTTTGCTGGGGTCTGTGGAGTGTTGGGATGAAATGTTGCCATGAGTTCTTGTAAGGATTAACATAATATAAGAACACTATTTATGTGGTTCCTCTCCAAGCCTTACCTTCCCGTTAGTGTTGTGTTAGAGCCATCTCCCTGCTATATTTTCATATTAACAACTGATCTATAGGACTCAAACCTAGCAGTAAATATGCTGTCACAATCATTTTAATACTAAATGGCTTATCTGAAAATATGTCATCTGTTGGATTTTCTGGGTCGGGATAACCTTGACCCCCTTTTAGCATATGGGAAAGTCCCTAAGTCACTGTTTGAGGGAGGGAGAGGTGTGTGTGTGTGTGTGTGTGTGTGTGTGTGCTATTATTCATCAGAAACAACAATAGTAAATTTTTCTATGGTTCAAGATGGCTACAAAAGAGCCAAAATAAGTTTGGGCCCATTTCTAGGTTTAGGGTTTTTTTGTTTTTTGTTTTGTTTTGTTTTGTCTGTTCATCATAAGCAATCCATCCCAGAATTAATTCTGAGAGTTCAAAAATAAGAATAAAAGCAATCAGAAGGTACCTGCAATTAAAATCCAAAGGTGGTGTATTCCATCCATCTAACAAAGTAATGAGCAGAAGTGTAACTACCACACTTTGTTGAGCCCTAGGTCCCACATTCTGCCACTCAAAATATTTATCAGTACTCCCTAGCTTCACCTTATCAATGAAACTGAAAATAAAGAAGTTAAGCTAGTTGTTGAAAAACTAAACTCAACTTTAGAGAGATGTATAAGACATTTTCTCACTCTACTTTCAAACAAAAAATGACTTCGGTGATCCAATGTCAACCTGAACCTCTCCTTTGAGGACAAGAGGTAGAGACAGGAAGTGTCCCTTGATAGAGGAAGGACACTTAGGCTTAGAATAAAAGGGACCTGGACTCTGTCACCATCACCAGATAGATAGCTAAGTCCCAGCTTTCTCAGGAGTGTTATAAAACAAGGCACGTAAAAGCCAACCTGAAAGCTTCCTGGCTCCATCGAAGTCAATGTGGCTTTTCTTAACTTCCTGTCTAACCTTCCAGGGTCCACAGGCCTTGACAGGATACCAAAAACCTGTGTGGCTCGAAGCTGGGTGGGCAGAGGGATGTGGTAACAGAAAGGAGGCATTTAGTTCAGTTGCAGCCCAACCAGAACACCTGAGCTCGCCCTCTGGTTGCAGAGAGGGGGGTCTGAGCTGTTTTAATGACCCCAGATAGCTAGGACCTCTGTTTTATGTCTTATTGCAATTACTGGGAAGCCAGACTGGTAAGTCAAAGCACCCGTGGGGCTGTGTTGCTACTTCAGATCTGGCCAGGACAGGCGCCAGCCCAGGCCAAATTCATTTCTTTGAAACATTATGTACAAAAGCTGCTTCTTGGAAATTCTGAGTTACTCTAGAAGAATCCTAGGTACTTAATCGACACCCTCTTGAAGCATCAGCTAATGAGACTGATGGAAAAACACTGGCCAGGCCCTGGTCTAAGTGGGCATTTCCCAAGGAAAACCTCTATACAAGAAAACTCTCCTGAGGAGTCTTCTGTCATTGGGATAAGTGGTTCCCTGTATAACTGTGGTTGTTGGACATTGTTCACCCAGGCCTCAAACTGCCTCACCTCTACTGTCTTAACCACTTAGCAAACCTTTCCTAACTCCTCTTGTCTGGGGTTGGGAATATAGCCATGGGTGGTGCTGACAGCGCCTTTCTCTCATTCCCATTCTCAGTCAAGGGACAACTCAGGAGTTTTAAGTGGGTGAGTGTACAGAAAATAAGACCTGGAACTACACTGACAGGAACAACACTCTTCTCAGAACAATCACACAAAGACCTTCAGTTCACAAGGTCAGCCTCAGAAGGACAAAGGAGCTGGGAAAACACTTTTTCTAAAAGTGGACAAGAATCTTCTAGGCCCAGGTATGGTCTCTACTTACATCCTTTGACACTTTCCAGGTTAAAAAATGAATCTAAGTGTGTTTGTCACCACCTCCACGTATAGGCAGTGAGTGAATTGTGAGGGTCTTACATCCAGTTACCATTTCTTTA
Source organism: Cricetulus griseus (assembly GCF_003668045.3). Classification (NCBI taxonomy): domain Eukaryota; kingdom Metazoa; phylum Chordata; class Mammalia; order Rodentia; family Cricetidae; genus Cricetulus; species Cricetulus griseus. The sequence goes on along the minus strand of NC_048599.1, from coordinate 99,735,686 downwards.
TAAGTTCTGTTTCTAAAACCTATTCAGAAGTCATGATTGGGGATTCCAAATGTGTTTATCCATTATGCAGACATAAAGTTAGCACTTAGTTTATTTTCTTAGCTACCCATTTTTTTCTGACTCACTTGCCACACACTATTGTCAGTGGCCCTAAGTTATTACAGCTTCACTAGTCCACTGCAAGGGGTTTCTGTATTGTCCCTGCTTATAAATGAGAAAACAAAACACTGAGACACTAAGTAACTTCCACAGGGCCACACAGCAGGTGGAAGCTTTCGGAAGCTGTCTGGACATCATTTGCCAGGAAAGCACTCTGAGAGTGATCGCTTGAAGGGCCCGTTCCCATTGTCAAAGCTCCCTCTTCTCAGTTGCCTGTTGGAAGGCTCTGATTAGGAACTTGTATCCTGGGGAAATTTGCTCAGTCCCTGGAGGATGAGAAAGTTTGTAACACAGACATCTACAGATTCCCTAAAGCCAGGGAAGGAAGAGGCGGAGGCATTCCAATCTCCATGCTTCCTAGATTCTATACTTTCAGGAAGAGAAGCATTCACCGAAACAGTTCTCAGGGCAAACAAGAGCCAATAAGAAAAGCTTCCAGAGACACCAAGCAGAAGCATTCCCACAAGAACCATAAGAGCCATTGTTCCAAGCCTGAATGACTGGACACACAGAGTGTGCAAGAGCCTGAAGGGCACACCTGGGCTCCCAGCCATGTCAACAGTCAACCACTGGGGTCCTTAGATTGCAGCATCCCCCTTACACCAGGCAGCAACCAGTGGTGGGGTTTTTAAAGGGTTATCCTGCAGGTTCTTTCCTGGTTGTATACCTGTAATGTGTAACTCTTATCAGGTCTGTATGAGATATGCCATCAGTTCAACCCCAACCATGCAAGGGAAAATTGCTTTTACAACAATGAGCAGTGGGCATCTGCAGTCTTGAGCCGCTAAATTAGCCACCTGCAGTTATCAAACCAGAAGGGATAAACATGGGCAGAAAATGCAGGTGAGAGCTATTTTCACGGATAAGATGAGTTCTCTGACCCAAGAGGTGTTCAGGCATCACTTGGTCCAGATGTGACAGAGGGAATTCAAACATCCAAGTGTTTCAGCTAGATCAATGCGTTTCAGACCTAGTCATTCACCATGGTCTCCTGGGAAACTTGCAAAGAACACATCTTGCTGCACCTGGCATGTGTGGAGAGGTCCACCGGGCTGGGAACAAGACTTGAAGAATCGGCAATTCAGAGATCCCAGGTCTCTGTAGAATTGGTAATCTTTACACAGGGTGACATTTTTGATCCCTTTGTAGTCAGGAAGTGTATAATTTCCTACCAAGGTTCCAAGCCTCACCCAACACATATGCACAGGTAAAAAAAATGATATGTGTAGACAATCAGCCACTGGGGGTGGTTTTCACCCCCAACACAATGTAGTGTTTTGCACATTTGCTGATATTGCCCCCACTTCCCCCTCCCCAAAAAAAGCATGCAGAAATGAATCATTATTGAAACAATTTACTTTCGGTTAGTGCATGAATGCCTTCCCATGATGCTCTGATGCTTTGTTTGTCCTCCTATAAAAATTATTTATGACCCAAGTGTGATCTTTTAAATCAGAATACTTATTCCTGAAATCAAAGCTTGAGCATGCTAATGCAAGTAGAAACCTGGATAATTTTTCAAAGCCATGTTGAATATTCAAAAGCTGGGACTGAAGGAAAGGCGTTAACATTAATTAATATTTGAAGCAGTAAAATAAAAGCAACAGTGAAGCTAATTTTGCAGGACAATTAATCATGAGTCTTGCTAATTACACATGGGATTTTGCAAATGATTTTTTTCTCAGGTAGCAAAGTAAAAATGATAATCCACTACCCATCAAAATCATTGGCTTCTCACCAATGTCCCCAGCAAGAGCAATTAGTGGAAACAGCAGAGCCCTAGTAATTGCATGTCAAGAGAGGAGAGCAGTAGGATTTTAATTGCTCTAAATAAAGACCACTTGCTCATATGTACACCTGATTGTCCAAAACAGCTCTGCAAGCCAGAGCAAGCATGCCACCACTTCCAGGTGCCCACATAAAAATAACTCTGTGGGAGTACTGCTCTCCCAGCAACCCATGCAGTTTCTGGAAGAAAATATCAATATGCATTCACTCTCTGAACTGCAGTGTCATCACTTGACTGTAAGAACCAAAAAAAAAAAAAATCACCCACTTGGGAAAATGTGCATATTCTTTATATTTGCCAAATATTTATTGCTGACATTTTTTTGAAGAACTTTAACTATCTACAAGGTGCCAAGGGCTTCAAATTTACTGAATTTTAGGATCCCCAATAAAATGTTTTTAACAAGACATCTCAAGAGGGCATAAAATAAAAAATTACCATATTCATGAGTGTGAGCCTCTAAGATTGCAATGCTATAAACTGGATGTTTATAATTTGCTTGTGGCTTTCTTAATTAAAAACTGGTAATTAGGAACTCAAGTACTATTTTTGCACTTCATCTCCTATACTTTTCATGCCACTGCTACTTTTCAGTTTAATACATGTACACACGGATGCACACAATTGCAAATGATCAATAATATTTAACTGTGTGTCTAAAACCTAAATGATGATGGATACATTTAAATATTGCTTTCCAGGACATTATTATTCCAACGGCCACGCCATGGCTTAAACATTTAGTTTTAACATGACAGCTACCATTTCTTCCTCTTCCTAACATGCATCATTTACTCCCGTTTTTAAACGGAATTGCTGAATAGCCTTCCAAGCACTGCTCATATCCATTGTCTCCTCCAGACCCTCTGCCTACCCTTGCATGGTTAACTATACCATCCTGAAAGTTCAATCCCCAGCTCTCCCTTGCCATTAGCTTTATGGAAGGAAACAGTAACCTTAACTCACTACCATACTGTCTTTGCACTTCCAGAATGGTGTGCCTGGTTTACTGCACCAGAACCAAGAGCAGCAAGCAGGACGTGGGGAGACCTGCTTCCTGCTCAGTTGCCAGTGGATCACAGGTGTTTGTCTGGCTCCCAGAGGTGATTCGGATGCTCACACTAGGATGGTGATTCGAATGGTGGAAAGCTTTTCAGCAAAAGTCGGTCCTCAAAGTCTTATCATTCTGCAGATATTGTTTGAAAAACGGCAGCTTCTTTACCTGGCCTCCTTAGCTAATAGTTTTTGGTTATTATGTTTTAAAGGGGAAGTCCTTAAAGGTGGGTGTTCACAGAGACCTGATTTTTTTTTCCCCTTTCCTTTTATCTTTCACCAAATACCAATCAGGGACCAAAAAAAAAAAGCATGAGCCCAAATGGCTATTATTTGTTTAGAAGCATTTTATCAAGACATGAAAAAAATGTACTGTTTATTTTTTAGAAAGATTTTTAGGAGGGCCTAGAATGAAATTATGCTTCCCCTCCAAAATAAATAAATGAATAAATAAATAAAATAAATAAATCTCCACTAGACAAATGAAGTTATAGCTACATCTCAGATGGGACCAGAGGATGGATATAAGAATAAAATGTTTGACTAGAAACAATATTTTTATGGTTCATTATTTTTAGGACATACTATTATTCTGAGTTTTAGAAGAATAACATGTAGGTTTCTTGAAGTTTCTTCTTTGGGCAAGAATTCTGGAGAAGTCTGGATGTTCATTTCCAAATTTGGCTTCCCAGCTTGTCTGGCATTGCCATTAGGAGATCGCTAACATGCTATTTATATTGTCACTCATTACTGAACAAGGGGAGGGTAGGGAAGTGCTTGATCAAAGTGTATAATCTTCTAACAGAAATGTGAATAAAAGGGTGTTACAGTCATAAGGGGTTGGGTGTGACAACAGTTTCCAAACCAAGGGTCAAACCACTTCAGAGTTTTCCTAGATTATAGCTATTCATTAAGGGAACAGAGTAGAGCTGAGTGTGACCTTTGCCCCACAAAGCCCCCAGGACTTTTTGTGGTTTTCCTTAACTATAGCATCTGCAGATTTGTTGGCAATGTTTAACACCATGCAGACTTCCATTATAATAAGCAGATCTATTATACTGGCCCTTTGATGGGGTCTATAGTGCCACATCAATCAAAGGAGGCAGAGAGGATGATGAACAGGCTTCCTACCCCCTTCATCTGGGAAGGTATCCCCAGAAAAGGAATAAATTTTGTGCACACCTATCAAGTAACTAGCAAAGAAAAAGCAAGAACAAGAAACAAAATAGGGGTGCCAAACAATAACCCATTTATACTGGGCTCATTGACTCCCTTTGCTTCTTGGTCTGTGTTCCCTGGGTCCCCAGGAGGACCCACTGATAGGTTTGATTCTGTCCATGAACCCTCTGTAGCCAAAATAGCACAAACATTGTGTGTTCATACATGCTCATGTTTTTATGGGTTCAACTGTGCAGCTTTTGTGATACTCAAAGATTCGAGTCCAGATAAGGTTTAAACTATTAAAAGATGATTGCTTCAAGCTGCTCTGTTCTGCCTTCTCTTGTAAGGGACTACTTGGTAACACTGTCACTAGAGTCTAGACAAAAGAGCTCCAAATAAGCTGTACCAGCAGCCAGGAAGAAAGAAAAGAAGAAGCCATTTTCCTCCATGACTCACAGAGCTACCAGGATCCCGCAACCACCAGCACAGAACAGCTTTTGTATGAGTCTGAGTTTGGTTAATTATTACTATATCAACATTGCAAATTTTATCTGATTTCAATTGTTGAAAATGAGCTGTTACTGCGTTCTTCACATTGGGCATTTTTGGTAGCTTTATGTTCCTAACGTTTCTCAGCTAAAACATCAAATCTGCCTTCCTTCCTTTTTTAAAAAGGTATTTTTAAGTGTGTGTGTGTGTGTGTGTGTGTGTGTGTGTGTGTGTGTGTGTGTGTGTACATTATATACATCCAGGTGTCCTCTGAGGCCAGAGTATACCTGGAACTGGAGTTACAGCCTGCTGTGAGTCCTGCAAAAGTAGAAAGCACTTTTAACCACAGGGCCATCTCTCCAGTCCTCATCCTTTTTAGTGCTTCATTTTTTGAGAATGTAGCTCATTATGTAGCCTTAAATTCACCTTCAAAATCCTGTATTCCATCTCTGAGTGGTCAGACTACGGCTGTGCATTGTCATAGACTTTTAAGAGGCTGGCAAAATCAAACATAACCCATGTCCACTAAAGTAATGAAGTGGAAATTTAAAACCCCAAACCATAAAACTTCTAAAATAAAGAAGAAATGTTGTATGACACATTGAGCAGGGTTGGGAGGAGTTTTATTTCTGGATAAAAATTTAAAAGGCACAAGCAAAAAAAAAAAAAAAGAAAAACACAGTCAAACTAAATTGCATCAAACTAAAGAGTATCTGCTAACAGAAGAAACAAGAGTGAAGAGACAATGAGCAGCCTGGGAGAAAATAATATTTGAACTGTACATCTGACAAGGGGTTCTGTCCAGAACGTAAGGGAGTCGTACAATTCAACAGCCCAAAAATACCAAAACAAAAACCTATAACCCAATTTAAAAATGGGCAAATGAGCTAAACAAACACCTCTTAAGGTAAGACCCCAAGGACCCAGGATGGCTCAGTTAGTAAAATGTCTGGTATACAAGCATGGGGATTCATGTTTGGTTACTAGAATATATGTTAAAAATTAAAAAACAAAAACAAAAACAGAGTACATGTACTTGTAATCACAGTGCTTCGGAGTTGCAGGCACATAGATCCCTGGCGCTCAATGGCCTGTGAGCCCAGGTGATGAGTCCCAGACCAGAGAGGGATCCTGACTCAAAATAAAATAAAGTAGAAAGAGACTGAGGATCAACACCCAGAGATGAAAGCAGCTTCCGGTGAAGATTGTATGGTGAGAAGGGCCAGTGAGAGAGGCAGAGCACACCAAGATTTGTGGAAGAGTTCTCTCACCCTCGCTGTCTACATTCAGGACATGGCAAGTATTTGATTTGATTCTGTATTCAATAAGAAAACTCAGGATGTGGAAGCAGAAAAGAGAGAGACTATGGGGGGCGGGGGGAACCAACAAGAAAGTAAAGGAAGGAGATGAATAGGGGGGGAAGTATAATGAAAATGCCACAATAAAACCCACCACTGTATGGTAACTCAAAGTTAATAATAAAATAGAAACAAAGGAATACTTAGGTACTGCTAGGAAACATTGCCATTCAGCTGTACATCTGGTGACCTCAGATCCTTATGCTGTACTATAGTTACCACGGAAGTAGATACCAAATGGTGTTTCCTTTTTCAAAAACTTGGTGTGTTGACCCAAACCATATAAAGCCATAATGAGTCCCAAGAGACATTACTAGCCAGCAAGGGAAAAGACTGTGTGAAGTTTTGCCTGGGGCTGGGTATAGGTGTTGGGTGGTTCCAAGAAGAGAGTCAAGCCCTCTGAAGGGATGCTGAGAAATGCCTTGGTTTTCCACAGTTAGGGCCCAGGGAGGTAAGGCCTGTGTACTCTGCCACTCCCTTCCTGGGCCAACTGTGTAATATTCCAAGAGCAGGAATAGAAACCCAGTTGCCTCTTCGATAGCCAGGGCCTGGCTTTAAATGAAACAGCACTGTGTTGACAATGCTGAAAATCCACAAAGGGGAGAAGGAGAAACATCAAAGTGAGAGTTGTTTGGAAAAGGAGGCCAAATCCCGGTGTTTCAACATCCTTTGTCTCTCGACTTCTGGAAGGCTCTATCTTCAGAGCCAAGACCTCCATCCTTACCCAATAAAGGGGCTCATCCTGAGCCATGACCCCCATCTTTTCCTGCTATAATTCACTCCTCCTCCTCCTGCACCTTGAGCTAAACAGACCTGCCCTCTCCTGTCCAATGTCAACTTGTCTGTCCCTAAAGCTCTGATCACAGGAACAGTCGTTCCTCATCTTTGTTGCATTTCTGGTCCTCTTCTTTTTGACCTTTTAAACAAGTCGTTGACCCATTTTCAAACAGGGAGCTCTCAGAAGGCACAGAGAAAGGGAGAGGACCGACAGCAGGCCCATCCCCAAGAAGAAATGGCCAAGTAGCAGTGACCACAGAGGCCTCTGCCAAAAGTGGGAGAGGCCTTAAAACCCCAGAGAGAATGCCCCATCTTTAAAAACAGCCTATCATTTTCTGTTTTCTGAATATTGAATCCATTTTCATGTTTTCCTACCTCAGCCTGCCAGAAGTTACCTGGCAAATGATATCGGGACTTTCCCATGTTTTTATGGTACTGAGGAATCAAATCCAGAACACCATGGTTTGCAGGTACTGTACTCTCCAGCCCAGAGTCATCTTCATATTTGTGTAGAACTTTGCAGAGAAGCTAAATTTGTAGCCTATAATTCTTGTGATTAGTCAAAATAATAAAATTGCTCATCAAACAAACTTACAAGGACCTCAAAGCGTTTCATAACGATTGCAGTTTGAGAGGAATGAAAAGTATCTTGGCAGCCAGCACAGCATTCTTTTGGGAGAGTCAACCATTTTACAGTAGGCTAAGCTTTGAGGAGAAGAGATAAAAGCCAGAGAATCCGGGTTCACAGGTGTTAAGGTAGTGGGAGAGCTAAGCTGCTCTTCCAAGGCAAGGAGAAAGGAAAACCAAAGGGGTCCGGAAACCTGAGATAGTGACATGACACACATGTTCAGTCATGAAGTGGCTGAGCAAAGCCCGAGGCAATATGGTTTGGGGGGATGGTATTACTCCAAAGGAAACACATAACTCAACTTAGAAAAATGAATCTCAGCCTGGGAGTCACAACCCCTTTGGGGGTTGAACAGCCCTTTCACATGGGGTCACATATCAAATATCCTGCACATTAGATATTTTATATTACAATTCATAACAGTAGAAAATTACAGTTATGAAGTAGAAATGAAATAATTTTGATGATTGGGGGGTCACCACAATGTAAGGAACTGTATTAAAGGGTTACAGCATTAGGAAGGTTGAGAACCACTGGCTTAGAGCTACTGACTTTGGGTGATGTAAAATGCACCCATGTCTACAAAAGGCTCGGGTGAAGTGTACTCAACACGGGACTTGGAAAGCCTTTCTTTGGGTCAAAAGTTAAAGGAAGGATCATATCCTTTAATGTACATCAGCATCATTGGGTACAGAGTGGAGCCTCCACAATGGACGGTCAAGTGGACTCAGAAAGGGAAGCCAAAGGTGGCCTCGTGAAAGCAAGTCCTCTCCCCTGCCTACATGCCCCCCTCAAGAATACATAGAACTCCTGGGAATGACTACAAATAGTGGCCCAAACCCCTCCCTAGAAATAGGAGGAGTCTAGGTAACATCTGAGTTAGCGTGCCCAAGTTGCTGTCCATGCATACGATGGTAGGACACCTTACAAAAGGATGTATCATTTATTTTTCAAGTTATCCATAACTGCTGTATCTTACTCAAACACTGTCTCTATTTGTGAGACATCTTTAGAAGGTTTGAAACGCATGTTCAGAAACAGGACACACAAGCCAGCTTCAGTAGGTATCCATGTAGCCAGTCAGTCATCAGAGACATATTCATGATAAACACGTCTCAATAAACTATCACAGGCTCTTGCTAGACTTATTATTGTCAAAAGCACACCTGGCCTTGTTATCTCAACCTTCTCAAGCTATCTCAAGTGATGAAATGATACCATAGGACTATCACATTTTGTAGGAGAGGAACGGAAGAACACTTGAGAAGCTCACATAGCTAGTGAGCAGAGCTGGAGTTTGGCCCAGAGTCCATTTGCTACAATAGTAACACCTTTCTTTTGTACTAATCTGTTATTTCCATAACTGCAGCTGAGGCAGTCACTCTAAGTGCATTGGCCAGTGTCTGAGCATCAGCTTGGCCTGGGATCTCCCGGAGGCAGCAGGTCTTCATGGTTAAGGACAAAGAATTACAGTATTTAACTTCAAAGGCTGCCTCTGCCATTTTCTGGTCAAATTATTTAACTTCTCTAGTCCCAATTTCTCATTCATAAGTAGGAAATAATAAAAACTCAGTATAAATAACCCATTGTACTTTAGAACATGTTTTACTTTAAAATTAAGCTCTCTCTCTCTCTCTCTCTCTCTCTCTCTCTCTCTCTCTCTCTCTCTCTCTCTCACACACACACACACACACACACACACACAAAACCTAATAATCAGGAACACAAAACCTATCAGCAAAATATTTGAAATTCTAGTTAGAAGTACATAAAAAGAATAATGCATCACAACAAAATTTGGCTATCTAGGCTCATTCAGCGTTCAAAACAATTAAAATAATTCAGTGTATGTCTCAGTTACTTTTCTATAGCTGTGAAGAAGTGCCATGACCAAGACAACTCATTAAAATAAAGCATTTGATTGGACTTAACTATTTCAGAGGGCTGGAGTCCATGCTAATGGAGCAAAAGATTGGACGTGGGAAAAACTGAGAGTTCACATCTTGACTCTCAATCAGAAGACAGAGACTGAGAAACAGAAAAACAGACACACAGGGAGAGAGAGATGGAGGGACGGAGGGAGGGAGCGAGAGAGGGAGGGAGGAAGGGAGGGAGGGAGGGAGGGAGGGAGGAGGGAGGGAGGGGGAGGGAGGGAGGGAGGGAGGGAGAAAAGGAGAACATTGGGAATGGGGAAAGTCTTTTGAAACTTCAAACTCAGTACCAGTGACACACCTCCTCCAGCAAGATCACACCTCCTAATCCTTCCCAAACAGTTCTAGCAACTGGAAGCCAAGTATTCAAATATATGAGCCCATAGGGACTATTCTTATTCAAACCACCACAGAGTATTAATAGACATGAAGGAAAACCACACAGCTATTAAGAAAACTATATGTAAATAGAATATATGAAGAACTTTCAGAACTTAAAAATAAAATGAGCAAGAAAATAGGCAAAAGTTTTTAAAAGACAAATGGTTCAGATGGCATATAAGCTTAAGATAATTAGTTGTTAGAAAATGCAAATTAAAATGACTGAATACCAATGCACACCCATTCAAATGGATAAAATTTCAAAACCTGATATTGGCTAAGTTACCACAGATACGTTTCCCTTGTGGCCTATGTTTCCCAAGTTCCATTTATTACGAAGCCAGCAGTTTTGCCAAACTCTCCTACACTGGAGGTATTCTTGCCACAGAGATATTTATAGTTATTCTGGAAAATATAAAGCATTGGTATAACAGCCTTTTGCTTATATTTATGTCTTCATGCATGCTCTGCCTAGTTCAAAATAACTGAGGTGGCTTTATTTTAATTTCATTAAATAAATACTGAGTTCCTATTACATGCGAGTGGCTGGGAATGTGAAATGAAGTAATAGCCTGTTCCCAGGCAACCCAAAGACGAATAAGGCAGACAGAAAAGAGCTCAGACAGAAGCAGTGTGCTGCAAAGAGGGCCATGGAACAACAGGTACAGGCTGCACTGGAAGCCAGGATAATGGCTTCGCATCCTCCCTAGAAGCCTTAGACATTAACAGGGGCCATATGTTGCTTTTTCTTATACATTCAACCCTAAACAAACCACTTTACCACATTTCACCAAAATACAAAGTTTTCCCCCAACAATATTCAGCCTATAATTCAACTCAATGCTGATGCTATCTACCTAGAGATCCAGAGATTGAGAGCTTGATTTCATAAAACCATCCCTTGCTTCCACAGATTCTTAAACTATAGATGGAGCCCCCATATGGGTCTCTCACTGACAGGGTTGAAGTTGCTCAATAAGACCAGGACATACTGTACAAACAGGAGGGGAATTGCTTGAGAAGTCTATAGAAACCAAGTCACCAAAGGATCATCTGATGTAAAGGAGTTCATCCCAGCAGCAGGGCCATGCCAAAGCCCACTCTAGAAAGACATGTCTGGCAGACTATGAAGCATGAAACTAGATGGGGCTAGGTGCTTGGCAACAGATGGCCCAGTTCTACAGCACTCCAGGTAAGAGAAAGTGGGTAGGTAGACCTAGACAAAAGTTAGGGAGTATATTAGAGAAACAGAACCAATAGAGTATATATTAAAAGAAGATTTTTATTAGATTGGTTTACAGGATATAGTAAAAGTAGTTCAATAATGGTAATGGCTGCCTCATACCAGAAGGGCAAAGAACCTGGGAATTCTAAGTTCGTGTGACTGGAGGACACAATCTCCCACCAAAGGCCTAGAGGATTCTCGAAGGTTGTTTGGTCTTCAGTCTTTCTTCCTCTTCTCATCTGAGATGCTGATAAGAAATATTAAATACTCCCTTTATGTGCAGTGGATCTGTCTTTATAATCTCTCAATTCTCTCCCATTTTTTGTGACTTTGCTGTTATTCATTTTACTCCTCTATGTGCTACAATTTCCAAAGCATCATTATTATTTGTGTAAACAGTTATGTTCTGGATTAAAAAAAAAAGTTAAAGATTTATTTATCTTTATTTGTTATTTTCCTGATATTTTTCTTTTCTTGTCCTCGAGTGTCTGGCATGTACCTTCTTTTTTCTGTCTGGGGGACTTGTTAAACTTTTTCAAGGCCATATCCTCTGTTTTGTTTCAGAGTCTCCATATCTCTTTCACTTTGAAGGTTACCATTTACATTATCCCATTTGATGGAAGCTCCACAGGCTTCTCTGAGCAAACAGACCTATGGTACATCTTTCTGCATATAGGTCTAGATTTCAGGGTAGTGTTTAGCCCCATGACCTTGGCTTGCGGATGGGAGTCCAGAGAAAGTCATCAATTTTTATCATTCCTAGATTTTTTTCTTATTATTAGGACAGAATTGGTGACTTCTAAACTCTTTACATGCTGCAAATGAAACTGGAGGGCCCTCGGCACATCAGTTTTCACATACCCATAACCACTCCACGTAGATGAGTTCGGATGATGTCCATTGACCTATCTTTATAAAAGCTCACTGACTTCCTAATCTGTTGTCCTCATTTGGATAGCCATTCCATCCAGAGTTTTTATTCTAGTCACTGTATTTTTAATTCTAAAATACGTTTTAGTCAGATTGTTAACCCCATTATTATAATCTTTCACTTTATTCTATTTTCCAGGTCAGTTGAGGTTTTCTCCCTGCCATCCCCACCCTAGTGATTCTTTGAATTCCAAAAAAGATTAAATTCCCCTGAACATTTTTATTATTAAACTATTAAGCTCTGAGACTTGTTACATTTTATGATAGATGTTGGTGTTTTTATTTGCTAGGCAAATCAACCTGGTTTAGCTCAGGCTGCAAGTTCTAAATTGTTCTTTCAGTCTCTGTGGCTTTTTTATTAACTAAATTTTGTTCTTTCACAAGTTTTGACATTGCTTTAGCTTTTGAAGCATTTTCAGTGCTGTCCTGATCCATCCCATGCATACACCACCTGGAACTTGGACTGCATGTTTTCCAAGTATCTAGCATGCTGATTGAAATGTGATCCATGCACGCACAGCTCAGAGCAAACCCTGAAGTTTATAAATACTCTCTATAGGTGGTACCTTTCCTATGAGATCATTGTTAGTGCTTGCCCTGGGTGCTCCTAAGAACATAATTCTGTCCTCCAGCTAAACTTTAGTTATCCCAGTCTACAGTATAGCTCAGGGAATTTCCTTGAGCAAATTCTTCTAGGACCACAGCTCTGTACATTAGAGGAAAGTTAACCTCTCTGAACATGGGCTTTCATGCCTACCCTCCAACTACAAAATTACTGGAGGATTAGGGTTCAAGGAGTAGAGATTGTTTTAAAGAGAGAAATGGGTGATTGCCCCACACAGTCCCTGTTTGTTCAGAGTTCTCTCTGGTTCTACAGCCACAAGCAGAGGTTTTCTGCTGGTACTCTCTCTCTGCAGCACAGCCTATTTCTGAATTGGGGATGGCGGTGCATTGATGCCAAAGGAAAAACAGTGACACTTCAGATCCTGGTTTTATTTCTCAGTTAACTTCCCTATGCACTTTAATCTTCAAATAATTGGTGCCCACATTTTAGTCAGGCTTTGTCATTTCTCACAGTAGGAACAACAGAGTGGCATGTGACTAATTTGTCTTACTGGGAACCAGAGCTTATTGCTTAATAAACAGATAATGTCCAAGCCTCCGTTTCTTCTTGTGTAAAATGGTAGTGGCAGTGATCGCTAGAGTTTTGTGGGGAGCAAAGGTGACAATAAACATTATAATGTGTCCATCATGAGATAGCTGTGTTGTTACACTTATTAATTGGTAGTGGTGCTGAAAAAAACAAAATGACGCATAGGAAGCAGTAGAAAAAGATGAGTGAGACATAGCATCTCCCACAGTTTGAAAAGACACAAGTCTGTTATCTGTTTGATACTTAAATAGTTCATCTCTACAGAATGCAATTAGCTTTTGCTTTCTGTCTTGGAATTTTTCATCTATGTGATTGGTATGCTGAGCACCAAATGGTTATAAGTAACAATATGTTAGTGTATGATCCTCTGTGGTTAAGTGCATGGAGTCTCTTCAGTGGACACATTAACATTGTCAGAGAAGAAAAAGAGGAGCAAGGCTTGGCTGAATGTCACTGACCAGGTGCAGATGTGGAGATAACGGAGGTGAGTGTGTCATTGCCTGGATGCAGATGTGGAAGTGATGGAGGTGAGCATGTCACTGCCTGGATGCAGATGTGGAGGTGATGGAGGTGAGCATGTCACTGCCTGGATGCAGATGTGGAGGTGATGGAGGTGAGCATGTAGGTAGACACATTAACACCAGATTGTGCCCAACTCACTTCACCTGTCAGAGACATCCACATGCTAGTCTTGTTTCTTACACATTACACTTTAAAAGAAGAACAATGTTATTATTCCTTTATAATTTACATGACTCCTTATGTCATTTAACATGTTTTATAACAGTACTAATATTTTATAAACCACGAGTTCTGGTGTTGTGGGATGAATCTGAACTTTCCACTCCATACATTCTTACAGAAAGAAGTGTCTTTTCTATGACTTTTGATAATTGTTGAATTTTCCTAGAATGTAATTAGGATATCCAATTGGTTCTCTGAGCTGTATCAACACCTACATTTTCCGTCCAAGAACACCAAGCAAAGGAGGATGACATCTTTCCACTCCATCTGACTGTAGATGAATTATTTAGCAATGGGTATTACACGGTAGAATAAATAGGCATTTTTACATGATTCAGACACAATTGGGTTCAATTCTGGCTCCTCTACTTTTTATGCATTTGAACATGAGTCTTTCAACCTCAACTTCCCTGTCTATAAAAGTGGGTTAATATTATTTAGCACAAAGATCTTCCTCGGTGACTCAATGTAACATGTATTATGCACATTCTTTGTGTATAAATGAGTCTATAGAATAGTGAGGGAACTGCCCCTTTGACATCTAGGATTTACAGTTCAACGAGAAAGCCTTTGTATCAATGACTATTAATTTTTTTAACCTTTGTATTTATGAAAATCCATCATGAAGTTCAACTTCTACTGGAAAGGTACCATGAAAAGAGGAGACTTGCATACTGTCAAGGATTTCCTTACTGCTTCAGAACAGGACCACTTAGTGTTCAGTAGAAGCATAACTCTTCAAGGATGCATCCAACAGAGAAGTAGAGTTCACTACAAATAAGGGGCCATGTGCTGTCATTGGGACTTAACACCAGTCTCTGTTCCTTGAGCTCTTCCCCAAAGAGAACTACAGGAGCTTGTGACTGCTCATCGATGGGCCCTTCCATTCTGATGTTTTTGTTTATTTTTTTTGTTTTGTTTTGTTTTTGACAAATCCTCAATTTGCAAAATGCTGAGCACACCCCTTTACATCTATGATCCCTGAAAAACTCTCCCTCCTCCAGCAGCCTTTATATGTCAATATAGATTTTTTTAATGAGTGGGACTTTGGGAGCCTCTCCATGCTGGAATGCTTAACTGGCTCGATCTTGTGCAGGTTTTGTGCAACTCTCATGAGTTCTTGTGTGTCATAGCCATGTCACATCCAGAGGACAGCATTTCATGGCACTCTACCCCGTCCTCTAGCTCTTACATTCTTTCTGGCCCCTGGTCAACAGCAGCTCCTGAACCTATCTATGTCCTATCTATGGCTGAGTGCTCGCAGTCATTGTTACCAGCATGTGCAACTGTTCTGAGTCTCTGAATGGACCACACTACCCACTGCAACAGGAAGCATGTCTGGCCATGACTAGGGGCAGCACGAATCCACTGATGTAAACATAAATATTTAGAAGGCATTTTGATAACATAACCATTTAGTAAAATATTATCAAATAGTTCCCCTTTCTGCCCTATGACTTCCCTAGCAATGGGTTTGGCTATGTTTGCAATACCACTGAAGCATGAATTTACTCCTCATAGCCAATGAAGAGAGTAGTTGATTATTCCCATAACTTATTTCCACTATTGAACAAGAGGGTCCATGTTGTTTGGTTGGTTGTAATTATAACATTCAGGGTCCAGAGCTGGGTCAGACCATTGGGTCTTTTTTTTTTTTTTTTCCCAGTCACTGCGTCTTCCAGTCCTGTGAAAATCACCCAGCAAGAAGAGAGTCTTCTGGTCAGTTGAAATTGTTTTCCTCGGTGTCTCGAATCCAAAGTGTATGGTATCTTCAAGGGAAAAGTCATTGAGTTATTATGAGCAACCTCCATTTAAACATACTTTACAGTATATAAAACAATTTTCTACCTGGTGAAGAGTGGACCATGATCTCTTCAAAAAGAGCAAATGCAACCTTAAATCATTGGCTGGGTAGCCAGGGACATAAAACTTAGGTAGCAAGTGAGACGTGAATCTGAGTCCTCTGCTTATCAGTCCTAGTTTTCTGTAAGGAGAACAAGTGGACACAGCATTTCCTCAGAATATTAAGAAGAAAACAGTGCTAAAGGGACCTGGTTATAAAACACACCTTCTAGTTAGAATTTGCTGTTAACCATTTGCTTGTTAGGATGTTAAACAGGAGCAAAAAAAAAAATGGTTCAGCAGTAAAGAGTGCTTCCTGGGACACACATATCAGGTGGCTCAGCCCATCCTCCAGCTCAGGGGAATCTGATGCCCTCTTCTGGCCTGCATAGGTACTGTAGTCACACACACACACACACACACACACACACACACACACACACACACACTTCAAATTTTTTAATTTAAATATTTTAATGGCATTCTTTGTTATCAATGTGCCATTACATTACCAAGGAATTTTGATATTTAAAACGAAGTTTATCTAAAGAACACTAAAATGATAGATTTCAGACAAGTGCACAAAGGGGTGTGTGTGTGTGTGTGTGTGTGTGTGTGTGTGTAGATTCACATCCACGTGAAGGACAGAGACTGATGTTGGGTTTCTCCCTGAATCACTCTCCATCTTAATTTTTGACTTGGGATCTCTCACTGTCCCTAGTGCTCATCGATTCAGCTGGACTAAGTAGCCAGCCAGCCCTGATCTGCCCCCTGGCTCCCAAGCCCCCGTGCTGGTATTATAAGCACATGAAGCCCTGCTTGGCTTTTTACTTGGGGACTGGGGACCAAACCCAAGTTCTCATGCTGGCACAGCAAACCCTTTACCTATTGGGCAGTCTCCCTGGCCCTGCCAAGAGATGTCTCAGTATTCAGTCACTGATATTATAGATAATTTTTTGTTTTCAGTATTGAATTTATTTCATAGTATTACCTATATATTATTATTGGTAATACTATAAAAGCTTTGACTTCAGTCTGTTACAGAATATTGGGTGGGTGCTATCCAGCAAATGTTACTTTATGTCTTCATTTACTATTTTAGAAAAGAAAAGAATTATTTAATATGAATTCAAAGTTTGTATGTATATAGAAAAGGTTAAGAGTGTTGTATTGAGTAATGGAATACTGTACTAAAGGATTTACACTTCAAATCGAAATGCATTAGATGTGTTAATATGCCTAAATGCACAAAGGGAATTTAAATACGATGATTAATTCATCACCTGTTGACAAATAACATTTTATACTTAATGTTAGAGGCAAAATGTTTTCACGAAATGGCCAGTTCTAATAAATATGCCAAACATGTCTGTAAATAACAAACTAGACTGTTTCTCAGCACCTTATAACTCTCTGAATTCAATCTTCTCTAAGTACTTTGACTGCTACAGAGGAGGTTAATAGGGACACAGAGTAACCACTGTCTGCAGGAGAGAGATCCCAGGCCTGCAGATGGGTGGGCTCCCATAGTGGGATCACCCACTGCTTCCTGAAAGCTAAATTAAATCCAAAAGGAGGTCACCAAGTGTGTGTGGGAGCATTCCCAAGTAAAGCCTAATATCTTGGGCTAGGTCCTAGGTTTTTGTAATGATTTATGGGGTGCCAGTCATATTTCCCTTTTTAAAATATATATTTCACTACTAGGTGCTATTTCAAAATAATCTATTTATTTGAGAATATGGATTACCATCATCTTTTAGTTAGTAGGTAGTTAACAAATCTGATGAATGAGTAGCTACAATTTGTTTCTGGACTTTTTCTTTTGAAGCAAATACTGATGATTCACATTGTTGTGTTATGACTACTACATGACTGAGTATCCAAAGAATAAACACCACTGTCAGATGGGGTCCCAAACATGACCAATGAGAGGAAATAAATGCTCATGCAATGTGGGCAGGCTCCCTATTCCTCCATGTACAGCTCATCACACCCATTTCCAAAGATAGGATTCAGGATTGACCTGGCCCTTTCCCTTTCTGGCTTCATCGCATTAGGAGACTCAGCATCTCATTATCATGTGCCATGTTTGCTGAGGAATACCTAAAAATTTTAAAAACCAAAATTTCTATTATTGACAACCTTCAATACGAACAAGACAAGGATACACAATCTTTCATAAAGATGATGCCATGATGAAATACAATTCTCCAATATCCCCTATAAAACTAAGTCAAGAACAAATTGTGGTTCGTGTTATGCATGTTTTGTTGCCATTTGAAAACAGCCTAAGTTTTACATCTGTTTTGATAGTGTTTCTTGAACAAATGACGCATGTAGCATGGAAATCATAACACTCAAATTGCTCAGAAAGAGCTTATCTGGCAGGTTTGATCCATGCATCTTGGGATCCAGTCCTGCTTTTAATGAGTTGTGTTTCTTTAAGCCATGGTTACTTCCATTTCCTCATTTGTACAATGGGTCCTGTGTTAGCTTACAGGATTGTCATGAAGGCAGAACATTTTACACACAGACCTAATGTATGCATCCCAAGAGAGTAGCTTTTAGGTTTCCTGACCATGGTGATAAAATGAGAAACACCCAATCATGTGTGTAGAGAGATGCTAAGCAAAAGCATCTTCAGTTGGGTTTCATACAAAAAGGTTTGCTCTGAATTAAATGACTTATCAGAACAATATACCCTGCCACAAATGAGAAATGATTGCTACCCTGAACAAGAGGATAAATTTCTCTCTGTGATTTGTGCTGAAGAAGCAACATCCCATACAGACAATTTTTAAAAAGGGAAGGGAAAAAAAAGTAGTTATGCTGGACCCCCAGCATTGCCAAGGTCTCTGAAGCATTGGTAGGGAACACTTGCTGGTGCAAAGAGAAGTGGGCCCTGGCTATGGAGCCCTGCACCAAGTAGCACCACAGGAGACACGGCTGCAGAGGCCTCTCTGTCCACTTGCTTCAGGCTCCTGAACCAACAGAAACGCACAGCCTCTGCACTGTAGCTTCTCACTAGCTTGTTTATTTACCCATCAAGAGCCATAAGGACCTTTACTGCATAAAATGCCAAGTGTGGTGGTAATTGACATCAAACGATCCATGTCTACCAACAAATAAAGACTAAAGTAATAAACATAGAGAGATGAGTGTTTAATGACCTTCAACAAATTTTTATTGTAAGATCCATAACAGTTAACTATATACACTGACATCTCTGGCCTGGAGCTGTCCATGTTTTTAAAGCCAGAGGGAGAGGCCCAAATCCTGCCTTGCTACAGTGGTTCCTGCAAAGCTGGCCTGAGAGCCTCAGCCAGTGAGGCTTAACCAAAATTGCCAGATTCCTCAGACTTTCACCATGTCCAAAAAAACAGAATTCCTCCATCTTAAATACCCTGACACACACACACACACACACACACACACACACACACACACACACACACACACACACGGTGGGGGGTGGGGTCGAGGTAGCAAGCACTTACGAGATAAAATATATCCCTTTGGAGATACTTTTAGGCCATTTATAGATGTGCAGATGAAACATAAGAAATGCCTTCCCTCATTTGCAGGAAAATGGATGGAACTAGAAGAAACCATTCTGAGCGAGGTAACCCAATCACAAAAAGACAAGCATGATATGTACTCACTCATATGTGGATTTTAGACATAGAGTAAAGGATTACCAGCCTACAATCCACACTGCCAGAGAAGCTAGTAAACAAGGTGAACCCTAAGAGAGACATTCATGGTCTCCTGGAGAAGGGGAAAGGGTCAAGATCCCCTGAGCAAATTGAGAGCATGGGAAGGGGGGAGGGAGCTAGGAGAATGAGAAGGGAAGAAGAGGAAGGATGCAGAGGTCATGAGGGAGCAGAAAGCTTGAGTCAGGTGAAGAACAGAAGAAAGGATATGTGATAGGTAGGGTTTTAGTTTGGGGGGGTAGGGGAGAACGGGAGGGAGAAGGGAGCTGGGATTGGCATGTAAAACAATCTTGTTTCTAATTCAAATAAAAAGAAATCTGAAAAAAAAAGAGTCTAGTAGAATTCTACTCTAACAAAAGAAAAAAGAAAAAAAAGAAATGCCTTCCCTCAAGCTGCTTTTAGACTTCCAGAATCCCGGACTACTGGCCTTAACTTGGTCCTTACACCTGGCTATCGCCTGAATTGCAAAGTCACTTTGTTGGTATTGAGACAGCTTGAGAATGCTCCCACACATAGATTTCATTTGTTTAACAGACCATGATGACAGGAGAAAGCACTAAACACCCTGGTTGACCATCATAATCACTACAGCACAGGGGAACAAGACAGCATGTGCGTGTTCATTTCCTTCCAGGCTCATTCACGGGCTTCAGTTAGGCCCCCAGTCTCTGCAGCCGGAATTAATTTCGTGACTGTATTTGTAGCTTCACTGGGGACTCATTGACTCTCAGATTTGTAAGGATCCCAGAGTAGGAAGACTGTGGCCTTCTCTCCTCCCTAAAGCCAAAAGCAAATCTTATTCAAACCTGCAAATTTCTCATTATGTCAAGAGCAGCTTCTGAGAAAATAGGGAGATGGAGTGTAATCACACTCAGGAAGATGGTGAGTGATCACTGCTCACTAAGTTCAAGCTTATAATGGGCATTTGTGAGACTAAATAGAAAATGAACATATCTTTTCTTTGTGGTTTCCAAAATGTTACATATATATGTTACTTTAAAAAATCGGGGAGGGGGGAGATTTTAGAGTGCTGTCAGTCAACTGACAATGCTTTGAGATTAATATAGAGGGGCATCTATTCATGTGAGAAGCCAAGTCATATCTGCACCCCAAAGTGCCCAGGGTCATTTAAAAAATAACATAGGCCTGATTTAGGCTCATACTATTATGAGCCAGTTTCTTATTGTTTCCACGGGAGGATCTTTCTAAAAGTTAAATTAAACCTAGGGCAGAGGCTCAAAGCCATGGGGATCTAATCTTTGCCTGCAGAGTACAATGCACTTCTCTGGAAATTGCTCCTTCTAATGCATGATTCAAGAAGCCATGGCCATGATGAAACAGACCATTTGCTCCTAGCATAGGTATAGGAAGGATCAGGCACAGAATGCAATCTACCAACCACCCAACAAATCCCTGTAGCCTGGGTGGTGTAAGGAGGGCATGTGACCCAGCAGCTTAGTCAAGCATTTTGAGATGACAGAGTGCTTGATGCTGCAATTCTTCTCTGGCAGTGAGACTAAAGATGGCCACCAAAGAATTGCCAGCCCTCAGTCCCTACCACTGGTCTGTAGGAGAGGATGGTGTTGCCATGCACCAAGAAGAGAGGACCAGGAACAGAGAGCAGGATGGTGAGGGCATTAGTCCCTGGTCCAGGAATCTGGATGCATCATATTTCCATCACACAGACTTAATGGACACCATCACGAATGTGTTCATATTTTCTTCCAGTGTTCTCACACAGAAATCTTTATCTGATATAAAATGAGAATCAAGGATCTCAACTTTCTCCCTGGGTGTTAAGCTTCCTGCTTTATCCATCTGCTTTATCTCCATGACATCCTAAATTCTGATAACTACTTGCAGATTTCCATTCTAGTCCATTAATTTACCTCTAATTTTTATGGCCAATATCTTGTTGTTCTAATTAGTAGGTCTTCAAAGTGTGTGTTTATCTCTTACAGCATCGTTATCATGGCCATTTACCTTTTTTCTCTCAGTGATGCTATTATTATTTCAAATGAATTGTACAATTTTTTCAGGTTTCAAAAAAATACCCATGAGAATTTTGACTGCATTCAATTTTTATCTCACAATTTGATGAACATGACATTATGTGTCTTTATTTATATTTGTATACCTTTAATTTTGTCTCTATTTGCCAAACTCCTCTTTTATTTCTTGTAGTTAGGCTTTATGTATCTCTTATAATTTAGGTCTTTCACTTTTTCTTTTGGGGCAAATGTTTCCCTTTATTTTATGTGTCTGGGTATTTGAGCTGCTTGTAAGTCTATACACCATGTGTACACAGTACACAGAGTCCAGAGAAAAGGCATTAGATTCCCTGGAACTGGAGTCACAGACAGTTGCAAGCCACCATGAGAGTGCTGGAAATTGAGCCCATATCCTCCAGAAGAGCAGCCAGGGCTCTTAACCACTGAGCCACCTCTCTAGCCCAACTTTTCTTACTGTTTAGTTCTACCAACATTTATCTAATCTCATTATTAATGAGATTTCTCATTCCATCAGATTCTTTTAGTTCTAAATTTTTAAAAAGAGCCATTCAAGAAGTTGTTCTATTTTGATGACTGTTATCGCCACCCACTTTTCTGGCTCTGCTATCCATAGTAGTCTGGTTTTACAATCTCTGTCATGCTTGTGCCTCCTTTTCCTTTCCTTGTTTCATTCCTTTGACAAAAACACTGAATAATGGTAAATGTAGATATTGCTTCATTTCTTACATGTTTGCAAATTCTTTTGGCCATTGTCTTCAGATAGATTGCTTTTTATTGTTTTAAATCGGTACCATATATTCTCACTATCAGAGATTTGTGTTAAGATTGAACATTGATTTTTGTCAAATGATTTTCTGCCTCACAAGACTCACTTTTTTCTTTATTCTGTTAGTATTGCTGAGATTAGCCCTGCCTGTTTTCTTTAAGCACATTCTCTTTTAAGTTACTCTTTAAAGACTGAGTTTAATTGTAGTGTGATGACTTTAGTAGGGCAGGTATGAAGTAAGTGGATTTACTAATTGAGTGATTAGAAAACGAAATTGCAAACCACTCATCTCTGCAGTCATTCAGACTTGAAACAACTGTGGTCAGTTTGTCCTCCTCAGGAAAAAAACAAGGAAACTAAAGAATCGGATTAATTCATTTCAGAAATGATGAGTTTCAGGGATGCAATATTTTTGAGTAGTAAGTTTAGAGTAGTAAATTCCCTGTGGGAGAATGTCTTACTTCCTTCTACATACATTCTTGTACTCCTCTGTCCCATGAGGATCTAAACAAATTGGAAACAACAGTCAGAAAGTTAGCCCAATTCAACTCATGTTGGGATAGCTTGATATACTGGGTACTTTAACACCAGAAAAACAGGCCTTCTGTGCAGCCTTGGAGACAGTATTCTGCCTGTAAGTGGGCAATTTCCTGTGATGCAAGTCATGTCTACCAGACCCACCATAGAAAGTGTGTCGGTACGTTCCTTGACATCCATAGGTGGTGAATGCTTCCTTGCTACTCTATGTTCCTGCTAGGAAATCTAACAAGTGCCCCAAAGGAGGACTGCCTACCTCATCTTCTCTCAGCCTCCCGAAAAACACTAGTAAAATTTTCTAACTTAAAGCCTATAAAGAAATATGGCAACCATGCCTCTGACTGACAATCTCTAAGTTTTCACAGTCCTTCCATTCAAGAAACACTTGCTAGCTTTCAGCCTTGATTGCTTCCATTTGTTCTCTTTTACATTTTTTAAATGCTCTTGTCAAAATCCCTTGCTCCACTCTCAAAAACACTTTTTTACCTTTCAGATAGCCTTCCTCATCAGGAATGTAAGCAACCAAGAAACGCTTATACAAAATCCAATTTTCTCAGCTACCACTCCCTGAGCCACACTCTACTGAGCACCTACTGTGTGCTAAGCACCAAAGCATAAGCAAAACAATGAATAGGGATGGGAGGACCATTAAAATAAAGATGACTAAGGCCTGGGTTTTGCATGGAGAGCTTCTTCTGGGTTACCTGAGGAGCAAGCACTAGAGATATAAAATCACTTGTTTCTTCCAAATGAGAAGCTCACATTTGGGAGAACGTTATCTTCAAATACAAAATTCCAAACAGTTTGTGCTACTTGATGCTTGTATAGATCATTTTCCAAGAAAATAAAAGTGATTTATCCACATTTCCTCAGTATCTACACATCTCCTCGCTGGCCAAGAACCCTGCTTCCCTTCACACACACATCAGCCTTTTATTGACTTCAAAGGGAGCTTGTTGCATAAAGGGGGAGACTCACAAGGCTGGAATGGACACACACTGCCATTAATCTCTGAGCACTTCTCAGAGCTAGGGAGGCAGGAAGTGCTGTTATGGCCCTTTAAAAACAAAGGAATTGGACATAAAGGTTAATCAACTTTCCCAGCATCGAAGTGACTCCTAGGAGTTGCTTCAGCTCTGGTCAGACCTGGAATTTGACTACTCGTCCCAAACCCTTATCCCTGGTAGAGCCCTTAACATTGACTTAATCTCTCTGTGCTTTCCTCTTTGTAAGTAGAAAATGCACCTGTGCAGCATTGTTTTGAGGACTGAGTCCACACATACAAAATATTAAAATACTGCTTATCACTTAGAACTTTGTGTGTGTGTGTGTGTGTGTGTGTGTGTGTGTGTGTGTGTGTGTGTGTGTATTTGCTCATAATCTCTTGCAGAAATATTAGATTCAGGTCCTAGTCAATCCAGCACATGCAACCTCAAAGACAGGTCTCATACCTAAGCTCACACTGAATTAGAAATCATAGCACTAGCTCCACACTAGCGTAGCAAAGTTCGGGGGTGGGAGGGTTTCCCTCTGTCTCTCTTCTTGTAATGTCCTTCTTTTTATGACCCTGAATATCCTGACCTGAAATTTGGTTCCGCTGATATGACACATTTCCTTTGGTGTGTTTCTTCTTGTTTTATCACAGGGTCGCAAAGATGACATAGAGTCTGAGAAGGTTCATTTTACCCTAGGAAGATTACTCGGCTTCTCCCAGAGATGCTGCATACAGGTCTTCAGGGAAGAAAGAACATCTCGTTCTTATGGCTAGGCTGTAAATAATTTTTATGCTTAAATCAAATTGTCAGGTCATTCTTCACTTCCAGTTAGTTTCATGTGGGACGTATTACTATATAATCAAGATTACAGCTTTGCTTCAAAAGAATCCACACACAAAACAAAACTGGATATGATAAATCTCAATTTGCAAGAAACTTGCTTCCTGTCCCAAGCAGTTTCATCATTTGGGAATCTGTATTATAAATGTAGTGACAGGAATAGAAACAAGAGTAATTAAAAACTCTTCAAGTGTCCTACTACCCCATCCCCTCCACCACCTAGCCAGCCTTAGATTACCTTCCACTAACTAGAGACTTCAGCAAAATTCTGAATTCTCACCTAATCAGATCATTTGCCTTGCCCTTTAACAAGGCTACCTTGGCAGTATGTCACCTGAGTTGATAACAAAAGACCACAGATCAAGCTTAAATGCTATTATTAAATTTGGGTTCTTGTCCTCAAGAATCATTAGAATCACACTAATGGTGAATTCAGGTGCACTGCCCAAAGTCACACATAGTTTTAGTATTAGATCCCTGGGTCTGCTAACTTAAATGCATTTTAAGCAATGTTGTCCATTAGCACTATTGTATAAAATTACTTAAGACATGTACTCAGTTTATAGACACTGTGTGTATAAATGGTATCAAGTATATAAATGATATTATTTATATATTTAACTTGTTTAGACACCAACAAGGTCTTTGAAATATGTGTTTTGACCTGGAAATACACCCTTGTATAGGAACCATCTGCCTCACCCTCCAGGGTGAGCCTTTGACAGTTGAGATTCATGGCATCAACTATCAAAAGAGGAGGATGCTAACACACTCATATTCTCTCTCCTGGGAATCTGGCATCTGTCCCAGTGGATTTGCAAATGATACAAAGGGAACTGGAAACCTGATCAGTGGAATCGGCTGTTTTGTCGGGATCACATTACTTTGTCTAGAAAAATCAACTTTCTTCCTGCAGAAAACAATGGCCTTGTTGATGGAGACCCAGTGATGTCACAGGAAGAAGATGTGATGTCAACAGCCTATGTAAGGTGCTGGACTCTGGGGAGAGCGACAGGATGCTCCGGCAGAGGGATGGTGTTGCTAGGTGAAAAGTTGTTCTTTAACCCCTGTGGCTCCCTCCCTGATGCTACCTTCTGAGCTATCTGGTATCAACAGCTCTCACTAGCCAGATATTTGTTTTGCAATTTTTAAGTACAGGAGCACTGTTACTAGCTGTCACCACCCCCTGTCAAATAGATCTCTTGAGCTGATTTCAACTGTGTAAACATTGTATCTTTAGGCCAACATCTGTCCAGTCTACTCATTCCCACTTTGTCCCACCCTCTCTGAGATGGAATTTCTAGAGTGTGAGTACAAGATCCTGCTGTGTGGTTCTCTCTGTGGATGGACTTACTTCATTTAACATGATGTCCTCCAACCCATCTATGCCGATGGGAGTGTCAGGATTCCCTTAATTTTTAATTCTGTTGGGCATCAATGCTACATTTTCTTTACCTATTTATCTGATGGTGGACACCTACGCTGTTTCCATATCTTGACAGTTTCGAATAGTGCTGCAGTAAAGCCAGGCATGAAGGTATAAGGATGGGAATAGAACACTGAAGCTGTATAGTACTTGCCTTGAGATATCAAAAGAGGAAACTAAAGAGTATTAAGGCGGTAAATGTGAGGCCAGGATTGATAGTGCACACCTGTAATCCTAGTACTTGGTAGGTGGAGGCAGGAGGATCAGTGCTCTATGCCAGTCTGGGCTACAGAATGAGACTTGTCTCAAAAAAAAAAAAAAGAAAGAAAAGAAAAGAAAAAGAAAAAAGAAAAAAAGAAAAAAAGAAAGGGAAAGGACATGGACTTTTGAGACAGAATAAAACAACCAAGCAACCAAGGACACTGAAGCCAACCTTATTTATTTCCAGGCAGGCTCATGTGACAGGGCAAGCACCAGGTGTCATGGAAACAATCAGGATTTGTCTGGGGGTGGGGGTGGGGGGTGCAGAACTAACAGCAGCAGGAGGCCGGGGACTCACTAGCTAAAAGCTAGTCCCAAGGAACCATGGATATCAAAGTTGCAAAAGTAAAAGACTTAGGTTACTGCTGAATAATCTTTTAAGTACATTCATCACTCTCCCTCTGCCTCACTACCACCAAAAAGCCACTGGCTAGACACTTGACACTCTCAGGAGCATACAACTGCACCTAGCAGTAACTGGTGCCAACATGTGTCCCAGCACACCTCCAGCTGTGTGTTCTCTTGTACCAGGTTTTATTCAAATACTCTCTGTTTTTAACAGAGAGGAAAACTGCCAAAAAAGGGGAAAAAATGTTTAGCGATTTAGTCAACAAAGAAATATGAGCTCTCTAGAGATTCAACTCCACTCCCGTATCTTTTCCAGCCACACAAAACACAAACTGATGTTTAGGATAATAGTCCTGACAGAGAAGATCCACAACCACCAAAGAAATACTTACTTATGCTCAGACACTTCAGTTAACAGAATCTTAGGCTCGAAGCAGCTCTATTTCACCCGGTCCTGATAACAGTGCTGAGGGAGGTATTGCCTTCTTAGAGTTAGCTAATCAGATTCAAATGAAGCGATCTCAGAGATAGATCATCTAACAACAATTTTTTTTTAGATAAATTTGCTTTTCTTTCGAGTTTCACAAATCAAAAAACTAAGATACTTACAAAGAAACTACCTAATATGGGTTGAGGATGCATTCTTGAGATAACCCATTTCTTTTTTATAACTCCTTAAATTATTGAGTTACAAAGTAGAAAAAGAAGGGATGGCTATGGGGTGGGGTGGGTGCTTTTTTGTATTCCCCTAGGCTCAGATATAAATTGAATGTGATATTAAATCTATAATTTAGGTGCCAGGATACTCTTGAAATATTTGTAGCCCTTAACTATTGGCAAATCGGTACAACTAAATCAGAGGACACTGTGAAGAGACACCCCCATTTCACATGAATCAACTGAAGCTCGGATATTCAACTAAGAAGCAGAGATATCAAAGATACAACTAATTTCTTCTGGTTTTCCCCTTTTCCTGTTTATTCTATTTTGTTGCTACTCAGCTCTAATAAGATGAGTTACTCTAATATTGTATACTGATAAAAGAATCTTTTCATAAATCAAGATTAACACAAAATGCTTTTCAACATGATTGGAAATGGCTAGCTACAGTTTATGTATTCCCTACACACACACACACACACACACACACACACACACACACACACACACGTGCGCACTCGTACACCATTCTTCCTAGCATCTTTGTGAGAGGTTACTCATTGACTAACTCTTGATTGACAGATCCTTCTTGGTACTCAGTCATGGCTCCTCCATGGTGCAGCTATGTTGTCAGAGGGAAGATGGCTAGCTCTGAGAAAAGAAATGCTTCAGGAAAGGGCATATGTACAGAGGGCAGCTGTTTCCCTTCTTTCTCAGGACATCCAGGTGCCATGACTAAATTTCCTGCGTGTCAGGCCCTGAAAACGTTCTCTGACCTCAGCCAGGGGCTGGGGGTGGGAAGCACTCTTTCCTTTCAAACCTTCTTTCTTTACCCATGGTAGCCAGAAAGTCACTGCTTGCTATGTTGCCTTATAAATTATTCCTGTAGGATTTACAGCCATTTCCATGCTTCAAGTCAAACATTCTTTTAAGGCCAAACAGAGTAATTTACAGGATTTGTGTCTCTAAACTATCTTATAAATGGTTGTTCTCTGGTTCAAGGTGAATAACAGTCAGAGGCAGACTGGTATCAAAGAATACTGATTGCAATTCAATTTTATTACCTTGGAGAATTCACCCGGGGGAATCGAGCAGACTGGTTAAAAAAATCTATAGGCTGATCATCATGGGTCTGTACTGGAAGACCCTTTGAAAGCAAACACTCCAGTAAAGGTTTTGAGATTATCTCCTTTCATTGATGACCATACTTTTTTCTCCCGGAGATGCCAAGATGCCACTTTTATTAATCATACCTGCAGTCACCACAAAACAAGGGATTTGTCCCCAACCTGTAAAGCCAGATGTCTTGGATTGTGACTACAAATACTTGCTTAGATCCTGACACACCCAGCTGCCTCCCTCCATCTTTGCCATAACTACAAACACAATGTTAATACCATTCCAGCTTCTCACTTTCATTTCACTGCTATTTTAAGTTCAAGACTCACAAGAATCTAGATTTTTCTGTCTGGGCACATTTATTCTGTACAGGTCTGGACATACCCCAGTGGCCTATAGTCTTTGATTTGATGTGGAATTTGATAACACATCAATGTCATTTTCTGCCTGTTCATCTACCAAAAGACACAAACGCCTCTCCATTTCCCAGGTGTATATGCAATATTCCAAAACATTCCACTGCCTGCAGACATCCCAGGCTGGTGGTAAAATAACATGAGGAAACCTAGATGGTGAAACTCAGCTCAGGTGCTAATTTTAGACTGAAGAGCTCAACAAAGGCAAGCCAAGTTTGCATTTTCTTTCATGTCTTTAAAGCCTAGGAATTATTTAGATAAAAGTAGGCTTTATCAAAGGTTCCTCTCTCTCATAATCTCAATTGCAGACATGAGTGCCAAGCCAGTGAGCATGTGAGATTTTACCAAATGTCCACATGTGCTTTAGCAGCCAGACACCCGTGGAAAATTAAATGTGAGGGGCAGGAAATGAAGTGCAAATGGAATTGAGATGTCTGCAGTCCTGGTACTGAGAAGGCAGTCAAGCCACTACTGTGGGTAGCAAGAGCCAGTGTTAATGTAACAACTGGGAAACTTTAGACTACCTCTCAGCTCCCAAAAGAAGGCTATTGCATCCAGGTAGCTTTGGACCCCCAGGTTCATCAGTTATTCTGCTGGTTTCTATGGCGACATCCTCCTAGGTATTTGTAAGGTCACAAAGGGAAGAGCTAACCCTCTTACTCCTGGAATAACTAATGTGGTTCTGTTACTTGCTTGATGTAAATGGTCTCAAGTGACAGCAAACTGTACATATAGTCAATTACAACTGCTCAAAGGAAATGATTTGTTGTAACAGCCGCTGTTCAACCTCTGTGACATCAATGTTTCTATGGAAACAGTTGCCCATTGCACTGCTTTGAATTGAGTATTGATCAAACTAGGGCCAACACTATTTCAGAGACTTGCTACTTTACTGTGTGGCAATTTACGATAGGAACTCATAACATCACTGTATATTTCAAGCCCCAAGGAACCAATTTAGCAGACAGTTACAGTAGAATATTAACAGAGGTCAATAATGGAAGTCTGATTATAGTCCTAGAACAATTATTCAATGCTTTTGTTGTCTGCCCTTTCAACATTCCAGCAGCTATTACGGTTTTTCGAATAATAATATTCATGCCTGGAGAAAGTGCTGTATTCATTCATCTTCTATCTTAAACTTTATTTTTCATTGTTATGTTATCTATCAATAAAATTATTCAGCTATATTAACCAAGCTGTGACCCCTCAGAAGTAAATAACTATTGATCAAAGAGTAAAGATCCGCTGGTGCACAACACTGTTTTCCATTAATGATCTTATTGGCCCAGCTGATAAGAAGGCTCACTTTGAACCACAGAAGACACAAAAGTAAAGAATAATTCTATGAAAAATAGGGGCTCAATTTCCCATCCCTATTGAAGATTGAATCTTCCAGCCTTGACTGAAGGAGAAGTGAAAATAAAAGCAACACCCAACAGAATTGTTCTGTAAGCCCTGAAATAGTCCATTATTAATGTATTTTTTCAACCTTCTTTGGAAAGAGTCTTCATGAGGATTTTGTCTAACCTCTCCTCAAAGAAACAGGTTCAGAAAAGCTTAGACAGATGGAGAGAGAGAGAGAGAGAGAGAGAGAGAGAGAGAGAGAGAGATGCATAGGTATCTTATACATGTACACATATATTGGAAAAATCATAATTTATTAACGTCACTTATCTGAATGAAAATACTCAACAATTATTTCTGTCCTTAGATTGATTTTTCAGTAACTTCAGTCAACCAATGCTAGAAAATCATTTACTTCTTTCCCTTTGAGTCATGAGTCCAACAGTCTGCTGCATTGACATTGACCATGGCGTAGTTATGTCTGTGAGAATGAAGCCGAAGTTGTGAATCTTCAGAAAGCACTTGGATGACATGGCCCCATGCCTAGTAAGGGGATTGTCTGGGGATGTAACCTGTTTCAATATATGGAGAAGAGTACTAAGGTTTTTTTTAACAGTAATTGAAAATTAAGGCTTAAAGAATGATTTTTGTCAGGTAATAACAGATTTCCCTACCTGCTTGAAGGAAGCTCTTACTCATAAAAGGAAAAGGAAAAGGAAAAGGATATTCTTGCAAGTGAGGGATTGATTTCTAAAATCTTTGTCTAGATAGCTCAAAAGTAAATACAATTTGAAAAATCAGTTCAGGAAAAAAGAAAAAATCTAAAATAATTCTAAAATGTCTAAATCCCGTTCTTTTTGTCAACTAAGAATAAGTCTTTTTGGAGAAATACCATCTTTATACTCAGGTCAATGCATAAAGAAAATATCTACTGAGTGTCCACTTAATGCTAGGTACTGTTCTGAACATTGGAACACAGGTGAACAAGACTAGGTCTTGAGCCTAGTCTTATTCTAGTAGGCGATGAGAGTATTTGCCATGCTGAACAGAAAGTTCTGGAGACAAATCATACCTGTACCCATGTTTGATGTTTCTGCCAATGTCTCTTTTTACCATATTTTACTACCATTTTGCTAATGTGTTTATTTATACCTGGCTTTGCTATTAAAAAAGAATGTAAAATATGTTACAAAATGGGAGTAGAAAGAAATTATGGCATATGGAAACTAAAAATAGGAAAAATAGATAAGTCTGGGAACATAACCAAGTTAGCAAACACCAGGCATGCCAGAAGGCGCTGTATACATTCCACAGGTATACAGGCAGACATTTGCCTCTGAGTTCCTAAACAGCCAAAGCGAAGAAACAGCATCACCAGCCATGGGTCTCCATCCCATGGAGATTAAAATAAAGCAGTAACAGCACCACATTTAAAGCAGGATCACAGAGGAAGCACTGATGTTGACCCTGGAATTAATCAGAGAATTCTCCACACATCATAAGAAACCAGGGTTGATGGTGTGGGAAACAATGCCTTCCAGAACAGACTGTTTGGAAATGTATCATTGCATTCCACAGGGCTGAAACATTAAGGCTTTTTGGTGGAATTTAATAATCACAATTCTGTAGGAGAACCAAAAACCTTCCCTAAGGTATTGCTGGATATTAGTATCTCACTACTGAGAAGCCATAAAAAAAAAAATGCACGGTACTTTAGTACAGCACTGGCTGGTTTGGGGTATCAACTTGACACAAGCTAGAGTCATTAGAGGAAGGAGCCTCAGTTGAGGAAAGGCCTCCATGAGATGCCAGATGTAAGGCATTTTCTCATTTAGTGATCAATATGGAAGGGCCCCGTGCAGGGTGAGTGATGCCACTCCTAGGATGCTGGTCTTCCATTCTATGAGAAAGCAGTCTGAGCTAGACATGGAGAGCAAGCCAGTAAGCAGTTCCCCTCCATGGCCTCTGCATCAGCTCCTGCCTCTGGGATCCTGCCTTGTATAAGTTCTTGTCCTGACTTCCTTCGGTGATGAACAGCAATGCTGAAGTGTAAGCCTAATAAACCCTTTCCTCCCCAACTTGATTTTTGGTCATGGTGCTTCATCTCAGCAATAGAAATCCTAGCTAACACAAACACCCACATGGACATATCTGACTTGGAAGGATAGACCCTTCTGGTAAATCTTAAAGATCTTTCATGATGAAAGCTTTTTGCTTGGATGAAGTTCCCTTACTTTCAACTCTGTGTCATCTAATCGCATCTATAAATATCCATATACATATTTGTATGTGTGCACATGTGCAGAATTTTTAGCTCTATAAGTGGATATGAAAGGGTTTTGCACAAAATTTCAGTCTCTGACTCTCTAACTCTTTTGGCTCAGACGGCTCCTGGCTTCTCCAAACCAAGTCTTTTGTAGTTTAAAAAGAAAAAAAAAAGTGGTGCATCACTCTTGGAACCACCTATCTGAAATTTATTTAAAGGGTAAGTGGAATGGAACTGAGACACACCCTGCTTTACCTCCACCTCCCTCCAACGCCCTAAGTTGATGTCAGTTGTTAATTCACTTAGGTCAAAGTCGGAGAAAAATGACAAAATCTCATGGGTAACTGTTGGGTGGTAAAGGTCATAGCAGAAGTCACACTAAGGTTTCTTTCCTGACTTGCAAGATGGTAAAGTTGAAAGCCAAGAATTCAGGGCTGGGTTGTAGCTCAGGGGAAGAGCACTTGTCTATAAAGCTGGGTATGCAGACAGTAAGGAAATGAAACCTACAAAGCCAAGAAGGGTGGTGTTGGAGTCACATTTACAAGGGACAATCCCAAATAAACCTCCAAACCTGACTAGAGAGCAGAAAGTTTGTCCTGATTAGAGGAATCAGGAATTGCCAGGCCCTCTAATGGGGGATGTCTTTTTGTATGCTGTGAATATATGTTTCTCTTATTGGTTGATGAATAAAGCTGTTTCAACCAACAGACAAGCAGGATTTAGCCAGGTGGGAAATCCAAACAGGGACAGAGAAAGGTAGTAGGTGGAGTCAAGGAGACACCATGTAGCTGCTGAAGAAGCAAGAGTTCCGGGCATCACCAGTAAGTCAAAACCATGTGGAGATACACAGATTAATAGAAATGGGTTAATAATTAAGAGATAACTAGCTAATAAGAAGCCTGAGCCATTGGCCAAACAGTTTATAATTAATATAAGCCTCTGTGTGTTTATTGGGACTAAAGAGCAGTGGGAGTGGGCAGGACAGAAACTTCTGTCTATAGCACTCCCAATCTGTTATATAACCCAGAAGAGCTGTGCAAAAAGAGCACAGCTGTTAAATCCAAAGTTGAACGTCAAAAAGAGAAGGTCTCAATGCTGTTACAAAACCAGTAGGTGGTGTTGAGATGGTGTCACCTGTGGGGTTGAGCTTCACAGTGCCTAGATATTATCCCTCTCAAGACACGTCGTCACAGAAGCTGGTGAGCTGTGTCACAGAGCAGCACAGACCTGACCAAAAAGCTGGGGACTCAGACACCTTGCTGAAGATTAAAGCCACTCCCCAGCTCCAGGGCTATACCCTATCCATTTTGTTCTAACAACTAGAATTTATCACCACAGACTGAAGTTATGAGTTGCTTACAAAGACCCCGGTGAAACAACTCACACACACACACACACACACACACACACACACACACACACACACGCCGAGTCCTCCCTGTTCCATGTGATACTTCAAGAAACTGACTTGAATCACAAGTCTATGGTGTGGAGGCATCCGGTGTCTAAGCAATCTGAGAGTAAGAGAACTCAACGTAGTAAATAGGGAACAAGGAATGTCTTGGGTGCCATTGAACTGGGTTTCACTCCCCTCACTCCCCAAACCTTGTGTAATGATGTTCCAGAATCTACATTCATCATAAAACCAAACTGTCAAACAGATTCATCCTTACTCTGTTTCCCACCAAGGAATTTATATTTATGATTTTTAAACAATAAAATGTTTATGGTAATATTTAAATTTGGTAAGGCCTGCGACAGGCTTCCCTTGCAGTTTTGATTTTACAAAGACCAAGTGGACTTTAATGGTGGTTCTTCTGTGACCATTGATCTGACCTTCAACCCTCTTCATTCACCTTCTGAAACAATAGATAACCCCCACTAGGATTTTGTGAGGTCTGCTTTTGTTGTGCAATACTTCTAACGACAAGATTTGACAAACCTAGCTGTCCATTTGCAAAAACATGGCATGGATGTAAAGGGAATGACAGGGGAAATGGGATTAGTTCTAGAAGATCCCCCAAAACCAAACCAACAGTCACAGACCCTTTGAGGTAAGCCCACCATTTTCAGGCTCCATTTCAGCATGAAGGCAGAGATGTCAAGGGTTTTTATCACATACACTCACTCAGCGCCTACTCTGTTCTTCCTGATGATTCTGGTCACTTTCATTCATGCAAAGTCGTGTTTCTTAGCAGTCATTCTTTATCTCTTGGAAACGTGTGTTGCTTGCAGGTCTGGAATCAACTATTTTATAGAGAAGAAGACAGGTTAGGTGTCTTGGAATTACCGATGTGAAAGTAGTCATTATAGAAGGCCCTGGTATTCTTGCTTCTGATATTTTCTTTAAAAAAAAAAAAGCAAAGACTTTAAAAAAAGAGAGACTTTGCTTTTTATTTCTCAAAGCAAATTTTTAAATAAATTACTTTTTAAAAAATAAAAGGCTATTATCTTTCACTTTTGTTTCTAGTATTTGCTTATTTTTCTATTTTTATTTATTCATTGAGGATTTCATATATGTATACAATGTGTTTCAATCATATTCATTCTTCCCACTTCCCCACTCTAGCTCCTCCTAGACCACATATGCCTTACACACACACACACACACACACACACACACACACACACACACACTGCTCTCCCAACTTCACATTCTCTTTATAAAAAAAAAAATAATCTACCGAATCTAACTAGTGAAGACCAGGTTTAAATGAGTCTACCAGACCCTAGATAAATGATAATTAGGTATTTATTAGGGAAACACACAGATAAGAGTAAATAACCACCACAGTCTTCCTGCTCCAGAAAATGCAGTCTCTGCCCTTCTGATGCTCTCTGAAACCCAAGCTCAAGCCAGCCCCTCCTCTACCTCATAATGGGTCATGTCTGCACCTGAAACCACGCCCAAAGGGTGTGGCCACCACTACAAGTTCACTGGCAAGATGCCACTACAAATTAGTGGTGCCTGTATAGATGCATGGGTAAGGGGCAATTCACTGGTAAATGGCCAACTTACTAAGGTCAACACCCCTAAAGATAATGTCTACATGCTTTTTATTTTGTCTTTATTCCTTCTTTGTCCCAAAGAAGCAAACATTTGATTTTAGAAATTATTCATTGGAACACTTTGGTCCTCCACACATCCCAATGTATAAAGAATTAGCAACTGAGTAGAAAAGTTCAGACTTAAAACTAAGTAAAGGAATGTGGTTTATGGTGAGTGGGTCTGGGTGGCAGAAATGATGAACTATGTAGATAGAAACTACCCCCAGAATGACCTGACAGTAGGGCTCAGCCTTAACAACAGTCTAGAATGCTCTGGGCAACTTTTGAAATTCCTGATGCCCTGATCCCACTTAAGAACAAATTCTATAATTGTAGGACCCAGGGCAGCCAAAATTAAGAACCACAAAGAAATGTGCCCATATGGGAGTGCTTAATTTCTACTCTTAGACAGCTCACATTTTAAACCTTTCTTCCTAAAGATGCTTTTGTTGCCATAGCAGTTGGTAAAGACCAATATAGGATCCCCTTTATTAGGGGAAGGGGAGACAATTGAAGGGATGCAGTAAGTAACCATCATGCTGAAGACTGTACTAGGCACAGAGGTGGCCCAACTATTCTACAAAGTGGCCATGATCAAATGGGAGAGTACAGTTTCAGGACTTGAATACTGTTGAATTCTCAAGGTATGTGCTCTTGAACCCTGTCTGTGGTGACTCAGACTAGCCCTCCATTCCTACTGCTGCCATCTAGAGGAACAAAAGCATTTCATGAGGCAGGAATGGCTGAGCCCTTTATAAAATCAGGTTGTTTAATCTCTGTTCCAAACTGCTTCTTAAGAACATCAATACAGATACTCATTAAATACTTGTAAATACACTTGTCTATTAATATAAGAGATGTAATTCAGTATTGAAGCAAGATGTAAAGGAATTAAACACCCAAGTGAGTATTGTTCTCTCACTGGCATTATTGTTATTTAACCTATTCTTCACTTCCTCTAATCCTGACATCACTTCCTGAATCCCAGATAGATTTATTTAAACTCTGTCTTTAGCACCAACCTTCTTAGAACTCAGAATGACAGAACCACAAGGGACTCAGACACTGATTCAGGCCCTTCACCTGTAGTTCTGCACTCAGGACACTGCCATTCCAGAATCCTGGCAGTGTTTGGGCTGGGATTTACTATCCAATTGCAGAGTAACACTCTGCAACAGCAGAAATGTTTCCTCCCCTCTAGGCTTCCTGGGGTTGTTCAGTCCAAAAATTCAGAATTTAATGAAGAGACTTTTTCCCTTCATTTATTCTTTTATTCTTAAGGTGTTCACCTATGTCTGGGGTTGGCATATGTTCGAGTAACAGATGTCATACTATTCCTGGGAGTCCTGGCTGTTTTCATCTTATGGACCTATTACAAAGGCGACCTGCTTCCTCTCCTTATGGTGAACCGCTGTAACCCAGGAGTTCTGCTCTCCTTTTTGTGGTTTGGAATCATTGGTTTGTCTTCACCAGTGGCATGTGCATGTACCCTCATTGGTGATACACATTGGATTAGTTTTCCAGGAAAAAGAAAATAGCTCAAACCATTAGACAAAGCAACAAAGAAAGGAGAAGATGATCATATAGCATGAGTCAGCGTTAGCTAGAGCTTGCTGTGGGGTGTCCAGGTAGCGTGCCTAAGATAAGAATATGATCTGAAGATTCCAAGTAAATCAGTTCCTGTTACAGCACACCAGCTTCTGATCACAACCAGTCTGTCGATGTTCCAAGGAAGCCAGTTGCTGAGTCAAAAAGGTTGTGTCAAATGTCTTAGGAGCTAAATCTCTAGTACTTTTGCCAAGGCCTGAGCAGCTGGCCTCGAAGAATGCCTGAGCCTTTAACAATGGTTCTCAGAGGAGTAACGCGTGGGGGCAGCCTGGAAACTCGAGGTGGGGAGCATTTATTAAAACCATTTTAAACAAAGTCTCATTGAACATGATACTGTTACATAACTACATTTTCATACAAGTAATCACTGTACATTGCACACAGCTCTCTCTACCTCCCGCCATCCTCCTCTTTCCAGTTTTGAACCTATATATCATGTCACATATGCATGCATGTTTTCATTCATCTCAATAAAATTTAGGAACCACCAATGAGAGAAAGCATTCAATACTTGTCATCCTGAGGCTGACTAAATTATATTGCAAATGTCTCCTGTTACATGTGTCTTCCTGCAAACAGTATAACTTCCTCTTCTTTATGCCTGGAAACACTCCACTGTGTACACAAACCATGTTTTTTTTATCCAGTCCTCTGCTGCTAGACTCCCAGGAACTTAGCTCTTGTGACTAATGGTACAGTAAACAGGGATGTGTACAAGCACCTGTAATATGCCGACACGGAATCGTTTGGGTAAACAGGAATGGTATACCTGGGTCACATGGTAGATCCATTGTTAGGGTTTGGGGTGTTTTTCCTTTTGAGAAATCTTGAAATAAAATGCATTTTTATTTTTGCCATCACTGGGAATGAGAGAAGTGCCAACATGCAGTCAATAGAGGGTCAGCGGTGCCAAGCATCCTGCCAACTATAAGGCAGCTCTATTCAACGAAGACAGGTCCCACATTGATCAGAATGTTCCTGATAGGGGATGTCCTTCTGTATGCTGTGAATATATGTTTCTTTTATTGGTTGATGGATAAAGCTGTTTTGGTGAATGGACAGGCAGGATTTAGCCAGTCGGGAAATCCAATCAGGGACAGAGAAAGGTAGTAGGTAGAATAGTCGGTAAGACACCATGTAGCTACCAGGCATTCTCTGGTAAGATAAAACCACATGGAGATACACAGATTAATAGAAATGGGTTAATAATTAAGTGAGAGCTAGCCAATAAGAAGCCTGAGCCATAAGCCAAAGAGTTTATAATTAATATAAGCCTCTGTGTGTTTATTTGGGACTACAGAGCAGCAGGACCAGGTGGGACAGAAACTTTTGTCCACATATCCCCTGGAATTCAAGTGACTATAAAGACAAAAAGAATAATGAAGCCATCTTAGCCTCTTACCCATATCCACCCTATACATCACCACAAATTATGTGTTGTGTATTTCCAATAGCTACTAAATTTTCTGGAAATCCAACTACTATGATAATAGAAGGAAGCTGAGTTTTAGTTTGTTTAGAACTTGCTTTAAAAATATATTTTGCTTGTAGATATTCATCATATTGAACATGGCAGGGCCACTTCCCAGCCATGAGTCACCAATGCATCACACCTCTCTGGTCTAAATTCAAAGGTCCTGAACCTCTGAACATTCTCATTTGTCTGCAATTACCTAATTATTCAATTATAGATGTTGTGATGATTTTCAAACCTTTACATGTTGAACATTATTATAATTTAGCTATTTTCACCTTCCACTCATTCATAATGCAATTAAAGCATTATCTGAAGTTTGTATGTGTCTGTATTAAATTTTCATTTTTATAGAGGGAGCATTATTAAAATTCTTGTTTTTAAAATGGTGTGGGTGATTAACATTATGAAGATTATCTTCCAGTGTCTTGTAACAGACTATTGAACCCTGTGTGGTAAGACAGGCCAGCCTGAGACAGCTTTCCACTGGGTCTGTCTCTATAAAACACTTCTAGTTTCTGGATTTTAAAAAACCCTTGCACTTTTTTGTGTTCAATAGATAGCCCATAAAAATCAGGGGTATGCTTTTGCTACTGCTAACTCTTACTTTCCAACCAGAACATGACAACTGGACAGTTGAACTTGCATGTGTAAACACATGGCCAATTTTCATAGCACCCCATTTTTCAGTGAATGAGGCTATGTGACAAGATGAAGTAAGACCTAGATTCAAGCCCTGCTTCTTTTTCCCACAAGTCTGACCCCTGAACCATGCTAGCAAGTGGCTTTTCAAAGCCTCTTCCTCTAGTAAACACATTGTGAATGTACAGCCTTCCTTCCCATGGGTTGTGAAGATTCTATGAGGTCTCATATGTGACAAGAAATTTGTGAGCGGCAGAATGTAGCTCAATTTGATGTTTCATTGATTTTTCTTCCCTATATCCCACCCCTTTACAGGATGCCTAGGTCTCCCTATAAGAGCAACATGTGGGCTTTCAATCTCTTAGAGTGTGTCTCAAGCTGAAGCGCTCCAAACAGTCCCTACAGAAAGGCAGGAACGATTTTGCTGACTACCCAGTGTGCTGTGGGTAAGAAAACCCTCAAATGGGCCAGCTTCACGTCCCTGTATCTGCCCCATTCCATATGAGAGCTCGCCGAGAAAAGGCTGTATACTTCGAACCCTGAGCTTGTAAACTCGGGTTAACGGTCCTTAACCTGATAATCAGCAATAAATGACAAATGAGGGAACTTGACCCACGAGTGTTATGACTGTTTTACAGAGAAACTGAAACAGAGCTATCTGAATCTTTTCTGAACTATAGCTAGCTGTTTAGGGAGACTTGGAATACGGAGGTTTAACCCGCCTTGGTGCAATCACAGAGGAGATGGTGCCTTCAGCCCCATTCTAGGGACAAGTAAATCAAACAGCTAAAATAACTGGTAATGTGTTAGAACAGGATGGGTACTGGGGGCTTCTGGTGACCACACTGTGTCTGTATCTGCTTTCGAACTCCAAGCCCAGTAAGGCAACCTCTGAAGATCAGCCCCAAGCACTCCATGGTAACATGGTTAACAAACCCTACTGCTGGAGAGAAACACAGAGACACAGAGCCGTACTCCTGTCAGCTTTGGGAGCATGTGTGCTGGCAAAGGTCATCCAGAGAAATCCTTTTATTTTTTATGTTTTTTTATCATTTTTTATTTGGATTAGATACAAGATTGTTTTACATGACAATCCCAGTTCCCTTCTCCCTCCCTTCCTCCCCTACCACCCCTCCAACTAAAACCCTACCTATCACATATCCTTTCTTCTGTTCTTCACCTGACTCAACCTTTCTGCTCCCTCATGACCTCTGCATCCTTCCTCTTCTTCCCTTCTCATTCTCCTAGCTCCCTCCCCCTTCCCATGACAGAGAAATCCTTTTTATTTTATATTTATTTTAATATTTTTTCTGTATTTATTGCAAGCACAGAGATATTAAGTAGAGTAGACAGAAAACTGTGGCTGGTAGAAATGCTGTTATATGGAGAGCTCATATTAGGGAGAGCTATTAGGGTTAAATATTGAAAAATGAAATGGCATGATTGTGTTTCAACCTAATTAGTGTTTTATAATGTCTTATCTCAGTTATGTCAGAGTCTTACATCCAAGCATCTTGATGAAATAGTAACAATTACATCTTACTTTCTGTCTTGTCTAAGGGTTTTGATTCTTTTTTTATTTTTTAGTTTTTTTCTTTTTTATATATTTGAATTACAAACAAGATTGAATTACATGACTATCCCAGTTCCCTTCTCCCTCCCTTCCTCCTCTGCCACCCCCCCAACTAAAATCCTACCTATGTCTTTTCTTCTAATCTATACCTGACTCAAAATTTCTGCTTCCTCATGACCTCTGCATCCTTCCTTTTCTTCCCTTCTCACTCTCGTAGCTTCCTCTCCCCTCTTCCCATGCTCTCAATTTGCTCAGGGGATGGTGACCCTTTCCCCTTCTCCAGGGGACAATGTTTGTCTCTTTTAGGGTCCTCCTTGTTTACTAGTTTCTCTGGCAGTGTGGATTGTAGGCTGGTAATCCCTTACTCTATGTCTAAAATCCACATATGAGTGAGTACATATCATGTTTGTCTTTTTGTAATTTGGTTACCTCACTCAGAATGGTTTCTTCTAGTTCCATCCATTTTCCTGCAAATTTCAAGATTCCATTTTTTTTTCTGTGAGTAGTACTCCATTGTGTAAATGTACATTTTCTCCATGCATTCTTCGGTTAAGGGGCATCTAGGCTGCTTCCAGTTTCTGGCTATTACAAATAATGCTGCTATGAACATGGTTGAACAGATGTCCTTGTTATATGAATGTGCTTCTTTTGGGTATATGCCTAGGAGTGGAATTGCTGGATCTTGTGGTAGTCTCATTCCCATTGAGAAATCCTTTTTAAATGTGCATTCTTGTGTATGTGTGTTTGTGTGTGGGGGGGGTGCGGGCACGCGCATGGGCACGCATATGCAGGCATCTGTGGAAAGGACCATCAATCTCCTGGAGCTACAGTCACAGGCAGTTGTGAGCCACCCCATGGGGATGTTGGGACCCTCTAGAAAAAACAGGAAGCATTCTTTTCTTTGTTGTTTGTTTGTTTACTCCTTTTTGTATTTGTTTGTTTTTACATCCAAACCTCAATTTCCCTTCCCCCCTTCTCTTTTCAGTCCCTCCCTCTAACCTCCCCTCTTCCCCACCCCCATCTACTTCTCCTCCATCTCTCTTCAGAAAAGAGCAGGCCTCCCATAGATATCCACTGTCATGACATATCAAGTTGCTGTGAGACTAGGCACCTCCTCTCCAAAAAGGCTGGATAAGGCAACCTGGTAGGAGGTAAGGGTCCCAAAGGCAGGCAGTAGTCAGAGACAGCCCCTGCTCCCTCTGTTGGGAGTCCCACAAGAAGACCAAGTTACACAACTACAACATATGCAGAGGGCCTAGGTCAGTCCCATGAAGACTCCCTGGTTCATGGTTTAGTTTCTATGAGCCCCTACGGGCCCAGGTTAGTTGATTCTGTGGGTTTTCTGTGGCTCCTACACTCTTTCCTCCCATTCTTTGGCAGGATTCCCCCAGGTTCCCCTAATGTTTGGCTGTGGGTCTCTACATCTGTTTCTATAAGTTTGCTGGGTGAAGCCTCTCTGATGATGACAACTGGGCTAGGTCCCAATCTATGAGTATAGCAGAATATCATTAGGAATCATTTCATTGATTTTTTTTTCCAGTTGTGTTTTGTTCTATGCAGCCTCTGGGTCCTGGCCCTCAAGGCAGTGTCAGGGGTTGGCTTCCTCTCATGAAAAAATATGTGTCTCAAGCTGAACCAGTCATTAGTTGGCCACTCCCACAATTTCTGCACAGCCTTTATCCCAGCAGATCTTGTAGGCAGGACAAGTTGTAGGTGGAAGGTTTTGTGGCTGGTTGGTGTTCCAATCCCTCCACTGGAAATCTTGCCTGGTTACAGGAAATGGCTGGTTCAGGTTCCGTATCCCCCATTGCTGGAGTCTTAACTAGGTCATCCTCATAGATTCCATAGGTTTCTAGCTCATCCCTGAGATCTTCCCCCCACTGCCTGCTTATTCCAATTGTCTCTCCCAGTACTCTCTCCTTCCATTCGCCCCCCTAGCCCTCCCATACCCATCCCCCCATCCAGAAACCCCCATTACACATTATGTCTATTCTATTTCCTATCACAGGGAGATTCGTGTGTCTCCCTTGAGCCTTTCTTGTTACTTAGCTTGTTACTTAGGGTCTGTAGATTGTAGCATGGTTATCCTTTACTTTATGGATAATATCCACTTATAAGTGAGTACATACTATGTTTGTCTTTCTAGATGTGGGTAATCTCACTCAGGATGATCTTTTCTAGTTCCATGCATTTGTCAGCTAATTCCTGATGTCATTGTTTTTAACAGGTAAATAATACTCCATTGTATAATGTACCACATTTTCTTTATCCTTCCTTCAGTTGAGGGACATCTATGTTGCTTCCAATTTGTGGCTATTATGATTAAAGCTGCTATGAACATAGTCTAGCAAGTGTCTTGTGGTATGATTGATCATCCTTTGGGAATATGCCTAAGATTGATATAGCTAGGTCTTAAGGTAGATAGATTCCCAATTTTCTGAGAGATCATCATATTGATTTTCCAAAGTGGCTATAAAAGTTTGCACTCCTACCAGCACAGAAAGCATTTTTAACCACTAAACTATATTTCCAATACTTTCTAGAGAAATTTTAAGTGGGGCATATAATCTCCAGGCCTTGGGAGAAATTACTTTGTGGTGTTAAATTTTGGTTCAAAGGAGAAGGTAGGAAGTACCCATGATGAGAGAGGTAATGGCTGCATCCTCTCCCTGGTCTTATGGTACCATCAGCCATATTATCAAACTCTGGACCTTATTACAAGACTAGGGATATGGCTCAGTGGGTAGCATACTTGCTTAGCATGCACAGAAGGCCTGCATAAACCAGACGAAGTGGTGCACACTTGTGATCCCAGCACTCATGGCAGAGAAGTAGGAAGACCAAAAGCTCATGGCCATCTTCAGTTATATAGCTATATAGAAATTCTAAGGCCTGAGGCCAGCCTGGGCTACATGAGACCTGGCTTCAAAACAAAACAAAACAAGAGTTCCCCAAAATTGAATTCATCCTAGGAAAGGTTTAAAGGATTTCTGGTTAGCAAGAGCAAGAATCTTGCTGGCTTTGATTAACCAAAGTTTGGCACAGCAAGAGAGGGAGTAAGAGAGAGGAAAAATCAACAGCCTTGTGTTGTTCAATGCTCCCAGTCTTCTCCTTGGAGAACTAGAAGAATGAGAGCCTGTGGGCAAGGGATGAGCCACCCTGTGTACACAGGTGGTAAGGAGAGACATAGGGAATGAGGGACAAGGATAAGACTTCAGAGGCAGGGGCTTTTCTCAAACGCTGAGGTGCAGGAAAGGAAGCATCTGGTCTTTGTTTCAATTCATGATGATTTTCTCACAGAAATTCACTACTTCCTGTGTTCCAACCTCAAAGTCAAGGCATTATGAACATT
Source organism: Cricetulus griseus (assembly GCF_003668045.3). Classification (NCBI taxonomy): domain Eukaryota; kingdom Metazoa; phylum Chordata; class Mammalia; order Rodentia; family Cricetidae; genus Cricetulus; species Cricetulus griseus. The sequence goes on along the minus strand of NC_048599.1, from coordinate 99,691,663 downwards.
GGATTAGATGTGTACCATGAGCGTTTTCTTCCTCAGGGTTACACATCAGAAACACACAGGTAAGATGGGAAGTCCCCAAAGACACATATCATACGTCACCTAACAGTGTGTGCACAGTACATGATGTATGGTGATTAAACTTAATTGTCAACTTTATGGGATCTTTAGTTAACCAGAAGGCACAATGCTAGGTATGCCAAAGGGAAGACCCTCCCTCAGAGTGGGTAGCAGCATCTTCCAGTGGGTGGATCAGACATAGAAGGCTGTCAGGGGGAAGCACTTTGCCCATGTGCCTTCACATCTTCCTGAGTAGATCTGTTCCTCATGCCCTTGCTTTCCCTGCTGACCTCAGACTCCAGATTCTTTGGCCTTCCCACATGGACTGAATATCAGAGACTATCCAGGAATCTTCCAAACTGTCAACACCAGAGTGAGAGAGCAGAGGCATCCAGTTATGAGACTGGAGCAGCTACAGAGTTCTCTGCCTCTCCAATAAGCAGATAGCCACTGTTGAAATATCCAACCCTGTTGGTTCTGTTTCTCTAAAGAACCCTGCCTAGTACCATATAGCATATACAGAATAGTTCAGAATGCTATGCACAGTGTGCATATGCAGTATGTATGCATAAATTAAAAACCTTAGTCTCTTATTGGTCATACCTGTGAGGAAGAGAGGAGCATTCTGTGTAGAAACCCTCATCCTGCTCCCTGATTTTCCTTCACTCAGATCCAGGCCTTCTCGTTAGAAAACCCACTGACTGCTCATAGTGCAATGCTGCGTTTCCTGATATTTATTTGGTTCTCAAACACAAAAGCATAGACCCAGGTCCAGGGATGGCACTATAAACTCCCCTTAATACAAAGATAAAACTTGATATTTCCATAAGGCCACAAAGAAAGGCCTCGTGTCTGACTTAGCTATTCCCATGAGCTCTCTGCAGAAGTCAGAGGTAAGAAAAGCTGTATTTCCCAGTGTGGACACAGTGAACACCTTTATTACTGAAAGAGGATGTTTTTATTTGCACTGCATCATACCCATAAATTCCATCCACTCAGCAAGTCAAATTATTGCTGGCCTCCAAAATACATTAAGTTTGGGTTTAAATCAGTCACTTTTGAAGATATACTGCAGCCTACTTCCTGGCCATATTTGTAATATATTCACGGCACAAATGTTCTTTAAAATGCATGGTTTGTGGAGTTGTCTTACTTCAGTCAGCCATGGGAAGATATAAGGAAGATAAGCTCTCATTTGCAGTTTCTTTGTGTGTGATTGTTCATGATCCCTACCGGCAAGGCTAATGGCTGACAGATGCTTTCAGGCTATGAAGAAAAAGAGCCCTCTGATTCCAAGTCAAATTAGGATTAGTGAGATCACAGTAAACAGCAATGAGGAAAAAAAATAGGACTCTGAGCAGTTTATGTTAGAATTTTGTGGCAGCAGACAGGCTTTCCCAGATATGGCAGGAAGCAAGAAGCCAAGGAACTATTTTGAACGCTTAGTGGTATATGGCAGGATTAAGATGTGTTTAATGAAGATACTCAGAATTTCTTACCCTTGCTTTCTCTTCCTATTTTACAAAGTTACACATTTGCATTTTTCATCAATTGTCATTCAAGGGATTTCACCACAATGCAGAGATTTGGGGAATGTGTGACAGCTAGGTCGATTATCATTTAGGTGACTGAGAAAGAGAGATGTTGGGAAATGAAACCAGATTTCCATCACTCCCTTGGGTGAGAAGTCTGCCTTTCTCTGAACTCCCCTTCATCAGGCGGCTGCTATGTCAGATGAGAAGGAACGTGTGGTGTGTTGAGAATGCACATAGCAGTCACCAAGAAAGAAGCCACACAGCGTTCTACACAGCCAAAGTACTACCTTCAAAATAATATACAGACCATTTACATCTTCCCAGAAGTCAAGTCCATGATTCCCCTTTGCAAGGCTACATAGGAGGTGCTTTCCCATCTATGCACATAAGCACACCATAATAAATCTCTGGCCAATATTAAGGTATGAATTTCACATAACTCAGGGCTAGTTGATATCTAGAATATTTTATGTTCCATGATAATCATAGTATTTCTACATAGATTTAAAGACTGATATGTTTAATCTCAAGACATAACAATATAAATAGCAATTACCATTTTTAGCACTCACATGCCAAGGACCTTGCTGAACACCCAATGATTAGAATTTCCTTCATCCGCCCGTCAGCTTTATGATAAACACTACTTCCTTTGGGCTGCCGAGAAAACCAAGAATCTTACGTTTTACCCTCCCCAGAGTTTCTTTGATCATTACCCACTTTTGGGGGAGGTTTATTTTTAATTATGCATATGTGTCTGTGTGTGAGTAATGTGTAAATGAGTGTTGGTGAAGGTAGAGGCCGGAAGTATTGGATCCTTGCAGCTGGAGTCTCAGGCCGTTGTGAGCTGTATAATGTTGCTGTTGGGAACAGGACCCAGGACCTGTGCAAGAGTAGTAGGTGCTTTTAGCTGCTGAGACATCTCTCCAGTCCACTTGTTGATCCATCATTACTCACTTCTGTCACCACAGTAACTGGCTACTGAGAAACATTTCTGTTGAGCCAGCGCCTATCAAGTTATAAGAGTTAACTGATAAAGTTTGAGGAAGATTTCAAGTTATTTGTTACCATGTTAGCAGTTTAAAATTGGCCATGATTCAATTTACACCATTGAAATTACCAAGTGCTATAAATTGGAACTCTATCTATCTGTCCATCTATCTATCTATCTATCTATGTATCTATCCATCAATCCATCCATCATCCATCCATCTATCTGTATCTGTCTATCTATTGAGAGAGAGGTTTTTAAACAATTATCAATATAAGGTGCTACTATGAGGTTAGAAAGATGGCTGACAGTTAAGAACCCTTGTAGTTCCTTCAGAGGACTGGGTTTCTGCTCCCAACACCTACATAGTAGCTTACAACCATCTAGAACTCCAGTTCTAGCAGACCTGACCCCCCTTCCGAACCTCCATGGGCAGTGCACATGGTGCACAGACATACATGCAAGCAAAACAGACATCCATATAAAATTAAAATAAAATTATCATATGCTGAATCAAAGGACAAACATATCTAAGTTCATAGAAATATCCAATCCTTCCTTCCCCTCTATACTATTTCCAAAACATATTCTGTAACAAGTTTACAATAAAACAGACAAAACCTCCTGGAACATGATGCCATACTTGGTGTGGGCTTTCCTAGCATTGTCCAGGCCTCTGAGCCCTGTTTGACTTGATACTGCCCTTTCTCACTTTCCTGTGTACTCAAGGTGAGAAGCAGGGCAAATTGAATCATTTAATAGTCATTCTGTTGAAAAAGTCTACAAGCCAAATTCATGTATCTCAGAATTAATAACCTTAGCCTAAGGTAGCAATTAGCCCATTCTTAGCTCTTTTACTTTGTACCAGGTGAATTTATAGCAAATTCAAAGGGAAGTTATATTTGGCAAACAGAGGCTATCCCTTTATAGCCACACCCACATTGCCACTGGGGAGTGTCATGCTCAATATCTATTTGCCCTTTTTACAAGTACTGTGGTGGGGTGCACATTTGTGTTGGATGTCTCGAAACAACTTGCAGGAGTCCATTCTTCTCCTTCCACTATGTAGGTTCTAAGGACTGAACTCAAGTTGTCAGGCTTGGCAGCAGGTGCCTTTACCCACTGAGCCATCTCACTGGTCCAATATATTTTACTATTATACAATTAACATTTATTGAGTGTTAATAGTGAGCTTATATATAACACAGAGACCATTACTGTACCTGGATTCCTGGCAGATTGTAGGCACAGCATGTTTTTGATATCTTGGATGGCACCAAGCTCTCTATAATTTCCCAATGAAGTCAGTTGCTACTAATTTCCTGAACATCTGTTCATCAATTTCATTAAATGGCTAATGAATCCAGACATATAAGGTTCATAAAGATATTTATATCTGACATTAACAAAATGGCACTCCTGTTTTGTTCCTCTACGTGACACCCTTAAGACAAGCAGGTTTGTGTCACTGCCTGGAACCTGAGAAAGATTGCTACCTTCATCTTCCTTCCTTGGGACCCAAGACTCCAAGTTGCCCATGAATAAATGATAGAGAATGGTAGATTGAAGCCAGGGTTTAGTCTAAAGTGGAAGATTTCCATAACCCATAAAAAATTTACATTAAAGTCTGAGAAACATCCAAGTGCAGGGTTTTGTAGAGATGTAGTTGCCAGTTCCTTTGTGTAAACATCAAACATGACAGCTGAATTTTATGATGAGAGTGTGTTTCATTTTGCCATAAACAGCCTACCTATCCTCCAAAGTAGTTGCGTCACTTTCTTTCCCACAGCAATTAATGATTTTTTTTCCATGAACCAATGTTTAAGACAGTGAAAACACTCCAGATAATACCAACGGTAGAGACAGGTCATTATAAATCTGTCTAACTGGAACTGGAGAATCAAACAGGAAGATGGCAGGAAGAGGCGGGTAGGGAAGGATGGGGAGGGGCAGCTAAAACTAAGGGCTGTTTGAGGTAACATGTGGAAACCTACTATATATACTAAAATATATACTTACATGAAGATGATCTAAATGGAATTGCCAAATAACAGGAGAGACAGAGCCTCAACTGGACATCTCTTGTTACCATATGAACCCTCCAGAAAAATGTCTTTCTCTGTCCCACCAGCCAGTTCCCAAATAAGAACACAGGGACTTCTTGTCAATTATGAAAGCTCAGTCTCAGCTTAGGTTTGATTCTAACTAGCTCTGATAGCTTACATTAACCATTTCTATTTATCTATGTGCTGTCACATGACTCATGGCTTTTACTTCTTCTCCTGCATGTCTTGCTTCTTTTGCATCCCACTGGCAACTCCCCCTTTCTTCTTCTCCAAGACCTCTCTGTCCCTAGAAGTTCTACCTAGGGACATTGGCCATTCAGCTCTTTATTAAGCCAATCACAGTGACACATCTTTACGTAGTATAAAAGAATATTACTCAACATTTATGGAAACCCAATACAGTAGAAGCTTCCTAAAATATATACTTATATGAAGGTGATCTAAATGGAATTGCCAAATAACAAGGGAAACAGAGCCCCAACTGGACATCTTTTGTCACCAAATGAACCCTCCAGTTCTGGGAATCTGTTACATCTAATCAAGTTTTTTGGCCAAAGGAACCCTAAAGGGAACTTCCCAAACAACTCAGACTATTGCTAATACTATTGGTTGTTTTCCATAAACTAATGGTAAGGCCCTATTGCTGAAGACAACACCTACACAACTCACTAAACGTGGAGAAGTCCGACCAGTGTCTACTTAAGAGTCTTTATACCTACTGACTAGTATTCATGCTACTGGAAGGTACTCTCCATGCCATCACAGGAGAAAAAGTAAATACCAACCCAGCTACAAACTCTTCTGTCTACAGTGGTGACCTCATGCAAGATGCGCTAATGCAATAATGGCACAAAGCTGGTGGGAGTAACCAGCCAGTATCTGATTGGATTTAAAACCCACTCAATGAGATAGAACCCATACCTGACACCGCTTATGTAGCCGAGAACCTGAGACTAGATATACCAGGGACCTAAGGGAAAACCAAATACCACTGTTCTTCTAAAGGAATGTAGTCATTCCTCCTAACAACATTGTATTATATCCTTAGAGCAGTCTCACTCAGCCATCATCAAACAAGCTTCCTCATACAGTAGATAGGAACTAATACAGAGACCCACAGCCAATGTACAGAGAGTGAGTGACCTCAGAACACTCAGTCCTAAATGGGATATCTCCAACAGTTCCCTTCCCTCAAGGCTTGAAGAATTCTGCTGAAGAGGGGGTGGAGGACACCAAAGACTGATGCACATATAAACTCACAGAGACTGTGACAGCATACACAGGGCCTACATAGACCTGTTGGTCTAAGAGCTGAAAGGGGAAGTGGACACAACTCATATCTTTAACCCTGAGCCTATCTCCAATTGATAACTGCTCACAAATGGAAAATTAGTTTTCTCCAACAGAGTCTCCAGCCATTCTTAAGTCCACACCCCATGCCCAGAGGTAGATAGCCAACACAAAATGAGCTTAATGGTACTTTGGGGTGTTCTTTTTCTTATAATCCTTGGTCAGGAATTTTTTATCCCCTTTCATGTCTTTTGTAGATTTTATAGATTATGGTTTCCAGTTTTGTGTTTTTATAGCATTTCTGTGTGTATGAATGTATGTGTTCCTGTGCCTATATGTGTTCTTTAAGCTTCTTCTCTGGCTCTTTTTCTTCTCTGTGTTTGTTTTTATCTAATTTTATTGTGTTTTTATTGTTGTTGTTGTTGTTGTTTTAGATGGCCGTTTGTATCCTAATGAGAAAGAGAAACAAAGGGTATGGATTTAGGTGAGGAAGGAGGAAGGATCTGGGAGGAGCTGGGGGAGGGAAAACCATAATCAGAATATATTGTATTAAAAACTATTTTCAATTTAAAAAACAAAAATAAAACTTCAGTGAATCAACAAAAATTAAAATAAATCTGTGCAAGTTCATAGCATGTTTGACACCCAGGAGCCAACCTAATGTAAGCTGTGGATGCTGACTAAGGGTAATGTGTCCATGCAGGCTCAATGATGTAATGGATGTTCCACTCTGATGGAGGATGTTGATGATAAAGAAGGTTTTGTGTGAGAAGAGGGGGCATGCGAGTCGAAGTATATTTTCTTGTCAATTTTGCTGTGGACCTAAAACTGCTGTTAAAAAAAAAAATCAATGCAGTGGTGGTCCACGCCTTTAATCCCAGCATTTGGGAGGCAGAGGCAGTGGGATTTCTATAAGTTGGGAGCCAACCTGGTCTACAGAGATAGTTCCAGGACAGTCAGGGCTACACAGAGAAATCCTGTCTCAAAAAAACAAAAACATAAATACAAATAAAAGATAGATGGATAGATAGATAGATAGATAGATAGATAGATGAAACAAATCTTTTTAAAAACATTTATTCTAGTAACAAGAACAATAATCTTCAACAAATACAAACTGAAGATTCACAAGGAGTCAAGTATTGAGCCTAGGCCAAGTCTAAGCTTACAACAAATTAGTAGTAACAGTGTTCTATTCTTAGATGTTAGAATATTCTAGAGACAAGTGGAAAGACACAATTGGACCTGAACTCTGAGTTCAGAGTCACACACTGAAGTCTGATACTCATTGCAAAGAAGCCTTGAGCAGATTTACAGATGCCACGGTCATCTCAGGAATAGAAAGTACATACATGGTATGGAGTGACTTCCTGCCTCTCCCAACTCTAAAATTTTCAAGGCATTTTCTAACAAGGAGCAATGAATGAGTTTGGTAATTGGTGCTCATCTACACAACCCTAATCTGAAGTTTAGAATCAATCCTTCCCGTTATCTTTGCACCATTTAAGGAAAGGACTTCTGAATCAGAGACCTAGCAAAAGAATCGTCCAACTTCATGTTCTCCTTTCTTCCCACTGGAAATCAAAACAGAGTAAGTTTGGTCAGGAAAACTAGGATCTCAGAGAATCCAGAGCTCTGAAACACCATTCCTAGGATTAGCTAAGGTGTTTAGCCACAAGCATTTGGAATTGCAGAAAGATAAAACACCAGGTGGCCTGATACAGTCTCCTTAGTAGAGAGAGGGGGGCCTATTAAAGGGCTATATTGATTTCCTGCCCCATCCAAATGAACTGGGGGGTGGGGATCATGTATAACTTTTCCTGGAGAGACATAAACAAACACCTTGTCACCTTAGACAGGGCACAAAATGCAGGCCAGAGAAACATCTTCGCCTCCGTTGAGTTGAGGAACCAATATGTGTATGGAAGTTACTTATAGAAGCATGGGTGAAAGTCTGTTACAGGAGCCCACATGACTCAAGGACAGCTGTGTCACCACAACAGCCCACCCCAGAAGGCTCCATCAGTGCAATCCTCTGAACAGCTTACATGCAGCTCCACCCAGTCTCGTCTCCCCAGCAACTGTTTTTGCCTCATACATAGCCTCAGAGAGGGGCTACATACCTGTTGAGCTCTGTAAGTTCCCTTGGTTTCTTAAGTCTTAAGAGCCTTCCTCCTCCTCAAATTTGAAAGAAACAGCTACACAAAACAAAGCAGTGTCCCTCATCTGACGTGTCAACAATCTAATCTACTGTCTGTCCTGCTAGCACACTTCCAAAATGCATTCTTCAGCTATCATTTCAGCCCAAGCTATGAACTCAGAGAATGAAAAGACTTTCCACAGAGAAAGGGAAAGTAACAGCAGGGACTCAGAAAGACCCCTGGTGAGGAAGCACTCTCTGTGTCTGGCTTATACTGCTCTACCTGGCATTCCCCACTCCTGTCTCCTTCCCTTCCTGGGGAAGCTCAAATCCTATCTACACCTCTCAGTCCTCAGAACGCCTCACTCTCAAACCATTCACTGCTCAGCATCCCTCTCTGAACTCTGGGAATATTCAGACCCACCCCACCACCCCCACTCACTCCCTCAGTGTAAGTCATTTTCTAATCTGAACTGCTCTGCAACACTTTTCTGATTTCAAGCTATTGCTCAGACACGTGTCAGCATCACTTTTATCTGTTACATGTTCAGACTTTTTGTCCTCATTTGATTATAAATATCACCACCGCCTTGTCTTGTCTTTGCCTTGGAGTGTCCTACAATGCCCTGCTGAGTTGTTTGGAGTGGACTCTGCTCTTCGGTTTCTTCATCCATAGAATATAATATCCATATCATTTACTTTATAGACCTATTTTGAGGGAAAAAATGGGGTTGTGAGGAGTAAATTATGTCTGGTTCAAGAAACAATTCATAGCACAATCTATTAATATTGATAACATTATGTTAGGGCAAAGGGAAGAATACATGGCTAGAAATGAGAAAATCTGGAGTCTGGTCTCATCTCCACTGATAGTAACCCTGTGACTCTAAGACAGACAATAAGGGGATAAAAGTGTTGTTTAGTAGTGAAATGCATAGCCAGCATGGTATACATGGAGCTCTGGGTTAGTCTCAAGCAAAAAAGAAAAGAAAAGGAGAAGAAGAAGAAGAAGAAGAAGAAGAAGAAGAAGAAGAAGAAGAAGAAGAAGAAGAAGAAGAAGAAGAAGAAGAAGAAGTTTTTTGAACCTCAAATTCTTCAACCAGAAAAGCAAATTTCACTGCCAACTTCTTGTCCCTGTAAAGATCATAAATAATACTGTTAAACACTGCAGGAATGTTAACATTCTCTGACACTCAGAAATTACAGGTTTATTTGAGAATTATGTTTGTCCTTGTCATGAACAGCTTGTTTCCTTCCCTGTGTATCTGAAAGGGTACCGGCCATACATCGAGTGGACTTAGGGGAAATGGGTCTCTCTGAGTCCTCGTGCTTTGACTGTTTTGTTTTTAGGAGAGTCACAGTTCTCTGTCAAGGATAGTGATCCAGGTATCTCTGCTTAGAAGGCCATTTCTGCAGCCCTAAAGCGATCAAATCGACAGGTAAATGTCTCTCAGCCACCCCACTGTTTTGATTAATACAACCAACCATGCAAGCATTGATGGTTCCTGTAAGCAAAAAGAAAACAAGATCAATGGAAAGCACTAGGTTCCTCCCAGACCTCTCAGGCTACCTCCCTTAGGAGTGTGTGCACTCCCTTCTTCAATCTCTGCATGCAAGAGGCTCAGCACATGCCCATGTAGGGCTCCACGACCAAGGCTGTCAAGCTCAGGGAAGATCAATGCACCACCAAATAAACTGCAGGACTTGGTGTTCTGAGTTCTTATGGTTGACTTACTCCCCTCCCTGCAAACTAGAGTCCCATTCTTACCCTTCATCCCCTTTCAGTCTCATGCAGTTTTAACCTAGCTAGGTAGAGGTTTTGTGCCAGAGGCAAATAAGGCACATCAGGAACACAGCTAACGCTGTTTAGCCATTCACGAAGTAATTATTTAACATGTCTATGTGGGGGGATATAAAATGAATGACATGGTCTAGCTGTTTGGTATTATTTGTATAACTTACCTCAGGAGCTGTGATGATTGGATGTTGGCTCCTGGATAAGCATACTGCAGAATGTTTCCATTAGTGTTACTTCTGAAAAAACAACCAGAAGAGTAAGTATCATGTGGGAAATAATGTGGGAATTTAGTGTTCTTGTCTTAGAAGACCGAGAAAGGCAAAAGATCATCTGGAAAAATGACTTGACATTTTGATAAGCTCCCACTCATTGCTCTGGTAAAAAACAGGAAATATACAAGAGCATTTTTACCTGGCATAACAAAACAACCCAATAAAAGGTGAAGTACACAGTCTTTACAATATTCTTGGAATGACTCTGCTTTTATAGAGAATATTCATGCTAGCAACAGTTGTAAAAAAAATACAGAAATGTAAAAGAAGGGAGATTAAATACGGGATTTATCTACAGGCCCCAGAACATTAAACCCTTAACACCCTCAAAATATGACTGTCACTCTAAGCCTCAACCATGGAGGGAATTTTAATGGTGATCTGAGCCTTTACTTCTACGATTTGACTTTTGTTGTCTTGGGCCTTTTTACGTATTTTCTTGATTTGCTCAGTTACATTAGTTTGTCAGTATCTAACCCATGAGACAAAAACATTTGAAACCTGACTTTACATGCAAATGGAAACTGTTCCTTGACCTGCTTCCTTCCCCCTCCTATGAAGAGCTCAGGTTGAGTGGCAGCAGCAGAGCGTGTCCATGGGAAGGAAGGCATGATGCCAAGTTTTAAACGCTCTGCCCATGAACATGTTGGGGCCTGGGTCGATCTTGAATCTGCAAGCTGTTAGGCAGCAATACAGACATTCCTCCATCTGTTGCCTATGACCACCTTCTAAATGAGGCGCCCACTGACATGCTGTGCCTCTGTAAAAGGTGGAATGAAAAGGTAAGGCCACTCCAGGAGGTATCATTTCCTTAAGGACTGAGGTCAGGACCATGGTGGCCCAGAGAGATTCTGATGAGTAAAACTGCAGCTGTCAGTAGGCAATAAAGTGAACACGAAGCCTGGACGTAGTCTATGGAAGAGAATGGATGTTTAACTCAGGGTCCAGGCTTGAGAAAAAGAAGCAGTGAGGAGTGAGCATAAGAACTCCTGGGGTATGGGGGTGCAAGAGGGAGAGGACAATGGCTAGAGGCAAGGCACCATTCACTATGCTGCTGTTTTCTTCTATTCCACGGGGCGTCTTTGAAGTTGCATCTGCATCTCACATACATGCCACATGAGATAGCCGATAAAGGTAACATGGTAATTAGTTTTTAAAATGACAGCTCCCTAAGGAGTGCACATTTAAACAGTCCTGATAGTGAATTCTACCAAAATGTTTCCTCATTTCCTCTCTCTCTCTCTCTCTCTCTCTCTCTCTCTCTCTCTCTCTCTCTCTCTCTCTCTCTCTGACAAACATTTCCATTGCCACCAAAAGTTACCCTACCACTAACTGTAAGGCCAATGGACCTAGATTTTCTTTAAAAAGGCAATTAGTGGCCACCTGTGCATGCCAACAAACCCGGAGAAAGCCCACCTGTCTGAAGGAAGAAAGGTTCGTTAGTCCATCCTCACTGCCTGCCACCTGGCTCCCTAAATCAGACAGCCATTCCTCCTCCATGCAGGCACTGCCTTCTAAGTCTGAGTAGTACTTTCCTTCCATAGCCAGTCCTTCAACGAGAGGGGTGGGGGGGCAGCGGTGCTGGTGGTGCTGATGCTGCAGGTGGGGTGGGGTGATGATGATGCTGGTGGTGGTGGTGGAGGTGGTATGATGGTCGCAGTAGTGTTGGGTGGTGGTATGGTGCTGGTGCTGGTGCTGTTTGTGTGTGGCGTATTGTTATTTGTGTTGCTGTCTGTAAAGTCAGACTATACAGCTATTGAGAAAAGACCTCATCAGTAAGCAGAAATGGCAGGCAGGCTTCGGGTGCCTCGTGATCATGAGGAAGGCATGCTCTGTAGAAAACTTGTTGGAGAGAAGAGAGACAGAAATCCCCCAGCAAGCACATCCACTAGATAGATACTGCAGCTTGCAGGCTAGTGAAGCAAAGGCAGGAAAAAGCTGGTATCACACCAGCACTTAAGGAAAGGAAGAGGGTCAAACTCTGGAAATTAGATAAGAGCTCTGGGCATCAATCTGCCTTTCAGATATGGCTCTATAAAGGCAATCCAACCACCATTCCATGGGCAAAAGGTAGGACCTGCTGGAGGGGTCAGATCTGGATAGATGAGCAAAAGAAGAAAGGTGAGACTAGGGAGTAACAAATTTACTTTTGTAAATCGCATGTAAGTAGACACACTTCTGACTCAAAGGGGAACGAAGCCAAACAACACACACATTGAGCCGTTATGCTTCCAAAGAACTAGCAGTAAGCAGTGAAAAAAAATTGCTTGTTTTAATATCACAGTAAATAATTGTTTCAAAATTTCTTGAGAACAAAAATCGCATGCCAGAGCTGTCCAAAAAAGAAAGGAATTGTGTAAAAAGTGATAGCTATAATACATTCAAGTTAACAAAATTGGGAAAGTGACTGGGTTGGGGGAATAAAAGAATATTAACTTTTAAGTTTCTGGCCTAAGTCTTGACTTTGAAAACCCAAGGAGCACTAGAGAATATCATTAGCAATTTGGAGGAAACCCAACAGTAAGTTCAAAGTGGTGAGATCATCTTTCAGGACCACCTCGGAGCAATAGAAGCAAATAAAACACATTTCACAGAGCAAATGAGAAAAGGATAAGGAGCTGGCAAAGACCACAAAAGGAGAGAACCTAAGCTATAAGTATAAGAAATACTGAAAATGGGTTACAGCAGTCTTAAGGACTGATATCTTCAAATTGACTTCAAAAATAGAATTCATTTCTGTGTTGCTTACAATGAAGCTAAAATCTAAGTAACTCAGAACGGTAAGAAGTACACAGTGGGGTGAATACATGTCTGAAAACCATGCAGAAGGTGTGCTTGCAGACCTTCGAACAAGCCAAAAGGCAACCAGCAGGCCACAGATGTCATTGCACACTGATAAAAGGTTTACTCCACATAAAAGACAGCCATAAGCATTTTGTGCACCAAAGAACACCAATGTTCAGGAGCAATGACCATGAATTAGGTCATAAAAACATTTTAAGAGGTAATTCCCTAAAGCAGAAATTATAAAAGGGCACATATTTTCCAACCATAATTCAATCAAACCAACTGTTATTATCACGTTTCAACAAACTAATAAGTAAGCAAAACAATGACTAGCTTGGCTCCAAATCTTCAGATGTCAGTGTAGTCCCCACTCCACATAAAAGGAACTTCTCTTTGCAACAGATGGAGCCCATTACAGAAAACCACAACCAATCAAAATGCAGAGTTGTGGAATCCAATCCCAGTGGGTACATCAACAAAACACTCCTACACCTAAGGCTCAGGGATCATTGCAGAAGAAGGAGTGGGAAGATTGTAAGAGCCAGAGGATCCGGGAGTTTGCTGTGAGGCTGTGTCTCCTAGGAATGGCAGAAGCTACACTCAGAAAGTCTCACCTACATGGCTGCTCAAATGTGAGCTGATCAAGGACAACATAAGCGTGCTAAAGGGGATGGGGAAAGCCCAACAGGCTGCAACCATACACAAAGAACTACGGGCAACTAAGGAACGCTGAGAATGCGAGACACAGTCTTCTCCAAAAAAGAGCACACCAACTGGTTATCCAATGCCAAATGGTCAGCCCTGAAAACATTCATACAAGTAATATTATACAGACTGAGCAGTTGTATTTAGGAATATATATGTGTGTAGATACATATACATTGTATATATTAGTAACAATTAATTAAAAAAAGATGTTATGAACTTGAAAGAAGGCAAGTAGGGGTATATAGGAAGGTATGGAAAAAAGGAAAAGGAAGGGGAAGTGAATGTAATTTAATCCCCCAAAATAAAAGGAACTTGGAAAACACTGCTCTAAATTAAGTCACAAAGGAAATTAAATCTTCAATTATAGAGTAGGTTTTAAATAAACAAAGAAATAGCGTAACTAACAGCACAAATAAAAATTGTGGAAAGATGCCAAGGTTCCATTCAGAAGTAAATTCACACCCTTCATTAATTTTAAGAATAATACTAAAATAAGTAAGTCTAGACTCTGACAGACTGATAAATTTCATCAGTGACAACATAAATAAATTGAAAATAAAATGATGGCGTTTATCTCCAGCACTATGAAAAAAAGGAAAAAGAAAGGGGGCATATAAGTAAATTAACTGGTAAAGAGAGAAAGAAAGGATTCTGGCACACCACCCCTGGGGTATAAAGCAGTGCAGCCACTGTGGGAAACAATACAGAGGAACCTCAGAAATTTCAAAACAGGACTTCGTGAACTGAAAATGTACCTTATGTGTTTATATCCAAAGAAATCAGAGTGTAAAGAGACATTGCCCTGCACTGTTGACAGCAGCCAAGATACAGACATTATCAGTGTCCATCAACAGATGGATGGATAACAACAATGTGGTTTACACACACATCTGAGTGTGGTTCAGCCTTTAAACTGCAGGACAGTCTGCCATTCACCACAATATAGACGAGCCTGAAGGACACTGTGAAGTAGAAACACAAACACAAAAGATAGATACTACAGGATCTCGTTTGTGATGCATACAATCTAAAAACAACACTCGCAGAAGCAGAGAATAGAATCGTGGCTACTAGGCACTGGAAAAGAGGGGATTGGGAAGATTTTGGTCAAAAGACAAAAAGAATATTCAAGAAACCTGTAACACAACATGGTGATTATAATGAAGAGCAATGTGTTGTGTTGATAATGACTAAGTAAATTTGAAGCATTTTTCACCACAAAAAGTTCAGTATTTGAAGTAATATAAATGTTAATTAAATTAGCTAAACTGAAGTCATTCTACAATGTATTCATTGTTTGGTTTTTTTATGTCATGATAGCCTTTTATTCTTAATCAGTATATGTTATTTGTGCCAAATAGCAGAGAGAGAGGTGGCTCTGTGGTTAAGAGTGTATGATGCTCTTGTAGAGAACCCAAGTTTGGGTCCCAGAACCTATATCAGAGGGCTTACAGCCACCTGTAACTCCAGCTCAGGGAATCTGATGCCCTTTTCTGGACTCTGTGCATACCTGCATCCATGGCACCAGGCATAAACATGGTACACAGACCATGGTACACAGTATGCAGGGAAAACCATATATTTCAAAATTAAATTAAAATTTGACAGCATTTTAAAATAAAATATCCAACCTAAATTACACCCTAATTTAACAACATATTTTATGACAAACATATTTTCTAAATTAAAAAATAGGAGTAGCGTTGTCTTACAGTTTTTTTAAATTCAAGTCTACCATCACTGAAGGCAGCTAGATACTCGTATTTCTTCTGTGATTAATATAGTGCGGAATCACAAGACACAGAGCCCCTGGGAAACCCCATTGTCTCCTGTGAACAGATGAGGGTGAAAAGCCCCAGTCTTCTTATGAATACAGTTCGGTTTTACAGACACTGTTAAAGGATCCCATCGTCTGCACATCAAGCTCTGCTAACTCACCAGCCGCCATCTGTGCTTATACCATTTGTGAAATCTCTAATTCAAAACCAAGCCAAACAACAACAAACAGCCCAGAAATTACTGATACAGTTTGTTTATGAAAGCTCAAATCAACAATCACTATTAAAGAGAACACACTGACCTACATATAAAAAAAATAGCAAATGAATGAGTATATGCATTTGAATTTTAAAAGGCTGTGGAAATGCACGTGGTTTTTAAAATGAATTCCACATCAGGTATTTGACAATTTCTCACAGCTTTGTGCCACACAGACCCACGTGTTATTCTACAGAAGTCTGAAGCCACAGGTTCCCTGGTTGGCCATTTGTGGGACCGGAATTGGTCACATCTCTGAGGTGAAATGGCCCTGACTGGTCCTTGTCTAATATGGGGCTGCCTGAGGCTACAGGGTGCCAAGGACAGGAAGTTGGGCTGGTTGAACAGCCCCAGTCAGTGCTTTCCTTTGTTTCTCTCCTTAGAAGGAGGGAAGTATGTCTTAAACATCCTTAGCCCGCTATGTTTTAGTCTCATTGGCAGAAGTGAGTCATATACTAACCCCAAGACTACGTAGTTACTGGCAAACAGGAGTGGGATCTTCGTGGTGGCCGGGAACAATCCCAGCTTCTCAGACTCTTAGGTCAGTCCAGTTCTATCCTTGGGGTCTGGAGAGGAGGCTGCCTTCACTGGCAAGTCACTAAATGGAACCGGGAAGGTTCTAACTTAGACGAAGAGGAATCTGGGCAGCAGAGGACAGCAGTATGTGCCTCACCTGATTTAAAACGGCTTTCGGGTTAACCATCCAACTACAAGCCTAAGCACACAGCTTAGGATATACCTTAGAAGATACATCCACTCCCAGTTACTAAAACAGTTTAAGAAACCAAATCCTGTGTCATTATTATACCCCAGTATGGTGGCACATGCCTATAATTCTAGAACTCAGGAGGTTGGAGGCAGGAGAATTGAGTTTAGGATCAGTCTCAGCTGCATATTAAGTTCAAGTTTGGAAGTTATACGAGAAATCATCTGTAATAACACTTGCTGAAAAAAAATCCTCATACAGGACCCAAAATGCACTACTCAAAAAAGAAAATATGTGTTAAATGGACATTTCAGGATTAAAATCTTTTACCCTTTAAAAAATTATGAAAATATGCTAACAAAACCCCAAAAGCTATTCATTACACACTTGACATTACCAAATATTTGTAAGGAAGTGAGCCTCTCACACTTAGCCTATATGAAAATGTAAGATTAGGGTAAATTCTTAATGAAGTTAAAACCACCCAGCCATAGGACCTAGCCATCTATCTCAGTAATATTGACCCAAGGGAAATTAAAATGTATGACACACAAACTTGAATATGAACGTTTCTAACCATGTTATACTTAAGAGTCAAAAACTAAAACCCAAGCATCTGTTAGTCAGTGTGTGGATAAACTAACTGATGTAGCCATGCCTTGGAATCCATCCCATCATTAAAGAGAACTAAATATTAATACACTCGGCAACACAATTGAATCTCAGAAGCATGCTGAGTGAAGAAAGCTAAACACAAAAGCCGTGCACTATCAGTCTGTTACTAGGACATTCTAGAAAACACAAAACCACAATGACAACAAGCAGATGGCAGTAGCCTGGAACAGCGAGTTCAGGAGCAAGGGAGGGGCGGTGTCGGGAATACTCTTAGTCTCAGTAGCATTCACAACTGTGTGAAGTTATCACAACTCAACATGTTGACTTGGGATTTTATCTTAGGTAGAGTATATATAAAACAGTGGAAAGTTGATTTCAAACAAAGGTTTTGAGGTCTCCTCCAACCCCAAAAAAAGTCCTGGGATGTGAACAGAAGTATGCTCTCAACTGCAAAATAGCCCTATGGGAAGGCAGTGCTGGGATGTTGCTTAATGGGAGAGGGTTTATGTTTATTTTCATGGTGAGGCCCTGGATTTGATCACCAGAAAAACAATGAGCAAGTAAAGAAATAAAGCCAGAATAGGTAAGGTTGCCACGTGGCCTTCTTGATGCTAGTCATTTGTCTTTTGTAATTTTTCCCTAATTTCGTATAAGTCATTATACTTTACAGTAAGATTGGCTGTTTTCACTACATAGAACTGCAGAACCCTGAACAGGTTCCCAGAAAAACTTTGATCAGAGCCCAGAAGGCATTACGGGTAAGCGTCTCGAGAACCCCACACCCATTTATTGAATGTATAAAACCCTTTTCCCAAGTCTCCCTCTCCCTCTCCCTCTCCCTCTCCCTCTCCCTCTCCCTCTCCCTCTCCCTCTCCCTCTCCCTCTCCCTCTCCCTCTCCCTCTCCCTCTCCCTCTCCCTCCCTCTCCTACCTCCCAGCAATGTTCATGCTTAATCTATGTTAAAATTGTTTCTTAATAAATTCCAATTATGCTTTGAAAAACATAATGAAGTAGGAAAACGGAGTTTAGTCTGGGTTTTTGTTGTCATTTGTTTGTTTCTTTCTTCTTTCTGTGTGCTCAGCTATTTCTCATGCTGTCCTCTCTGCAGAAATGTGTTCACAACCCATCAGTCAACACCCAGTGTCAGATAATTAGCCATTAGCATCTTCACCTGCGCCAGGATGCGAACACTATCGCTACTTACAAGAGATCCCCTTGAAAACAGAACTGTTAGAGATTGTGGCCACATGTTGTTTCAAACCTGTATTCATTACATCTCCTGACTGTGCATCATAGAAGAGAAGCCAAACAGATGTATAAAAATAGCTGTTTAACAGGGGGGAAAAATACTGTAAAATTGTTTATGGCAGGACAGTGGGTTCTTATAGGCAAAGTAAATTACAAATAGATTTCTCAATTACTTTTTAAAGCCTGGTATTTGATTCTTATATAACAGTCAAAAATCAATTTTGCATGGAATTTATGTGAATGCCTCATTATTAATAAAACAGCGGTTGGTGGCGGCTGCTTCCTCCACATAACAGCAGCACGCAGTGGGGAAGCGCTCACATGCCAGGCTATACAGCCCCTTATCTTCTTATCCTCCTGTTCAGGATCATAAAAAAAGGAAAGGGGAGGGATGAATTCTGAGCAAACTTTAAGCAGAAACATTTGGTGGTACCTATAGCAAGGGTGACTGGAGAGGCACCCTGTCAGTGTTTAGTGGTGAGTGTCTTGACTGTCCACTCCCAGTTCTTATTGAACCCCGAGGGACTCTTCAAAACGGTTTCTAATCAAACAAATAGCTGCAGCAATTGATAAGCAGTTGAGCTCCATCTCTGGTTCCATGCCTAGTATTTCCCCTGAGACGTTCACTGCCCAGCACACTCAGAGGGCCAGTGGCACTGTCCTGCTCCTCACCTAACTGCAAGCACACTTATTTCCATGTCACAGGTTCAGTTCCATGAGTGTCCCCAAACTAATGGCCCGATGCTCACTGTGCGCTGGATTCATCGAATTCTGAGCACTCTTCCATTCCCAGAGTCGGGTGGTGTGAAGACACTGGCCCTTGTTCTCCACCTAGGTGACTTTTGCTATGTCACTCCCATGTCACTACTGCAGGCTGTGTCTCTTCACCGTAAAAGAAGAGGCCAGCAAGATGTTGCCAAGTTTGATGGCCTGAGTGTGATCCCCAGGACCCACATGACTGAAGCTGTCTTCTGACCTCCATACACACACCATAGCATTTACTAATGTTTAACATTTTTAAACATTAAAGATAAGACAAGAGGGTTTTCAGAATTATCTGAGTTTTTCTTTCTTTTCAGCTAAGACACAGAACAGAGAAAATAAAATGTTCCATCCCCATTATATATGAAGAGCAAAAATTAAGTAAATAAATACATAAAATTGTATTCTTGGCCACCGACTTATGGAAGGCTCAGCTTTAGCAATTGAACCCAATTAACAGTAGCTACATGATGCCCTCCTACAGGTCCCACACCTTTAAAATGTCAGCAAGGAATAGGACAGGGCAGGAGTCATGCTGGTGCTCACCACACATTTCAGAGAGCGGTCTCCACCTGGGTTGAGCTTTCGTCCAGCATCCAGTCAAACCTGGCAACAGACATCACACTATGGACAGTAATCCTTCCTTTTGCCCCCCAGTTCCCCCATCTGAGATGATTTAGATGTGGTGTTAGCACAGTCATTAAATCAATTCCAGAACATCACTGAGGGGGGAATCCAGCTTTAAATTTCAAGCACATATGACTCCTCACAGGGCCTCCATGAGACTTGGGAGGGGTGTGCAACATGGATATGAAGTTCCTATCTATACATCTATCTTTAAGGATTCTGTTTCACAAGCAGTTGGGAAGCAAAGCCCTTCACTGTTATCAACTTACTAAGGGGCTCAGAAAATGACTTGCCTTTATTCTGCACTTAACTGTGTGTATGTGGGATCAGATTAAGCCTATCCTCATTGAGAGCCACACAACACAACTAAAGAGAGTATTCACTTAGAAGTAAAAATGAACATCTACTTTTTCCTCTAAGCCCAAATCCCTTTTGTTGTGGAAATAAGCTCACCCACTGTTTATAGTGTTGATTTCATGGATGCTCCGAGCCCTCATCTCCTCCTGTGACACCCTGTGATAGTCTGTCTATACTATCAATGTGGCTGGGTTTTAGAATCATTTAGGGGACAGGCTTCTTAGTGTGTCTGTGAGGGCGTTTCCAGGGAGGTTTAACTGGGGAAGGGAAAAGCCCACCCCAAGTGTGGGCATTGCTATCTCATGGGCTGGGGTCTTAGATCAAATAAACAGGAAAAGGCAAATTGAGTGCCAACAGCCAGCTTTTTGTGGAGGCAATGAGGCTGTCTGTCCCACACACTGTGTTCTCACCACCATGACTTTCTCGCCAAGATGGAACTTCAAACTGGGAGCCAAAATCAACATTTTCATCCTTAAGTTGACTTTGTCAGGCATTTTGTCATAGCAACAAGAAAAGTAATTAGCATGTTCCCTTTTCCATGACAATGTCCAGATCCTATCCTCAGAGGGACAAATCTATCTACCATATGGACATGGGTGTGTGACCACTGTGGTGAAGGATGAGAGAAAAAACAGACATGCCAGCCAGCTCTGAGATGAGCCCTCCAGAGGCCTTACTTGTCCTTGATTTGTGCAGTCTGATTTGAACCACTGTCATGACCAGAACATGACAGTTCTGGTTAACTGGAGGTCCCAGGACAGAGATGACAGCACATGAAAACAAGCACAAACCCTATGGAGACTGAGTAGATAGGAAAGATGTCCCCTACCTCTGCCACTGAAGTATTCTGATACAAAATGTTCTTGCACAGCTAGCTAACATACCAACCTGCTATTAACTGTGGCCACTGCTAGAGTTGGCTCTCCCCATCTGATCCCTCCACCCCACCTTTCTCAGCATGAATGGTATGCTAGTTCTGAGTGACTATAGTTTGATTATTACCCATTCTGTTATTTGGAAAACAGTTCTCTTAGCACTTTAAACAGAGAGCTCTCAAATCTTGCTGTGCCCACAATCTCCTAGAGGGCTTCCCCAAACACAGATTGCAGAGGCCTGCCTCCTGAGCCTCTGGTTCAGCCAGTCTGGGGTGAGGCAGGAGCATGACAATGTGTTTTCCGGGTTCTTGGAAAGCGTTGATGCTGTTGGTTCACTTTGGTCTGCTCTGTGTGAACTTAGGCCCTCAAGGGTTAAGCCTGACGTTGCCAGTTCCTTCTTTCTGTGATTTAGTCAGGCATATTTTTCCATCACCTTCAGATGACCAATAAATGACTGGAGCCTGAGCCAAGGCTCCACAGCCTTCCAGATGAGCTCCCTCTGGAAGAGGCAATCTCGGCAGCAAATGGCAAGCAGAATTGCCAAGCCACACAGCAGGGACTCAGCACCACCTTTGCCCTGAACATAATGTCATCCTCATGGCCTGGGAAGCTTTCTGGCTTGTACCCAAGAGGCACTGGTTTCCCAGGATGAAAGAGGATCTGCAGCTCTCTGTGTCTACCCTCAAGCCCTCACTCTCAAGTCCCTCATGGCAGCATGTAAGGGGTTTGCTGTCAGCCTGGTGTATTTAAACGTGTACAATCAATTTCTCTCTCAATCCCCATGACAGATACTCTCATTTCTTCCCATTGCTGAACATGGACAGATTCCCCCACTGGGAAAACAGAGAGCCACTGCTGGTGGTGCAGCCCCACTCTGCCCAAGTCCTTCTTCACAAACGGTCTGAGGAGACATTTGAACTTTGAACTCTGGCCCTTGCATGTTTTCCTCCCCCTCAGGAGAAGATGGCAAGACTCTGTGTCCTCTGAGTCATGCATATTGCAATGCTGTCTTGGAAAATTGTGCCAGACTTAAAAGCTGCCTCCGAAACTTAAGTTTTTAAAAAGTGTCAGCATTTGCAGATAACTGGCCAGTCTGCTTCACCCAAGTCCTTCTTTTTTTTTTTCTTTTTTTCTACATGTGTAATGCCCTGATTTTGATGTCAGGGATCTTCCTTGATCATTCTCCATACTATATATTGAGACAGGGTCTCTCACATGAACTCACAGCTTACAGTGTGGCTGGTGTACCTAGCCAGCTTGCTCAGGCATTGTCTGTTTCATCTCCTGAGCACTGGGATTAAATGCTTGGCATTTACATGGGGGCTGGCATGAAAACTCCAGTTCTCGCACTTGTATGGCAAGGGCTTTGCCAACTCAGCTATGGTTTGGCACTTTTTTGTTTGTTTGCTTTGATAAAGCACCACGGTTTCCATCTGCTAAACTGACACATTATTCTAAATCAGTGGCAGCACTTTGAAGAAGGAGAGAGTTGCCCTGGAAGTGTGAAAACACTTGTTCAGGTGCCTTGGGGGTGTGAATATCTGGGACTTTCCTGGAGCCACAGTAACATTTGCAATCTATCTTAAAGACGTAGTTTTGGTATTCTGAAAGTGTTTAGTCTTCAGTGGTCCTTTTGTAAAGGATGTCAATGCTCATACATTCACAGTCAGTGCTATGCTTCCATAAGCAAAGCTGTACGTTGTTTGACACACAGAAACTGAAAGGGCTGTTCTCATTCAACAGATATGTTTCAGGCTCACACTATGTGTTGACTTGCTCTCTGGCCATTAAGATACAGAGACAAAAACAGCATCTTTGTTTTCAAAGTGGCTGTGGTTGTTTTGATATGATAAACTCCAAAATAAATACTTGTTCTGCTCTTCAGCTAACATGTGTGCACTGAGTACCTATTGTGTCTAAGCAGGTGCTTGCCGTGCAGTAGAGCATCCAACGATACAAATGCATCTCCATCCCTGTTCATAGTGCAGTCCTGTGAATCAGTGGGACAGTTGTTAAAGTGTAGTGATGTTGTGGCTTGAGGTAACCATGTGATAAGAATATGAAAGACAGAGACAACTTTTAGAAGTGGTGAGTTGAGATCTTAAAATGGCAAAGAAGCCAAGAAAAACACAGAGAAGCGAGAGCAGGAGAGGGAGAAAATCTACAGGGCCAAAGGTGGGGGCAACTGATACTGAACTGAATCAAAATCAAAGCACTTTGGCATAATGAGCAAGGATAAAGGAGAGATTATCAGAGATGATGACACTGGGGAGTAAGAGGCCACTATGGCTTACGGTCTGATAATATGGAGTCACATTACCCTAACCAATTAAAGGAGTTCCACTGAAAGATGACCTTCAATTTGACTAATGTCTTGGCAGTGAAGATGGTGAGGTGACCAGACACAGTAGAAATTGATGAGATGTTGTTGCTGGTTGCATGTAGGAGGTAACAAAGAGAGTTCTTACTTAGGGGCAAGTTTTGGACAATAACAACACTGTGAGAAGAAGGGATGAATGACAGATTAGAATTCAGTTTGTGCTATATTAAATTTCTGAAAATAAAAACATCAAAGTAGAACTGTCTAGTTGGCAGGGGCGTATACATGTCAAATAGGAGTCTAGACGGATACAGATTTGAAAGATGAGAAATAGAGTCTAAGTGATAGAAGGAAACCTAGGAAAAGCGATAGTGTCACAGGAAGGTGGATGCTAACAGTGTCTAATCGAGGGTCTAACACATACAGCCCAGGAAGCAGTCTTTGAATTTAATAACATGGAGGACATTGACAACCTCTGTCCCAACCGTCTTGACAGAGTGTTAAGAACTAAAATCAGAAGGTGAACTGACTGACAAGTCTTCAAAGTTAGTTCCAGCAAGGCATCATGAAAACTCACACAGATGTATTAAATGTTTTATTGAGAAAATTAGCTGCATAGCAGTTAATAAAACTTTAAGAAACAAATAAATAAATTTCTACTAAGGAAAAATGGAGATTGGAAATCAATCAACAGGATGGAAATAGGAATGGAAATTTAGGGATGGGTGTGGAGGCATTCTGAGGGTGAAAACAAATAACAATGTTGTGCCCAAATTCTGAACCCCAAAATCACCAAGAGACCAATTCCAATGCAAAAGCAAAGAGTCTTTTATTATTAGCAAATTAACCGCAACTGCATTAACTCGGGCCCTTTGTCCAACACAGTGGTTGGCATGAGATGGACCCCAAGGGGCTTCGAGAGAGGAAATTCATTGGGGGAGAAAGGGGGAGTGTCTAGGGGTACGCAACAGCCTCAGGATTGGTGTGCTTCCAGGCTTGGATGACCTGTCCTATGTTGATAGGTTAACTGGTTGCTATGGCCTATAGGCCTTCCCAGGGCAGTTGCTATGCTCTGCACTGTTATGCCACTTTTACTTTAAAGTGCTACAAAGCATATCAGCTAACTTCTGATTAGTTCCTTGCCATGTGGAGGGTATCTAACCAAGGGCAGCTCCTGCAAGGTAGGAAGGCTGGAAACTAAGCACATGGGCTGAGTCAGGGGCCTTTGTCTTTCTAGGTCTTTTCTGCAGCCTGTCATGGCTGCTAAAGCTGGTGAGGCTCTGATCCCTTCAACAGAAGTTGTGAAAGAGAACAAATGATATAAGAACTGAAGAAAGAAAGTGTGTCAGAACTGAGGAAGACAAAACAGATCATCTGGATCTAGTTCCTAGTTTCACAAATGAGAAGACACACATAAGGATACATGCAAACTACTGACCAAACAAGATGTCAGTTCTTCCAGATTGTGTTTGACATAGTCTGTTGGAAGACAGTTTAAGTAGCATATATGTTTAAATGCATAAACACATATATTTAAATGCAAAACCAAAAGCACCAGGAATGAATAGGAGTACAGTTCAGGGTAGGGAGCTCTCACTGCATACATAAGGCCTTAAATCCCTAGTACTACTGAAAACATTGTAATAAAATAGTGCTGTAAGGATTACAAACCTACAATCCACACCTCCTGAGGAGCTAGAAAACAAGGAGGACCCTAAGAGAGACATACATGGTCCCATGGTGAAGGGGAAAGGGACAAGAGCTCCTGAACAAATTGGGAGCATGAGGGAGGGAGAGGGAGGTAGGAGAAAGGGGAAGGGAGAAGAGGAGGGGGGAGGAGAACATGAGAGATCAGAAAGATTGAGTGGGGAGATGAATAGAGGAGAGCAAGAAAAGAGACATCAATAGAGGTAGCCACTATATGTTTAAAGAGAAATCTGGCGGGAAATGTACAAAGATCCACACGGATGACCCCGACTAAAATTCTAAGCAATAGCGGAGAGGCTACCTTAAATGCCCTTTCCCTATAATGAGATTGATGACTACCTTAAATGACATCCTAGAGCCTTCATCCAGTAACTGATGGAAGCAGAAGCAGAGATCCACAGCTAAGCACTGAGGCAAACTCCTGGAATCCCATTGTAGAGAGGGAGGAGTGATGAGCAAAGGGGTCAAGACCATTGTGGGGAACCCACAGAAACAGCTGACCTGAGCAAGTTGGAGCTCATGGACCCCAGTCTGACATCTGGGGAACCAACATAGGACCCAACCAGGCCCCCTGAATGTGGTTGTCAGCTAGGAGCACTGGGCAGTCTATGGAGCCTCTGGCAGTGGAACCAGTATGTATCCCTACTTCACAGACTTCAAGAGCCCATTCCCCATGGAGGGATACTCTCTTAGCCTAGATACACTGGGGGGTGGGGTCTGCCCCAAATGACTTGACAGATTTTTGATGATCCCTCATGGAAGGCCTCACCCTCCCTGGGGAGTGGATGGGGGATGGGGGCTTAGATGGGGGGCATGGGAGGATGGGAGGGAGAGGGAACTGGGATTGATATGTCAAATAAGATTGTTTCTAATTTAAATAAAATTTTTAAAAGAAAAAATAAAATAAAACAGTGCTGTGAGAACACAACTACAAGTATGAAATTGAGTGTTTGCTGGAAGGAAGAAGAGGAAAAGAGGAGGCAAGGAAGGGATGAGAACGTGAGAGGAAGGTCAATGGAAACCCAGCAGCAGCTGCGGGGCCTCCCTCATCTCCACTTGACAAGGTGTGACTACCCCCAGCCCCAGCAGAGCAACGTGATCACACCCAAGCAACTGGGGCTACCATGTGCAAAAGACTAAGAGTCAGAGTCAATGCAGATTCAAGGCCGGATATGACATCCTTCAAGCACCCTCTCAAGCCTTCTTGGTCTTGAATGGATATTTCTTTTAGGCTCAATGTTAGGTCTCCTAACTGCAGGTGGCATCTTCTTTCTGTTAAATCAGAATACTGCCCTAGTAGTAAAGTAGTAAGTTGTTTCGGTCTTTGAGAGGTTTGCTGTTACTTTTCACATGTAAAGTTGTTTTAATTCCCATGAGACTCATGCCAGAGATAATTCTGTGATTTCAGGTGATTGCCACCAAATAGACAAAGGTTTCAGGACTGATAGTTAAACAAAAAAATAAAACAAAAGACTGTCAAACCTTCACCAGAGATAACGAATGAATGAATGAATGAATGAATGGGAAATCTAGAGGGTATTACTTTTCTCCTAATATTCCAAAACATTAAATTATTTAACTTAAAAAGCAACTAAACAAAGCATGAAGCATGTGGGGATGCCCAGAAACATTAGGTTTCTGCTCAACATAGTCTTGGTTCAACTCTAAACAAGCAGAAACAACTGAGCAGAGCCTATTAGTTTCTGTGTAAATCTTCCTGACATCCACGCCCTTAGCCTTCACTCTGCTCAAGAATCCTCTCAGGCAGCTTTGCTCGCTCCACAGTCTCTGCTGTCTGGAAGACTTAACAAGACACGGAAATCTCATTCTTTCTGGATTCGTTGCTACTTAGTAGTCCCAACCCCTCCATCTTCGTCAAAAAGCCAAACACCCCAGAGTGCATCTAGATGCCATGAACCAGTTCTCATTGTATTTGTTTCAAACAGTAGCTTGCCTGCCTCTTGATTCCTAATTCTGAATTTTTCTCTATTTAAGAAACATTCCAGTTTTCTACTCCCTTTTTCTGATCAATAGCTGGCCTCTACCTACAATCGATTCCTTCTTCAACTAGCTCTAAATCACAGCATCAGAGAGAAGCTGCTTGCTGTCCAAAGCACTGTGTAATAAAAAGTGGTCACAACAGCACAAAAATGTGTGTAACTATGTTTCGCTTGTATGAAAATCTGACCGCATTCTCTTCTCTGGGCTCCTTGCTTTTTAAACAGCCCCAGAATGCCACATGAACACATTGGTGCATATTTACCCCAGTCTTGGTATTGCAAGTTATGAACCTCATTTCTCCAAACACAACAGCCTCCTGCCTTCCCTTGCTCCCATGAAAATTCTCCCAGCCTGAGTTTAAAACTAAAAGCATATTGATTTCTCGAAAGAGGTCACCTTTTATGTTTAAACCAGTAATTAGGACAGTGTTGATACTGAAGGTCTGAAATGCAAATGTTTGCTAGACATTCTAGAGCCTCCAAACTCCAGGTGTGGTCCCCAACATGAGCCTTCTCGGTAATGCTGACTGGAAGCTGCACAAGAGACCCACTGGATCTGATCCACATTTCCAGAAATTTCTCAGGCGATGTACTTGCAACGTTTGTAATCTTACATGAGATGATGTTTGATGTGAGGTTGTTCATTCAAGAAAAAGGCAGAGTGAGGCAGAAAGAAGAAAACGTTTGTACCCATGGCCACAGTACCAATGTACCAATGTGATTTTCAACAGGGTTCCTTTCCTTTAACAGCTATCTTCACAGCCTTCACCAGTGCCACACTTCCCATAGTTGGCAACATAGCATAGAATCCTAAGGAGCCCTAGTGCAGTTATCAATCTTCCCGGCTTCATGGTGCTTTGGTGCTAGCTCTATCAACCAGAAAGCTCAATTCTAAGTTTTATGGTGCATTCCCCTTTCTCTCTTTCTGAATCCCATTTCCCCAGAAGAGAGTGTGTCTGGATTAAATGGAACAAAGGGAAGATAGACATCTTCTCTGAATCCCCCTTGGTATGCAAATGAATGTCGTCTAACAGAACAGGTCTGGATGATGGGAGTGTTCTGTCCCTCGATTCTTGATCCAACAGCCACCAGCAGATGAGCAACTCACAAGCAACTGAAACTGTGGAAAACAAATTGAGGCAAATTAAAAAATAATGGACTTATTTGGGCAAATAACAACAAATGAATCAGACACTAGCAATCCCATGCCCCACTGAAAGGATACAAGTGGAAAGCAATTACAGGGTAACTCCAGAAACAAGATAAAGACAATGTTTGATTGGGAAAAGTAGAGTAACAGCCTCACCTGGATCATTGTAGTGGAAAGTTAGAGGTTTGTTAGCAGTGTCTAGTTGGCTAAGATCTGCCTTCCTAAAATACAGCCACAGTCACTGAACTGAATCCCAATATGCTTATAAAGGCTAGCCCAGGGTGCCGGGGTAGCCTCAGTCACAGGGTCCTCCATCTCAACATGCTAACAAAATACAAGTAGAATGTACTAGAAGATTGGGCTTTTTAAAAATGCAATGGTTCTTCAAGCTGACATATTAATTAATTAAAAGGAAACATTTGAAATTCAGTTCCTCACTCACACTACCCACATTTCAACTACTGAACAGTCATGGGTGACTACGGGCTTCATTATAGATAGTGCAGGTCTAGAACATTCTCATCTCCCTACCTTTTGGTTGCTGCTTATGTGTTCATTATATCTTGATTTAATGTTCAGTAACAACTCACGTAACAGATGAAGAAGTGTATGAAGTCCATCTGCTCTCATTATAGTTGTTTGCAATAGTCTAGAACTCTCTTTAGAAACCAAAATTCAAAAGAAGATTTTTTTTTAATTACATGGTGCCTCAAAAAATCACCCCAAGAAAATGACCACTTGTATTGATTTTAATCTAGCAACATTGCAAGCTTTGCAATCAAGCATCTATACATGTAGGAAGAGAAAGCAAATATTCTGATTGGTTAATAAGAAGTCTGAACAGGCACTAATGAACAATAATTCTCTGTTCTGAGTTTATGAGGAATCCATCATCATTTAATTAACAATATAAATATTAAAAAACATTTTATAATAAAATTTTATAATTGTAATAAGACACCCTACAATAAGAGTTATGGGGTACTAATTCCCACCCAGTGTTGTTGAAACTGGACATAAGAGAATACATTAAAATGCATACTATGTCATTTCTTAGCACTTAAAAAATAAAGTGGCAAAAAAGCACTTGACAATCCAAAGTCCTATTCCCTCAGAATATAAGCAAAGAAATTCAATGAAAATGTAATTTATTGGGTTTGAATTTTTATTCATTTTTCCACTGGTAATTATATTACCCACATAAGAGACAGTTATTGAAGAGGTTCAAAATACTTCAACTTTTTTTATTCTAGATTTGTAAGCTTTCACTCCTCTGCAGAGAGTCCATATTTTACCTCCTCAATCACCTCATAATTTAAGAATGCAATAATAATAAAATATTAAGTCAGCAAAACACAAGGATTGGACTTCTTCAAAGGACAGCCCTGGGTCTTCTGGACTCACCACCACTGATTCATAGGCAGTCCTCAGGGTCTAGCAGAGTAAAAGCTCAGAACCCCATCTGATAGTTTAAACAGAAGCCCCTTTTGCATCTGAGACTGAGGAGTCAAGAAAAGCCAAATCCTAAGGACGATAACCCTTCAGTGCAGCCCTGCTAGAGAGAGCATGTCCTCAGGGGGCCAGCTGTCGGCTGTCAGCAGTGAGGTTCCAAAGAGTGGGAACACAGAACAGACACCCTAGCAAGAGCCTGTCAAGCTGCTCTGGCAATGCAGAAGGAAAGCAGTTAAGGTCAAGGGAGGCTTGGGCCATGGAAACCCAGTCGCTGAGATCCAGGGTTCAAGACATGAATGGGCCAGCCTAAGGCAACCTATGGTGTCAGTGGGCCAGCCTAAGGCAACCTATGGTGTCAATGGGGCCAGCCTAAGGTAATCTATGGTGTGAGTGAGAGTACAGGAATGTCTCAAAGAGGACTCACTATATCCAGGACCTCCACTCACCTAGTCCCTTTTAGGTTTGGGGCTTCCTTCCTTTGTGGGTGGGGTAGGGAGTAGAAAGGGAAGCATGGTAATACCTAAGTCATTACTCACAGGAGTGGTCCAGGCAACTAGCTATTGTTGTGCATACATTGGACTTACTAGGAAGTCTACACTATAACAATTGTTGTGTTGAAACATCCCCCCCCCCCCCGCACACACACACACACTTTGCATTACTACTGAAGCTATCCAGACCTTCTTTCTTGAGACAGTCTCCCTGATTAGCCTAAACTGGCCTTGAATTTGTTATCCTTCCTCAGCCACAAAAACTCTAGAAAGAAAGGTAAATACCACCATGCCCAGCCCAAGACATTCTCTAATTAAAACACAAAACAAAGCAAAAAAACTGTGTTTTTACAGCTTATTGCTAAATATCTGTACTGATTTCCTAGATCTCTTACCAGATATTTCTTTGAATTCATTGAATGTGACTCCCTCACAGGTAGAATGGCCCTCATTGTTGATCGTGCAATTACTTGGGTTTCATATGGTAACAAAGGTTGGACTTAATAATGAAGAATTTACTTTCCCTTCTGGACTGTCCCGCACGCTCTGTATTTCTCGCCAGCAAGAAATCATACACGGGACACTCGGATCCTTCTGCAGACAAGCTTTAATGCATCTTGAGAGTGAAAGAGCATAAGCTTCCCAGAGCGGAGACTAGAGCGGAGACATTGAACCAAGAAAACCATCCCTTATAAAGGCTGGCCAGCCGCCTGGGACGTGTTACCCTATGAATGGCTTCAGCTCCTCAGGCCAAATGAGCCACGGGATAGGCAGAGATCAAAGGAATGGAGATTACCCAGCGCCTGTGAAGCAATTTACATCTTGGTGTCTTCAGGCACCTATTATTGTAATGGATAATGCAGGAACCGGCTTCCTACACTGGACCACCAAGAGCTTCTCAGGAGACTGTTCAATCCACACCCTGAACTCATATAAGTATCTGAAAAAGTCATTCAAGGCCCATGAACATGTAAATGACTATTTATTGATATTATTGTTTCCAATAGGGCTGAGTTATTTCTTCTAATAAATTCCTTTTAATATGGGATTTAAATACATGTGCTGGCCAGCCACTAGGAGAATCTGGAAACCATTCTTAAATTTGGTTAATGTTAAAATGTGAAAAACAAGAAATCCAGTGATGGAGGTATACATATCAGAATTTCACACAGCAAGTGTTGGGATACTCATAATTTCCAATTGTTGCTTAAATATTTGGCTGTGATGAAAAACACCTGGGAATTTGATGCAGCAGGTGGAACCTCTTTGGGAAAAAGCACACAGTTGTTTAATGCATGGGAGCAAAGCAGAGAAGGAGTTCTCCCAGGCTTCAGTAAGAGTTCGAGGGCTGGGGCACAGTGTGCAGCAGGCAGTCAGTGGCCTAAAAAGGACAGCGGAGCTTGCAGGACCACTGTAGACTTCAAGCATTGGCTACATCCAGAAGCATCACCATGGTTCTCAGCCAGGAGCCACTAGGTTTGTAGAACCAGCAAGGCATCCCCTGAGAATCTCAAATGTGGAAACTGGAACAGAGGAAAAGGCATTCTGTGATTGTGCCCAGGGCCTGGTTTTCCCTTTTAGGCTACCACATGGCATACAGGAAATGCTACTCCTAAATATGATACCTAGGGTGCTGAGTAGGTTAAGCTAAAGGAAACTGAGACAACCTTAGAAGCAAGAAGATCCTATTGCAGGTCACACTGGCTTCCAGCTGTCAGACACTGAAGCAAGTCATAAAAGAAATTTTTGACCGTCTTTCCCTGAGTCTCATCCCAGAAGGGCCTTTCCTGACACCAGGAAGCCAAGAATTTGAACACTGTGTCCTTGCTTCCTATCTATTCATTACCATCAGACCATGCCCTTTTGTTCACCTATCACACTTTTACAGAACTGCCCATAAAAATACAGTCTTCCCTGGGTCTTTGGGACTTCATTGCTAAAGGTCTTTGTGTCACATGAAACTAAAATAAATTGGTTGTCAACTGTCCTTGTCAACCTGTCTTTCACTCTAGTGGCATCAGCCATGAATCTTGCAATGAGTAAGGGAGAGAGGCAGTACTATACACGACCAAGGAGAAGAACACCATCACATCACAGCAGCCTAATGTTTGCTTGGGACGGTACTCATGCTGAAGACAAACTGAGAGCTCTAGTGCCAGTCAATGAAGCTCAGGTGTGGTCTACAGGAGTATGTGAGAAGAAAAATCCCATCATAGGTAGCTTCTCGAAATCCAGAGCTTTATGAAGTCACAACTGTGTGGCCCTTGCCATTAGCCACACACTGTCAGAAATCCCTGAATGAGGAACCAGTCAGTGGGCCTTTTGCAAAGAATCATATCACTGAATTTACCCCTGCCACAACCCCAGTGCTTGATTCACAGTGGGAGCACTATGTCACTCTCCACTCCACCTTAGTCTGTGCCTTCTACACCTGAAAAACACTGACTTTCACAGCCTTAATCAAGCTCTTTTGCATGTTTTTGTACATATTGTTTGGCATACAAAGTAGTGGGTTTTGCTATCGCATTTCATACCTTCTTTTGTTCATCTGTCCTCCACCACTGGCTCCCTCCCCCTTTCTAGTTGTTTTCCTCTTTCAGTAACCCCCATACAGCTTTCATGTTATTAACACATGTATTATATCACTCTCTTTTTTTTTCTCTCCACCTCCCTTGAGATCTCTCACGGTTCCTTTCTAATTTTATGTCCTAAACACACAAGTGCACATACACACACACACACACACACACACACACACACACACACACACACACACACACACGGGGGGGGGGCCGCGGGGGTAGTGAAAATTAAAACCAAAGTTCTGAGTATGAGGAGAAACATGCACTATTTATCTTTCTGAATCTTGCTTATCTCACTTAATATTGTAATTTCCAGTCCATCCATTTTCCTGAGAAACCATGATTTCATTTTTTCTTGCTGTTTTGTTTTGTTTGTTTTGCTTTTTTTTTGACTAGGCTGAAACTTGGATTTTCCTCTTTCAAGACTGACTCCAGCTCAAGCATGACTTCTGCTAGGTCAGTTTAATGACCTGCCCCCTTCCTTGTTGCTTATTCACGGTAGTGCTGTGCACTGGACTGCTTTGGGCAAACACCCTGTCAAATTGGTTTAGAAAATAAAATAAAACAAAAAACTCTCCCTAATAGTTTCTGTTTGTGATTTTTTCATTTTCAGTTTCCTTCTCTGCAGCTTGTAATAAATCTCTTTCCTACAAAATCCTAGTGTTGAACCCAACCTCTCAGCCTTCAGAGCACTTTTGTAACTTCCGGTATGGTGGCCTCTCCTTAAGTAAACTCTCTCTAACAACTGTCAGTAAGTACTTCTTTAACATACCCGAATCCAAATATTAAAGTAGTAATCCAAAAGAATAATGGGGTGTGGGTGGAGAAGACTGCCCCTGACAGTGTTTACTTTCCAGCATGTTCTTAGTCAGCCAAACACTAGAGCACCCATGAGTGATCCATAAAAATTCACAACCAAGCAAACTGCAAAAGATTTCCTGAACATTCTAAAATTCAACACAGCTCCACCCCAGCTTCCAGTCTTTGTCATCCCATCGGTCTTGTAGATGCATCTGCTCCCTCGAAGTGTCACAATTAAACTTCATCTCATTTTTGAGTGATTTGCTGCCACAGTTGGAACACTGGGAGTTCCCAAATTCATAAGTTTCACCTTGATCCCCAATGTGCTAGTTTCAACAGGCAAGACTTTCAAGAAGTCAGTTCTGAAATCAAATAAGGATACAAGAGTGCCTGGCTTACAAATGCTTACCAAATTTTATGTCATGCATATCTTCCCACAACTAGCTATAATCATAGAAAAGAAGAAAAATATTGATTTAAAGTAAACATAAGCAGATTACACAAATGAGAGACAGTGAGAGTGAGAGCTACTTCCTTTGCTTGGTCCACCTTCTCTACCATGTGAGGACACAGAAGTGACACTTCTGAAGGAGAGCACAAGCCCTTACCAGATGGTGAATCTGCTGGTGCCCTGATCGTGGACTTCCCAGTCGGTAAGGCTGTAAGAAGTAAAGCTGCATCAATTACAGAGCAGCCAGTCTGGGGTATTTTTGTGCTAATTCTAAGGGTGGCATGCAGAGCAATGGGCTTGGCGTCTTTCATACATGTGCTCTTAATTGTTCCTCTAAGGTATCTTTGTAACAGAAGCCATAATACACTATGACAACAACCTTTGTTTTTCATTTGTTTTTTTTGTTTTGTTTTGTTTTGTTTTGTTTTTTTAAGCCTGTGTCTATAACCCAACAAAGCTGAGCTACGACAGTAGACTCATTGTTGGTCCATACTTTAAGCTGATTCAGAAAATTGAATATGAAACTAGCCTTTCAAATATGACTTTACACAATCCTTTTCTCTGGAGATGAGTGTGGCTTTTCAGGAGGGAGGAATGGGTTAGTGCAAGGTGTTTGCTATTTAGAAAGTAAATAAGTAATCAACAACCCTTAAACAGTTGACAGTTTGCCCTGGTTGTGAAAGAATACCTTTTCTTCACCAGGAAGAATGAATTCTAGAGGTGGCACTTGTTTGCTGTACGGAGTAGAGTTTCATGTCTTTCATGCTCTAGCTTTTTAAATGGATGTCTAATAAAATCAAGTGTGCAAAATTAACCAACATCCACAACAGAGAAGTCAGATATTGTTTCTCTGTGTTATTTTTTGAGACTCCAGAAAAGCATCCTCTGCTGAATCCCACAGAGGGCCTTGCCATCAGCAATGCTCATGTGTAAGTTTTCAGAACATATGCCTGGGATGACTTGCCTTATCAGCTTTGTGGGTATGTTCAGACACATGTTATCCTAAGCCCAGTGCACTGTGCATTTAGAATACATCTAATAAAAGGCAGAGAGCCTCTAAGTGGTTAATAACATAACTGTGAGGATGCAGTTAATGAAGATGCATGATCATATGGAAATTTCCCTCCAGATTAATGACGGAAGACTTATGGGAGGTGAATCTTCAGTCAGGGATTTGCTAGATCATTGACAGCACTCAAATGTCACTTTAGGCAGTAACTTTTGGAATTTCCCTTTGGAAAAACATCTTTTACAAGAACTGACAAGAGCTTTAAAATGTGCAATGATTTCAATCTCTACCTCAGGAGACTTTGCAAACAAGTGCTGAAGTCACAGAAAAATAATGCAGGGTCTGGGCAGGTAGATTGGTCAGTAAAGAGCTTGCTGCACAAGTTCCAGGACCTGAGTTCCAGCCCCACTGCCCATGTGAAAAGCCAGGTATGGCAGCATATGCTTGTGCTGAACAAGGGCGATGTCCGGAAGCTTATGAACCAATGAGCCTGTGATGCACAGAATCAATCAACAAAAGAAAAAGCCTATCTCAGAAAAGGTGGCAGGAAGGTGGAGAATAACAACCAAAGCTGCTGTCCTTCCCCATGTGTTTCATGATATGTGAACGTTTGCATTCACATAAAAACTGCACACACATACACATCACACATAGACAAGAATGCAAATCATGTATTGGAAAAAAAAAAAAAACTTGCTCTGAAATTTACTAGCTCTGTATCCAACGTTCCTCTGCTGCCTCAGTAGATTCCAGAACCCATTGTGATTCTATGTATCAGGGTGTTTGCAAGTTTGTATACATTTCTGTTGTGTCAGCTATCTAGAAAGGGGAAACTGGGGCCTCCTTGCTGAATTGAAGGCCTGGGAACTGATGGGTTGGTCAGCATATATCTCCAACTGTAGGAATATACATTGTCTATACCAGATAAGTCACCTCTCTCTTAACCTGTGTAATAGGTAAATGTGGTGGTTTGAATAGGAATGTCCCCCATAGACTCATGTGTGTGAATGCTTGGCCCATAGGGAATAGCAGTATAAAGAGGTGTGGCCTTGTTGGAGAAAGTGTGCCACTGTGGAGACAGACATTGAGGTCTCATATGCTCAAGCTACACTCAGCATGGCACACAGTCTCCTTCTGCTGCCTGCAGATCAAGACGTAGAACTCTCAACCCCTTCTGCAGCACCGTATATGTCTGCTCACCACCAAGCTTCTTGCCATGACAGTAATGGACTTAACATCTGAACTGTAAGCAAGCCGCAACTAAGTGTTCTCCTTTATAAGAGTTGTCATCGCCATGGTGTCTCTTCACAGCAATACAAACCTAACTAAGACAGTAAACTGGTCAATTTTTTTTTAACAGAACAATTTTTCTTTTATTGAAAATAAATATCTCATACCATATATTCTGATTACAGTTTATTCTCATTCCACTTCTCCCAGTTGCTCTGCAACTCCCCTCCAATCCAGGTCAACACCCTTTCTATCTCTCCTTTGAAAATACAGGTATCTAAGGAATGATAAGGAATGATAATAATAATAATAAAATAAGATACATTAAAAAAGGGCTGGAGAGATGGTTCAAAGGTTAAGAGCACTAACTGCTCTTCCAGAGGTCCTGAGTTGATTCCCAGCAACCACATGGTGACTCACAACCATCTGTAATGGGACCTGGTGCCCTATTCTGACCTACAGGAATATATGCAGACAGAACACTGAATACATAATAAGTAAATAAATAAATCTTTAAAAAGATACATAAAAAACAAACAAATTAGAATAAGACAAAACAAACAACAAAAAAGAGCAAAAAAAAAAAAGCACAAGAAACACAAATAGATGCATACACACACAGTCACCCACATAAAAAACACAAAATCAGAAGATAATGTACACAAAAAGGACCTGTAAAGTAAAACAAAACAATGAACAAACAAAACCAAAGCCCTGATTTGGCATTTGAGACAAAGATTCTCCAAAGATGCCATTGAGTTTGTTTTGGGTTGGCCATCTACTCTGGGCATGCAGTCCACCCCTGGGAGTGCTTTCTCCAAGGAGACTCCTGTGGAGAAAACTAATTTTTCATTTACAAATGGCTATCAATTAAGGATAGCTTCTGGGTTAGGGACAGAACACGTGTCCACTTACCCACTCAGCTCTAGGACCCCATATGGTCCAGATCCATGCAGGCCCTGTGTATGCTGCTCTGCTCAAATTCACATGTGCACCCGGCCTGTTGTGTTTTGAAGGCCTTGTTTTCTTGGTGTTCTCCATTTGCTCTGGCTTTTACATTCATTCACTTCCTCTTCCCCAGGGTTCCCTGAGGGAGGGATTTGATGAAGACATTCCTTTTAGAGCTAAGTAAACATAATCAGTTTTTAAACTTACATAAATACATTGTGAGCAGGCAATGGGGGTAGAATACGCTAACTGGCTAACCGTCTCTAGGTGCTCAGGTTCTGGCCTTTGGTTCAGTGCTGCTGCTCCCTTGTGAACACAATAAAAGTTTCAAAGCATTTTACTTTCCTTTTTATTTAAACACACGGAAGAACTAACAGTGGTCTCGATTTATTGGGAACATAAATGTAGTTATCTAAATAACAGATTATTGTTGTAAAATCTATCAGTGAAACTCAGTGATTGAAGGCCTCAGTGTCAGGCTTATTCCAAGTCCCTTGGCTCCTATTGAATTAGAGTAGATTTTTTTTAATGTTCTTTTAATGGGATTTTCAGGAATGAATTTAATTGGATTTAAAGATATATTGGTATATATGGCTTCTCTAGTAACAAAATGATATAGCCAAAAAGAAAAGAGGGAAAGAAAGAATGGAAAGAGGAAAGAAGAGGGAGAGAGTGAGGCAGGGAGGAGACCGCAGGGGTCAGAGGCCCTTTCCCTACTTTGTGATGTCCCTAAAGTGTCTGCTGCCATTTCACCAATCTTCCCAAAGTACTTGCAATGCTCCTGGAACTGGTACTGCGTGCTGTACGCAACCTGGATCTCTCATTCCCATGGATCAAATCGCTTTTCTGTGTTGTTAACCAAATCAATAAAGCTGCATACTAGCTAACAAAGGAGGCTCTGGTATCTCCTGTATGTTCATGCTATGTCCCAGAAAGTGGAAAACAACGTGGTAATTTGGAGGTCCAGGCTTTAAACTGGAGTCTCCTACAAGACCCAGATGGCATGACTTTTTGCCTGTGGTACCTGTCACATCTGCCCAGATCCTCACCAAAATCTGTCATAAAATCCTAACTAACGACTGACAAGTCTTTCATTCTATAGCTAGGCTTGCCTGATGCAAAATGATTCAAATGTTTAAATCAGTCCAGCCTTATCTCAAACCCTGTTAAGAGCAGAGTTTTCTCTGTTTATGAAACCCCTCATCAAAAGTTGCCAGCCACACACAGCAGTATACATTACTCATGCTGCTCTCTGATAGGACATGGCCAAACTTGAATCCATTAAATATTGATGTGTTGATGTACTTTTCCTGAAAAATAAAAAAATAAATCCTTTTGGCAAACAGTTGAGGTCCAATTTGGTTAAATTCCTACAAGTTCTCTGGCATAGAGTCAAGTATCTCCAAATTCAAAAAAGTCCCCTAGAAGGTCAGTCTCTGAAGAAATGTCATGGCAGACTCCACCCACCAGCTGCTGCTCAGGCTACAACATCTGTTGCTACCATTTCCCTACTCACAGATTCTGAAAGGCGCTCCACTGAGCCATTGTGAGACCTCAGCTAGCAGACTCCGTGTGCCTCTCACCCAGGAAGTGAGTTTACACCAAAAGGGCCCTTGCTCTCCTCACATCCTGCTCCTTCACACTTCCCTACCTCTGGCCTGAGAATCTGAGAGCCTGGCTGCAGGCTTGTACTGTGAAAGGATTAAGAGATGCCCACTTATGCCACATGGGCCCTGGTTTCCTCTCCTCAGAGGCCCCACCATGTCTATCTATCAATCTGTCCATGGTGTTAATAACTTTTCTAATACACTCCCAAGTGCCCATAATGCATCTGTGTCCCTCATTAATCCTTCTCCCCATTTTTAGGAATAGACTAAAAGGCCTTCTGGGTTCTCTCACTTCAAAGTGCTTCATATTGGTAGTATAATGTTTTACCTTAACTGTGCTGTGGAGAGCCTTCGGGTACCACACTGTTCTAGGTGCTTGGGGTATGGAAGCAAATAAAACAATGCCCCTTGGGCCTTGCATTCTAGTAGAGGGATGAACACTAAGGAACATCAATAAATAAGTAGAGAACCAGGAGAGATTTTGAGAAAGCTCAACTCGGGTCTATTTTCTTCAACCTTCCCAATAATTCTGCAAGCTAATTAATTCCCTATGCTGCTAAAACTAGCCAGTATGGATTCTTTATTTCAGTAACTGAACCTCAACTAATGTGATTAGCCAGCATGCTTTGTGAAGTCTTGACCCCAATTTCTCTTTTAAAACTATAATAATGGAGTGTCACCCAATATACTGTCCTTGGTTTTAAGTAACTACCTCATTTAATGGGGAGGGGATCACTAGAACTGTGCATCTCTGAGAACTGCCTTGAAGACCTGAAATCCAGACAAGAAAAACAGATGCTTACAAAGAGAGGACAAGCTCCTGGAACTGTTGGGAAGGAATTTTGCTGTTCACCACTTTCCACCCCAGCACATCACATCTTAGGTTTTTTCACTCCTTGCCCATGCCCAGTGAGATGATATACTCTTGTTACCTGAAGGATCAAAAATGTCACACATCACCAGGTTTAAAATTGGTTACTGTTTTGCAACATTTTTCCATTCCATGTTTAGAATTCATCTCTTTGGGACTGCTGATGTAGTATACTCTTCTGGCCAGCTAGAACAGAGATGATACCTGCAGCCTCATGTTACTTACATGCTTCTGCATGGTGTATCACCCAAACACAGTAGTCTCAAGGAATACCCATTTGTTTTTGTTCATAAGTCTCTGGTCAGCTCCATGCTGCTGCTGATCCCACACAGCCCTGGCTGCTTTTGGCTCATGTATCTATTTTCAACCGGATGGTCAGCTGGGACCAAGAGAAGCTATAATGGCTTCCTCACTTATCCAGAAGTTTGTCTGTAGTTTGCTAGAGCCAGGAAGGTAAGCAAGCCATGCATCTTTCATCTTCCAAGCCCTCAACCCCAGTTTCTTTATGTCATGGCTCATCTACAACACAAAAAGGCAAACCCCAGTGTGTAAGTGCTTTTCACATCTCTGACTATTTCACATTTGCTATTAAGCCAGTAGCCAAAGTAAGCCACAGAGTTGAGCTCAGAGTCAACCAAGAACATAAGAAAAAAAAACAAAAAAAAAAAAACAAAACACCAATTGACAGCCTACCAAGTGCATACCCTCGGCCCAATGAGATTTCATTCTTCAACTTCCCTAAATTGTCTTCCCTGCTGAAATAGGTGAAGTGAAGCTGATTTTAAATTTGGGAATTACAGGATTCCTCAGTCTTCCTCAGCACTTCAGATTTCTCCCATGTATTCCTCAGATGGCCACCTATGTGCTTGAACAAGACTTAAACATTTCACATAGCACCCACCCAGACAGGCAACTTTTGCGACCACCTGCTCATTTTCAAAGCCAGTGACATGTATCTGAAGTTGATAAGGATATAGAATTTCGTGGGTCCCATTCTCTGCTATATGGCCCACAGCCTGGAACAGGGTAATAAATATATAGTAGGAGGTAATTCAGTTTGCTTCTCTTGATCTCCTACTGAGTGCAATCTTTAGGACTTGCTTAAGATATGAAAGACTTGATCCTTGTGCTTAAACAGCTCTCAGACTAAAGTGGGGGTGTGAATGAATTGATAATTAAATTATAGTGCAACCATTGAGACAGCAGGAAAAGCCTGGTACAGTAAGTGAAACACTGGAGGAATGAGGCTTGATAGAAGAGGCAAGAGGAAGGGCCTTTTCGGGAACATAGGTAAGAAATGATACATCATGGGGGATCCAGGAGAAGTGAGGTATGGATATGATTTAAAATTCATTGTGTATGCTTATGAAATTCCCCACCAATAAGTAAAAATAATTTTTAAGAAGCAAAGAGTTGGGAGGGAGATAAACTGAGAAATGGAGAGGAAATTGGCTGGTCTGGTGACTGATTATATATGGAAAGGAACTATGAGGGGCAGTCATGGAAGACTACAGGTCAGCAGGTAGATAACAGTGACTGCAAGAAACATTTCCCCACATTGGGAGCCCAACCATAAGCCACAGTGCACAGGTTCAAAATGGCTACCCCACTGTTTTGATAACATTTTTGAGCAGAAACTATTCCCAATAAACATTCATGACTCTGCCTAGCCCCACACACCTTCAAGATTCCTTTAAGCTCATAACTCTTCAATATCCGTGTAATTGCCTTTTCAATCTCTACTGTACTCCACCTCAAATATGGCATCAAACCTAAGCTTAGTAAAATTATTTTTCTATAGAGTAATATGTTTTTATTGTCCATGTCCACTTCGAGAAGCCAACAATCTCTTTTTTATTGCTATTATCTTACAATCATAAGAGCTCTGTAGTTGGGTTATGATTGCTTCAAATGAAGAAACTTGATCCAGGTAATTTCTCACGACAGAAGTCCACGAAGAAGGTTAAGTCTGAAGTCAGGCATTTCAGATAATGCATCCAAGTTCAGACATTTGATTTATTGCCTATCCACCCTGATGATTAAATATTCGGCTACCCATTGAAACTCCACATATATTCATAATGTAATGGTCAGAGCAGATTCACCGAGCACTAACTTTCCACCTTCATTCTCTAGAGAGGAGAACCAGCCTGCACACAACTCAGACTAACAAAGGGAAACTGGATACCAAGATCCAAGAAAGAATAGAAAAGCAACTAATGAGGTTTATGAGACTCAGATTTCCCTCCCCAACACCAGGATCTACGAAGTTTTCCTCTGTGGTAAAGGAAGTGGAGAACAGCTGTCAAAAATATGGCGTGGCTAACCCTCAAACAAATTAAAAAAACACCATCTGCAGGCAAGGCAGTCTGATACACAGATGTGCACCAGCACAAAGCCCAGGGAAGAGAAAATGGGTTGGCGGGACTGAGGTTAACGCGACAGAAAGCAGACAACATATGGTTCTCCCTGAGAGGGGCAATGCACTGCTGAAGCCAACGATTTGTAACATTCATAAACAGCTATTGAACCTCTAACACACCCCTAAATGCCTGCATTTGTGTGTTTAAAGTTTCTTCAAGAACAGTAGGTAGAGCAATTACAGAGGACTACAAACTCAGCATCTTTTCATGTACCATTAGGCGTTCAGGTAGCCAAAGAAGGTCCCAACACTATCTTTAATCTGCACCACCCCCATCTAGTTACACCTCTCATTAAAACTAACTCTTTTGAAATATGCAGCACCAGCTAGCTTGTCCCACTTGCTAATGGTCCTGAATTGATTCTTAATTAGTTGCAGTTTTGGAAGGAATCCAATTAAAATAGTGGGAGATTCCAATAGCTGAGAAGACCTGGCTAATCTGTGTTACCCTCTGAGTTGCTGTTCTTTGCATTAAGGCTTGCTCAGGCAAAAGGAAGCTATGCAAAATATGGCAGGACTCAAGTCACACTAAGCATGCTCAGGTTTTAAACAGAAACCGTCACATGGTAATTTATCCTCCAGCCATAAAACATGATCAAAGAAAGGCAGCCAAACGCTGTTAGAAAAATTACATTCCTTCATTCCACTTTTTCTTCTTCTTGAAAGAACAGGGTACTAATTCAGGAGAAGACAGTAGAATCTTTTCAATATATTATGTTTTTATTTGCTATGTGTTTTCCAATCCCCTACCTAAATTCCAAAGTGTGGGGGGGGGGGAGCACAGGGTGGGAAGAAATAAAGGTAGGGGGTGCGGTGTGAGAGGAAAGGCTGGAAACAGCTAAATAGGATATTTTCCAATGTTCTTTCCTAAGGCCTGGCTGCTACCAGCAAAATTCCCAGTGTTGTTTATGAGGGCAGCTGGAGGTCATTTGACAGGTATGGCTTTTATGGTTTGTATTTAATTATAGAAAAGTGAGGGCTCAGAAAAGCAAGGTCTCAGGAAACCCAGGCAGGAGGACTCCTGCCACTGCTGGTAGGTGACAGTCACGTGGCCAGCTTTTGTATTCAGCGGCAATAATTCACTGCCCAGCCTAGGATGGAGCCCAGCTCCCCATCCCCCGAGGAGCTTCCACCAGGCGCAGACTCCCGGTGCCTTTGATCCACAGATTAACATGATCAGAATGCGGCTTTGTCTTTTGCAAGCATCCCTGTCCCGAAATTTGTATCCTGTGAGAGGTTGAGTCACACTTTTATTTGAGTAATGAATTGCAGTAATTAATACACACATTGATTTTTTTCCCCAAATCTCCCGAAAGGCTATTTCCATTTTTAATTTCCAGAAAAATACATATCATTCCCTTAATAAGAAAGTGCTCTACATTTCAAAAGGCATGTGGGAGCGGAAGCAAACAACGAAACACTGAAACAAGCAACGTTCAGGATGGGGCGGTGGCTGCATTCAAGAATTCACGCCACTTTGTGAACCGGAGGTGCTGCCCCTGTGGGATTTCACCATCAGCACCGGATCTGTCAAACACTTCTGACTACTTTTTAAAGACACAGTTATTTGAAGTGTGCGGTATTCACGTGCATAAATATCCCTTTCCTTTTAAACTAAGGGTTTTCCCCTCAACTATTAATAAAAGAGACATCCTGTGCAAAAAAAAAAAAAAAAAAAAAAGGAAGAAAGAAAGGGAGGAAGGAGGAAAGAAAGGGAATAAAAGGAAAGAAAAACAGAATTAAAGCTGAACCCGTTGAAATTGTGTAATTTTAATTTTGCTTTAGAAAGGGTTTATTCCTATAACGAGAGAGAAAAAAAGAGACAAGAGAAAGGGAGACGGGGCGACAGAGAGACATTGATTGATTGACAGTCTTCTTTCAGTTGCACCTTAAGAAAACGTATCAGGGCTTAGAATGATAGGGCTTTTTTTACTTGAGAAATAATTTTTTTTCTTGCACCAGGATTCTCAATAAATACCAATACAGAGGGTGGGTGGGTGTGTGTGTGTGTGTGTGTGTGTGTGTG
Organism: Cricetulus griseus; assembly: GCF_003668045.3. Lineage (NCBI taxonomy): Eukaryota > Metazoa > Chordata > Mammalia > Rodentia > Cricetidae > Cricetulus > Cricetulus griseus. The sequence continues at coordinate 99,647,725 of NC_048599.1, read as the reverse complement.
TGTGTGTGTGTGTGTGTGTGTCGATCTGGTGCTTATCTGAAAGTCGCGGGGACACTGAGAAGCAGGTAGGAAGCAGCCTGTAGTAGCCTGAGAGGAAGGAGGGTTTGGAGGCGCATGCAAACCAAAGAGATACCTGATTGACCTTTTGCTGACTCTGAGCCACGTGACACGCAGGCCGCCTTCTTAGAGTGATGGCTTTAGAAGAAGATGTTAAATTTAACCTCTGGCGCAATGATAAATTGACAATAAAAAATTCAATGGCTTGGTAATTACCAATCACTTTGGACATCGGCAACATTTTTCAGCTCTGTCACTGCGCATTGGCACAAAAGCTTCAGCTGGAATCCTCCCGGTCTTCCTCTTTTTAACTTTGTTTTCATGATGCAGATTAAATCTGCCACCCTATTACTGATTCATTTTCCTAATTTTTCATGTCTGCACCATGCCCCAGCTGCACCAGGCTGATAATTGTGGAGCCCAGCCCTGATGATTAACATCAGAAGAATTAATTATGCCTGCCATTAAAATTCCGAGTTGCACATGGTGATCAAGAAAAATTAAGTTTCTCTAGGCCTCTAAATCATTTCACCTTTGCAGGGAAGGATAGTGCCTGGACAGCGAGGCTGCAGCCTGCGGTTCCTGTGGAGGTCGGATCCACGTGCCCTTTGTGTAATTCAACGAAGCTTTCCGGGCTATTTTTTGTCCAGGATTTGAAGGAAAAGATTTAATGCTTGGAAAAATAAAGGGGACCTGAAATAAATTCTTAATCTTTTGCTTTGAAAAGGAGGTTAAAAATAGTACTTTCTCTGCAACTCAGATCCTTTTCCTGAAGTATCTGTTAAACCAATTTGTAGAGGAATACATTCCACGGAGAAAAGAAACACAACCCTTGGAAAGAGCTGATGAAATGAGGGTGGCAAGGGCGCCAGCTTGACAATCATTACAAGTGGGAAGACAGGAAATGTTCATTGAAGCTGACAAAGGCAGTGGCATTTCTTGGAAATAAATTGATGACAGAATAAAAACAGATCCCTCAGATCTTTAGGCTAAATAATAATGAGTAAAAGAAGCCGGTTGACTGACGCATTTCCAAAATGATTGTTGCATGAGAAACCCAAAATGTATTCTGTCTACCCTAAGGTACAAAATTTACTAGAGCTGTAGAGAGTCAGATGCCATGCATTTATCATGCTCTCTTTCTACTCTATGTTCTGTTTTTAAATTACCATAATAATGTATATTACAGGCATGGCTTTCGAAGTCTACAAAAGGAGTCATATTTTGATGAACCGATGTAAATATCTTTACACCAAATGGTAAATCTCTCATTCACCTCTATGCAAAAAGTATGCATAAGCTATGCATCAAATCGGTTTCACTTATTATGTTTAAGAAGTGATACCATAAGACAATTTCAATAGATGCTCCTGTTAGTTTTTTAGGAGTAGTAAATCTACAGGGGCAATTTAACCGTCTACCCATACCAGGTGAGATAGTGAGAGTCAGGGAATAGTGAAAAGTTAATTTAATGCAGCCACATTAGAAAAAAATAAAAATTAAAACCTTGTCTGTTTTGAAGCTGGTGTGCCTTCACAAGAAGTCTCTGACTTTGTGACATGGCGCGATTCCCAGTACAATGATTTAGCATCTTAAGCAGCATATTCTCTCCATGTCTCAAATCTACTGCCTTCCATAAGAACACAGGTGCTCAGATGGCTGCTTCTGCACACAAAGCAACTGGCTGCACATTTATTCTTCTTGCCAGGACTTTTCAAAGTAGATACGCCAAAAGTATAGAAGTCTACTGAAACATTGAAGTTTGAAAAGTCATAAACCCTGTTCAGAGATAGAGGTGATCAAAGCAAACGGCTAATTAAACTTCTCACACTTTTCTTCCCTGCGACTGAGCAGACTTGCTAGTGGCCATTTTTCCAGGAAAGAGCCAACTCTTTAGGAGGCCTAAGAACAGAAGGAAAAGCTGGCTGCAGTCATTTAAATCTTTTCTACATTTAAAAAATAGAAACACTAGAATTCAAAATTGAAGTGAATACTGGGATATATTCTCCTCTTCTAAATAATAAGCAAATTAGAGATGCAAAATGTGAAGCAACAGAGAGAAGGGAGGGAAGAAGGAGAAATGCAGGGGGGAGACGCACCAGAAATATGTATCACGTGTGCCCCAATATTATTGAGATTGAGTATATGCATATATAGTGCAACATCTAATAATTCAGAAGCATTAATAGCATCATAAGAAATAGCAGTGTAATACTTAATACTAACATGACCATGGATGCAAATCAAGATGGTGGCTCAGAAGAAATGTCTGTATTTCTCTCACAGGTTTACAAGAAACAGTAGATGTGATGTGGGGAAAACATTCTCAAGCACAGGAAACGAAGAAAATAGATGAAAGCTTTCCTGTAACTATATTGAATAATACAAGTGGGACAAAAAGATGCCAAGTTTTCCCATCTGAATTCATTTCCCCTTTCAAATAGACTAATTTCTTAGTAAATGCCAAATAAATAAGCTCATATTTGTAGCAATGAAAAGAAGGCAGGAGAGAGTAGTTCAGGTATCATAAATATTAACTTTGATTTTGCTTAATGCATCATTACTGATGTACTGTTAATATTCATTGTTACCACTGGCACTTTGTGCATTTGCTGGAAGTGGGTGTGAGTGGGCGGGTAGGTGGGTGGGTGGGTGTGTTCCCACGAAATACATAAAAATAATGGTGTTGTTCTCTAATTAGGAAAAATAGTAACCAGTTCATATTAACTAACTTTATTCCCATTACAAATAATCAGCTTTTTATTACTTAATTTTATTTATTTATTGGTTTTTCTGATACTATTTCATTTAAGTAAAATGTCTACAACAAGCAACTCTATTCAGATATAAATTTGATTAGTTGGTTTTCTAGGCCTGGGTTCTCTTGGTAACTTGGAGTATTGGCTATATTTTGGAATTATTATTTGGGATAAAGAAAATGTTCAGAAGTTGATTTTTGACATGAAATGTACACATCTATGTATATGCTTAAAAAGTACCTACTTTAAAAAAAAGTACCTACTTTAATGTATTCTATATGTGAGGTAAGTCTCAAAAAAGCTATTTTAAGACAACGGATCAGAAGTCAAACAATCCACTACTGAAGGCATTTCTTCCCCCTTCCTTTGTGACATAAGTAAGATTTGTGCTGTGATTCTTTGGGTCAGCAAATATTATTGGCCACCTTGAATATGACAAGCTTTGCCCTACAAGTTAAAAATGCCATCAACATGGAACTTACTCATCAGGGAACAGAGACAGGCAAGTCAATAAATTAGGAAAATCATGGAAAGAACAAAGCCATGTGAAATGATTAGTGTGAACGGAGGTGGATGCTATTTTAGACTGGGGAAAGGTACCTTTGAGGAGGTAGCATTTGAGTTGAGAATGAAAAGAAGCAGCAATTCATGGAAAGATCTGGGGACTAACCTACCCAAATGACAAGTGCCTTGGGACATTAACGAGACTGATGTCTTCAGAGATTAAACAGCTGTGGGTAGAGAAAGCAAGCTGTCGCAAAGTCCTCAAAGGACAAAAGAGACAGAAGGGAAATCTTCTCAGAGACCTTAGCAGTTCAATAGTCTGAATGACTACAGTCATACATGTAAACCATCAGACTAAGTCTGACAGCAAAGATGAAGTTTTCTAACTGTTAAAGAGGTGGGCACAGCTGGGAGGTGATGGCGCACGCCTTTAATCCCAGCACTCGGGAGGCAGAGGCAGGTGGATCTCTGTAAGTTCAAGGCCAGCCTGGTCTATAAGAGCTAGTTCAGGACAGCCTCCAAAGCCACAGAGAAATCCTGTCTCAGGGGAAAAAAAAAAAAAAAAGAGGTGGGCACAAAAAAAACGGAATGATCTCAGGCAAACTTGGGCATCCACTCACCAAATGGAAAAACTAAGATTTCACTTGAACATGCAATGGAAAGCTGTTGGTGGGTATTAAACTGGAGTACGCAGAGTTTGAAAAGCCCCTCTAAGGAGTCCCCAGAGCTAGTTTTTAATTAGAGAGATTAGGGATGGAAGTGGCACAGGCAGGTGGCAGGTTTGGCATCTATTAAGAAATCTAGAGGTGCCCCTAGCCACTCCATCATACAAGGTTATATTACAAGAACCCTTGCAGTAAGACCAGCCAGAATTGCTCCCCTCTAACAACTTAGGGTCAGTTCCAGGACATGAAAAATATTTTTGCTGAATCCCTGGAGCTCTGTGGCATACCATAAAGCAGAAAACATTTGGCTTGGAAAGATTTCAGAGCAGGTGCTGCCAATCAGCCACTGTAACCAAGAGAAGAGTCAGAACCCTCCAAAGCAACATCTGCCCCGAGCATGGGAACTCTGCTTCCCATGGGGCTGTCAAGGAAGAAGGAACTCTACAGTGCATCCCTACTCAACTGCCTGGAATTGTGGACCCAGTTTGCTGACTTTTGGAACTCATCTATCCAAACCAATCATTTTCACCTTAGTTGAGTAATGCCGGTGTGTGTAGTCTCTCTGACTCTACTTAGACATCAAAACGTTGCTATGTCAGTGAGGTACACGTAGCACAACCAACCACGTGCCTATGAAATACGCCTTCAAACAGTATCTAAGAATGGGATGGGGCTGGGGCGATGGCTCGGCTTACTGGACAAACATGAAGATTGGGTTCAGGTCCCCAGCATTCATGTAAAAACTTGGCACAGCAGCATGCTTGTGTAACTCCAGTGCTTGGGCGGGGGACAAGGTGGGAGCCACGTGGTCAGATCCTGAGGGGCTCACTGGCTATCCTGTCTAGCTGAAAGAGCAAGTTCCAGGTTCAGTGAGCAACCTTGTTTGGAATATGAAGTGGGAAGAAGTAGAAGATGCCCAACATCAACTTCTGGCCTCCACACATACACACGAGCACACGAGCACTTATGCATATACACACATAGTTGCACACACATGTGCACAAATACACACCCACCACAAGCAGAAGGCGGAAGCAGGGGAAAGAGGTAGGGGGTTGGAGCCTTAGAGCTAGTTGTGGTGACTCAAGCTTGTAATACCAGCTACCCCAGAGGCTGAACTACATATCAACTTCAAGAACAATTTAGGTGACTTATCAAGACCCTATCTAAAATAATAATAATAATAATAATAATAATAATAATAATAATAATAAATTCCAGGCCTGCCGACTCACACCTGTAATCCCGATATTCAGGAGGCTGGTTCGGAAGAGCTGCTGTGACTTTTAGCTAGCCTGGGCTACATAGTGAGCTCATGTCCAACCTGGGTTACAATGTCAGACTCCGACTCAAAAAAAAAAAAAAAAAAAGGTAGACTATAAAATAAATTTAAAGGTCGAGGGATAAAATCAATGAGTTTAACCCCCAGTACTGCAAAAACAAGTAATCAGATAATAGACAGACAGATAGAAACACTGGAGGAATTCCAACTTCAAGAAGCATTTTTAAGGCCCTTAAAATTCTTTTTGATGGGGCTAGTGAGATGGCTCAGTAGTTAAGAGTACTGGTTGCTCTTCCAGAGGACCTGAGTTCTATTCCCAGCACCCACACAGTGGCTCTCAGCCATCTGTAACTCCAATCCCCTGGAATCCAATGTCCTCTTCTAGACTCTTTGGCACTGCATGTAAGTGGTGCTCAAGACATACTTAGAGGCCAAACACCCACACACATAAAATAAAATATTTTTAAAGCACTTGTTGAAAGCAGGTTCATAACAGTTATGTTTTAGAGTGCCAATTTCCAACAAGCACCATAACATATTCCTCGATTGCTTCAATCATCTATGACCCTTTACCACAGATTCACAAAGAATATGTTATTCCCATTTTACATATGAAGAACCAGAGGCATTTCTCTCACCATTATACATTAACAAACTTCAAACTTGTCTGAGAATCAGTCTTATTTGTAATCCAAATGCCCCTACTGTTCTCCTCTGGTGAAGTCAAGCATGCTTTGATGTTTACAGAAATTGTTTTGCATGCTGTATGCAACACCTTTGGAATTATCTATGAAAACCCAAATAAATGTAAAGTCATTGTAACAGCCCCACATTTGCTTTGCTGACTATTTGTAGCAACCACTCCCAGATGCCTTTATGGTTTGCTTTGTAAGTTTCAATTTACATACACTTGTTCAGAAATGCCCCTTCTGGGGGTACTGCAGCCCAGATTTATAGCCTGTCCTATAGCATATCTATGTCTTGTGTTTCCTCATACCCTATCTCTTTGCACAAAACATTTATGTACCCAGGTGGTAACCATAAAAACCTAAGAGCTTCAGCAAATATGCTAAGACTCCTTTTAATAGTGTCGTTGAGATGGCCTGTGGCATATGCATTTTATTCAACTGCTCTTAAGACGTGTGTGTGTGTGTGTGTGTGTGTGTGTGTGTGTGTGTGTGTGTGTGTGTGTGTGTGTCTGTGTGTGTGTGTGTGTTATGCACATGTCCTTGCCTGTGCATGTGGGTCCATACATTCAATTACTAATAGTACGAGATGTCACACCTGGGATCCTAGAGCTCAGTCCTAAGGTATGTGATCCAAACTGATTGCTATTCTTCTTATAAACAATACTGACTATACTTGTACACATACCTCACATTTTCAGTCAAGCATTCTCATAAAGAATATTTCCAGAAATGGAATTTCTAAGGCATATGTACATCTTTAAGCCCCTTCACCAAATTGTCAATAGAATACTTTAACCAATTTGTATCACTACCACAAATTTTTAATAATGTTTGTCTCCTTATTTTCCTGTCGATATGGACCATTTTCAACATTTGTTCATTTCATAGAAGATAACATCATCACTTTTTCAATTTATGGTTCTTTTCATATTCATAACATTAACAAGCCTTCCTGTAACTTGGTCGCTCTCATTTTTATGTCACCATGTTGACATTTCTTACTTATGGGAGCTCTTTATGTCCTAGAGATAAGATCCTCTCACTGTATGTGGGAAACACCTTTGCCCATTTTCTCCATGTCTTGCCTTGGTTTAAGGAGTGTGTGTGTTTCTACAATGGCATTGTTTCAAAGGAAGTCAAGCTACCAGCATTTTCCGTTATGATTCTGGCTTTGGTAGCATTTGCTTTTGGTATTTTGGGTAATTTATAAAATTCCAGATGGGTTTCTCATTTGTCAACAACAAAATGTCACTGGAAATCAGGACTTTTGAAAATATATTTTAAACTGTTACACAGTCATAGACCTTTTCACAAGTAGAAAAAAAATGAATGATGATTTAAATTAACTTCATCAATATTGCTGAAAAGAAAATAATCAATTTTTTAAAATCCTATCAATGTCAATGAGCATGTGACATTTTTGCTATTCTGCACTTACAACTTGCAATAACATAATCACAATAGTTAAACCCAATTTGTCAAGAAAATTATTTCACAAACTACTGGAGAACGTGGTGTGAGCATGACTGCTTCGGGATGTAAGAAGGGATCTGGACGACAATGTTTCGATGATAGCCACACATAAGATAAAACAACTAAAAATCGTTCACTTCCATTGGCAGGGAAGGCATTCTAGAAGTTTCCCTTTTATTTCCTGGAGATGCTGCTTAGGAACCTCCGCATTTGTAAAAGAATAACAAGAGTGGCTCAGCCTGCAAGATGAGCTACACACAGCTACACCATTCACTGATATGGACTTGCCTAGTGAGCCAGTGTTTGGGCCCTGGAGCTTTTCATTCCGCATATTACTCATCTACACCCCTGGTCAGAAAAGTAGACTCTGCGCTATGCAAATGTCCCCTGACTTCATGATGCCTGTTCAGCTCCCTCCATAACAAAGCCACAGTTCTCAAGAGGTCATAAAAATGATGAACTAATAAGCCAGTAGCAACTTTATTTGTTTTGTTTGGTTTTGGTTTTTCTCTGTGTAGCTTTGGAGCCTATCCTGGCACTCGCTCTGGAGACCAGGCTGGCCTCGAACTCACAGAGATCTGCCTGCCTCTCTTTCTCCCGAGTGCTGGGATTAAAGTGTGCACCACCAACGCCCGGCTATGGACCAGTAGCAACTTCAAAGTTCTGTTTTCAGTCAGTAAAACTAACAGCAAGAAATAATGAGATAATAGGAGCAGTATGAGTCAAAAGATCTGTTTTCTCTAACAAAAAGGGAAATGATTCTTAGCTTTGTAAGAAAAGAATATACATATTCTTGTTATTTGTATCCTATTATTAAGTGCTGTTAAAAAAAAAAAAACTGTCAGATTATACCAGGCACAGCTATAACTTGGAGCCGCTTCTGTACAGGTCAGACGGGACCTGGGTTCAGGTATATGAGGTATCCACAGAAAACACAGAGGCTTTCCTACTTGCTGTAGGAAAGTTGGAGAGAGTCACGGGCGGTGGGGGGAGGTGATTCAATGATTACAACAGAAAATACAATGAGGAAGTAAAAATCATATCGGAAAAAAAGAGTTGAGACTCACTATGACACCAGACAGCTCAGTCAAGCCAAAAGCTTTAAGGAAACAGTGTTGTTGAATGAGGGAAAACAGCAACAATTTCTCCAAGATCAGAGGGTGGAGCTGAGCTGTCCCACCTGTGTCCCACGTGCAGAGGTGACTACCTTGGGGAGTCACTGGACAGGAAAGACAATGCTAACCCCAAGAGGAAGGAAAAGGTGCAAAGGGACGCTTCCCGAGGAGAGCAAGCTGTTCCCACCTCATGTCAATCTCCCCAAGTCAATTCGGAAGGGTTGGGTTTTCGGGATGAAAGTTGCCATAGAGCTGAGGATAAGGGGTAAAAGCCGCGTGATTCCATGCTGTCAGCCTTGCCCTCGTCAACACTTATGCGGCTCCTAGACGGTTATCCTGTACAGGATCCGCAATGGAATGTAGTTTTAGAAAGAAGGAGCGGGGGCGGGTTCAGTAGAGAAGTGGAGAGGGGAGAGTTAGGAGGGAAGGAGGCAGAGGGAAAGGACCAAAATGAAACTTTGCTTTGCAAACTAACTTTTTAACTTTTTATTTATTCTTTGGATCTTTCACATCGTGCCTCCAGATCCCACCCATCCCCACCAAAAAAATAGACCATAGAATTTTAGAGAAAAAAGGAAAAACAGAAGGAAGAAAGGGAGAATCCCGTCATGGGAACTGCAGTGTGATACCGTGAGTCATCTTTCCTTAGCCATCCATCTTCACATGCAGGCGTTCATCCCAAAGAATCATTGGTTTGAGGCCCCTGGTCTCTGACACATCATCGATGCTGGGCCCTCACTGGGACTTCCCCCTGGATATTCTGCTGCTGTCCTGTGTCATGGATCCTGCAGCCCTGGATCCACAGGATTGACACCACCGCCGCCGCCGCCACCCCCAGGATCCAGCAGATTACAGATGGGGTGCATGTTGGGGTGGGCCAGCACACAACCCTGGTTCTGAGCCTGGGTAGCTACAGGGTTGGTCAGCCCGCCAGCATTCCTGTCTTCACCACCAGGGTGAGCGCTCCAACATTGCACTGGCTAGTTCACCCCATGCAACGATGAACAAGGGGCGGGACCAGTTCTCTGGCTTTCACATCCTCAGGGTCCGTTCTCCTACCCCTACACCTTCAGGGCCAGCTCTACTGTGTTGCCCAGGATGGTGTAGGGGCCACTTTCTCGAGTGCTGCAGCTGATGAGGGGTAGGCGACAGCTCTCCTGCTCTTATGACCTCAGGGCCAGATCTTCCACCTGCCTCAGGCATTGATGGCCGGAAGGGCATCTCTCCCTGGCCCATGCTACCATATAACAGATGGATAATGGAGACTGCAATCCGATGCTGGCAACATCAGGGCTGGCTGACCCACATCTCGGCCAATAGGGTCAGCTTTACTGTGTTGCCCAGGTGGGTACAGGGTCCACTTTCCAGAATAGGGCAGCTGGTAAGGGAAGGGCAACTCCCTCACCCACCACAGGTAGCAGGGTCAAGAGGAAGAGGGCATCTTTCCTATGCCCTCAACACCATGTGGCAGATGAAGTGGCCAGCTATCCCACTCTCACACCCTCAGGGCCAGTTCACCCATGTGTTTTCTGCCAATAGGGTCAGCTCTACTGTACTGCCTAGGCCAGGTGAAGGGCCTGCTTTCCTGAGCGCAGTAGCTGGTGAGAGTCATTGCAGTAAAGGACGAGGGGTAAGTGGAAGACATTGCTCCCCAGTCTACACCACTGCATGACAGACAACAGCTCTCCCAAGCTCACAACTTTGGGGTTGGCTTACCTGCACCTCCACCAACAAGTTTGGCCCCATTGTACTGTCCAGGCAAAATGCACGGAATTCTCTCCAAAGTGTGTAAACTAGCCGGGTGTTGGTGCACACCTTTAATCCCAGCACTCTCGAGGCAGAGGCAGATGGACCTCTGAGTTTGAGGCCAGCCTGATCTACAAAAGGAGTTCCAGGACAGCCTCCAAAACAATACAGAGAAACCCTGTCTGAAAAAAACAAATGTGTAAACTAATTCTTAAAATCATTTAATTTAGAAACAGAAAAATAACTAATGATTGAATAAACTAATGAATAATGAGTCATGATAAAATTATTTTCAGGAGCTTATTATATACCCACATGAACATGACCTACTACAGGGTCTGGAGACAGGGAGAGAAATGGTGTGAGCATGGGAAAAACAGTACTGAATTAAAACAAAAAGATCAGCTATAAAATGATAAGGGCCTACATTTAGGAGGCAGAAATACCAAGAACTTTGAAACTATTGCAGCAGGTCTTTAAGTGATTTTAGCTTTTTACAATTTCCATCTAAGAGGCAGGTCAAGTTTAAGTGGTCTGATTAACTGCTACAGACATTCATTCACTTGGAAAACAACTCTGGCTCATCAGCCACCTTTCTGGCCTCAGGGACCAAGGTAAATTTTACATTTATTTCCCCCAAATTTCTGACTGATCACATGAAGCCCTGAACCCTGACAGCCCAAACTCACACAACCGGCTACTATCATAATTACCATCTTTGATTACCAAAATAGCCTGGCATTTAGGAAGAGAAAGTGGATTTTAAGGCTGAGTGGCATCAAAACGGTCCACCTGTGTATCTGCTGGAAACATTAAACAAGCAATTAAGCCCTTCATCTCTAGTCATTCCACATGATTTGTCCAGGGGCACCAGTTCTCACCACGGGCAGAGCTGTTTCAGTAAACCTGAATTCAGTGAAGAGAGTGAAAATTTATACATACATACACACACACATACATACATGTGTATATACATACAGTATGAGTATGTGTGTATCCTAGGTCAAACATGTGAACACACAGTTTAAATTTTATGACATTTTAATTTTAGCCTCCAGACTCTACCAACCACTTGTGACCCTAAAACTCTGCATCAAGATTAGCCTTCCCTGATGTGCTGGCTAGTTTTATGTTAGCTTGACACAAGCTAGAGTCATTTGGGAGGAGAAAACCTCAGCTGAGAAAATGTTCCCATCAGACTGTGGGCAAACCTGCAGTGCATTTTCTTGACTGATAGTGGAGACAGGGGCAGCCCATTATAGGAGACCAGGCAGAGCAAGCCATGAAGAGTAAGCCACCAAGAAATGCTTCTGTTCCAATTCCTGCTGCTGGATTCCTGCTTTCTTTCAGTAGTGGACTATTACCTGAAATAACCCCCCAGCTGTTTATGGCCAAAGTGTTTGATCACAGCACTATAAACCCTAACTAAAACATGCCACAACACAGGGCAGCAAACAGAGCCCACAGTCTCCTCTTCCTCTCTTCCTTCTGGAGTGCTTCCATCAAGCATGGCCCCAGGTTAGTCACCACACTGAATGAACCAATCAGACATAGTCTGGACCTGCATTGGACAGTTGAAGGGCCTTCTGACTAGAGCCATTTATTTTACAAGCCATAGTAAGCAGGGTCCTTCCTACCTTTCTCGGGATTTCCTTCCAATCATCTTATCCCATGCCCCCAAACCTCCAAGCCAGAGCAACAGTGTTGCGTGTTAATGGGATCCTGCAGTTGCTGTCTCTCCTAGCTTTTACCAATACCTGTATTAGTCACTTTTCTCCATATTCTGATGGATACGACTTAAGGGAGGAAGAATTCATTCAAGTTCTCAGTTCCAGAAGTTAGTCTGCCATGGCTGGAGTGTGTCAAGCCAGCTCCTCACAACTTAGAAGACTGGGAAGCATAAATAAAAGCTGGACACCAGGACAGGATAGACCCTTCAAAAGCCTTCCTCAAACGACAGACTTCCATCAGCCATGTCTCTGGTCCACCATCTCCCCAAAAGTTCCTCCTGCAAGGGACCACATGTCCAAACACACAAGCCTTTCACATTCAAATCATTTAGCATTATATACCGCTCATTTGCAATGCTGCTCGACACTTGAAATATTCTACTATGGGTTTGAATTCTGACTTCATTTTTCTACCTACAGGCCAAGGACACTCCAAGAATTAAACCGATTAGTACATATGAAAGCACCCAACAGAAGTCTGGGAATGGCTTTCCACAGCAATCCTGAAAATAAAACCCTCCTCCTAAATCCTCAGGGCCGGATGACATCTGCACTCCCTAGTCACATCACAGGCTACAGCAGGCTTCTTTGCTACTTCCTCATACCTAGGACGTGTCTGACACACTATGTCAGACTGGGGAAAGTGATGGCTGGCCTGCACACCATATAATTGGCATTTAGTTGTTGAGCTTAAATATTCTGCTGAATTTACAGATTCATCAGACATTCAGACTGTACTTCCAAACTTAAATGGGAGTGCACGTCGGGCGTTTCGGCAGAATGATCTGCATCTTTTGTGTTGTAGTCAGTTTGGGGGCAAATGCAGAACCCCAAAAGATTTATGTTTAAATAGCGTTCTCTTAATTTCACATTGCTCTTCATTCTTAGTGGTTATGAAGCAGTTGTTAAATTTTTGCAATGAAGTCATTGGGATACAAAAGAGAAACAGAAAGTTAAAGGGTTAATGATAATCAGTTCAGTTTTACAGCTGCTCCCTTTAGCTAGTGTTCCTTCCCAAACAATGTCTCTACAACCTCACAAGGTTGTAGATGAAAACAAGATGAAAACCACAAGCCTGCACCTTCGGAGAAATGAGCAAGGGTGAAGGACTCACTTTTCTAGGCCATTCCCACTGTAAAACTGGGAACTGTGATCAAGCTAAAGCAGCTAGAAGAAACTTCAGTTCCTTCTGTGGATCCATGATGCTGGCCAGCAGGTCCTTGCTTCTTCAGAACTAATTTTGTTCTGTTAAATCAAGAGCTTCCCCTGCTCAACTTCCCCTGCATTCTAATCAGCCTGAACCAGCTGCACCAAGACTTAGCAGCAAACAAGCAGAAGCTATCAGGAACTCCACCACTGGTGCACCAGGCAGCAGGGACAGCAGACGAATGTCTGGGATCCCATCCTGACACCCATGTTCCCTAGAATGGTCCTTCACCAGTCCCAGAAACCTCAAGAGTGTTCAAAAGATGACAATCTGCCTACATGAATGAAGTCTCCACCTGATGAATGGACATAACTACTCCCCAAGAGGTTGAATAGCAACCAAAGAGAATATACCCGAACACAACCTCTTCATTCTCAGCTGTGGCTCACTCAGAGTGGGAACTGCTCTGCATAGGAAAACAAGGCTTTCCCAGTGAGGACTCAGAGAAACTACGAAGGTCACAGGTACTAGGAGATGGTTGGACAGAGTTTCAAGAGACATTTGGGTGCAATTGTCCTTTTTTTTCTTCAGGAAAATCCCCCAAGTGGAGAGGCAATATCTCCTTGCCCCATTCTGGTAAATTTTGCCCATAACACATTGCACTTCCCTGGAGACATTCAGAGAGTGCCATTCATTTAATTGCCTGAAAAACCCAAACGAGAGTAGCTGGAGCTTGGACCTCTATTTGTTGGCTGTCTACAGATTTACAATGTAGCGCCATGTGGATCTTCAGAGCCAAAGTGTTGGAAATCTAAGGTGCTTATTGGACCCTCAAAAATACAATGGGCAAGAACAGGAAATGCTTCAGTGTCCCCAGAAGGCATCAACCCCAATTACATTACTACACATGTGTGCAGCCCTTAAGCTGCTCATTAACATTTGGAAAATTCTTCTGGTAAATGTCTTCATATCCAATTTAGGCTTCTTTCCTTCTCCCTACCGCCCTGGTTTCATAGACAGGCCACGATAATGAGCTACATAAACGTAACTCCTTACATGAAGAATGTCATCACTTCAGAGTACAAGAGAGCTGAGCTTGTTGCGTGTGTGTCTACAAACCACATTTGCTGTCTGTTAGAGTTTGTAGCAACTTTTAAATCTGTCATCACAGCATGAATTTCATACTAAGCCCCTTCCCTGGTTCTCGAGCCAGGAAGTAAGAGGGGAACAGGCTGTGTCATTTATGGGCAGACTGGTATTGGGTCAAGTGTGACATCATGCTCTGCTGGGCCATAACGAGGTGAGAAGGCAGGCCTGCAACAACGTGGCACTTTGTTTAGTGGGGGGCTGTATTTCAGCTTATGATAAAACCGAGATGAAGGATATGGACAACAGATTTCTAACAGCCTCAAGCAAGGGAAGAGTGAAGGGGCGAAAAGAGGAAAGCTATTGAAGAATTTACTAAAATAATAATAAATACTATAAAAATATAAAAAGCCAAAGTGCCAGAATAGGCTCTAAGCAGGGTATTTCCCTGGCATCTGCATGGGTCACATTGTATTCAATCAAAATAGTAACACCTCAAACAACTGTCTTGAGTTTTGTTTCCTTGCCCTGTTAGTGCTCAGGCACACAGAGGAAACTAGACTCAAAGTGAGTGTGTGCGTGTATACCTACTTCATTAAAACAACTAGATTCTGTTTTCGCTATCCTGGAAGTTCTTCTCCATCCAAAATGGCAAGAATAAACCTCACATAGCATACCTCTTCAGTCTCGCTGTGTATCTGTATAGTTACCTACTCAACATTTGAATTTATGAATAACCCACAGAGTGCGATACAAATGTCTATGGCAAATATGACTAGGAAAAAGAAGTTTAATATCCAACTTTTTTTCTCAAGGTAGAAAATGTCTTTATATCCATGGATTAGTGCTGCTCTCAGTATTGGCAGAGAAGCCTCTCTTTGCAGTGGGTGACAGTTAATGCAGACACTCATGACGGGTCAAAGTTCTGTAAATAAGCAATTACTAAGCTCTCAGCTTGAAACAAGACAATTCCCACCAGGCTCAGGAATAAGTTCCAAAGGAGGGGAGAATGTGTGTAAGTGCCAGGGAGTTCTATGAAAACCATCTTCTGGATTAACTATGGTTACTGGGTCAAGGTTGGGCCTGTCAACCCTACGTCATGAATAGGGAAGGAGTTCATGACACCTCATCCAACTGAGAAACCATTGACAGTTAATGGTGTAAACAGAGTTCCTATTTGGTCTAGATAACAAAAACCCAGAGTTAGATATAGAGGAAAATGCTGAGAGATCAAGGAGAAGGAGCAACACCGCCCCACCTTACCTCCTCAGCAGACAAGAGAGCAAGTTCCTGTTTCTCCCTTCTTAAATTCTGTGTCCACCCAGCTAGCTCACTTCCTGTCTGTCTGTACAGACCTGGCAAGCTCCGTTCTCTGACCTTCAGACAGGCTTTATTTGTACAAGCAAGATATCACCACATAATGGCTTGGGGGTGAGGAGTCATTTTCTTCAGTGTTGTAGCCACTGTTGAGATACCCTCAACCCATGCTCACGCAAGCAACATTAAGTAAGGCCAGCCCAGTAAATCTAAATAAAACAACAGAGCTCCTGTGCAAACCAAATGGCAGTTCCAGCTTTTCAAGCTATGTAAAGGACAGTGAAGCAATTTCTTGGAAATGTATACCCTTCCAGCCTAAAATAAAGCATTTTGTTTATAATGATAAGTAATCCCTACATGTTCACATATTTATTATATGTAAAGTAGACCCTGTGCTCAAGAGGTGGCCTCCGATAAACAACAACAAAATGACAAGACAGAGCTGACTCAGAACAGGTACAGTCACTGAAAACTATTCTATCCACTGCTAAAAGAGTGCCTCCCTCAAAGTTGCTGTTTTTCCTGTCTATGAATATCACAAAAGGCTTGAGTAATTCCTGTAGGAGCTCAGCCTTCACATACATAGGAAGACCCAGAGCTTCACACCACTAAGTCCCATTAGTTCTCTGGAAATCTACAATCATTCTTTTGTTTTAATTTTCTCAGCTGTAATCAGACATACCCCAGAAGAAGAGGGCTGAAGCCTTATCAATTCTTCTTGCCTTTTCTAAAATATTGGTTTCTTCCCACAAGCCAAATAACAGCCCAATATTAGTTGGACTCATGCTTTTTTTTCTAATTATGGACCTATTATAAGCCCCCTTTATCTCCATGGTGACCATATAGCTCTTCATCAACTGTAAATTAACCCCTGCTTAGCTGCTTGCCATATCTTGTAGATGCTATTTGACCTGCCCAGGTGCTTAGCCATGACCACAAAATAAGTCATTTTTCCTTCTCCACCACCAGGACAATGAAACCACTTGACTCTCTAAGTAATTGGAATAATAAATAGCTAAGAGTGTGATTCCATAGAATTGGCGAGGTGGGCATTTTGATCTCAACTCTACTATGTCCCTTTATGTTTCCTTTAATAAGGTATTTTACTCATTTGAGGCTTAGTTCATACTCCCAGAAGATGGGACGAATAACAAAATGTACAGAGAAACCATCCTGAAGATCAAAACTGGCACACAAAGTGCTTAACATAATAGTGGTGCATTGTGAATGCCTAAAAAGCTAATTGGTTAATTGTTGGTAAAATAATTCTTATATAAGGATAAGAAATCATAATAAATATCAAATGTGATAAACATATGTCAAAATGAGTTGTCCTTGATAGGAATTCATAAGCAACTGTTATTCAATGCACCTAAGGTCATATATATTACCTGAAAGGGTAAAAACAGTGGCAGAAAAGAAAAAGACCATGGGACACAAAATTCAAAGGCAGCCAATCAGTCAGCAAAGCCCCCACCCTATGTGTGTACAATCAGCAGCAGCTGTAGTCCAATTAAACTTAATCTAGTCACATGCTCATGTGCTCCTCAGAAATTAGAGGAAATCAATTCAAATGCTAATGAGAAAGTCCATAATTTATTATCTGCTGAGGAATGCATGTTACATTAATTTTAACTGTAAACAATTATTTTTATTGCAAGATTAATTACCCCATCTTATACAACTTCCTTTTTTCATATTCTTTTAAGGAATTAGTTTTCAGTTGCTGTTTTGGGGCTCTGTCACAGTCCTTTGGCTTGAGAAAAGTATAATTAATTTAGGGATGCTGCAAATGTTGTTTTCTGTTCTTCTGCCAAAAGAAAGTGGGATAAATGGCCGGGTCAAGCATGGAGGAAAACGGCCACAGTTCTGGCCAGGATGAAAGACATTCGAGCTTAAAATGGAAGGGGGGAGGCAACACACAGGATTAAACGGTAGGCTTGTCCTGGTCAGTTCTGAGAGAAGCATTCCTGAGGTTTCCACAGGCAAGTCCAGTCTTAGTATTCTTAAATCTTCCAGCGGTGATGAGAACTGCACAACTGTCACTTTGAGCAACCCAAAAAGAAGAAGTTTGTGATGTCAGAATTCTGCTCCCTTGACAAAGATGTTCTCACCCTGACTTGATTTCCAAGGTGAATGAAGGCTTAACGTGGCAGCTTGTGGGAAATCATTCTTAAACCAATCACTCTGAGCGGGGAGAACAGGGCTCTAGGCAGCAGGGAGCATACAGCGGCTTGATTCTTTCTGATTGACCATCAGCTTGACTCTCACGCTGTGCAAAATTTAGAGGTTCATTTTCTTTATGGGCACAAGCAGACTAACCATTTTAAAGGTAAATATTTGTGAAATAGCAAATCCATTTGTTTACTTCATTGGGGGCTTTCTTAATTTAAACTTCCAGTGCAGGCAACTGCAAGTCATCGATTAAAATTAAATTAGTTTAAATTAAATCAATAAGCCTAGTGGTTGATTTCAATGGGAATTTGGTTAGAAAAAGGAGAAGAGAATTGAGCCCAGGGAAGATTCAACTGATAATTACTTATAAAAGTTTAGCCTTAAAGGGTAATAAGCATTTGACCCAGGAGTGGAAACAGAGGAAGAGGGTTAGCTATGGCAAACTCAATCCATGGCCTCAGTGACAGGCTTAGCCATGACTTCCAGTCATGGGAATCGAATCTTAGCTGTCCAAATATATCCCAATCTGATCATTTCTTATTACTAAGGCCTGAATGGCCATTTGAGAATATAGACAAATCATCTGGGCTGGAATAGAGAGGATGAGAAAGAACTTTCCCCAAAGCATACCAAACTGTATGGCTAAATGGAAGAGAGAAGACCTGACCTCTACACAGACTTCTGTGATTTCTAGTGGACACTGTGGCAAGTCCCTACCAGGAGACCATGTGCTACTTATCAGAAGCACATATAGAACCTACAAAAATCAGGAAGTGGTTGGAAGGGACGGGCTGTGGTGATGGAGGTCACACCTGGTTTTAATTTGATTGTCAAATGTCATAGGGTGGACTTGTAAGACTTGCCCCCATTTCTACTCCAAGCCCACAGGGAATCATTGCTGATTTATTTTAGCAAGGAGTTCCATGCTCTTGGTTTCTATTCCAATTTCTGTGCTTAATAAAATAAGATGTCACATGTCAAGTTACATTGTGGGAACTATTTCAACAACCCAAAGCTATTCAACTTGACTTGAAAGCTTGCCACAAAGCCAAGATCTACCACAATGCTTTAGGATTCATTACCCCTGGAAACCCTTCCTAGTTCCTAACCAACTGATGGGCAGCACACATGTAGAACACCATAAAGGATTTCTAAGCTTTGCACCTCTTTGGTTTAATACACGCTAGGCTTTACCATTCATTATCGCCCAATAACCAAATTCAAGCTACTCTGCTTTGGTTTGGATTTTTGGCAAATACCAAAATGAAACAAAACTTATCATGAGCTAAACTTATGACCATTTCCATTTCTCAAGCTATAAATTTCAATGCCAACTTCTACAAAATTGTCATTGGAAGGGCCGCCATTAATTTCAACATTTCACAGAATAGAAATTTGCATTCCATTAAAGCTCTCTGACATACGGCGATCAGGACAGCCATGCACACAATAAGCTACACGTGTGTAATCAGAGTATGTCCTGCCCTGGGTGTGTTTTCTAGAGTGGGAACTGGCAACACATTCATATGACCCGTTCTCTTCAGAGAGGTGAATGGGAACATGCCCAGCTCTGATCAATTGCACATGTACTCTACAGATCTCAAACCAAAGAAGTAGGAAAGCAACTGCTTTGGGCAGAGTCTATAGATCATAAATGTGATGAATGGACCCCATCTGTAAATGCTTATACATCCTATATATAAAGGCACTGCTCCAGTCTACTACCCTAAATCTCTTGTGTCAGATACATACCCTTCTATGTCAGATACATATAGCATGTTCTGCAGAGCACTGGCTTCTGCCACATTAATATGCTTTGGAATAAACATGACTCAGGAAAAGCAGAGAGATGCTGTGTCTAGCCACCCCCAGAGCTTCTCTTTATTGAGAAACAGGAAGTACCAAGCATCTGAACAGAAAAAGATCATCTTTTCCATTTCCCGAAGAGAAACTCACTCTTAAAGGAGCTAGAGGCTTGGATCTGATTCAAGGAAGCAACCTTAGATCCTCTCTGCCAGTAAGAATGAGGCCACTCACATGCTCTCATACAGCTGGGCTTCTGCAAATACACATAGCCCATCACTTCCCATTCTGCCAACCTCTCTGGCCTTGGAGGGACTTTTCAGCTTCCACCTCTGCTCCTGTCTCAGCTGCATCAAGATTTTAAAGCAACCCACACAGAATCAACAGACAGAATCAGAACATCTGGGAATTCAAGCAAGAAAAGACTATTTTCATTCAACTCTAAGTGAATTTATCATTACCAGAACTGTGAACAAAGATAACAGAATAGAATACAATTAGTGCACCTGGGACCTCCATATTTTCATAGCATCATTTTTTTGCAGGTATCACATTTATACTCATCACTATCTCCAATTTTTATTGTTAGACTATTAGTAAAGCATACATATAACTTGTAATTTTAGCATGTCCTCCATAATCATTCTTAATATAATTGGTTTTCTTTGTATTTTAGATATTTTAGTTTATACATTAAAAACATTTTTTCTAAGACTTTCAAACAAGTCGCATAAAATAGGCACACTGCATAAACACTCATAGTGAGGTGGGGGGTGAGGAAGAAAGAAAGAAAGAAGGAGGGAGGAGAATATTAGATATAAAACCCCAACTTTAGCATGATTTTGGAGCTCAACTCAAAAAAAAAAATGGATTTTATCTGTTTCCACCAAATAGCAAGTTCTACCCCCTAATCATTCATTCATTTTTCCTGCTTCAATTTCTCTGGAAACAAGGGTCATTCTCTAGTCCTTCCTGGGCCGCACCCTTTCATCTGTTCCTTGCTTTATTCCTGCTGTAAGTACCATGTGATATAGTGGGAGATGAGATAACAATACCAGGCAAAAGACACAAGTTGTGCTCCAATAGAGCTTTCATTCCTGTGAAGGGTGATATAGGATTGATCCAGGATAGGTGAATGGCTAGCTATATAATAGGTAGACAGGTAGACAAATGATAGATGCATAGACAGACAAATAGGTAGGCAAAAGGGAGTTGGCAAGTTATGTAGAATACTGTAATAAGTTGTCATAGAAAGTGAGTGGTAAACAGAGTTAAACTCTGAGATTTGAGCGATAGAATGGGTGACCATTTAACATTCAAGAGAGAGAAAATCAGAGTGTTTGTGTGATTAAGAATTATCAGGGCAGTTGGGACTTAGGCCTGAGGGGAGAGTGATCAATGACAGTCAGAATGGAAAGAAAGGATCATTTGATTCCTAAGTCAGTGTGAGAACTTTATATTTAAAGAAGTTCTGGGTGGTCATCCAAGAGTCTTAAGCAAGACATTGTCGTGATCTGATTTACAATTTTAAAGATTGTTTTGATTGACGTATATTGATGAATAGGGTGTGAAATTTCCAGAGAGAAAAGGATAGTGAATCAGGAGACAATGGCAGCCAGGAATAAGATGGTGGCCATGAGAATGAAGAGACTATGATGAACTGGAATATTTATCAAATTGGGTCACAGCAGGAGACAAGCTATATGGCAAAATCAATATAATCTGAGTTTTTAAAAAGGCAATTTGTAAATGTGATGGTTGACTGTAAAGAAACCTCAAGGGATTGTATAGTAGCCTAAGACTGCTACTCCTACACCCCAAGGGAGTGGGCAGGCACACAATGGAAGTAGTCGAGGCTGTGCCAAAAGAAGTGCTGCCCATCTGCAGGAGTTCCAACAGTCCTAGGCCATACTAGCCACTGGAGGCTGGGGAAAGGGATCACAACCCCACCCTCTTCCCACCCTTCAATCACCGGTAAAGACCCACCATTGGCCAAAGGGAACAAGCCTGAGCCACCACACCCGGTACCATTTGTTCAGTTCTAAGTCCCGTCTCTTCTCTTAATGATACCAACCTGCTCAAAGCCAATTACCTGGTCTTTAATAGTTTTTATCTGGAGCGTTTTAACAGCTCAGGGAGAGCAAGCGTATGACTCCCTTCTGAGCTGCTCTGTACGACCATTGTAATGTCTTAGACCTTGGCAAATATGCAAGCACATTCACTGCATAGCCATCTCAGCACCACAGACAGTACCTGCCAGTGTGCATCCACTCATGCTAACAGATGCCACTGTGTGAGTACAGGAAGATCTTCTCTGGAGAGATAAACTGAGCCTCTGTGTTAGCTGATGAAAATAAAACACTGAGAATCAAGTAAAAATGACTTTATTTCTGAAAAAAAAAAAAACTGCTTCATGCTTATCATCCGCTCCATCTTGCCTGTCCTGTATAGCAGCATGCACAACTTTTCAGCTCTGCCATCAACATGTGATAAATCTTCCCTCTGGGGCAGCATATATCTCTGTATTTATCCAGAGAAAGAATTTGACTCTTGTCTACATGTTTAAGGGGTGTGGGGCGGGGGTAGAAAAAGAGGAGGAAGAAAAAGGTAGCACACTATGAAAAGCCAAAAAATCAATCTTGCGACTTCGATGATTTAACCAGCCACAAAAGCACAGAAATGTATGAGAAAGCATTGATTGATTTTTACCTCTGTAATTCTTCCCACCCCATCTATTATTCTGTGTGGATCATATTAGCCATCATTATGACTAAGACAAGATAGAACGCTGACATCTGCCTGACATGATATAACTGTAAATGGAATCGGCTTATACACAAAGGCTTTTACCTGGTTATTAATAGTGCTCTCGGTGGGTGATGGACTGGGCTGATATTACAGCCTCCACTGGCTGCATCAAGCCATTGCAATTTGATTTCAGTCCAAGAAGTAACTCCTCGAGGTACTGATTGCACAGTGTCCTGACAAACTGCTCCAGTATCATTCCTGGCTACTCACCCTTTTAAAAGGCTCGTAAAGCATTAGGGGTGGATGACAGCTTGCTGGCACTGAGGATTCTAAGTCACTTCTACTAGGCCGAAAGACACCGAGTATGTTCAAAAATCCCTCGGTGACATTCACAGGCTTAATCATCACCAATGTGATTGCAAAGTCGAGGAAGATTTAGAGTGTACAGCTTTGCAGGTGGCACACATTGTGGTAAAACACAGATGAACACATACCGTGATGTTAAGGTCACTTAGCGGCTTTTGCTTTATTCACTTACCTTCAATGAATCAATGAAAAATATTTAGATCTGCAGGGCACCATTTACCTTCTCAGCTTTGCGAGGTATTTAATCACTACTTCTTGTATAAGCAAACCAAAGAGGTAGAAACAGTAGATTGCTGGCCTTGTTACAGAGATTTAAAAGCAGTTCCAATTAGAAAAAATCCAAGTTTCCATCTCTTATTTGATCAATACTTTCTTTAGTCAGCAGATATTTACTAAGATAAGTGTGTGCATATAAATAGATATACATACATGAGTGTATATACATCACTCTCTAATGAATTGAAAATATGGATAAAATTTTTATCCTTTTGCAACTAACAGCCATTGTTGGCCTCAGAAAGTGGTTAGGAGATATATATATATAGGCTCCCTTCAACTTAGAATGGGATTATACCTCAATAAACTCATCACAAATCAAAAGATGTGTATAATATATACAATTTACGTAGAACATCACAGCTTAGCCTAGCCTCCCTTAAATATAGAATTCTACTGCTACAGTAAGGAAAAACCATTTAACACAAAATTTATTTATTCATCATTTATCTACTTTTGCATGTGCGTAGTGTTTGCATGTGTGTGGCTACATGAATGTAAGTGTGTATGGGGGGCTGAAGTTGATACTGGATGTCTTTCTGGAAGACCACTCTCTATTTACTGAGGTAAAATCCCTGATCCCAGAGATTATAGCTACTCTAGCTAGTCAGCCTGCTCTGGGACCCCATCTCTGCCTTATGAGTGTTGGGATCTAAATTCCAATCCTCACAATTGCAAGACAAGTGATTTATCCACTGAGTCATCTCCCCAGCCCCACAAAGCCAATTTTACAATAAACTATTGAACATATCGTTCACTTCATCAGACACGTCACAAGAGCAAAACTTAGGGTGCATGAACATATTTTCAGACCACTGTAAAATTGAGAGTGTGTAACATGCCTGGCAGAGTTCCCCAGACTACTCTGGCAGCCACTGTGTAAATAACAGCCTAAGAGATGGAGCAGGTGGGCAAACAAACAAGTAGGGGAGGGCACTATGTATTTAAAAGCATTTCCTTCAGAAAACTTGTATATATCATATTGTCCCATCTACCATGAAGACGAATTTGCCAAATCCATGTTTTGAGCTGTTCATTTCTGGGGATCAGCTGTGAGAATTAAATGAGATTTTGCACAGACAGACAGAACCCAGTGTCTGACACACACAAAAAAAATTACAATAACTGTGAGGAGAAGGATAGCGAAGATATTTTCAGTTGTCCAATATATTTACTCCTTCATTCAATGAAACTGAGGCAGAAACAACAAAGATAGCATTTCCTCCAGTGAGCTATTTTTTTCTTGAACATCTCATTTCTGCCCTTGGATTGGCATTTCTGTTGCTGGTATGGACACTATCACCTCTGGACCCTCTCATAACTACTCCATTTCTGGAGTTTTGATGTTATTGATAGGAAGGACTAAGAAGTTCCAGGACTCCTGAATAGATGAGCTAGCTCACAGATTTAAGTATGAAGCAAGGGGAATACCTACCTAGTGAGGATCTGCCTGCAGAGACACACACACAACTCACCAGAGAACTGTGTGATTGCGGTTGAGGTGAAATGCCTAAACTTTGCACAACTGCTCGAGCATACTGGGTGTGGCTTGTCACATGCTTATGACTATTACACAAATGGCCTCTGCTGTCACTGATGAGCACCTGGTCAGAATGCTGGCTCAACAGCTGGGAGAGGAGACTTCTGTTTTTGTGAGATAGCCATGTGCAAATTTGGTGGTCAGCAGAGGTAGTAGTCACTCTGTATTCCTACAGACTATCCACACATTATTTACACACATCTAACTGGAGGAATCAGAAACACTTACTGGTTGAGCTTTTGGTCTTCACACAGTGGACAAAGTGGAAAAAGTGACAAGGGAACTTAATCTGGGACATAGGACCCAACATCTTCATGTGAAAGAGAAGAGCATGGACCCAAGTCATGGTGGCTGAGGAAGGGCTATAAATGTAGTGTCAACTTGACTGGTCCATATGAGGTGCTCAAATACTTGTCTAAAGATGATTGTAGGCAGAGCTGCTAGATGGGCGTGGCTTTTACTTTAGTATGTTGAGTAAAGCAAATAGCGCTCTGTGATGTGCAGTTGACATGACTTTTATCTGTCAGAAGCAGTTTTATATGTAATATATAGTGACACATATCTCCACATGAAAAATGACCTCAGTAACAGATTTTTGGACTGGGTGTGGTGAAATGGAATCAGGAGGCTGGCAAGTTTGAGGCCAATGTGGACTCTACAGGAAGACTCTGTTTCAAGTAAACACATTACACTACCCTGCTTGCACAGCAGGCACTGGGGTGCAGGATGCTCTTCACTGGTCCCCAGCCCCTGATCCTGACCCTGGGTCCCCACTGGTCTGCATCTTTAGGGCAGGCTTTCCTCATAATAATATCACTGTTCCTTTTCCCTTCAATGCACATCAGCCACACCGGAGTTAAGCTGTTTGTCCTCTCATCTTGCCTTAATAGCTCAAAACTGTACTTTACTCACTTGAAAATTTAAAGCAACAGTAGAGAAAGTGGTGTAACAGGTAATGTGAATACCCTGTAGGTTCACTTACTTTAAAATGCCCCACAAGCCCTGGCACCTCTCCTCTCTGCCTTTACCCCGTGATTTCTAAGTTGCCCTATCTCAGGTTGAAGACTTTGAAGCAGAAAGCCTTGATTTATTTTTCCCATCCAAATGTGACCCATCATTACATTAGTTCGAAGAACTACGTAGTTTCCTTCATACCTTTTATCACAGTCATTTATGTATGTGGGTGATGACTTCTGGCTCACTTCAACTGTCTAGAAGCTCCCCAAGGGTTTTTGTTGGTTGGTATATAAGCTGTAACATAAACCAGGTATGGTAGTCACTCAGAGAATAATTATATAGTGAAAAAAGGAATAAAGAAAGTTATTTAAATCTACCAGAACCAAGAGACCCAGTATATATCCACTTGTTTTCATGAGGCCACCCTCATATGTCACTAAAAACAGGTCCTTATTATCTCTCCCTTAGCCCTTCTGCTGGATAAACACCATTAATGCAGACACTGACACTCAGATTAATGAAGGGAAGCAATTTATTGAGCTGATATTTGGTGGAGATGTCATTAGCAGGGCTCCTGTGGAGCAACTGCATCAGATTAGATACAGCCTCCCCCAAGAACACATAGAAAATCATTTAACTGCTTTTCTGGGGCCGTTTATGTGATGTCAGCCCTCTACTGCCTCTGAGGCAACTGTGAGCCTTCTATGACTGCTCTTCATTGATGCTGGCTTTGTCTCCTCTGATAAATATGCCCTGTAATAAATCACACTGTTGTGGCTTTAGTTTTTTGTTATTGTCCTCTCTCGTGTCTATATTAAAGACACTAAAAATTTCCAAGAATAAGACAAGGTCAATAGAGCTACAAATAACTTTACCTACAGGTAGAGAGTTATGATAGAGCTATAACTTTACCTGCAGGTAGCATATGAAGAGTAGTCTCAGAAATTCGGAAAGAGGTCTGGTGTGCTTGGGTGGATTTTCAAATCCACAAATCCATCAGAAAAAAAAAATGTGAGTTTTTCACAAATTCTTAGGGAGAAAAAGTAAAATATGTTCATAAGGGAAAAAAAGCAAAATTTGGGGGAGGAGCGTCCATGCCCCTTCCCTACTGCCAAAGTATCAGGTGGTCTACAGAAACACCTGTTAAGAACCAACCTCCATTTTCCTAGTTCCATTTATGAGACCTTTCTCACCTTTCTTAGGCTCTTTTACCCGTTTCCTTAAAGTTCATCAGCCTCCCTAGCCCTGCCTGATAACCAGCCCTCCAGACCCCACTGGCCAAACTATGAGAGCTAATGTTTCTTGCTGACACTTCCAGCTGTGAGGAATCTCTCTGTCTAGGGTGTAGAAAGTCTCTGAGAGAGATGGCTCTGCAGTTAAGCACTCCAGCTGCTCTTCCAGAGGTCCTGAGTTCAGTTCACAGCAACCACATGGCATCTCACAACCATCTGTAATAGGATCTGATATCATCTTCTAGAGTAGACAGATTACATATATATATATATATATATATATACATATATATATATATATCATAAATAAATCTTTAAAAGAAGACTCTCTGCCCCAAAACAGACTTGTCTCTTAGTTATACCTTTTGAACTTATGCAAAATCAATCATTCTTCCACCACCCCTACCCCCAGGTACTTTTACTTAACATTAGGTTTTGCTGCTATAATAAACAATAAAGTGTTTCTTCCCATGTAAGTTACTGACCAGCTGGAGAATGTCTTAAAAGTCAATGGAATCATTTGTCTCTATAGTTGGAGGGTGTTACATGTAATGTCACAATGGTTCCCCTCCTTAGAGATGCAAGTGGATGGTATTTTTAGGCACTGGTAATGAAAGGCTGGCTGGCCCATGTTTTTTTCTATAAAACTCTGTAAACTTCAGTGTAGCCTCTGCTGTGCTTGCAAGTGTGTCATTGACTTTGACCTTCTTGCCCTGTGGCTTCTCAGTATTTGAGTCTCTTGAAATAAAAAATAATAACAAATAAACATTTTAAGTTCTGTCCTCCAATTAATCTTCAAAGATCCTGTTTCTCACCTGAATCTGGGCTTTTCCTGCAGCACACATTTGTTCCTGGGATTTTGGAATTAATACTAGTTCAATCTGTCAAGTAAGAGGGAAAAGGGATGTCCTTGAAAGTCAATCTTCCACCTGGAAATTAGTACTGTGGCACGGGCACACATTAAATAAAATGTGAGTGAAAAATATTGCTTTTTCCACCTAAAAGTCATAAAGCAAGATTAATGGTCAATTTGAAACTCAAATCAACTACCAAATGAAATTTCCTCCACTAAACACCACCAGCACACATTAACAGACAACTTCTGTCACCTTCTTATTTCTCATGTCTAGATCCTCCAGGCTTCCTTCCAGCTAGGGATGCACAGAAAGCATCCAGGAAGCCTACACTGGTGCAAGTTCCCACAGGTGCCACAGTCCCAGTAAAGTGTCCAGACCAAACGAACTGACCTTGCTTGTCATGGGGCTGTTTATTCCTGACCATGCCTGACACCTGGGAGCCCTGAGCTCACACATCAACCATGGCTTCACAGGAAGACCAAGTCACAGTGCCACTCAGACAATGTTGACAGGAGTGGGTACTATCCACACCCAGAAAGAGTTAAGCCAGAAGCCTCGAGGAAGCTACCTGCTGAATGTATAAGCTGAACTAAAAAGCCTCCTAGGCTTAGACTACAGAAGGAAAACACAGGTAAAGGTGAATACTGCGATTTCATGGCACCCTTCCGTCACATACTCGGCGGTTTTTGAAACTGTGATGGATTGGAAAAAAATCCATCAAGTCGGTGTCTTTAAAATTTGATTATTTCCAAGATACCATTCAGCTAGCACTACCTTCTTGATTTTATGGTTCCCTTTGATCACCATAAATATTTTAATTTGAAAGTGATTCAAGCTGGGATGTGGTATACTCCTGTAATCCCAGAACTTTGAAGACTGAGGTGGGAAGATCATGAGATTGTAAAGTCAAAGCTAAGATGATCTGCACTGTAAGAACCTGTGTTAAAAAGCAGGGATATGATTTCACCATCAGAATCACTTGGTGATTAGGTGAAATTAAGTTATCAGATGAAGATATGAACAGGTATTTAATATTTGTTTGGTGTGATATTCTAGGCATTATAACAGTAAAAACTCCAATGTGTCTTTAACTGTTACTTATTAACAGTCATTAATTAAAAATAAGGCAAACAATAAACTGGGCATAGTGTCACAGACCTGTAATCCCAGCACTTGGATGATGGAGGCAGAAGATTGGGAGTTCAAGGTCATTTGGGGCTACCTAGTGAGTTCAAGGGCAGCCTGGGATATGTGCGACCCTACTTTAAAATGAAAAAAAAAAAAAACTCAAGAAGAATAAAATTAATGACTCAATATACTTTCTCAGTCTAAGTTAAGAATCTAATACATAACCTTCCCTTTATTTAGATGATTATGAATCCATGTTCAGCATGATGAAGTGATTTCTCCCCTTTTTCCTCTGGTCTTTCCTGGGTTCCCTGCCTCCCATAAAACTTGAGTTGTCTTTGGAAGGGCCAAGGAAGAGACAGACTTAGGAAGAGTGGAGGTGGAGCCAAGTTAAACTTTGCGAGGAATTCATCTTACAGGTTTTCAGCCAGAACACAGAAAGGACAGAGGGTTTCTATAAGCTTACTAATCTTACAGAGTCCTTCTGAGATGAACTCATCAACCTGGAGAGAGAACAGGAAGTTACAAATGGAGATCAGGGGAAGGAATGTTGGAAGAGTCCAGAAAGAGGATGCAATTCCCAGGCCCTCTTCTTGGATGAGGTTGGGTGTGCTAATGGAATAAGGGGGAAAGAGACAGTGTCTGGGCTCTCTGTGTGCAGTACTGGCCAAGGCTGTTTCCCTCTGGTAACATCCATTCACAGCAGGGCTCATATATTAGAAACATGAGCAGGAGATTTGTTCTTTGGTTAGATAACCATTTGTTCAGCATATGCCATGCTTGGAGCAGACACTGTTCAAGTGGTATGATACAACTGTAAACTGATCCTATGGAACTTAAATTACAGTGTACGAAAAAGATGAACTGTGAAAGTAAACTATAAAAATATATAGCACACAATAGTCCCAGCACCTTGGAGGCTGGAGTCAAAGAATCGCAAATTTGAGCTCAGCCTAGCAACAGAGCTAGACCTTATCTCAGAGGTTTCTGTGAGCCTATCCCAGTTCCAGCACCCAATGGACTCTAGTGGTGGTCACCTCCTACTCTCTCTCCCCTCCCACCCTCCACACCACCCCATTGCCGTCACTACTCTCCAGCCCCCACAGTCCTCTCTTCTACACTTAGAGCTTGTGATCTCTACCACCTAAATTGGTTATTTTTATTTTGTTTTATTTTAGCTCATACTGTTTTATTGTGACATTTACACACACACACACACACACACACACACACACACACACACACACACACCATTATAATTTGTTCATATTCTTCCCCTACTACTTTCTCTAGCATGTTTCCTCTTTCTTCCCCCTTCAACTTAGTTCTTATTCAAATATTACCTGGCATTCTTTACATTATAAATAACCAAGGTCCGGGTAAAACTTTTTTATACAACATATGTTTTGTTCCAATAACTAAAAATAGCAAAGATTGGCAGAGTTTCTCCCATATAAGATCAATGACAATTCCATTGTCATTAAGGCTCCCATGGCTTTCCCTGTCTGTGCCCAGGCCCCATTCTCAGCCTGGCTCTTATCAGGGCAGTAAATGTTCCCCAGCAGTCTCAACTTCTTTTTCTAGAATCACCCACCAGAAGACCTGGGCCCCAGTTATCACAGAACAAATTGATAAGTCCCACTGAGACCAAACCCATAGCCTTCACCTGGGGCTGTGCCTCTGATTCCTCCCCAGTAGCATTTCCGTTTTATTATTTTTCTTCATTTTTTTATTTGAATTAGAGACAAGATTGTTTTACATGTCAGTCGCAGTTCCCACTCCCTCCCGTCCTCCCCTACCACCCTCCCCTAACACCTTACCTATCACATATCCTTTCTGCTCCCCAGGGAGGGTGAGGCCTTCCATGGGGGTCATCAGACTCTATCATCTTTAGGATAGGGCCTAGGCCCACCTCCATGTGTCTTGGCTCAGGGAGTATCCCTCCATGTGGGATGGGCTCTTAAAGTCCACACCTATGCTAGGGATAAGTACTGAACTACTACTACAGGAGGCCCCATGGATTTCTGAGGTCTCCTCACTGAAACCCACGTTCCTGGGGTCTGGATCATTCCATGCTGGTTTTCTATCAGTCTGGGCACCAAGAGCTCCCCATTGTTAAGGTCAGCTGTTTCTGTGGGTATCACCAGCCTGGTCTGGACATGTTTGCTCATCACTCCTCCTTCTCTGCAACTGGATTCCAGATCAGTTCAGTGATTAGTTGTGGGTGTCTGCTTCTACTTCCACCAGCTGCTGGATGAAGGCTATAGGGTGGCACATAAGTCAGTCATCAATCTCATTATCAGGGGACGGCATTTAAGGCAGTCTCTCCTCTGTTGCTTAGATTGTTAGCTGGGGTCATCTTTGTAGCTCTCCAGACATGTCCCTAGTGCCCGATTTCTCTGTAAACCTAAAATGTCTCCCTCTATTATGGAATCTCCTTTCTTGTTTTCTTCTATTCTTCCCCCAAATCAACCTTTCTGCTCCCTCATGTCCTCCTCACCCCTCCTCTTCTCCCCTTCTCATTCTCCTAGCTCCTTCCCACTCCTCCTATTTTTAAAAATAATTTGTTTTTATTTTATGTGCATTGCTTTTCATCTGCATGTATGTCTGTGTGAAGGCATCAGATCCCCTGGAACTGGAGTTAAAGACAGATATGAGCTACTACATTGGTGCTGGGAATTGAACCTTGGTTCTCTAAAAAGAGCAGCCAGTGCTTTTAACCTCTGAGCCATCTGCTCCAACACCCCAATAGCATTTCTAATTCAGAAATGGCATCATAAAAATAAAATAGGAATAGCAGCTCAAAGATACTTCAATAGATTGATGCCACCCCACCACTGGGCCACAAATGCTTCTCCCAGCACTTGCAGTGGGTATTGCCAGGGTGAACAATCTCTTGCCAGTCTATAGGCCCAGCTCTGCTAAGACTTTATGGAACCAAATTCCAGGTCCAGTCCCTTAGGAGTTATTCATTTGGCATAGTGAAGCCACTCTGGCAGGGATCTAGAATACACAAAACAGCAAGGGTTTGCTTGCATTTGGTCTGCATTTCAGCTTTTTACCCTTTGAAAGCTTTGCACTGTATCATCTGTGAGTGTGTGTTTACAACACGTTTGGTTAAATATGGCACTAAAGGATGGTTTTATAGACTTATCCATTTGGCTTTTCCTAGGAATAGAACCCTTCATGATGACAATGACCTTCAACAAGGGCTAAGCAAACAAACTGATTTTTTTTTAAGTTTGTTCAGAACTCAACTGCTTTTATCTTCCAGCCTTTGAAGTTTGATGTTAGAAGGAAAAAATTCAAATATTTCATTCTTGACATCTTGAGGGAAGGTATATATAAATAGGAAACACACATTAAAATCACTGAGCATAAGCAGAAAACAACTGGCTATACGTAATTACAACTGCAGAAGTAGAGATAGGAGACAAAAGCAGCTGATGGATGCTGTCTTTTAAAGCCACTTTCTGTCAATGAGACAGAGATGGATTTGCTGGCCTCATGGTCTCTGATCCACAGGTGCAATTTGCCAGCTTCTGATTCCATGTCACCATTCCAAATATCAGACGAAACACTGCAACCCTCTGGGGTATTTGCAGCCTTCAGAGAGTTGTTGATAGCGATCACATTTCTTGTGAAGTCTTTGTTGATCCAAGAATACATATTTTGTTGTGTGAGTCTTCATAAATCAGTCTTTCCGCCCATTTATCATCCTTGTTGCTTTTCTCTGAACACTCTCCAGTAGGTCTCCAACCTGCTAATAATGATGTTCACAGACCACAGTGCATCCTTCCAGGCTCAGTCCCTCTCATCACACAAGGACAGACTTTGCCTTTCTGCCCCCTGACCTGCTGTTTCCACTTACAAAGTTCCTATCCTGCCAGATCCTTCATGAACCTATGATTCATTGCTGTCCACTGCAATGCCCGAGGGAGCCCCAGGACTTGGTCACTAGCTAATATGCAAGAGGCACTCAAAAAGTCCTCTGTATAGGGGAAGAAATAAAGCATGGGCTTTCTACTGTGACTTCCCTACGTCAAGTTATTTATTACAAAAAGAACAACAGAGAAGGAGTGTGAATGTTTGTCAGGGGTGGGTACAAGGAAAGAGAGGAGACATCAGGAGAGTCATTCACGGGCTCCAATGGTTCTTCCTCTTAGATTTGATTGACACATAGTTCAACTCTCACTAGCACAGGCCAAATGAGCTTTAGGAGACAAAGATTTCCCCACAGTGGCTGAATGTAGAGGGATTATCTGGAATCTGAGATCCATAGAAACAGTATCACTAATTGTGTTGTGCCATACTTAGAAGCCAAAGCAACTGAAACTTAAGTTCCCAGTGGGATTTGTTGATCAAGGCTGTTCCTAACAGGGTGCCTTTAGGATGAGCATGGTGGCAGTCCAGGGAAAACCTCATCTCCTTTCTCCTCACTCCTGGTTGCTGTGACAGTAAGAACTGCAGAAACAGTAGTAGCCGATGCTGCCATCATTGAGTGTTTGGTTTTGTTTTGTTCTGCTTAACCCTACACATAACTACTTTTTATGTAACTGTTAAAAACAACTGACTTGGGGTGGGGAGCAGTGTGATGACTCAGCAGAAAAAAGCACCAGCTACAGATCCTGAGGGCCTGAGTTTGATCCCCAGGATCCACATAGTGGAAGAAGAGAAGCAACTTCTACTAGTTGTTCTCTGACCTCCCTATATACACACATGGGCGCTCACACGCACACTAAAATGTTTAAAGTTTAATTAAAATAGATATTATCAGTCAAATGTACCATGTAGAAACTAGGGCACCCAAAAGCTAAGTCCCTAAGAACCAAGCAGCAGAGTCTAAGGGCAACGTCAGTTCTGTGAGACCGCACCCTGCTCTTTGGTGAACATAGCCTGTTTCCTTGGTTTCTAAGCTGTCTTATGTTTGGCAGTCACTCAAATTTTCTGGTCCTTCTGTACTATTTTTAGGTATTTATTTTGTTTTATGTTTATGTTACCACATGCCTGCCCAGAGCCCATGGAAGCCAGAAGAGAATATCAGGGCTCCTGGAACTGGAGTTACAAATGGTTGTGAGCCGTCACATGGGTGGTAGGAATAGAACCCATGTCCTCTGTAAGGGTAACAAGTGCTCTTAACTTCTGAGCTATCTCTCCAACTCCTTCTGTATTTTTCCTTAAGGACAAAGAATCAAAGCCAAGATATAGGAGAGGGGACTTGTTCCTCTTACTTTAACTTAGGAAGTTTGTAGTTTTCAAAACTATGTTTTCTCTAGAAAATTACAAACAAAACTACAAACTAGCAAGCATGTCCCTTACAAAAAGGACTAGCTAAATGAAAAGTCCCAATTGTGGTTCCACGATTGCCACTAGCACCCATAGCAACTCAGTCTCTTGCCCTTGTGTCCAGTTGGTCTCTTCATCTTGCTCAGTTCCTATCATGGTGTGTATATTCTGATAACCTCTGGTCAGAATGGAACATTTCAGATCAATACCCCAATACACAGTACTGCAATCAAACACTCCGGGGAAATACTTGACAAAACTGATCTCCTGAATTATTCCTCTTTTAAAAAAATAAATAAACAAAGCAAAGAGCAAGCCCAAATGCCCTCGTGGCTAATGACAGCCTCCAAAATTATCTATCCATTACCAGGTCTTTAAGTTGTAACTCCATAGAAACAAGAGCTTATGTGAAAGGTTTTAAATAGGTAAATTCCCCAGTTAATTCCCGTGTCATGTGAAAGACAGCACAGCTTTCTGGAAATGGTGCTGGGGAGGTGGGAAGCTTGGGTAGGAGCGTGGCTCCCTGGGCTCTTAACGGGGACTGTAAGGGAATGAGTTTTGAAAGCCCCCTGGGATATATAAAGCAGTCTCCAGTACTTGGGAAATGTTAGTTGAATTTGTTGAACTGACCCTGGGTAAACCTCTCCGTATTTCCAAGCTTCGCTTTCTACATCTATAAAACAGAAACTAATAATAACTTCCTCGTCTCATATGGCTATTGTGGGGCTCCCAACAGTGTAATATATATGAAATCATCCTTTAGGCAATAAAGCATCATGCAAAAGTAAGTTATGAAGAAAGGGAACTGGGCCATGGCAACAGCACCAGTGGTGTGGACATTGTGCCAACAACCAGTTGAAAAGTTAATGGCACTTTTTGCTATTCATCCAGATGTCTGGACAGATTCTCACTATTAAAACCAAGTAGGCCCTGGCAAACCTTCAGGCAGTCAAAGGACTGTCAGCAGGGGTGTGATGTCTGTTCTTTGGGTCTCCTGGGTGCCAAAGATGGCAGGGAAAGTTCTGCATAAAACTATTTATCTGTTAAAAAGAAGTTACAAATTCCAGGCCCTTCTAAAAGAAAATATGCACATCCCAAATATGTTGCCAGGCAGTTGTGAGCTGAGCAGATCTGCACAAGAGTTAAGTCTTTGTTTTTTTCACAGGGGAATAAGCCCTTCCAATCTTACCCTTTAACCCCAGCTCTACAGCAATCAAACCAAGGCAGAAATTCGCACTTGCAAATATTTTTGAAAGGTCTGACTAAGCCATTTTTAGATGTTTTCCAGTCTTTCTATGCCTTTCCCTCCCACCGAGCACAATTACAACAGCACCTTTAAAAGGCTATTAAAAAACATTGATTGGCTTAACTGTGCTAATGTCATGGCTTTAAAATAAAATTCTATTAAGTCTTTAAAATATTGCAGACAAGTGCTTTGCAGCAGAAACCCAGAACAACCATCCTGAGGCTTGGCTGCTCACGTAGACTTAGCGAGTTTCGGGAGTTCATCCCATCATTTTGCCTGTGGTTGTTCTAAGTGCCTGCTAGTTCTCATTAAATACCTGCCTTTATAAACACCCAATAGCCTACCTAGCCATGCATGTACCCAGGCCACAGTAATGACATCCTAAAGACAGACACACCCTTGCTGACTTTGTCTATATTAAGGACAATGACACTCTCTCCTTATATTTGATTAAAAGCACAGGATATCTTTCCTTTAAAGATATGTTTCAGGAACTATTTTAGATACCACTGAGCACATTGATCTCCTGCCTGCTAAAATACAGAGTCACTTTTGTCACTGGAGAAACCCAGGAGCTGGACAGAACAATGCCAAATAATTTTGTTCCTGTTTCTTTCTCTGTGTTTGGAACAGACAGGTGTGTTGAGGTGAGATGTAAAACTCAAAGAACAAGGCTTTCTTCTAAAAAATCTTTCCCCACTCCTCCAACTCTACAGAACTGTGACATCAGTAAGTTAGGAGAAAGCCCCAGGTGACAGAAGCCAGTGTTAGAGCTCCAGAATACTGCCCAGGCTCCCTCAGATCCACTCCTTGCTCTGGTTCCTCTGCCTCAGCTCTTTCCCCAGCCCCTCCCACTCACCCTTCAATCTCCCCCAGCCCCTCCCACTCATCCTTCAATCTCCCCCCTCTCCCCTCCCACTCACCCTTTAAAGCCACACACTAGGGTCACTTGCAGAAATGCCACCTGCTATGGCACCATCCCCTCTTCCTAGAAATCACAGAGGTACTCTGAACTTGCCACAACTGCTACATGTCCACATATGGCTCATGAATTAGCTATCAGGCACTATAATTAATTTCAGAAGTACCTTAGTATAAAGAATTCATTTGACATTGACTGCATTTATTGGCTCAACCTTAGGTAAACTTTTCCATATGTGCAAGCTAAGGCCCACATACACTCATAATTTGGCATCTTTCATACAGATGTTCTTTAAATATTGGGTTTTATTTATTCAGTGGAGTTAAAAAAAAATGCATGCCTGTAATCCCAGCCCTCAGGAGGCTGAGGTAGGAATGTTTCGAGCTTGAGACCCTCTTGGGCTACATAGTGAGACCCTGAATAAGAAAATCAGAGAAGGAATGGATGGTGGGAAGGTCTCCAGGTTAAGAACATTCTTCCAGAGGACCTGAGTTCTGATCCCAGCACCCATGTCAGATGGCCCCAAACTGCCTATAACTCCAACTCCGGGGAATCTGACACCCACTTCTAGCTTCCATAGGTACAGACATACAACATAAATGCAAAGAAAAATCCTTTGTTAAAAAAAGCTGGAGGATGGGTGGGGGTAGATTGGGCGGTGGGAGGAGATGAGGGAAGGGGTGAGGGGAGGGAGAGGGAGAAGGGACTTACATGTGAAACAAGTTTGTTCCTTAAATTGAACTAATAAAAAAAAATTTAAAAAGATGGAAAAAAAAAGCTGGAGGAAAAAAGGACAAAGAGGAGACAATTTAGTGAAAATAATAAACTTCTTTATGTGAACTTCAAATGTGAACTTAAACTAACTTGGAGCTTTAATTCTGCCCTCTCATTGTCATGGTTAGCACGTTCTCTTATTGTTGCTTGCTCCATAAACACAGCACAAATTTCATGACCTAAGACCAAAATGTTTACAAAACCATACACCTTTCTGAACTGGAAGAAAGAACTTCTCTGCCTTTTCCGGCTACAAGAGGCGGCTCTGTTCCTTGGTTCACGTCCCCTTTCCTCTAGCTACAAAGACTGCAACAATGAGTCTTTCTCGTGCCGCCTTTCCTTCGATCTTCTGCAGCCAAGAAAAGTCCCACTATCAAGGACTCGTGAGATTAGGCTGGACCTCTTGGAAAATCCAGGATAAAGGATTTAATCACATCTACAAACTCCCTTTTTTCATGTAAGCAACGTATTTTCAGTTTCCAGAGACTGGCTGTAGACATCCTTAGGCATAAGCATTATTACACCCATCACAATGTGGTCTTCCGTACTAGCTTGGAGTGGATGTGACGCCGGTAAAATTACAAAGGAATCAGGCTATTGCAACAGCCTGCTCATTGTCCGGTCCCTCCCTGGCACTTGCTGATGAGATGCCTTTGCCTCTGTCTTCCTATTGAGAGTACAATTGCTATGAGGAACATACTTTGGCTTTTTTTTTTTTAAGGATACATATGCAGTATTACTTTGACTCCACAGATAAGGAGCTGGCTAGAGCCAAAATAACAAGTCAGTGTATATTTAAATGAGGTTCGTAACTGGATGGGCAACTAACCTTCAATTACAGCAATTCCTACCAGATATTACTTTTATGCGATATAAGAGAAATGGAAGCTATAAAATAGAATTATCAAGGGTGAATAAAATAATCAACTGCCCCAGAATAAAGGTAAGTCAAAGAAAGAAAGTGCTATTTTTATGTCTGTGGTATTAACATAGAATAGATTCTCTTGTTCAGTAGTATTTTTTGAGTGCTCAATAAATATTCCATTATGAGTTACAGGAAACACAATACACGGCTCCCAGACCTCACAAAGCTAAGAAAAACAGATGTAAAAAGAAACAGTAGATACTGGCTGAAGCACCCAGTACTTTAATGCATACTGCATTTTTTTTTTTTTTTTTGGCCCGTTGTGTAGACGTAATTACTCATCTTACCTCAGAAGAAACAGGCTTGGGAGGGGGAGAGTAAGTTTCCCAAAGTTCCATGTCTTTTTTTTTTCCAACTTGGTAGTTTCCTCTGTACTAATGTGATTTATGTCCCCCGACAATTTTAGTCCTTTCCATCTGTACCCCCTAAAGAAAGTAGTGAAAGGAAGGGACTACTGGGGCTCAGAGCTCTTTGGGCAGTTAGAAAGGGAATATATAGTAGAAAACAAAACAATCTTTTTGTTTTGACAAAAAGAGATTGACAAGCAGGAAGTCTAAAGCAATGTGGGATGAAGGGGAAAGAAAGGAGAGAACAGGGATATACAAGAGGCCCTGTCTGCCATTCCCCTCTTGGTGAGGGGGGTTAAAGAGACAGCCTCACACATTAAGAAGCAGGGTCTCAGGGAGGGAGATGGTGTTTGAGCCTGAAGGAGGAGGTGGAGATAAGGAGGGGCGCTACCTCCCTCTGTAGAAAGGAGCCCACACACCTCAGGGAAGGCAGCTACACAGACTTGTTGACATCATCGTCACTGAGATGAACGTACAGAAAGAAGTCTTCTTCATGGTGCTGCAGATGTACACACCCATCACGGCACAGGTGACAAAGAAAAGCAAGCCATCTTCAGCACACAGAAGAATCCTAACGAAGAAGCTGGACTGACCGAGTGTGTTATCAGAAGCAGGTGTATGTTTGTTGTTTGTTTGTTGCCTGGATCCAGCTTTGGCTTTTTTTTTTTTTTAAGTACATCTGAGCATTACTTTATTTTTTATTTAAATTAGAAACAAGATTGTTTTGTATGTCAATTCCCGCTCCCTCTCCTTCCACTCTTCCCCTGCCCCCCCCCCACTAACACCCTACCTATCCAACACCCTTTCTGCTCCTGAGGTAGAGTGAGTCCTTCCATGGGGTGTCTTCAGAGTCTAGCATATCCTTTGGGATAGGGCCTAGGCTCTCCCCTGTGTCTAGAATGAGGGAGTATTCCTCTATGTGAAATGGGATCCCGAAGTCCATTCCTATGCTAGGGGTAAGTACTGATCTACTACAAGAGGCCCCATATATTTACGAGGCCTCCTCACTGACACCCACTTTCATGGGGTCTGGATCAGTCCCATGCTGGTTTCCCAATAATCAGTCTGGGGGCCAAGAGCTCTGTCTTGTTCAGGTCAGCTGTTTCTGTGGGTTTCATCAGGGTGGTCTTGACCTCTTTGCTCATCACTCCTCCTTCTCTGCAACTGGATTCCAGTTCAG
Organism: Cricetulus griseus; assembly: GCF_003668045.3. Lineage (NCBI taxonomy): Eukaryota > Metazoa > Chordata > Mammalia > Rodentia > Cricetidae > Cricetulus > Cricetulus griseus. The sequence goes on along the minus strand of NC_048599.1, from coordinate 99,608,393 downwards.
TTCAGGTTTTAGCTGTGGGTATCTGCTTCTACTTCCATCAGCTGCTGGATGAAGGTTCTAGGATGGTATATAAGTTAGTTGTCAATCTCGTTATCAGGGGAGGGCATTTAAGGTAGCCTCTCCACTGTTGCTTAGAGGATTAGTTGGTCGCATCCTTGTAGATCTCTGGATATTTTCCTAGTGCCTGATTTCTCTCTAAACCTATACTGGCTCCCTTTTTGATGGTATCTCTTATTTTGCTCTCCTCTATTCATCCCCCTACACAACCTTCCTACTCTCTTATGGTCTCTTCACCCCTCCTCGTCTCCCCTTCTTGTTCTCCTAGCTCCCTTTCCCCTCCCCCCCAATGCTCCCAATTAGCTCAGGAGATCTTGTCCCTTTCCCCTTCTCCAGGGGACCATGTGTGTCTCTACATGGTTCAGATTTCTTTCGGATCTTCTCAGCCTCAGAGAGCACCCTCAATGGCTGCTCCTCTCTGTACACAAACTTCATTTTCCCAGGAACCTGGCTGAACCAAAGCCCCACACTCTTGCAAATACCAGAATCATAATTCAACACTGAGTTTCTCTATGGACCTGAAACCTTTGACCTTGATATAAAGGTGAGTTTTCTCCCAGTGACATAACAAGTACAGAAATAGTTACAAATGTTTTAAACCGTATCAAGAGATGCACACGATGTTAAAGACACTCAAATATGGAGACTACGACAGGTTTTTCTAGACCCATAGACACTGACAGACAATAGCAAATAAGCCTGTAATTTAAGATCTGTAACAAAATGTGTATCTAAATAGAGTTACAAAACACCATCATTAAATTACAATCACTGTAGAAGAAATGTTTGTATTATGTGTCATAGGCTCCCTCCACGTCATCTCTAATATCCTTTGTTGGATGGGTGGGTGTGGTGCTGGAAATGGAACCCAGGGCTTTAGGCAACCTAGGTAAATGCTCTCCCACTTAACAACACGCCACCAATACAGCATACCCTTTAAAAACCACTTAATGGCGTGTCTCTAAGTAGATATATTTAAAAGTTTTTCTATTCATGTTCATATTCATTTGAAAGACATCTATGTTCCGAGTTGTTGGATCTTTGTGCACTCCATTTTGATCACTCCTTTTTAAAACTAAATCTTCTATCTACATACAGACATGTGTTCTACCCCTACATCCCAGCACCTCCTGGCTCTTTCTCCGTCTGAGTTTTGATGTGCCAGTCGTATGTGATGTGTCGGTTGTTGGCAACCTAATATATTAATTTAACACTAAGGATATTTTCTACATCAAGCAAGGGACTCTGTCCTCCACATGCATTGTAAATTTTCTAACACTGGGTTGGCATTAATTAGTTTTTCCGCCTATGCCCTGAGATGCCACGTTTTGTGTGAATATAATTCATCACACGGAAGCTGAGGGCATGTCTTTTGAAATAAGACCATGTTCTCAGTAAGAATCTGAAACTGTCCCACCTTCCCAGCATCCAACTATTACAATGAACTGTGCCTCTCAGAACCTGCCCCAGAGTTTTGCACAAACCAGAAACCTCCTGTACAATCAGCTCTGCCCAGCAGGTGGTAAAGACCTTTCTCCGGTGTTCATGCTCGTCAGTAAAAGCAGTTACAGATCACCACTCTGTGCATGGGATTGGAGAGCAATGCCAGCACAGCCATCATGAGACAATGGACTAGAAGCAAGAAAATGAAGACATCCACCCTGAAAAATAGGTTAGAGATAAACTTAGGACACTGTCAACACAGAGATGTTATTATAGGGGCTAGAAAGATGGCTCAGCAGATAAGAACACTGTTACACAATCATGAGGACCCAAGTTCATATTCCAGCACCCACATGACAAGTCAGGCGGCATTCTGCGTGTGCAGCTCTCAGTGTAAAGCACAGAGAGAAGGATTTCTGGGGCTTGCTGGCTTCTAACATAGCTGAGAAGCTATCAAGCCCTAGGTTCAAGGAGGCACTCTCTCTCAAAGGAACAGGCAGAGAGTTACAGGAGAGAAAAATCCAACATTATTTTCCAGCCTCCATGTTTGTACACAGGTACATATACCCACACATGCACATGTGCATATACACAGACAAATAAATAAATATTTTTAGAGATATTATTGTATGGCAAGAGTGACTAAGCAAAGAATAGTGTACCCAAGCCACAGCCACTCTTTCATCTCAATACAGATCATATGGATTGACAAAGGACCCTATTTCCTCTCTTCTACACAATGAATGCTTGTTAAACGAATAGCTGGTGGCAGCTTCACTGAGGTGAAATGCCCTCCCTCAATCTTCCATGTGGCTCTAGCTCTGGAAGACACATTATTCTAATACTTATTCAGATACATACTAACTCAGATACATTATTTTCTCTGTTCTATGAAGAGCAGGAATACAACCTCATTTTACAAATGTGGAGGCTATCATTCCAAAAAAGATATAACAAGAGGGTAGAGAGACAGCTATGGCTGAGAGCATGCACTGATCTTGCAGGGGACCAGAACTTGGTTCCAAGCACCCAAGTCAAGCAGCTCACAACCACCTGTACCGCCAGCTCCAAGGGGATCTGATACCTCCAGCATCCATAGACACCTACACCCATGGACATATGCCCACATACAGACACATAATTAAAAAATAAAATATATCTTTAAAAACAGAGAGAGAGCGAGAACCGAGGTCACATGGGCGGTCATTATGAGAAGACTTCCTGGAACAAGGCTTTGATGTCCTCCTTGGCGAATAAAAGAATCCTAGAGTTGCTCTCCCTGTCTATCTGTTTCATTACTGTGGGACCAATAGCCACATAACACTGAGAATCCACACCATTAAACCCATACCTGGTTTATGCCCTGCTGCATAATGAGTTTGATCAGTGTTACCTTTGTGTTTCAGATTCCTCCTCCCTAAGGTGGACATTGACCGCCCACCCACCACTGTGTGCAGTGGTTTAAGAGTTAAACAAGTTAATGCATTTATAGCAGCTGGCACAACTATTAGTGGGAATCCTTCTTCCTTGAAGCTGAAACCTGTCTGCCCACAGGTATTCCTCACTCCCTACCTGGGGTTTCTCAGTTCTGTTTGTAGCTTAGAGCCATGATGAGGATTAACTTAGAGTGTGAAGCACTTCCTGTCTTTTGACTAAAAATCATCTTTTTCTTATCTATATTTATGGTTTTATAAGATTCTGCCTACTGGAAATAACAATGCCTGTGAAGTTGTAGAGAAAAAATGAACTCCTAAACACTGCTTGTGAGAATACTAATTAGCTCAACTACTATGGAAACCAGTATGGAGGTTCCTCAAAAACCTAAAAATAAAAGATACAACCCAGATGTACCACTCCTAAATGTAAAGGGAATGAAACCGGGATATAAAAGAGATACCCACACTCCACGTTTATCGGGCACTGTTCATAATAGCCAAAACATGAACCCACACTAGGTGTCAGCAACAGATGAGCAGATAAAGAAAACATGGTACACACACAAGGAAGTTTGTTCAAACATAGTTGATGAAACAACCCTGTTGGCAGGAAACAGGTGGAACCAGGGATTATCCTAAGCAAAACTGGACAGACATGTAAAGAAAAGTATCATTTATTTTCTCTTATATGTGAAAACAAAAGAGAAAAGAATTAGACGTTGTCCTGAAAATAATGGCTGTGGCAAGGGCAAGATAAAGAGAGTGAGAAGAAGAGAAAGGGTGAAAATGATGCCAGCACAATACATAAACATGTGGAAATGTCACAGTGAAACCTACCAATCTATACAAAGTATACTTCTTAGAAATGGACCTGGTTTGTTTACCTGTCTACAGCACTGAGAACGGCCCGGTTTCTCATTACTCCCAGAGTCCTTACACAGATCTGTTTCCTGCCTGAGAAAGGGAAGACTCAAGATGATGAAGGGCTGGGTCAAGGTCGCTCAGCTAGTTGGAGTGGAAGCCTAAGCCAGACTCTACAACTCCCTGTGGGACTGGAGGCCTTGACAACTTCCTTGCTCTGAGTCCACATGTGGAACTAGGCTTATCTCTCATGCCAGCAATCTTTGCTTCTATGATCTAGAGTTAATGAAAGCACTGGGCCCTCCTTAGCATTGAAGAGGGCTGCATTTTCACCACCTCTTATGAGGGGTAGATGTTCCACTGACCTTGTGTGGAAAACGCAGCTGCTGACCTGCTTGTTCCAAGACATGGATCTGGGTTACAGTTGGCTATAGTTTAAGGTGTGTTGTAATCAATAGGCTTGTGCTGTGAGATGGGATGCTTGCCCTAATTCTACCTATAACCAGCCTCCCAAGCTTTAGTTTCCATTTACCTCTTATTATTATTATTTTTTCTTTTTCTTCTCTTCTTCCTTCCTTCCTCTTCCTTTTCCTCCTCATCTTCATTTTTACTTACTGAGTTTAAAACCAGTCCTATCAAGAGGCAACCCTGCTGTTTTCATAGGCAAATTTAATGAGCAAATTCCTGTCTCATCCTTGTCACTAAGGAATTGTTGGCTAAGACGGGACCAAGGATGGCTCATAGGGAAACCCACTTAATCTTCCCATTGGCTGACAGTGACCAGTAAAATAATATTAATCTACTGTGAATCTTTCCAGTCACTCAAGAAGGACAAAATTCCAAAACCACAGTAACGTTAGCTGTGTTAAGAAAAGGAAAAACAGTTTGAATGGAAAATAAATGTCAACCAAAATTGACATTCTAAAACTCACTTTTAAAAGCCATATTTCCCCCCACACACAAGAAGTCATCCATCTGAAGGAAAATGGAGAAAGCATCTGCTATGTGGCCATGTGCTTCTTGGCACCCAGTTGCGTTCTCCAGCATCCCTAGCCACCAGGGAGTTTTAAGGCAACTTTAGTTTTCCACCAAAAACAACTAACTATACAACCTGCTTTGCAGTGTGGAGAGTCTGGCTCTCCAGAGGAGGACAGACTGTGGCCTTTGAAAAAGGATTACAATGAGAATTAAAGAAAGAGCTTTCCTTCTGGAATGGATGGACTCTTACTCTGGTATAGTTCTCGTTTAGTAATTTTTCTTGAACAAGAAACTGGAAAATCTGTCATTCTGCAGAGCACAAAGACAGCTGTAATCTACTATCAGCATACAGTTTGATAAAAAGAGCATTTCCCGTTTCTCACAATCTTCTACTGGCAGGAACAAGAGCCCAGTGCGATCCAACCCTAAGCACGTGGCATTTCTGGCTGTCATACAAAGGACTCCAACATCCTTCTGCATATTTGATGACCCTGGGGACCCTGCAGTATAGCACTGCTGTGGGAACATCTGAAGCAGCCAGCGGGCACAGCTGTCTTTGTCTTCCCACACAGATCAGAGTTGTGGCTGAAGGGAGGAAGCTGCAGAAATGGAAGGGGGTGTGGCTGAGGAAATTAAAAGGCTCATCAACACCCACGTGGCAAAACCAGTCTATCCAAGTTCTTAGTTGCTGATTCTCTGCCCCCCATAGATTGCCCATCTGTGCTCCGACCTTTTCACCACTCTGAAAGCTGTGTCCCTAGAAAAAGAAAACTGTCTCTCGGGGAAAGGGCTATGGCCCTTAAACTGGGACTGTACCCTAGAAATGGCCGAATTTAATGCTTCAGTGATGTTTCCTGGGATGTGGTGAAAACGGGGTCCACCCAGTGTTTATAGACCATTCAGGAAGGCTCTGGAGGCTTCTGCGAAAGAAAAATCTGCAGGCTGGTAGTGGTGGCACAAGCCTTTAATCCCAGCACTCGGGAGGCAGAGGCAGATGGATCTCTGTGAGTTTGAGGCCAGCCTGCTCTACAAACAAATTCCAGGCCATTTAGAGCTACATAGTGAGACAGTGTCTCCTCCAATACCCCCCCAAGAGAAATAGATAGAAAAGAAAATGAGAAAAAGAATCTGCAGGTGTCTAGCTAACAAGAAATTTGGTCCTGAACCACTCATTTCGGTAGCATTGTAAGTTGGTAGCTATACCTGCGCCACAGTAATGTTTGGCTGTTAGTAGCACACTGCTTCAAAACATGATGTCATATCCACACAACAGTGTTCTGCTGAAAGAAAAGGCTTCTTGTTTTACACTCTTGTCCCTTCCTAGTGGCCAGAGACATTTCTGTCTAAACACTGTCAGGGATAATTCATCACGGGTCAGCTCAGGACTGTCTGTCTTCCTGTGGGTATAATGTTCTTTCAACAACATTCAGAAAAGTGCATTAGCTAATGACACTTCCAGGTCTGAGGTAGGCCAGTAAGGTCAAAGACTGGATCCTTCAACAAAGGAAGCTAGAAAAGCACTTTTTTCTCCGCTCGCAAAACCTTGCTATCTAGCTAGCAACTACTGACCATATGCTACCCATAGGTATTTCCAGCGCAATCTCACTTAAAGATGGACCCCGAGTCCTCTCAGATTCTTGGATACATCATAGTATTGGTAAAATGACTTAAATAAACCCATTTTCTTTTAAACCATGGCTCAGTGCCCAGACCATCCTTTGGGCAGAGTGTCACATCCCCCTGCTTCTCAAGTGCTAGCTCCTGTCCCTTGCTAGATTTCTTAGTTTGGATTTCTACTGCTGTGATGAAACACCATGACCAATAAAAGCAGTATCCATCTGTAGCACTGCTCATCTTTGAAGGAAATCAGGACAGAAACTCAAGCAAGGCAGGAACCTTGAGTCAGGAGCTGATGCAGTGGGCACAGAGCAGTGCTGCTTAGTGGCTTGCTCTTCGTAGGTTGTTCAGCCTGCTTTCTTATAGTACCCAGGAACACCAGCCAGGGATGGCACCACCAACAATGGGCTGGGCCCTCCCACATCAATCACCAATTAAGAAAATGCACTGTAGATTTGCCTGCTTGCCAGTCTGGCAGGAACATTTTCTCAGTTGAAGTTTCCTCTTCCCAAATTACTCTAGTCTGTGTCAAGTTGACACAGAACTAGCCAGCACACTGAGGTAAGCCTTGTGCCTGGAGTGAACCCTGAGCTTGGCCTTTCTCAGCTCCAGAGAAAGAAAGATCAAAGTACTTAAGAGGGCTTGTAAGGCCAGACATTCCTTACTAGAAAGGGAACAACAACCAGGATCTTGCCACTGGGAACTCTGACAAATGACCATTTACTGTCTAGAGAACACCCTGACCATCTCCAAACTAAGGCAGGCAGACATTGGTCTAGATTATTGGTGGATTAAGTAGGACACCAAAATTGGGATGAAAGGTCCCCCTACATATTTGCATGAGTGACACTGACGAGAGCATCCTCCACCTACACTGATGCAAATAAGGTAACATTAAGCTTGTCTTCAACCTATACAAGACCATGATTTTTTTACTTTTTTATATATAATTTTTATTTTAGAAACAATCTTAATTTACATATCAATCCTCCCATTCCCTTGCCCTCCCATGCTCCCATGCTTCCCACCAACCCCCACAACCCCACCCACCACTCCCCAAAATAGTGAGGCCCTCCATGGGGGCCATCAAAGTCTGTCACATCATTCGGGGGAGGGCCTAGGCCCTCTTTCATGTATCTGGGCTGCAACATTATCCCTCCATAGTGAATGGGTTCCCAAAGTCCATTTGTGCACTAGGGATAAACCCTGGCTCCACTGTTAGAGGTCCCATAGACTGCCCAGGCCTCCCAGCTGGCACCCACATTCAGAGAGCTTAGTTTGAAGACAATGATTCTTAACTCTGTCTAAACACCAGACTAACAAACTTTTAAATTTTCAAAGATGCAAAGCCATCAGTATGTGGTAGCATGGGCTGTAATCCCAGCACACAGGAAGCTGACTCATGAAGAGCACAAGTTTGAGGCCAGCTTCAGCTAGACTGTGCCTCAGATAAAGAAACTAAAAACTTAAAAAAGCTCCCATGCCAGCCCAGGTCAGAATCTTCAGCAGCAGGGATAGTAACTCACATGCTGAAAGCACCAACACACAGCTGAGCATGAGAGCCCCTGGTCTGCACCACCCAGGCCACGTGATACTTCACAACTGCCCCGTGGCTCTGGCATTAAAGGTTCTTGAGAAATTCTGAGTAGGCTACCTCTCTCTGGACATGGTAGGACTCTGATTTCCTGAGGCATTTTTTCTTGTGAGCTCACATCTTACAACTTGTCTGAGTAGAGGCAGCCTGTTCTGTTCCCACTAAGGAGACATCCCATTTCTAGAAAGATCTCTTATTATTTTAAGAATAGGTATAAAGAGAGGGGTTGGAGGGAGGACTAAGAAGGGAGACGTGCTGTAATTAAATTTTAATTTTTTGAATGATTTTAAAAAGAATAGGTATATAAGAAAGGGAAGAGGGGAATTTGGGCCCTCATCATTTATGCTATGTTGCACCAATGATCAAAACTCGACAGTACAATAAGTGTGGTTCAGGGTCACTCATTCATCCAGTTACATGAATAATTTCAGCATAACTAAATGGATGTATAGATACTAGAAATTATCTGTAATTTTCCACATACATGTAATATCTATATAAACAAATATATCTCACACATAAGCAAATATGTATCACACAGTTTTATAATTGAAATATTATTACCAGTGTGGCGGTTTGAAAGAAAATGGTCCTCAAGGGGAGTGACACTATTAGTATGTATAGCTTTGTTGGAGTAGGTGCAGCCTTGGAGACAGTATGTCACTGTGGGGTGGGTTTTAAGGTCTCCTTTGCTTAAGCTACACCCAGTGTGGGAGACAGTTCCCTTCCTGTTGCCTGAGGATCAAGATGTAGAACTCTCAGCCCCTACTCCAGCACCAAGTCTGCCTGCATGCTGCCATGTCCCTCCATGATGATAATGGACTAAACCTCTGAACTGTAAGCCACCCTAATTAAATGTTTTCCTTTAGAAAAGTTGCCTGGGGTTTTTGAGATGCTATATGCATAGGATATCTTTTCATTTCCTATAAATATAATGAGTAACTTGATACTACAGAATTCTAAATTTGCTGTTTAAAATATTAAGGACATTTTAAAAATACTTGTTTTACTTCTCTTAAAAATGGAAATGGATACAATTCTAATTCCTTTCTATTGGCCACAGCCACTTTGTACCCATTGATCTGTCTCAGAAGCCCAAGGAACATTTCTAAGCTTTGAAAATTCAAATTATGGTTTTCATACAGTAAACATCATTTGTGCAAACCAAAAAAAAATAAATAAAAAAAAAAGTTGCCTTGGTCATGGGGTCTCTTCACAGCAAAAGAAACCCTAACTAGGACAAACAGGAATGTAGTAGTCTAGGAAAACTAACACCTGGACTCTGGGTTGTAAAATGTTAGCATTACAACTTCCTTTAAATGAGTTTTTTTGAGATTTCAGTTAACATCTGGCTATGAACATCAATGCTGACCAACTAACACAGCTGATATTAATAGGCCAGAAAAATGTTATGCTTCCCAGTTAAAATGTTCAAGCCAAAATGATTCTCACAAGTGTACTAAGCTGCTAGAAATTCAGTCTGATTGATTAGTCAGTTTCACTTTTCTATTTCCAGTCTGTGAAACTGGGACAGATCACGTGCTTTATGAAGATGTATCTTGGGGCCAACTTTCACTCAGAAAAGTCTTATTAAAAGTTTAAAATTAGAGGTGTTTTTTTTTAAGGAAAAAAAAACTGTTTAAAAAAAAGTTTTAAAACTGACTCTGGCTTCCACCATCAATTTTTACAGTATTTAAATAGGAGGGCATGCCTTGATCATCTCCAACAGGCACCCTTAGCAGCTAAGACAGGAGGTCAAGACTTTAGACCCAGAATTCAAACAGGCTCTGTACTCACTTAGCCCTTATAGTTGTCCCAACACTAGTGAGAAGAAAAGAAAATGAAAGAACAGTAACACCTCACCCAAGCATTGTTCTCTATGGTAATAAAACTCGTTTGCCAAGTCTAGGCAAGATACACGTGGATGTGCATGGTGTCTAGCCACCTGATACCTTGAATAGTGATGACTGATTAGGCAAAGATAGATGAAGAGTTGGAGTCTGCATGTAGCCAGAACACACAGCAGTGGTCCAACACCAGAGTGCCCAGGTTTCACCTGGTTGATTGCTTAACACTCTTTAGATGACTTATCCCGTGCTCTCCCGCCCCCGCCCCCCCCAAAAAAGAGAACTATTTATGAAGAGTCAGGGATCTTTCTTTGGATAGATAGAAATGCTGCCCTCAAGCCATGAGCACAGCCTGGAACATTAACTCCTTGTTCACTGAGGGAACCCTAGGGACTGTCTCCATACATACATTTATCTTTTCCTCCCTGAGCAATGAGATGCTACCATTAGAAAAGCCCACACCCTCAAGTCCCTGGGCTTTTCTCATGCACTGAATCTTCTCCCACTTAAGGAAGTGTTGCCTCCTCTGAGGCCCCTTTCCCAACTCTCCCTTGGAGGAACCAACTTGACCACAGAGCTGTGTGCATCCTCCTCCATCTTCTCCCTGTTCTTAGTGCTGCACTCTACCATGGCTTCCCCTCCGTTCTCTGGTCTTCAATCTCTCTGTGACCCTGAACAGTAATCCTATTACATCCCTGAACTATCTCCAGGACATTCATCTCCATCCACCTTTTTAATGGCATTGTTAATGATTCGAAGGGAGTAAATCACAGTCAAGATAATGGCTGCAAAAAATTAATAGACATGATTTTTATGATATAATATACTAGTGTACTAATCGTGAGAACAGTTAATTGAAAAGCACTAAATATTTTATTATCCATTCAGCATTCTGTTTATTCTTTCTCCCATTCTGAACTTTTTACCTATTATTCTTTCATAATTTCCCATAAAGGAAAACTGCAGAGTAAGATAAAGGGGATTCTAATCTCTACATCTAATTACAGCAATGAGTAAATCACCATTTAACATGTCATAATCTTAAGAAAAAGGAGCAAGGCACAATTCAAGGAGAAGCTAACGCCCTAAGCTTGGGAGAATTGTAATCTAACTGAAGAACTGTTGAATTACTTCAGAAATGGAGGCTTTTTTTTTCTTTCTAATTCTAGAGGAAGAGTATCGATAATCTTATTCGTTAGCAGTATTTTCAATGAACTGAATTGTTTTCTTTTACTGGTTCTGTGACTGTGGGTCACATGCCAGAGAAGGGACAATGCTGGGCTCTCCTTCATCTCTGTTCTTCATCTGCCTAAAGAAGCCAGGATCTGACATGGAGAGTGCACCAGCAGTACCACACACAACTCTGTTCCCTATAGGGTTGCTGGAAACCACTCAGTTTCTGTGTGTCCACTCCTGTAATTCTCCCCAACATCCCCGCTTTCCACCATCAGATCACCAGAGCACCCTCCCTCAAATGAAGCCAGAGAGTTTCACATCTAATAAATTCCAGTGAAGACCAGTACTCAGATTTGATGGTTAGTTTACTTAGCAGTTGGATTTTGTGTTGTTTCTTGGGCTGGGAAAAAGATAAAAACCATCATACCACACAAACCTCTACCCCACTAGCTATTATCATCTTCATCTCCAGGGAATTGAGATAGCAGGGCTTGCAGGCTGGGTGCACTCATGTAGAGTTGGCTCCAATATCCACTGTCAAATGTGCCAAGTTTCTCTTTGATTCTTCCATCCTCCCTGTTCCTAGCTGAGCTCTCATTCTTCAGGCCTCCCCATCACCATCTCCCATCCTACCCCTAACTCCTGCCCACCACTACCCCACCCACTGGGCCATGGTTTTCCCTATCCAGGACTCTTAGTGACTGACGAGAATATTATTGTTGGAATTTCAAGCCCCTGAAGATACAGTCTTTGATCATTAATCCCTGAACCTAAATGAGTTTCAGAATTACCTAGGAGCCTGTAACAAATACCAGTTCCATGGTCTGTTCCACAGAGTCTGGATTCTCTGGAGAACAGCAGGAATCTAGGGTTGAGCCCACCAACCAGGGATAGTCAAGGCCTCCAGGATCATCCCACAACCTTCCATGTAGACTGGGCAGTGTTTGGCACCTGGAATGGGAGCTAGAGGTGTTAATTTCCAGGAAAGGGTAGCATCGCTAATAATACATTCAGGACAGAGAAAACCAATCAGTGATATTAGCCATGGCCACAGTTTTCACTAAACAGTATGCTTCCTTTAACCCAATGAGCTGATTCCACCAAATAAAGATGTTTGATCAGCTAATTGCATCAAGAAAGAAAATGGCATTGGCTCTTTTTAATGTCTTCATTATTGTAAAAGGCAGGATTTATAGGTGTGCATAAAGGCCTTTCCTGCCCTTCCCCAGAGAGGAGACTGAACCCTGGCCATCTCCTAAGCTCCTCTAACGGCTCCTAAATCCAGACCGTTGTCAAGCTCCACTTCCCTTCTTAACTACAAATTTCACAGTAATGCCAAGTAGTTGGACACTCTGTAGAGGACACACAGGGGAAGCCTCTTCACACCTCCTACATTTAAAAGCCCATCTAAAGTACCTCAACCTAGGGCAGCACACTTTGAACTCTCTCTCTCTCTCTCTCTCTCTCTCTCTCTCTCTCTGTGTGTGTGTGTGTGTGTGTGTGTGTGTGTGTGTGTGTGTGTGTGTGTGTGTACATTTTCATGTATATGTATGCACATGTGTGGGTGGGAGCACATGCACACGTGTGTGTATGTTCATGATGAGAGTAAGCATCAGGTGTTCTCACTCTATCTGGTTGTTTTGAGGCAAGGTCTCTCACTGAGCCTGAAACCCACCCTCTTGGCTAGGCTGGCTGGCCAACAGGCTTCAAGGATCTACTTTCTCTGCCACACTAGTACTGGGGTTATAGATAAGCTTTTATGCTCAACTTATTTCTCCTCTCGTTTTTTTTTTAGATTTATTTATTTATTAGAATACAGTGTTGTGTCTGTGTGTATGCCTGCAGGCCAGAAGGGGGACATCAGATCTCATTACAGATGGTTGTGAGCTACCATGTGGTTGCTGGGAGTTGAACTCAGGACCTCTTGAAGAACAGCCAGTGCTCTTAACCACTAAGCCATCTCTCCAGCCCTATTTCTCCTCTCTTTACATGGGTTCTGAACTCGGGTCCTCATGCATGTGTGGCAAGAACTTTACTGACAGAGCCATCTTCCCAGCCCCTTGAGATTAGGTTCTTGCTCCAACTCCACAGCTCTCCCTTTCAAGGGAGCCTCTTTTAACATCTACAAAAGCAATAAAATGACACCTGACCTGCTTAAAGTGACACATTAAGCCCCTTAGTGTCTCAAGGTCTCTTTCAACACTTTGGTCTCAATTCAGTCAGTCCTCTCCAATTAAAGCTGTCTGATGCAAATGAGGACTCTTATGGTTCAAGTGTGATTGATTTAAGGGGTATTTTTATACCACTAGTAAATTCCTATCTCAATAATAGATAATTATAATGCAATTAGACACATTATGATGATAAATTAAGACTCTGATCATCTGAACCATGACAACTGTTATTTGTTGAAGTAATAATGTCAGTGAGTTTCCAGATAGCCAAAGGTGGTTAAGCACATCTTGGATGACTCTTGACAGGTTGGACATAGAAGAGGGGAATCAAGGATTGAATGGCTATAACATATACCCTCCAGGACTCTTCCAACGGTAGTGTCTAAGCCTAACTACTATCCATTATTAAAAGTGTTATTAATAACAATCTGTCTCTTTTTTGCTGAAAGATGCATCCTGGAAAATTATATTTTAGCAACCAAGTAATATTTCATTTTCAATTACTGTGATTCCACTACTCTAAGGGAATGGAGGCTCCATCACTTTGAAACCAAAAGAATACTCATTGAAGTGAAAAAAACTCATTTACCTACATCTGATCTTTTTCAAGAAGCATACCCTTGAATGATGAAGAGAGATTTTTTACTTTATGAGAGCATAAAGTTATACACTGGAGAAATGGAAGAAAGGAGTTTTGTGACTCCACCCAAGCAATTTATTTCATAACCATAACTAAAACAGCAGATTCCCTAATTATCCTCATTATATAATTTCCAAGGTAACATTGCCTTTGACCTCTCTCAAACAACATAGTATCAAACCAGCATTGTCATTATTGCTGTAGTACTAAATCTGCAGCCTGGTAACATTCTGCCTGAATTACTGCCAGCTTTTTTGAATAGTCAATCTGAGCATTAACCTACCAAGCAGTTCAGATGCCCTTATTACTGACAGAGATGTGATTACCCACAGTGTGGCAGGGGTTAGGGGGATGGGACACAGAGCTATATATGGCCAGATATTATGCAAACTTGTTGACTTATTTTTCTGGTGTTTCATCAGTACTCCTATCCACACTTTTCACTATCCAGAGTAAACTTTGTGAGATACATCTATGGTCAACCTTGTGTTCAGGTTGCCAATGGGTCTAGCCAAGGAGAATTTCAGAAGATCAAAGAGCGAGAGAAAGAGATGAATTTAAGTACTTTATGACTGCCTTCACTTGGAGCCTCAGCTGATCCAAGATTTGCAGGTGGCGCCTTTCCCATAATATTCTGTCTTCCTCTAGGTTCAGTAGCCATATTTTGTCCTACTCCACTAGGTCCTGTGGTGAAACTGTTCTCTGCTAGGATTAGCCTTGCAATTCTGCACTAGACTTTCTTGCTTTTCCTAAGCTAAACCAATACATCAAGCTCTCTGGCTCTTTTATTTCAGCTATGTCAGCTTCTAACCTCTGGAGCTCAGGATGAACAATATGTTGGCTGAAGCTATGAACTCGTGGTAACTTATTGCAAAAGCAATAAGAAGCCAACACATCAACATCCTTAGCCATCAGGGAAATGCAAATCAAAACAAGTCTGAGCTACCATCTTACTCCTGTCAGAATGGCTAAAATCAAAAACACCAATGACAGTTTATGCTGGAAAGGATGTGGAGAAAGGGGAACACTTCTCCACTGCTGGTGGGAGTGCCAATTTGTACAGCCACTTTAGAAATCAGTATGGCGACTCCTCAAGAAAACGGGAATGAGTCTACCACAAGATCCAGGAATTTGACTCCTAGGCATATACCCCAAAGAAGCACATTCATACAACAAGGACATCTGTTCAACGATGTTCATAGCAGCACTATTTGTAATAGCCAGAAACTGGAAGCAGCCTAGATGCCCCTCTACCAAAGAATGGATAGAGAAAATGTGGTACATTTACACAATGGAGTACTACTCAGCGGGGGGAAACAATGGAATCTTGAAATTTGCAGGAAAATGGATGGAACTAGAAGAAACCATTCTGAGTGAGGTAACCCAATCACAGAAAGACAAACGTGATATGTACTCACTCATATGTGGATTTTAGACATAGAGTAAAGGATTACCAGCCTATAATCCACACTGCCAGAGAAACTAGTAAACAAGGACGACCCAAAAAGAGACAAACATTGTCCCCTGGAGAAGGGGAAAGGGTCAAGATCCCCTGAGCAAATTGAGAGCATGGGAAGAGGGGGGAGGGAGCTACGAGAATGAGAAGGGAAGAAGAGGAAGGATACAGAGGTCATGAGGGAGCAGAAAGGTTGAGTCGGGGGAAGAATAGAAGAAAGGATATGTGATAGGTAGGGTTTTAGTGAGGGGGGTAGTAGGGAAGGAAGGGAGGGAGAAGGGACCTGGAATTGTCATGTAAATCAATCTTATTTCTAATTCAAATTAAAAAAATGATAAAAAAAAAAGAAGCCAACACAATGCATGCATGAACTGGAACCAGTCTTGGGCTACTGGCCTCCTCTCTAATTCAGCTCATACCCATTCTCTAATCACTAATCACCATCCAGTCATGAACCTGAGTAAATTTTACACAGAGACTGGTTCACCAAAATGTATTTGACAAAGTCATGCTCTGGTGGTTTAAATGACAGTTTCATATGTTTGAATGCTTGGTCCCCAATTAATAGAACTGTTTAGGAAGGATTAGGAGGTGTGGCCCTGTTGATGCAGGTATAGCCTTTTTGGAGAAGGTGTGTCATTGGTATGGGAGGGTGAGGTTTCAAAAGCCCATGCCAGACTCAGTCTCTGTCTGTGTCTCTGTCTTTGTCCCCTCTCTGTCTCTATCTCTGTGTATCTCTCTATCTCTGTCTCTCTGTGTATCTCTCCCTCCATCTCTCTGCCTCCCTCCCTGCCTGCAAACCTGGATATAAGCTTCCAGCCCCCAGACTGCCTGCCTGCTTGCCACCAAGCTTCCGTTTAATTGCATGCTAGCTTACAGTTTCAGAGGATTCATCCATTGTCATCATGGTAGGAAACATGGATGAATCCTCTGAAACTGTAAGCAAGCCCTTAACTGCCCTTAATTAAATGTTTTCTTTTATAAGAGTTGCCTTGGCCATGGTGTCCTTCATAGCACTAGAACAGTAACTAAGATACATGCTTAAACAATTCTACTTGAAAAGAAACACACATCTTCTAGCTCAACCGACTCTTTTATTGGAAAAAGCCGGTGTGAGACACAGCAAAGAGTTTGTACTTCCGAGCTACCCAGACTTTAATTGAATTTCAATGCTGCCATATCCTTTGAGTTTTCTTTACTTCTGTTTTATTTTTGCTTAATTAGTAAAATTCATTGAAAACAGTCTTGTATATCCCAGGCTGGCCTGGAACTCGCATCACTACCTCTGCCTCAGGTTCCCAGGTGCTTAGATTGTGGGCATGGACCACCCCCATCCCCACCCCCAGTCAAGTCTATGGTTTTCTCCTTGCCTTTCCTTTCCTCTGTTGTTGTTTGAGACATAGTCTCACTCTGTAGCCCAGGTTGACTTCAAACGCACTATGTAGCCCAGGCTAGCCTTGAATTGATCTCACTGTCCAGTTTCACGTCACTTTTACCTCACCATCCTTGACTAGATGTGGTAGTAAATTAGTAAATACACACAAACTATAAAATATATGATCATATGCAGACAGAAGGTAAGAATCACAATGTTTATAATATTTTCAAGAAAGTGAACACTGGGGGAAGTGATGGGCCCTTCTTTTTTGTTCTCGGTGATGTCCATAAAGACACTGTACTGGAACCTCTTAGCAAACCTGTGCAGCAGAAGCAACATGAAAGAGCAGATAAACAGATAGTAAAACTGTAGTGGTTTATAAGCTGTCCACAGTGGATTCCATTTAAAGGGGAAAAGCAAGCACTGCCATTGAGTAGCACAGTGGTGGAGAGCTGGCCCCTGTATGGTAGACTTGGAACCGGCCTGCCCCTGATGCTTGTGAAAATGTCCTGCTCCTGATAATTCACCAGGCTTTGAATCAGCATGATGCCTTCTGTTTAAAATTCATTGATAAACAAAGCAAAGAGCTTCTAGCAGAATTGGATCAATACCTTCCATCTCTCTCTAGAAGACAGAAAAGGTTGTTCGGAGCAATGGCTACATTTTTCTTTGGTCCTGATATGGACACCAGCAGGAATTCTGCAAGAGGCTAAAGGAGCTCTAACAAAGAGTGCTGCCTGTTTCTTCTTAAGAGATTTTTGAAGCCTTGTGTCCTTTTCTCTTTCCTAAAAAATATACAAATTGTTCTAAAATCTAATCACCATGAGGGCTCCCAAACGCACAGAAAATGTAACGTGTGTTTTCGAAGGTAGCGAAAACAAGCGTAGTGGTGTTCCTGGGAGGGTGGAGAGAAGGGAATCATCTGAACACATCCGTTGCTGAGGGCTATCATCGGGCACTGAGACCAGCATAAAGTCACTGCCCTGTCAGAAAGATGGTGGGCATCTCCCAAGATTTGAGCTTGCAAATCAGCATGCTGCTGAAAACACAACCGTGTGAGATCTGTGGTTTTGACAAGGAGAGATAGATAGAGAGAGAGAGAGAGAGAGAAATAGATGACCATTTTCACAAACACACCAGGCCTCACACTTCTCCAAAGATAGTGTGTCCCTCAAAGTAAGGACCCTGAAAGCCAGGTTAGTCCATAGTACTTCTGTTATTCGAAACAGGTTTAAGTCCTTATTAAGAGTTATATTCGCCAGGCGTTGGTGGCGCACGCCTTTAATCCCAGCACTCAGGAGGCAGAGGCAGACAGATCTCTGTGAGTTCGAGGCCAGCCTGGTCTCCAGAGCGAGTGCCAGGATAGGCGTCAAAGCTACACAGAGAAACCCTGCCCCGGGGGGAAAAAAAAAAGAGCTATATTCTGGGTGCAGAATTCTCTGTGAAACTGAGCTGCAGGTGTGTTTCCCCTGAGTGATGGGTTTTGTTAAAGATTCCAAAATTCCTGGGGCATAGTAGTTTGCCCTTGTAACTCCAGCACTCCAGAGGCTGTGGTGGGAAGACTGCTTGCAGATTCAAAGCCTACCTATGGTAAGGGATGAAGATGCTATGTCAAAAGCTAAACAAACAAAAAATCCAAAATTGTTGAAGGCTGGTTTGAGTCATAGTGTAAGTTACTAGTAGAAATCCAGCATTAAGGATCAAAACCAGGGTTGGAATATAAAAGACATAAAATGAAATTCTGGGAAGCTCAAGGGCTAGCCCAATGACAGCTCAGATAGAGGGGATAACTGGAGGACTGAATAATGGCATTATTAAAGTAGAAATACATACTTTCAATGTGATTGTCACAAAAGGAAAACTTCTCAGTTGGTGTATGCCCAGCATCTATCTGAAAGAGAGAGATGGACAGAAAGAAATTTCATTAATATAGAATGACTTTGAGCTTAGAGAAAGCCCAGTTAGTAACATACTCATCATATAAGCATTATAGAGTTCTAGTTCCAGAACGCATGTAAAAAACTAGGTTTGGTTGTCCATAATTGCAAACCCAAATATGGGGAGGTGAAGGTGAATGGATTCCTGGGGCTCCATAGCCAACACTCCTAGCCTAAATGCTGAGCTCCAGATCCCAGAGACAAACTCTGACTCAGAGAAACACAGGGTACAGTTCTTGAGGAATAATGTTGATGGTTGATCTGTGGCCTCTCTGCATGTACATGCATTCACACTGGCATACATATGAACACACACACACACACAAATAAGTAGAACCACTATTTCCATATATATGACCTCAGTACACTTTTGAAATGCTGAGGATCAGCAAAGGATTTCTACATATGTGAGTTATATCCACTGATATTTACCCAGTTAGAAGTTAAAACAAGCCGGGCGTTGGTGGCGCACGCCTTTAATCCCAGCACTCGGGAGGCAGAGACAGGTGGATCTCTGTGAGTTTGAGACCAGCCTGGTCTACAAGAGCTAGTTCCAAAGCCACAGAGAAACCCCCGTCTCAAAAAACCAAAAAAAAAAGAAAAGAAAAAGAAATTAAAACAAAACCAAAAAAAAAAACATATAAAGTGTTTGCTGGTTCATTTAAAAATAATAGTAATAAACTACATGTTGATACAAGTAACATTTTATGTAAAATAACTACATTTTCAAATAAAAAGCAAAACAAAATGTAACAAGAATGATGGTATCATTATCTTTGCAAAACTCTTTAATGGGAGTGGCGTCTTAACAGCTAAATCTCACGCCTGTTTCAACATCCAATCTGCTGTGTGTCACATGACCTGTGAATGGACATCCCCACTGTGCTCTGCTGTGTGTCACATGACCTGTGAATGGACATCTCCAATGTGCACCATGACAGAATGAAAAGGAGAAACACTTTGGTGTAGTCATGAATATAGTTCAGGCTAACAGACCCCTGTGGGTCTTGAAGTCCCCAAGGTCCCTCCCACCACAATAGGTAAAACACTGTTTAGAATCACAGTTGTGTGTGACAATAAGCAGTGTGTACATGTGTGTAAAAACTGAGAGCCAATGCAAATACAGAACTGAAGTGTGGAGCCCAGAAAAGTGGTTTTTTTTTGTTGTTGTTGTTTTTAGGGGTTTTGTTTGTTTGTTTGTTTTAAGTTTTCACATTCTTAACTTCCTTTTCCACCCTATCAGGGCATTATGTTAACCTCCTCCTGCAGCCTAGTAAATCTTTCACTCCCTTGTGGGTTCCTCTGCTGTCTATATCTTTGTCTGCTGATTAGGTACTTCTGTCTAGGACGACAAAATGAGTTACAGCAGCAGCCCAGACAGCCCAAGCTGCTGAAGGACATTATTTAGGATGGCAATGCCTAGGGTATCCCCGGGTTTTGGTGGTGAGGGCATCCCAGAGTTTTATGTTTTGTCTGATAGATCCACCCAAGCTCGTTCATTGTTCACATGGACTGTTCTCAGTCAAAAGTAGCCACAGCTATTACCTAGGAAGACCCGTGCCATGGGACTAAGTCATCTCTCTATGAAACACCAGAGTTGGTGGGGTTGTTACTACTTATTTGGGCTAAAGCATGGGCCTTAGCCAACCCTTACAAGTGATAACAGCCAGAGAAAAGATATCTATTCAATGTGGCTACACTGGGAGATGGAACAGATAAAAAGGTCAATGAGCAGTTCCCACTATGTCCAATAAGGTTAGATTTTAATAGATGGCCAGGGAATGCATGCCTAAGCAGCCCTATTCAAGGTCCTGCTATCACTGACCCGTCATTGTCTCATGGAGTCTCTCCTACAAGGTAGAGCATTAAAGCTCTTTCTCAGAGACAAGTTCCACCACAGGCTGCCACCAGGGGCCCAACTTTCTCTTCTCCCAACATGAGACTCCAGAAGAAATTCCAGTTTCTTGGAGTCCATTGTCTTTATAGTCTGATAGCTGAAGGAGAAGCACAAGCAATTTCCTTTTGGAATATCTACATTCCTAGCTAGGCACAGATCTATAAATCCTAATATTTGGGAGGTAGAGGCATGAGAGTGGCTGCAAATTTGAAGCCAGGTGAACCAGTGCTATATTGTAAGACTGTTTCTCAAAAGATAGTATAGAATATCTCTGTTCCTGCTTGAATGGCTTCAGGGTAAGGAAGGAGCTGTTTAGAGTTTGAGACCACACACTGCAGACATGAGATATATTCTCTTGTATTGGGAAAGTGTGTCTCAGTCCTTGTACTGATGTGAAGGGAGAAGTATTTTTTTATTTAAATTCTTTAATTACTACTCACATTTCCATATCCATCCCCCCCATTCCCTCAACCTCTTATCCTCCCAAGTTCCCCACCAACTCCCCAACCCATCCCACAACTCATCCCCAGGGATAGTGAGGCCCTCCACCAGGGACCTTCAAAGTCTGTCATATCATTTGGGGTAGGGCCTAGGCCCTGCTTGCTGTATCTGAGCTGCAATAATATCCCTCAATAGGGAATGGGTTCCTATTTGTGCTCTAGGGATAAACACTGGCTTCACTGTTAGAGGTCACATAGACCATCTTGGCCTCCTAGCTGGCACCCACATTCAGAGGGCTTGGTTCGGTCCAATGCTATTTCCCCAGCTTTATGACTAGGGTCTCCATGCTCTCAGTAGGTTAGATCAACTGTTTCTGCGGGCTTCTACAGCACCGTCTTGGCTCCTTTGCTCATCCCTCCTCCCTCTCCACAACTGGATTCCAGGGGTATGGTTCAGTGTTTAGCTGTGGGTGCCTGTTTCTGCTTCCAACAGCTACTGGATGAAGGCTCTAGGAATGGTAACCAAGGTACACATCAGTCTCATTATAGGGGAAGGACATTAATTAATGGCATCCTCTCCACCACTGCATAGATTCTTAGTTGGGGTCATCCCTGTGGATCCCCTAACATTTCTCCTGTGCCAGACCTCTCTAAAAACTTGTACTGTCTTCCTCTATCAAAGCATCTCTTTTCTTGCCCTCCTCTATTCTCTCCCTGTCTCAGTCCTCTTGTTCTCCTCCCCCCTTTCTACCTTTTCCACCTCCTTCCTCTCTACCCACACCCATGCTCTCACTTTGTTCAGGGGCTCTTGTCCCCCTCCCCTTCTTCGAGGGACTATGCAATCTTCTCTCGGGGCCCTCCTTGTTTCCTAGCTCCTCTGGCAGTGGGGATTGTAGACTGGTAATCCTTTGCTCTATGACTAAAAATCAAAAATGAGTGAGTACATTCCATGTTTATCTTTTTGTGACTGGGTTACCTCACTCAGGATGGTTTCTTGTAGTTCCATCCATTTGCCTGGGAATTTCAAGATTCCATTTTTTTCTGCTGAGTAGAAAATGTATGACATTTTCTCTACCCGTTCTTCAGTTGAGGGGCATCTAGGTTGCTTCCAGGTTCTGGCTATTACAAATAATGCTGCTATGAACATAAGTGAACATACGTCCTTATTGTATGAATATACATTCATTGGGTATATGCCCAAGAGAGGAATTACTGGATCTTGAGGTAGACTAATTCCCATTTTCCTGAGAAACCACCATACTGATTTCCAAAATGGTTGTACAAGTTTGCACTCCCACCAGCAATGGAGGAGTGTTGTGAAGGGAGAAGCATTAAGAGCAAATATGTCTTGAAGTGATTCTTGAAAAAAATACTGTAGTTCACAAACCGATGTCGTTTCAATTTAGGAACCCAGTGGTCCCTAGGTTCCAGGCCCATTGCAGGTGTTTGCCATGTTAGTAGGAAGGGCACTCAGTTGAAAGATGGGGTTTTCTGTGATACAGTCTCCAGGCTGCATCTAAACTAGCTGTGTGTGTGACTCTGGATAAATCAACTCGCCTCTCCAGCCCTAAGCTTCTACTCAGGAAAAGTGAAGACATTAAAACGAACGAACCCCAAAGACTTTTCTGTTCAAAATTTGCAAAGCCTCAAGAGCTGGGCCCGTGAATGCCCTGCCTCCACCCAACATGGCTGCTATCAGGGAGACTCTGACCTTTGTTGTTTGGGATCTCATTATTCCCAGGGCTCCAGACGGAACACGCAAAGTCCCTGTGGAGCTGAGCATATGGCCTGGCTCAAGAAGTGCTCACCTGCACAAAGAATAGACTACATCCCAGAGACAAAAACAGCTGGCTGCAGCCAGGACTCGTAGCAAAATGATCCTCATCTTGGAAGCCCATGAACATGGATAATGTCAAGGCTCAGCATGACAACAGGAGCAGTCACTACCACGTTCCCTTGAGTGACACCTCCCCCAACCCCAGCTCTGCCACATGCTTTTGTAAAATATCAAATTGCTTGCAGCTCGTATTGAATAATGAATATGTCCGCCTCTGCCTATCACCAAGCCTTCAGCAGTTCGCCTGGGGAACTAAGAAGAGATGGTAGAGATTTGCAGGCCAAGCACAAAATTGAAGACAAGCTTGAATTAATAATTTGCTTATTTCTATACATCTGCTTCAAAATAAAGTGCAAATTGAATAAGGTAGTAACAGAGCTTGGGAAGTGAGGGGGAGCCTTCCTCTTGCAAACTGCTGACACTTCAGATTTCATTATCTCTCACTACGCCGAGTGTGATCTGCAAATGTGTTCTCCCTATGGCATATGTGAAAATGACTTCCCTGAAAGAGCCAGAAGAGTAGAAAAACAATTCCATGGGGTGGGGTGGAATAAAACCTCTCATTTATGTTTTATTTTTAAAAAGAGCAATTTTGTAAATTTATGTTTCATAAACCTGACTGACTAATCTGGGATTTCCCTAGAAATCTTAGAGATAGTTCATACAATGTCTTTTCCAGGTCAATGTCCCCTTACTTTACTTTGACACAAACATCTCTGTCACACTCTCGCCAGTCCCAGCTGCCATGCACCTCTGGAGCCATGTTTTGTGAATTATCAATTACAAGCATGTGTGCCCTTGTGTTTATGTCTAAAATTACAAGTATGTTTGCTTGGGTTTGTAATTTTTTCTACCATATGTCGTACTTGGTGGTTTGTAAAAGGATGAAAACAAAGCAATTCAATTATAATACCAGTATGGTGATCTATCTGATTCTTTAGGGGCACAAATATTTTAAAAGAAGTGGGGAGCTGAGTTGAGTTGTACACACACACAACACACACACACACACACACACACACAACATACCTCAAAACAAATTTTCACTCAATTTTCTTCATCTTTTCTCTTGCGAGTATTTAAAACGTGTTGTGTGATATTTTATCATGTTTTAGTGTTGACTGGTGTAACGCAATTGCACCTGGTGTGCCATGCAGTAGGACAATAGCAGTCAGTCCACAAGTGGTGGGTACAGACTAAAGACACTGGAGGAAGGAAGTGCACCTCAGATATGGGACAAGCCGAAGACTTCAGCCCCAACCCCACCTCGTGCCTTGGAAATTGAGTCCTCTGTGACCCGTGTGGAGTATCTTTGAGGAGCGCTACCTGTGGGCAAAAGACAAGGCCACTCAAAGATCACCTGGTCTAAAAGAATTAGAAAATGGTCCCCATTACTCATGCATTGCCAGAACAAACCTGCTTGCTCTCCTCTCCTGCCTCAGCCCTTCTCTTGTTCTCTCTGGCCGTCTGCACTCCACAAACCTTGACGGCGCCTTCTCTTTGGGTTTGGTCTCCTTTGTGTGCGCTTTCACAGCACTTACTGCTCACATTTTAAACTGCTTGATCATTTCCCTTCAACATAAGCATGGGAACCCCTGCTTACTGGACTCTGTGGGCAACACTTTCTCCATTACCTGGCATAGTAGAAACAAACTGAAGGAAGAAATGAATGTATGTGCCCAGACCACCTGCTCTGTAACACAGAGGAGGGAAGGTGAGACAAGCGAAAGAAATGACGATTATGGATCCAGAAGTAAGCCACCGCATATGAGACCTCCTGTATCTGGGTTTCTAGTTTACATCCAAACTTGATAGGCTACTTATCAAAACTGAAATCAATTAATACCAATTTGGCCACGGACACTAGTGTACTTCCACGAGCCAACATCCAAAGCTAGAATAAATGGGAAATCATTATTGTCCACTTTAATTATCAATAACCTCAGAGACATGAAGAATTAGTCAGACCACACAAGTTAACAATCACCCTTCCTCTAGTGATAGCCTAAGACCTCTTGGCAATGACAATCAATGAAACTCAAACAGAAAGATGCCTCTGGATATGCGCCCTTACTGCCTTTTATCTTCCATTGAGAGTGCCAGGTAAGCTTAAACCAGAACAGCTATGCACCTCAGCCAGAGAAGCTTCTGTTTGCAGTGGACAACAGCTAATAATAGAGATCCAAGTGGCCAGAATAGTGAAAATAAATGACTATTAGTGCTCCATATGTATCACCACCCCAAGACTCACAAAACATCACAGAAGGGGGAGCAGAAAAAAATGTTAAGTATTAAAGGATGAGCAGGAATCCTATGAAATGCTGTCTTCTGTGTATGGCCTGACTGATGTGACCATGATGTGGCTATCTGCACAAGATCTGCACATGCATGCATACACACACACACACACACACACACACACACACACTGAAAGAAGGAGGGAACTAATTGGGAAGAAGGGAGTCTGTAGGGGCAGGAGGGGTAAGAGAGTAAAGGGATGAATATGCTCACATTGCAGGCACAATTGGAGTTGAATTAGAATGGGTGAAGGGTAAGGATAAAAATAAGGTAAACCCCCTAACCAAGGCCACCTGGGGCTATCTTTCACCTTTTCAGGGTAGCCCCTGTATCTATAAATTAGGAATTGGTATGATGAGACTGAATGACATCATCTTGGAGAACCTTAAGAAGTAGAGGGAAAGCAAGGTAGAATGTTAGACCCATGGTGATACATGGCAAGGTACTGGATGGAATTAATACCTAGTTCCCAGAAATGAAAAATAGAAACATCTCCACTTTGAGTTTTCTATTTCCTCCAAAATCTCCAATGTTTGTTATGCAACTAAACAGTCCTAGTCTTCACTGTTTCCATACCAAAAATTAGGCCTCTTTCTTAGTTCATTATTAGTTCATCCTTCCATACCACTAGCCCTTTGATCAACCAATAAGAACTATGGATTCTACTTTCAAATGTCTCCCTTGGCTCCCATTGTCAGTATCTTGCATTACCCCAGTCCACATTCAATATTATTCATGTTAAAGAATGTGTGCTACTGCTTAAAGCCCAAAGTCTGAGTGATTTGACAGAATAGCAATTTATTTCTCCAACCACAGAGTTCAAGGAGAGTGGCTGATTAGACTCCTACTGCCAACAGTTGCTCAGGGACCTTGGCCTTCGTATCCCAGGGCTTTGCCATTTCTTGGTGAGGGCTTTGGAGTCCTCTGCTGCACACACTGCTTCAGTCTAGCAGGTGAGGGGAGGGAGAACATGGGGCCTTGCAGGAAGCAGAAGCAGCAAACATCACAGCAGTGCTCACACTGTTGACCAGGACTCCACTGGGTTGCCTCTCGCCATTGTGAGGAAGTTGGAGAATTCATTGAACTCCTGGGCCAGGAAGATAAAAGAAGCCTGGTTATGCCTGACATCAGCCTCCTTGCCTATAAATCTCTTCTCATCTGCTCTTGACCTAACTGGCCCCTACAAAGCCTTTCTCCACACTGCAGATGGAATGGGGGAAGGTGCTAATCACACTGCTCTCTCACATAGAGCCCTTCCGTGGTCATCGCTGCCCATTAAATCCTTTTCATGGTATACCAGTTAGGGCTGGATGAGAGAAGTACAACCACCACACCAAGGGTTAAAGGAGTTATTAAAGAGGACATACTTCACACAGTTGTGATGGGGCCATGAATGGAAACTGCTGCTACTCCCAAGCTTAAAATTGTGTAATTCAATTGGGCTGCTGAGTAGCAGGCAAGCTAAATGCAGGCAGGGACCCCATGACAGGTTTGTCTCTGCCTAGCTTTGGCTTCAACTGTAGCCCTGGAGCTGCATGAATGCTCAGCCCCCTGGCCTTGGGGATCAACAGATCTAAGTGTTATTCTACTCCAACAAAATGAATAAGCAGACAAGTCACTGGCTGCCCCAGGACCTGGAGCCCTCCACCAGTGCTCAGAACATGCTCTAGGCCATCACCTGCTTCACTTCTGCCATCCCACTTTCCCACAAAAAGGTCTCCTGAGGTATACAGTAACCCAGAACCAACAAACAGAACTCAAAGCCGGCACACAAGGCTGAGAAGGTCAGGCATGGTCTAGCCTGGTCTATTTCTCCAGCCTCCATCTCCTTTATCATTCTTTTTTTTTTAATGATTTTATTAGTGTGTGCTATTTCAGTATCTTTTTTCCTTTTTTTTTTTTTCCCCGAGACAGGGTTTCTCTGTGTAGCTTTGGAGCCTATCCTGGCACTCGCTCTGGAGACCAGGCTGGCCTCGAACTCACAGAGATCCGCCTGCCTCTGCCTTCCGAGTGCTGGGATTAAAGGCGTGCGCCACCAATGCCCAGCTTTCAGTATCTTTTAGATAATATACAATGTTATTATTTTATTTATTGAGAAATCTCCATTGTGTCCAGACATGTTTCCTTTGCCTGCCCCTCTGTTGACATATACATAAGCTGATTTATAATTGGCTCTTGTAAATACTGGCATAATAAACACAGATGTACAGGTGTCTCTCTAGTACACTGATTTTTTTTTTACATTCCAATCCCAGTTCCCCCTCCCTCCTCTTCTCCCGCTCTCCCCTCCTTCCCCCCATCCCACCTCCCATCCTTTCCTCAGAGAGGGTAAAGCCTCCCCTAGGATGTCACCTAAGTCTGTCCCATCACCTTGTTGAGACAGGACCATGGTGCCTGCACCCCCATATCTAGGCTGAGCAAGGTGTTTCCATAGAGAATGGTCTCCACAAAGCCGATTTATGCATTATACTGACTTTGATTCTTAAGGGATATATATACCCAGAAGTGAGATGACCAAATCATACGGAGGTTATCTTTTTAGTATCCCCATCCTGGTTTTCATCCAGACCTAACTAATCTGCATTCCCACCATCAAGGTATAAAATTCTTTCCCTGTCCTAACCCTCCAGCACTTCTTTGGCCACTTGCCCAGAAATAATTATTTATTTAAACTCCTCTTTAAAATACTGAGGGACTTGGGCATAGATCAGTTAGCAAAGTACAAGCACAAGAACCCAATGATATCACCAAAATTCATGTTTTAAACAGTCTTGTCATGGGACTGGGAAGGTAGCTTGGTGGGTAGGAGTGCTTGCTGCTCTTTCAGAAGACTAGGATTTTGTTCCCAATACTCACAATCAGTGGCTTACAACCTCCTGTAACTCCAGCTACAAGGAGATCTGATGCCCCCTTCTGGCCTCTGGAGGCACCTGCAGCTACATGCATAAACACAGACATACATACAGAGGCATAAATAAATCTTTAAAAGCAGCACATAAAGGCACACACTTGTAATCTCAGTATTGGAGAAGCAAAAATAGGTAAACCTAGGGAGGTACTCGACCAACAGCCTAGTCTACATGGGACATTCCAGGTCAGTGAGAGACCCTGTCTTTAAGAAGGGGAGCAGGGGATGGCACCTAAGAAAGGACACCCAAGGTTGTAATTTGTTCTACACACAGCACATGACATACACACACACACACATACACACACACACACACACACACACACACACACACACACACACACACTACTTGTCCACATTCAGGCTTTACCATTTCATTACAAGCACCAGTAAGAAAGGAACAAAGAGCACAGCGTCTAACACATCCAGCCTATGGCATGATACCTAGGACACAGAAGGTTCCCAATAAGTACTCAATGTGCAAACATCCATTGATGTGTTATCCGCAGATATCTTCTTATATATAATTACAATAGAAGCACATAGGGCTGATATTCGCTGAGCTTTAGTTTCAAAGAAGCTCCACACTCCAGCCTGACATTCACTTTCATTACCCTGCTCCTAAATCTTTAATGCCTTGAAAACTACCCAATGAAGTTCTCACTAAAGAGATATTGGCCACTAAATTATTCTGTATTAGCAACAAGGAAGATCAGGAGTTCTTCCTTTGGAGATTTATTGTAAATAGTATTCGGTTAACATCTCTACAGTATATTAGAACCACCTGCCCAAAAGCCAGGAGAAGACTTCTAGGGCCCTTTAGGGAAATCCCAGTGCAATGAGCCTCTCAAAGTTATTTTACTAGCATAGTCATGTGAGATTAATCATCTTTGTGAATTCTTAATTGCTATGGCCAGAAGCTCCCCAGAGGGTGTTCTCACCATGGTCAAGTCCCTGCTCTGTTTTTACTCTCCATTGCTGAAGGGGAAGTGGGGGCGGTAGCCATGCACCGCAATTTGCTCTTTCTTTCAAGAAATAATTTTGAGCATTTTCTGCAGAATAAGTGCTGGGGGCACAAAGATGACCAAAGGGACTCAAAATCTAGTTCAAAGAAAGGCCATTTCTAGTTCAAAGAAACAGGTGGGGGCAATATTTCTTTAGAAGCACTAAAAAATGTCAGCTGCTATTTCCAAAAGTGTAAGCACCACCCGGCATGATTGCCCTCTTGTTGAGCAGATCTTAAGTCCAAGTAGAGAGGTGTTGATTACGGTGATCACCTCTCACCACGGAAACTTCTCTTTGTAACATAGAGACCACTACAGAAATCCTCAAGCATTCAAAATGCAGAGTTGTGGAGCCCAGTCTCAATGGATGCATGTACAGTATAACCACCACATTTAAGGTTTGGGAGTTATTGTGGACGAAGTGTGGGAAAGAGTTTAAGAGCCAGGGGATCAGGGAGTTTGCTTTGAGATTGTGTCTTCTAGTAACATTGAAGCTTCACTCAGAAAGTCTCACGAACAAATGTGAGCTGAACAAGTACAAGACCAAGAGACATGTCAAACTGGACAGGCTCAACCTACACAAAGAGGTACAGGCAACCAAGAAATGCTTGGGTGGGATGATAGTCTTCCCCAACGTGATGGTTTGAATGAGAATGACCCCCATCGGTTCATATCCCCAGTTAGTGGAACTGTTTGGGAAGGATTAGGTAGTGTGGCCTTGTTGGAGTGGATATGACTGTGTTGGAGAATGTATGTCACTGGGAGTGGGCTTTGAGGTTACAAAAGACCCAGCTTTCCTCTTTTCCTAGTTCTGCAACTTGCAAATCAGCTGTGAGCTCTCAGCTACTGCTTCAGCACCATGTCAGTCTGCTTGCTGCCATACTGCCTACCATGATGACAACGTTAACTCTCTGAAACTGTCCCCAAGCCCCCAATTAAATGCTTTGTTTTAAAAGTTGCCTTGATAGTGGTGTCTCCTCAGAGCGATAGAACAGTAACTAAGACTGAAGAGAAGAGCATGCCAATTGTTTATCAATACACAATGGTCAGTCTTGAAAATATATTCATACAAGTAGCATTATGCAGATTGAGCAGGTTATATTTAGGAATATGTATGCAGATACATACACTTATACGCATGTAACAGCAATGAATTCAGGAAAGGGACCAAGAATTTGAAAGAGAGCAAGAGGGCAGTATATGGAAGCCTGGAGGGAGAAAAAGAGGAAAATAATGTAATCATATTACAATCTCAAAAAAATAAAAGAAATATGTTTTTAATGTACGTTACCAAAATGTCTAAGAAGTACTCAGTAACATTATTGAAGTGTCAGGCCCCAATGTAAGCATCTTACATGAATTTACACATTGCTTTCTTGTACTAATTTGGTGAGATAAGTACACTTACTGTCCCCCATTTTACAGATTAGAATATTGAGCCACAAAGAAGCTAAATAACTTGCTCTAAACCACATAGGTCTTCAGAGTCTACTTATTACCCACAGTGCTTCCCTGCCTTAGCCTCCCTGTAGCCATCTGTGATACCTCCATGACTATTAGGCCTAATAACTACAAACTACACTATTAAAGGTTTGATGATTCAGTGCTGAAATATGAATTATTAAGATATAGCCATTTAACATCTAAAGAGGTTCGAATTCATAAACTGTTTCACTTTTTTCCCTATAAATGCCCATGTATTCTCAAAGGGCGAGTATAAATTATGACCCAGGAGCAATCTCATCTTTGACCATGCTCCATCTTCCTCTGTACCCAGGCTTCTCTTCCACATATGAATAGTGAAATAAATCTCCACTCCCCACCACTTGGATCACAGCACTCTACATGGCAAATGACAGCTTTCACAGGAACACTGAAGTCACTTCTACTCTCTCCATCACTACTCAGATTTCCTAAGCAGTATCCCTAGCAAACAGATTGATTTCTTCAGTGTGGTCCTGGGTGGAAGAGGAGACTGAGAACTCTGATAAGGATGTGCAGAAGACATGATTCTTCTCATAGAAAGGATGTAAGAATCGTGTCTTATTTATATCAATGGTTTATCAGATGGAGGGCTGCATGTAAAATCCTGACCAGTTGGTTCTGCTCATGCAGCTAGTGTGTCCCCTCACACTCTAGCTCTGGTTGGCCCATAGTTAGTGCTCCAAAGGCCTGGGGCAAAGGGAAGGCTCTTCAGAAGAAACTGGGAAGAATGAAACCCAACAAGTGGAGCTATCCTGGAGGCAAGCTTACAGACACAAGAAAATGCTCAGTTGATGAGGATGAAGAGATTTCTTTCTGCCAGCCATGAAAACCACTAAAGAACATAGAACAAGAATGGTCACAGGCTCATATAGCAGGGACATCTGTTCAATCATATTCAGCATTATTTGTAATAGCCAGAAACTGGAAGCAGTCTAGATTGCTCCTCAACCAAAGAATGGGTAGAGAATGTGGTACATTTACACAATGGAGTACTGTCCCGCGCGATTGTCTCGCCAGCAAGAACAACACAGGACACTCGGATCCTTCTGCAGTAAAGCTTTAATGCGTCTTGAGAGAGAGAGCATAAGCTTACAGAGCGGAGACCCCGAACTCCCAAGAACCCATCCCTTATATAGGCTGGCAACCGCCGCCTCGGACGTGTCACCCCATGATTGGCTGCAGCTCATCGGACCATATGACTCCACAGAAGAGGCAGAGACCAAGGGATGGAAAGTTACCCAGCGCCTGCGCACTGACTTGTTTACATTCGGTGCCTACCGGATGCAGGCGCCATCTTGTAATGGAGAATGCAGGGACGGCTCCCTACAGAGTACTACTCAGCAGAAAAAAAAAAAAAAAAACAATGGAATCTTGAAATTTACATGAAAATGGATGGAACTCGAAGAAACCATTCTGAGCGGGTAACCCAATCACAAAAAGACAAACATGATATGTACTCACTCATATGTGGACCTGCTTTATGATACATAGTAGTGACGGTGCTTTATCAGACCTGTTTTTAATGATGTTGCTCAGAATGGTTTCCTTCCAGATGATGATTAGAAGCTAATTTAAACAACAACAAAAAAAATGGTGCCAGGTACCACAAGAGTAACAGAACTGTGCTGTTATCTGGGATTTTGTTTTTTTACTTTTTTGTTGTTGTTGTTTTTTTAATGGAGTGTGCTGAATGTCTCTACAATTTTGTTCAAATGACTGTAGAACCTGGAAAAGCTGTTGTTGCTATTGATGCATAACATACTGCTATTATTGGTCTTTTTATATAAATATAAATATATATACATATATAATTTGAATTTTTGGAAACTTTAGCTGTGCTGTCAACTTTGGAAAAAAGTATCCCTGTTTATCGTGTTGAGTTGGCATTGTACAGAAATTAACAGCCATATTGGTCTAGAAATGTTGAACTTAATTTTTTTTCCCATTTGTACAGGGGTAACGCACCATATTAAATATGTAAGGTCTTACTTATCTACGTGGGTTTGATTACAAAACTGATAAAGTGTTCTCTAAATAAAAAAAAGAGGTAAACGTATAAGAAAAAAAAAGAATGGTCACAGGCTCATGCAGAAGTGACACTATGGAGGATGGAAAGAATTCCACCCCTAAACCTTGCATTAGAGAATTAGCCCTGCTACTTATCTCCTTGGTTCTGTTGTAAGCAGAAGTGACAGCTGAGAACTGACTATGAAAAGGTGACCTCTTTGGTTATATGACAGAAAAATCAAGCTGGAATTGATTGGGAAAATCCCTCCCCACTAGTTAATTTTCATAGTTCTGGGAGGTGCTATTAATGGAAAAGTCATCAATGGACTCACTCGTCAGTGCACCTGGCATTGTACAATACCAACCTTCTTGACAAGATATGCCCAGTGGTATCATAGTGACATGACTATTAGAGGAGTAACCAACCACTTCTGCTTGGATTTAAGGCCTGTCCAATAGGCGGGAATTTATTCCTATGAACCTGGCCGAAAGCCCATGGCTTGGGATATCGTGGACCTGAGGAGGAAACCTACTAGCGTTGTTTTTCTGGACATGTTGGACATATTGTCAAATTGATTTCTAGATATTTATGTTTGTAGCCGTAGATTAGTGCTTCTCCCTACCTGTTTCAGAGACATCAGTCAATATAGAAACTCATAGCTTGTCCAAGTGCTGAGAACAAGTAACTGTTGATTGCTTAGCCTTATTGGACAATCATATCAACCTCTCCAAGATTCAAGGAACAACAAGGAAGAGAGAACAGAAAAAATATAAGAGCCAGAGGATGGGAGGAGTCCTGTGAAATGCTGTCTTCCGGACTGACAAGGCAACAGCAGTCATCAACGCCCACCAGTTGTAGTTACCTGAACAAGATCAAACCACTCAATATCCCAGCATAGATGGGGGCAGGGCTCATTAAGCACTGCCCCCAGCAGAGGGGCAACATATTAGCAGTTGATAAGTCAGACTAAAGGGTGGCTATTAATAGGTTGCCCATGCTCCTGCAGACAGCCCCCACTCATGCATACACAGATAACCTAACTAGACTCAGTAGAGATTATAAAATGAAAGAAAGAGACATAAAAGGAAGAGGAAGTCATGTTGGGGGCCCTGAGGAGAATGGGAAGAAGGAGTTAGGAGTTGATATGATCAAGATACATTGGATAGCAGGTGTGGTGGTACAAGCCTTTAATCCCAGCACTGAGGCAGGCAGATCTTTGTGAGTTCAAAGTCAGCCTGGTCTACATAGTAAGTTCCAAGCCAGTCAGAGCTATATAAGACCCTATCTCAAAAAAAGTGGGGTGGCTGGAAATTTTCTTTAAAAGTGATCATAATAATAACTGACCAAATTAGAAGATAAGATAGAACAAGCTAGAATCATAGAATATACATGAACCCAAGCTGATTCAAAAGCTGACAGCAAATCTCAATGAAGTGCTTAAGTTCCAAAGGAGCCTGTCAGGGGAAAGATTGACGCTACATTGAGGCTGAACCAGGTGAAATGACACAGGGAGCTCAACTGATGACAGGCAAGCATCAGGAAGGTTCAGACAGCCTGTACTGGAGATTGGCTTTACATCATAAATAGGAGGGCACAGACTTCATCCTCAAGCCATTGTCTGTCCTCTTTTCATGGTGGCATGCCCATAGATATCACAGGAGTTGGAGTGCATGGATTGGAGGCAGTTTATGATCCTTTGCCTCATAATGTTTGATCAGAGGAGAAGTTTTTATGATACTTTACAGTACATAGTAGTTAAATTGAACAAATATTATGACCACAATAAAACACATTCTTATCACTGGAACATAAATCAGTAATAGCTACATTGTGAGGGAGTTTCCCCCAAGACCAGGGACACTGCTTGAAGCAATGTGGGGGGAGATGTTTAAAGGAGAAACCAAAGCATCGACTCTCAGTTGAAAGCCAAATACCACAAAACCAAAACCTGTTCCCTCCGGGGCTTCAGTGCCACTTCACAACCTCTCAGAAAGGCTTTTCTTTCTAACCTAGCACTAAAAAGCTACCTAAAGAAAACCCATTAAAAAGGACTCCAGTGGAGAGACTCCCTTACATAAACTGCAGCATGGTTTGGAGCTGAGTGGAGACTAGCTCCTGCCACACACAGCCTGGCAGTAGCCCAGCTGCACACCAGTGCACACTTTTCCAATTACAAGTGGCAGATTCCTATCAGAGGTCAAGACTCAGGTTCCATTCTGCTAGTGTGGAAGAAACTCTTCATTGAAGAAAGGGTCCATGGCTCACATCCTCGGAGCTCTTTGGAAGAAAGATTGGCCACTCCCACCAACAGAGAGGGTTCACTTTTTTTGTTTCCTTGGTTTTCATGTCTTAAAGTTTGCAAATTCCTGAAGCAATGGAATCAAAGTCAAATCCTGTAATGATCTGATAAGCACTCTTTGGGAATGGCAAAGTCTAGACCTTTGATGCCAAGTGAAGTGTCCACATTCTGTTTTTTCCATAGTTTAGCTGTGATCCATAAAACCTCTAAAGGCAGTTGAAGAACTTTTAAGGAACGTGGCCACAGGCAGGGCTGTGCTTAACTTGAAAATTGGCTATCTCACGCTGAGTTCTGTAGCACAGACCTATAATCCGCCTATAAGCTACTCAGGAGGCTGGGCCAGGAAGATCATGAATTCAAGGCTAGCCTGGGCAACATAGCAAGACCTTATCTCAAAAAAAAAAAAGAAAGAAAGAAAGGAAAAAGAAAAGGAAGAAAGAACAAAAGAAGGAATAAAAAGAAAGGAAGGAAGGGAAAAAGGAAGAAAGAAATGATCTCTCTTTTTTAACTCTCATTTTTACAGGATGATCTAAGACTGAAACAATTTGGGGATGAATTCCTAAGATTCAAGACCATCAATTATCCCAAAAGTTTAAAATACTCATTCAGTCTCTAAGTCCTCTTAGTGTAAAAGTGGTAAATATGAACACTTAGCCTGTGCTAGCAACACGTGAAGTGTTCACTTTTATCCTCTGTCTTCTAAGTAAGGAAACTGAGCCTCAGATGATCTCACACAGTTGCCCTGCTAAGAAAGGGTGGTTGAAGGACTTGCAGTCTGGGGTTCATCGTTATGCTATAGTAGGGACCTCCTTGGAAAGCAGCAATGAGAGAGGCCCTCCTGCAGCACCTCTGCTCACACTGCTGTTGAGTCCAGACAAGCCAAGTCTGTTAGACTCACACATATTGGTCATCTGTCCTT
Organism: Cricetulus griseus; assembly: GCF_003668045.3. NCBI lineage: Eukaryota > Metazoa > Chordata > Mammalia > Rodentia > Cricetidae > Cricetulus > Cricetulus griseus. The sequence goes on along the minus strand of NC_048599.1, from coordinate 99,572,704 downwards.
CTGCTTTGTTGTAACCATCACTCTGGATTATGGAAGTGTCCCGACCTGTAGGACTTCAACCTGGTACAAGAGAGTCAGGAATAGGGAATGGGGACAAGAGACGCAGAAAGAACAACCACAAGACAGGATTCTGATCAAGTGGCAAACTTTACTTTTCTCAGGCTAGCTTATATAGTCAGCAGAGCAGGATATGGGGAGGGGTAGAATGGGTTGTTTGTGCGCTAGGTGTTAGTATAAGCAGGATATTAGGAAGCCACAAAAGGATGTTTGGCAGGGTAAAGAGTTCATGAGTAAGAGGTCCAGGAAGAAGAAAAAAAAAAAAAGAGGTCCAGGAAGGGTTGCCTAGGTGACTGAGCCTGTGGGTGGAGGACTGGGTTGAGTTGTTTCTTTTCTTGAGCTGAGGTTCTAAGGAGCTGCTATGTAAAGGTTAATATACAACTATGTGGCCAGCCAAGAATGGCCTAGGATCTCATGCCAAGCCCTGAGATTTGGCTCCCAACATGAAAGGCATATGTAAGGAGGGGACAGGGGACACCACTTTTGCCTTTAGCAATGGTAACTTGTTCTGCTCTGGTGAGGCAAGGTGTGCACTGACTTTAGCTAATCAGAGAGCTCTCCAGTTCTTCTGAAATCGAAGTTTACTTTCCCAAAAGGCCCATCAAGTGCTATCTGAAAGGAATTTGTTCATTTATGTTTGTTTGTTGGTTGTTTGTTTTCATTACAGCTGTTGTTAGTGTTTGTCACATCTGCATGCCCCAGACAGGCAGTGCAGCCTCCTGCTTCTTGTGAGCATTGCTTTTGTGAGGTGAACCAGCATAGAATTGACTTCAACCTCCTCTCACAGTTTTCTCATGAGTTTTCACAAAAGGACACTGCTGTTCCTATTACATGTGAAGAGAAAGGTGGATCAGCTTTCACACACAGAGATTTCTATTTACCCACATAGTGATCAATTCTAGGGATAGGTCCAAGGAAGCAAAAGAGTCTGAGGTTACTGATGGCATCTCATCTACACTGCTGAGGGAGATGATGGCAGAGAGAGAGAGGGAGAGAGGGGAAAAGGACCTAATTCAGTAATGATTCTTTTTCACTTACATTGTCTTTTTCACTTACATTGCCCAGTTGCATGTCTCCCACCCAACAGAGAGTTAACAATATATAACACATTCTCTTTGCCCCAATTACCACAGAAAAGCAAGGCGGAAAGCTAAATCATTCTCAGGGCAACCTGCAAAGAGGAACTCAAATCAACCTTGGAAGGAGTGCCGACTCTGGTTTTAAACTAATTGCCATGTAAATTAACAAAAAGCACAACCCCACCAGCAAGGAGAAGGAAGGCTTCTTCACAGACCATCAACAAAGGCGGCCCCGGAAGCCCAAACAACACCGCGCCTGCTTCTTCAGACAATAAAATGCCAAAGTTGTTCCTTCTGCTGTCAGCAAATGATGAATACATGTGGTACCGATTATTTAATACCAGGAGACCACCAGGGAAGAAGATTTAGGTGAACTGTAGCAGAACTGTGCCATTTATTTTTATTACCATGCATTAAAAATTACGTTTACAGATAATTGTTTTTCTCCTTCCAATAAAGCAAGATTAAAAAAATATCCAGAAGAATATTTAATAATAGTGGACCACCAGGGAGGAATTTTAAAAGTTGATTTTTTATTGAAAAATTAGATTTGCTTTTTTTAAAATTTTCCCAATTATTTTTAAGTGCAATTTGTGAAGAAATTGTTTTAAAGCAGGGCAATAGGATGTGTTTTAAGCTGGGGGGGGGGGTGGTCTCATGGATTAAGTTTCTTCTTGACAACAGTCAATACCTAACCAAATAGCTCCTATTGAACATCCAGGTTCCAAATATTTGGGTGACTGTGTTTTACTTCAGCCCTGCCACACATTCTCACAAGTTTCTGCTAGCATCTCAGCATCTCCAAAGCATCTCAGATTAAAATAAACCCTTGGTACTCTTTCCCCCAGCAATTTGTACTAGTAAGAAAAACAAAATCTACTTTCCTTTTTTTAAGGAGCATAAGAAACAAAAGAAAGAAGGGTAGCAGAAAATAGAAGGAGAAGACCAGAGCCCAAGGACATTACCACAGTAACAGACATGTTCAAATGATGATCCTGCCAAATGTTAGTTGCTGTGTTTACAATTAGGAAAGGAAGCTACTACAGCTACCTCTCTCTGTCCTTCACTGCGTCGCCCACACACAGTCCTGAAGTTGAAGTTTTCTTGGCTGATCATCCATTACTATCAGAATGCCCTCCTCAGATCCCCCACAGCTGCCTGTGAATCCAGTCAGAACATTAGCTGACTCCCCAAAATCAGGCGGCTCTGCCACCACAGACCGTCACCTCCAAGAGGAGGCAAGTTCCTTGTCTGGCAGTAACTCCCACTTCAGGTCCTTCCTGTTGCTGCTCTCTGAAGTAAGAGGAGTAGTTCTGAGGAGAGTGGAGTCACCCTAGCAGCCAACTCCAAGCCACCCTTGCAGAACCCATGCTGCAATGCTTTGGAGTTAACTGCACATTATGAAAAGGCAGTGCATGGTTTCTGGGCTTGAAACCAGTCATGGAAGCAGAAAGACATGAACACAACGTATCTCAAGTCTGGTTTTTCTCTTCTTCTGACCGGTTCTGGGGATAAAGGAAGAGAGATCAGGGCCATATCCAGAAGGGACTCTGACATCCAAAAAGCTGCCTGTGGCACCTCCCACTTCCCCAGTTCACCATGTGTGGTGGTCTGAAGGAGAATGCACTCCACAGTCTCCGGCTTTTGACTCCAGCTGGTGTGCTGTTTGGGGAGTCTTGGGAGATGCAGCCTTGTTGAAGGAAGCATGTCACTGAAAGCAGGCTTTGGGAGGTAAAGATTCCTACCATTTCTACTCTGTTCTCTCTGCTTCCTGCTTGTGGTTCAGATGTAACTACTCAGCTTGCTGCACCAGCCATGTGCTGCCCCTGTTCTACCCCCCATGGACTCTGACTCTCTAGAACCATAAGTCCAAATAAACTCTTCTATAAGCTGCCTTGGCCTTGCTGTGTCATCACAGCAGCAGAAAAGTGACTAATACACCATGCTATTTCCATCATTATCCTGTCTACTATAATACCTTACTTTGATTAAGTGTCAAATATTCATCCGATGATCACATCTTTGGGGAGTGTGTGTCTCAGACCACAAAGTGCTTATTCACATGATTGGGGGTGGGGTGGGGCTGACACCGTTTGAGTATGAAGTGTCTCACACATGTTCCTGTGTTTGTACACTTGGTTCCCAGGTGGCAATGCTGTTTGGAGATGTTGAAGGACTTTTATGAGGAAACAACAGGCTGGAAGAAGTAGGGCACTGGGGTTGGGCCTTATGGTGTAGCTTCTAGTCAAGGCTCTCGGCTTCCAGACCACCGACGTGATGTAAGCAGCCCTCTCATGCTCCCACCTGCCATGACTTCCCAGCCAGGATGGACTGGATTCCATGAACTGTGAACCAGAATAAACTCTGCCTCATCTAAACTACTTCATGTCATGTGTCTAGTCACAGTGATAATAAAGGTAACCAATACAGACCTCCCTGCTGTGACTCAGGCTGGTTACAGGACTACAAGCATGCCTACATGCAAACCAGAAGGTCATGTCAGTGCCTAAAGCTGTTTGTCTTAAGAGGCCAAGAATGTTGCTACAGTTTGGGACTCCATCAGGTCACATAGTTTATCTGTGAGGATCATATAATTGGTCGTAGTTCCTTTTTATTTCAAGGCTCAGACAGTTTAATGGACGTTTTTATTGCTGGACTCAATGTCTTCCAAGGAAAATCAAAAGGCACGGGGTGGCTGGAGACACACCAGCTCAGAGCTGATCAGCATTGAACTTGTTGTGGCAGCATATAGCCCAGCATCGGAAACAAGGCATGACTGTGGCCAAACTCACACATGGCCCTCACACTGGACCCTGGCATCAAGTGCCTTCTCAATCCAAAACTGGTAATCTCTGCTGCTGTAAAGCCAAAAATAATCAGACCATCACTTTTGTGTGAGCCAGTCACTAGCCCTTGCCTAACAAGCTCTTCTAAAACATATGCCTTCAGAACCTCACCCCTCCGAATCCCACCAGCAAAAGCCCAGGAGCACTGTGGGCCTCCTGGCAGAAGCTCAGTGAAAGAGCAGAACAGTCAAATGCAAACACGGCCTGGTCCTTCCCTCTTGAAGCAATTCAGTGGCCCAACAGCAGCATCTGCATCTGCAGGTCCCTTGCATGGGCTTTGAAGGCCACCCTGACTCTGCCTGGCCCCTCAGCCCCCTCCAGCTTCAGTGCCTTGTGCAGCAAATCCTCTAGTACTACAGCATCGTGTGCCTTGGATGGATGAGCTGTTGGGTGTGGAGTTCCTCACCAACTATGGGTTTCTCCCCATCTTTCCTCATCAGATAAGAACCCTGATGAAGGTGAGCAGTGTGACCATCAGAGACAGCATTCTAAGTCTTGGGAAAATGTCCCTGGATTTTGTATTTGTGAGTTTTACACCCCCCCCCAAAAAAAAGGAAGGAGTAAGGGAGGAGAAAAGACAGAGAAAAGACAGGATGGGGGTTTCAGACCGCCAGTTCCATGGATACTTGGCCAAGCTACTGTCTTAGCCCACCTAGACCACTTTATCCTAATTCCAAAAAAAAAAAAAAAAGGTAACATAAACCTACTTTTGGTAATTCCAGATCAAGGCACTGGCCTTTTCTGAACTTGGTGAGAAACTTGTAGTTCATGGATAACACCTTCTCACTGTGTTCAAACATGGTGGAAGGGACACAGCAACTTTTATGGCCTCTTTCATAGGAGAATTAACCCTATTCCAGAAGGCTCTGCTTTGTGATCCATCTCATCTCCTCCTGAAGATGCTAAGTCCTAATGCCATAACCATATAGATGAGGGTTTGAATGCACAAAACTTTAATGAGACACACACACATAGTGTACACAACAAATTCGATACTTATTTCAACTACTTTGTGACAACCAAACTCACTAGAGCCTAGGCCACTGAACTAGAAGCTATCTCTGCCTTTAATGACATAATAACAAACCTACGACACCAAACCAAAGTCAAGTGTCACCTTTCCGAATGGTGCTCCTGGCTTTGAAAGATGCTCTTAAAGAGCTTATCGAATCTGGACACCACCTTGCTATGACACGTGTGTAAGGGGAAATGCTGACCACGCCCGCTTGGAGCTAGTACAGGTGCCACTGACCACATCCATTTGAGCGTGGTCAGAGCGACATAGCAACGTTTTAAATATCAGAGACACAGGCACATGGGTCTCTTTTCCCTCTCCAACCTGGCTGAATGGACGAGCAGGCATCCGGTGTAAACCTGGTCACTGGCTCCGTTTCGTGAGTACTTTCTTAACAAGCTATCTGTGATCAATCTAGTTCTGACTCCACATTGCAATCGTCTTTGCAAGTGATTTTACCTATACCACAGATGAGAAAGCTGAGGCTTTAGGTAATGTATGTGGCTGGCCAATGGCTATGTAACTCATCAGTGTAGCACATGTCTCCACAGAAATTCCTGGCTGCCTTCTGCTAGGTTTTTTTACTCATTTTCACAGGCACTGTAATCAACAGCAAAAAATACAGAAGAAGCTCCATTCTGTAATAAAGACTTGAAGTTCAGACTTCTCCCTATACCTCCACCTGATGTCAATCTCAGTGTCTCTCTCGGACCTCTGGGCTTTCATGGCTTTCAGCTATGGAAGCCTCTATTTCATCAAAACAAAATATATCATGCTAAAAAGCTACCCAAATAGTGACTTTTAAGCCATTATTGTTGACAAGTTAATGCCCTGGATATACAAGTACCTAACTTAAATGATTGGCTATAGATACATTAGAAATGATGTCTAAATAAGCACTCCATGAGACCTCCCCGGTCTTCGGGAATGGCCAAGAAATGTCTAATTCACTGAGGGACCCAAATATTTTTAAACTAAAGTGGTTTTTTATACAAAAATACAGGACAGGACTTCAAAAAACTCTGAGTAAGTTCTCAAATTGCTTAATAAAGGTGAGTGGGAATAAGGAAGAGCCCTGAACGAGGAGTCTAGAGATGTAATATGTTCTAAATAACTGCTCTGAACCAGCCAGGAAGCCCCAATGAAGCCCCACAGAGTCCCCAGGCCTCAATTCCTTCATCTGCCAAGGTCATTGGACTGTACTGTGGGAGACATTTACAGCTTTGTGTTCTGTGATTTGAGTACCCATCCCTGGAGAAGCTCCTTCCTGGTCCATAAACTAAAGCTAACGATCGCTTCAGGCCAGCAAGACTGCAAAACTATGCAAGCAAAAGAGAATGTGCATCCACCAAAACAAACAAGCTCTGACTCCAGGAGCCAAGGCCCACTGAATAATGACACACAGCAGTAACCTGAAGACTGGCTGCGCCCATTAAAAGCATTTTGCTTCACATGATGCATGGGACCACGGTGCTTTTCATCAAAACCTATGCATAGAAATTTCTAGAGCAAATATTCTTTGGCAATGAAAATTGAATCTGAATACACATATTAGACTTAATGACATCATTGTCCCTGAGCCATTGGCTGCTCAGACAACTGCGTTCTACATGGGCCCCCCACAGAGGGCTTGAGAATTCTTAATTCACCTAAGGATGCTAATCAAGTCGAGAGGCTTCCAGACATGAGTATTTGTGTCTGTGCGATGCTTGTTTTAAATCGGAACGCCTACTTTGTGTGAGGCTGAATCCTGTTATTAAATCCCCTTTTGTTCTGTCTGTACACCCATCAATCTTATTTCACAAATCAAATAGAGAAAAGATAGCATGTTAATAGCAGGTTTGTAAGCTGTACCAAACATCTAGTTAGAAGCCCTATGCAATGTATGACCATAAATATACTTTAATTATATAGCAAAGTTTCTCCCAGCAGTGTTTATAATTCTTTTTGCAGTAAAACAATGGCCTACAATCTCTTCAGGTTTTTAAATAATTCAGACTATAAACCTTGCTTTGAGATTGGGTATTGTTCTTATTGTCTTCATTACATCCAAGACAAGATAGTTTTATTACAAATAAGGAGAAGAATCACACATGCCCATTGCCAACTAACTTTAAAAATTCCAAACTCATAAAAAATAATTATTGTCAGTGTTGCTACTTTGGAAATAGATCAGGGGTTGTTCCTGGTCTTCTCTTTAGGACTAGAATCCTGCACTAGTTTTAACAAGATAGTGCTGGACCATCCCCTCTACTAGAGATAAGAACTATGAAAATGGAACTGCAGCTGTTTACCCATTAGTTCTCACAGCCTGGCCCAGGTCATCTCTCAGCCTCCTTTGCAGCTAGATATGGACATGTAACTAAGTTGTCATTAAATAAAATACAAGCAGGAATGGTATGTGCACATTCTAGCTCCTCATTTTTAAGAACTCTGAGTCTCCCACCTCCCATGCACTGGAATAAGAGTATAATGTCAGTTTCAGACATGGGCAATGAATGCCCTTGGACTAGCAGAATGCCCAAGTGAAGGAATATGTAGTACTCCTAAATGACTCTGGAGCCCTGCATTTCTTGAAGCTAAACTGCATTAGAAAAGTAAACATCTGTTTTTTAATCTACAAAATAATGAGTTTCATTATGATATTTTCATACACATTTATCATTTACTTTTTGTCCCCATTACCTTCTCTTATTCTTCTGTTCCCCTCCCAGGTGCCTTCCTCCCTCCAAATGTCCTCCCTCTCAGACATCTATATTGATTAAACCACTGCATTTTGTTACAACATTTTTACAAATATTAAAACAGAAATTTTAATTTTCACTCAAATGAATCTAAACTTGTACCAGATAGCCCATTTTCACAGAAAATAAATACTCTCCAATGTGGATAGTCATCAAAATGAACATTTAATGTGTATTATATGCGCAATGGAAGCCTTCTCAGCATAGTGTTTTAAAGTAAAGCTACACATCCAAGTCTCCAGAAAGCTAACATTGGTACAGCTACTTATTGGCCTTTATAATCTTGAGATTAAATACTTCCCTTGGTTACATCATCCATAAGCATGACTGTGACAATGTCCATCTTACACACCTATTATTAGTGAACTGATAATACATGCTGAGAACACAAGGTCATGCTCATTGTTACTAGGTGTTATGATAATGAAGATATTGTCACTATGACTTTGACAAATTTAGGGAGATACACAGGGCATAAAGTATTATAGGCAGTAGCTTCAATTTCCATAAACTCTCATGAAATGATGAGAATTTAAATCTTGCAAATTTGAAATCCTCTATTTCTTAATTTTCCTTTTTCTCTTTTTACTCTCTAGTGAAGCAGCTCTCTTTCTTTAATTCCCTGGTTTCTAAACTACCAGACAGCTCAGATACTTTCATGCTGAGAAACTTTTAAGCACTGTATTTTACACGAGAGAGATTTCATGGTATTGCCTTACTACATTCTTTTGGAAACTCGGTTTGCCCTGGATTGTCATTGGCTTTTCTGTTCTACCCTACTTCTCAGTCATGATTTACTCTCAATTTTTTCATCAACCTGGATACTTGGCTGGAAGCATAAAGACAAATATTAGCTTTTGAGAACTGTATTATCTGAGGAGTGGAAATAGTAAAAGAGTACAGAAAGAAAACAAGAGCAGGGACTACTGACAATGGCCATTCCATCTAACGCCTGGGGAGAGTGGGGAAGAATGGAGCAGGGAAGCTGACTACTATAACATTTGAGGCACTTACATTTTAGAAGGGTATATGGGATGGTAACAATAGCAAATTGAAACAAAGGTACTGAAATAACTGATAACATGAACACCAATTGCAGATCCCAGAGGACTGATACTAGAACACTCAAACAGTAGTTTTACAAGACTTAAAGCTCTAACAGTAATACATCAAGAAAAGTGAAGATGGTGGTTGTGGAGGTGGTGGTGGTAACAGTGACAGTGGGCGTAGACATTTCAGTGATGCCTGCCATGAAAATTCTTGCTCTAAGTGTGGCCTTCTTCCATCACCTCAGACAAGCTTCTGAGTGTGTCAACCTGTTCCCATTAGCCAGAGACACTTGGAGCAGAAGAGACATCTGACCTAAAAGCAGGACCATTGAACTCTTCCTCTAGAATAGATTGCTGCTTCACATTCACAATTTGGTCACAGGACATAGAAAAACTGAGTTGGTACTTATCAAGAAGTTGCTTCCCTGCTAGCTCTTTTTCACAGCACAGGCTGCTAGAGGAAAAAAAGTCATCAGCAGTCTTACCCAGCCATTAATCTTATGAGCTACAATAATGACGAGCCTGGCAGGATATGCCCATGGGTACAATAGTAGCATAAATGTTATGGAGGTAGCCAAGCACTTTCTGGTTGGATTTAAGGTCTACTCCACAGGAGGAAACACATGCTTGGTACTGTAAATCTGACCCAGAACCTATAGTTGGAGAGCTCACAGGCCCCAGGGATGAACCTGCTACTATTATTCTGCTAAATGGCCACAGTATCAAACAGTTCTCTAAATTCCTATCTCTCTCCCTGTAGATCAGTACAGTTCACAGACCTCATCAGAGATGCTTCTTTGAACAGTAATGGTTAATGTGGAAACTCATGATTGATCAAAATGAAGTGAATAAGTATCTGTGGCATGCTTGACCAAAAAAAAAAAAAAAAAAAAAAAAAAAAAAAAAAAAAAACGGGACATCTTGCCAGGCAGTGGTGACACACACCTTTAATCCCAGCACTCAGGAGGCAGAGGCAGATGGATCTCTGTGAGTTCAAGGCCAACCTGGTCTACAGAGTGAGTTCCAGGACAGGCTCCAAAACTATAAAGAGAAACCCTGTCTCAAAAAAACCAAAAGGAAAAAAATGGGATATCTAGATCATACCTCTTCCCCATGGCTCAGGGATTATTGCAGAAGAAGGAAGAGGAAAGATTGCAGGAACAAAAAGTTGAGGAAGACCATAGTGAACATTGTCCTCTAGACATGCGGCACTCATGAGCTCAGGGTACTGTGGTTGCCTTCATAGGACCCAACAAAGATCAATGGAAATGAGAGGAGCTGAACTATTGACAGTTGATGGCTTCTTGGAGAACAAGAATAAGTTTTCTTTACGGTAGGTCAAACATGCTCCAGTAAGAGTTCCACACCAAAAAATATATGGAAAACACAAATTGGACTCCATGAGTTTATAAAAAATTATCTTTTTAAAGAGGACATTAAACTGAGAAGAGAGCAGATAGGGAGACGATAAAAGAGGAGTCGGGGTGAATATGACCAAATTGATTGCATTCATATATGAAAGTCTCAAAGAATTAATTGAAATACCACATTTTTAAAGAGATAGCATGTTTTACACTTTGATCAAGCTCCCAAATATATTCCTATGTTTTGAGTCATATAGTTGTTGATTCTCTGGATGTACTACATTGCTTTTCACCTGTGTACATTTCTAACTGTCGATTTTCCTACGGCTTCAATTAGAAGATCCCTCTGTGCAAACTGCATATAATCCAAGTGGCCTAGGAAGAGAGGGCTATGCAAAGGCAAACAAGAAGACAAAGACCATAAATGAACAGAAATAAGAGAAACACAGAAAAGTGTAAGGGCATTTGAAGTATAGCAAAGCAAAACCAAGAAGACCCTCAAAAATAATCTAGGAAGAAGACACATTAGGATCCCAAGAGGAAGAACTTCAGTATGGCTTTGAGACTATAACCAAATGTCCTTGGACACTGGTGATTATATTTTTCTCTTCATTCATTCCAGCTTATTTGCAGGTAGGCCATTGTGTTCATGCACAGGAACACGTCTGCTTTTCCTGAACACATACAGCAATTTACAAATTTCAATCTGCAGTTTGAAAAAACAAAAAAGAAAGAAGGAAAATGTTTTCTACTGGTGAGTTCAGGAAGCAGTTTTAGAAGGTACCAGGCATATGTCACCTCCTTTGTTCCTTCAGCCAAATCCACAAAATTCAAACAAAAGACACAAGCGCCACCAAGTAAAATGAGCTAACATTAGCAAGCAGCAAAAATGATGCCAGTTGCCCGGGGCAACAAATGGTTGATGGATGGAATAATTAAGATCGACAGTAAACTAATCTCTGTTCCTTTATTGAAAATGAAGTCCCCTGAATCAATTAGCCTTGTCATGGATACCTTTTGTAAAACAACTATGACATCCCAACCACTTCCCTTTGTTTACAGATTTGCGAGCACTTCAGGAAGTGCAGGGACTGACTTCCCAGGTACAGAGAGACAATGATGGAGAGCTGCAATACATTAGATGCTGCACAAACAGAACCACCATCCTTGAAAAAATGCACATCCCACAGTGTAGGCTTAGAAGGTTTCATGGATATTCTCAATGATGTAGTGCTCTCCATGATATCCTCCTAAGGGAACTCTTAGAAAGAAAGAAAGAAAGAAAGAAAGAAAGAAAGAAAGAAAGAAAGAAAGGAAGGAAGGAAGGAAGGAAGGAAGGAAGGAAGGAAGGAAGGAAGGAAGGAAGGAAGGAAGGAAGAAAAGAAAGAAAGAAAGACCCTTTAAACAATGCACACACTAGCCTGCTGCAATGAAGATCCAATGACTTACAAACCACATTGGGAGAGCAAAGGCCATTAAGGGGAGAGTTTCTAGAATTCACACAGCTGCTTTTGGGTCTGATACAAAAGGAGAAACAAAAGAATGTGGAAGGAAAAACGGATGGTGTTCCTAGAGCAAAGGGTGGGGGTGTCATGGAAGTGAAGCAAACACCAAATCAACCCATCTGCAACTGCCAAAGGCATCACCTTGAAATCGGGAAATAAATTGAGACTATGAAAGGAGGCCAAGGGACCTGTACCCTATACACTGTAGCTTGTCTTCCAGTGTTTTCCTGAGCTGAATTCAAGCAATAGTTGATAAGGCCATGTAGGTATCTGGAGGAGTCCTACAGTTAGCTTAAAAGCTTGGATGAAGCACAGGGTTCTGATTTAAGCATTAACTTAGTTATTTTTATGGAATATTTTGCTTAGTTTCTTTGTCTACTCTTCTGCTTCATATTAAACACAGCCACAGAAAGTTGTTTCTTTCATGACATAGACTCTTGCAGTGTCCTGGAAGGGGTGCTTCTACATCCTGACTGGATTCGATTGGGAAATAGTGGTTTAAGTGAAGCATTCCTTTACTGCAGAACACTGGGGCTACTAACTTGGGAGGGTTAGAGAGCTTAGCATCCAATGTTTCTTGTATAGAACAATGATTCTATGGGAATCATTTCTGGAATCCCTATTTTAGGACATAATTGTATCTGTGAATGATGCACACAAATATGCTGAACAGGTACAAACCTCCAAATTAATCTAGTAAAATGGTCATTCAAAACTCACACACCCACTACACTATGATGGTAGGAGGAAGTAGTAAAAGCTAATGATTTCATTATTTTAAACAAGATTTAATAACACTGGCAAAATTTTACAAATAACTATATTCACTCTATATACATACACATTTTACACATTTCTATATATGTAGGTATTGTGTGTTTGTGTTTGTGTGTGAAATTCATCACACTTCTCTCAGGTGTAAACATAAAATATTCAATTATTAAAGCTAAAACCAAGTGCACCTGACTTATCCTGCAAAAGCTAGCATCTCTCGCAACTGTGCATCCTAACTTCTGAGGTGAATGAAATACACAACAAATCCACAAATGGGCTAAGGTAGGAGGGACCATTTACCTACCCACAGAGAACGACATAACAAAACAATAATGATTTTGTCACACTATGAAAGATCAAAACTTTTTAAACAGTCACCAATGGAAATAGATGTTCCAGTTTATTTTTTTAAAATAAGCAATTATTGTATAGAGGTCTTTAAGTCACATGTGTTCACTATAGGAAGTCTGGAAATCATAGGACATAATTACTAATAGGCACATGCTTGAAACAAAGCCTGTTTGCCACCCACAATTTGTACTTTGTCCGTCCCTTGGTCCCCATTGTTTTTGGAGTTCAAATTATACTGAATGTATTTTGCTTCCTACTTACTACTATCCAAGTTACTGTCCTACTTACTACTGTCCCACTTTCTCCATGAACTAAGAACTCTTCAAAAAGCATCATTCGAAATGCCTGTCTCTGACTTCCGAGCCATTAGCATGCCCATTCCAAGGAACAGTTATCAATGCATGGCTCTGTTTTCCTTCCCTCTTGAGAACTTACACTACTGAAACCTTCCTGACTGGGCAGCTAGGATACAGCTGAGGGTGGGGCAAGCTGGAGAAGCCACCCATTGAGTATTCATACAGAGAGAAGCAAGCCTTTTCTTCTACACAATCAGCTGCAAGTACCTAAACTGCAGCCTCCCCTCAAGCTAAAATGTAAACGGTAACCTTGGGCCTAAAACCCTATTTGCTTTCGTCAAACTCACCAAATGTGGGAATCATCTGTCCAGTGGCACAAGCAGAAAGGGCCAAAATCCCTGAGTGTTGTGCCATTACCTAAACTCAGCAATGCAGGAAGCAGGCTGGAGACTCGGTGAATCACAGGGTGGAGTTTTACTGCCAAGAAGAGCATGTGCCTTGGCCATTTAAAGTCCCTCTTTGTAAATAAATACATCCAGTGGTGAAAAGAAAATGAGCCTTCTTATATTTTTTTTTCATGTGGTTATGAGTCTCATGAGAAGTAATACAAAAATTCTATTATCAGGACAGGCAGAGGTGGGGAAGCTTCCCACAACCATTCAGAACACCATCCATTAGCAGGGATGGGGCCATCTATTGGAGAAAGAGGGCAATTCACACATAGGTATTCCTTCTTGGTGGGCTGCAGCTGCAGGGAAACCTCCAAACACCTTTTCCTGGGGTCAGGGTGAGACATCAATAGGAAATAACTTGAATCACTACACATGTGGGCTGGATATGAAGCAGCCCCCTACGAGGCAGATCTGGACAGACTAACACTGAACTCGGGTTGCCAGCTGCCCCCAGCCCAGGCCGCTGACACTTTTATTTGCTGGCATTAACAATGTTGTAGCAGCTGGGTCCTGCCAAAGTAGCTGCTTCCAACACTGGACTTCGGCAAGGACTCCTCTAAGAGGAAAGCAGAGGAGGCTTCTCTGGAGTGAGCCCTGTGCTAGTCCTGTTCACAACACAATGAGAACGGGAACTGCGTGGTCTCAAAAATAAAGCAAGACCTGAAAATTAGCAAGTCACACACACACACACACACACACACACACACACACACACACACACACACACACACACACACATTTTCTGCTTCACAACTGTGGTTTCACACATATAGACCTTGTTGTGCTTTTTATTGCTATTTGTTTCCCCTTTCAATGGAGTAAAGAAATTTTGCAGTTTAAAGACTCAGGACTAGGGGTATATTTCAGTTGGTAAAGTGCTCACCTAGCACTGCATTTATCCCCACCACCAAAAATAATGGGTTTGCTGGCCCACATCTGTAATCTTAATACTTTGGGAGGTGGAATCAATAATCTGAGGTCATTCTTAACTAAATAGAGAGTTCAGGGCTAGCCCTATCTACATAAAATCCTGTCCAAAATAAGTAAACCCACCCACAGTTGCAGCTTAAGAAAGGTACCATATTCAGGGAGCAGGGAACATCTACAGAAGCTGAGGATGGCCATAGTCACTGGCCTGATACCTAGTGACAGGCATGGAGTCTAGTTTAAGAAACATCTCAGGGCATAGGTGCCTGAGTGGCTACTGAAGAGACAGTGCCACAGAGGAAGGAAAGGCAGAGATGCAGCGACAACAGAAGGGGAAGTGTTGGACTGTGTCATGTGCAAACATACTGGTGGCAGGACAGACAAAGGGACCTTTGCAACAGAGATGTCTTCACTTACCTGCTGCGATAGAACCCCGGGGACTAAAAACCTCCCTTGCACACCCTGCTAACTGCAACAGCCTGGTCTACACAGTTAACTGAGAACACCAAAAAATTCACGTCTTAAATTCTTTGGGCTTTGTGTATACCCGATAGTTGAGTTCTTGCAAGGTGTCCTGAGCTAGGTGCTATTATTTTCATAACTTTCCCCATTTTATGAATGAGGAAACAGGCAAAGGGAAGCTAATGAGTCAGTAAATGACAAGGGTGGGGTATGAGCACCCTGCTCCAGGGCTTCCAGCTTCTCTACTGCTTGGTGACGAAATTAATAGCCAGTAAACAATTCAGTGAGAAGGAAACTGGAGGCAAAAATGATGTGGCCCTGGAGATAAAAAAAAATACTTCAGATACTTCAGCGAAGAATGCTGGGTCAGCCTTTCCCTGATCTTACCAAGTTAGATGCTGCTGGCTTTGAGTCATGTACAACCTTCTTTTTGTGGATCTCTGATTCTACACACATCCTGTGAAACTCCTAAAAGGTGGCAGGCACTGCATTCGGCACATTCGGCACAAAGAAAACTATGAACAAGGCAGGCCCGATTCTTGCTCCCGATGAGTTTGCAGCCTAAGGGAAAAAGACAGTCAGGAGGGCAACAGCAATACAAAATCACCTTACTAAGTTAATAAAGCATGGTGGGGTTAGAAATGCATAGACTTGGAAGACTGCACCAAGCTGCCTGGGATGGGAAAGGAAACCTAAATTAAACTGAGTCCTGATAATTGAATTCGGGTTAGCCGGAAGAAAGAAGACAAAAAGAATTCCAGGCAAAGGAATGGCATGTACAGAGCAAGCCAGGCAGGCCACGATTTGGTAGGACTGAAGAATTAAAAAAGATAAATAGGGAAATGTATTTGTGTAGGTAAACTGGAGCTGGGTCCTATCCACCACCTAAATAAGTCAAGCATTATTATGATGTCTATGGAAGCCACTGTGGTATTTTATGTAAAATCAAGATGAGATTTATTATTTAAAAAAATGTGTTTAAAATAGGGCCTACTATGTGCTGGGCATTGCTCTGGGTGCTTCAGGCACAGACTGAAGAGTCTGGTTTCTCATGCAGAGGGAGAAGATGATTAACATCAAGCATGAAAAGCAGATTGTCTAGCATATTAGAAGAAAAGGCAGTGTGGAGTAAAGTGGACTGGATACGGACAAGGTGGCCCTGACCAGGCACAATGTTCAACAGAGCCATCGGGAGTGATCATGCAGACCATGATACCAAAGACTTGAAGGGCCCTGTTAATGATCACTCCACAACTCTGCAGGCAACCGATGCAAATGCATGCTTAGACAACCACAGTTCAAGCGTTTGAAATTGTCTGTATTCCCACAACGTCTTGACATTATAGCCCAACATGACATTATAACCCCATCTTAATTCAAGAACATAAAACAACTACAGTTTAAATTCTAAATCCTAGAATCCAGAAAATGGCCAAAGCCAGAATCAAACTAAACTTTAGCTTGAACCTACAATGGTGTCTGGGAGCTGCTAATATCATCCACATCTGCTAGATGCCTGGGCCACTGGAAGCTTGCCACACGCCATTATCTTACCAGCATCTCTTTCGGTGGAGAGCTACTTAAAAGATTTGATTTACACCTATTTTTCCTGTGTCTGTCCCCAAAGACTTGTTTTTCACTGGGGAGCAAAAACAACCATATTTGGTCAATTCTATTTCTTTCTTCCTTTTTACTTTTCCTACCCTTTTCCCCCTCCCCAATTCTGTGTTTATAATCGGCAGAAACAGCTGCACAAATCCCCCATTCCTTCCCCAAACTAGCAGGGCTCTAACATACAAAACATCTATTCTGCTTCTAAATTTGTTTTTAATTATATTACAAGATGGAAAAAGAAATGCCTTAGCTGTTAACACTGGCTTGGTGGGGCCAATGGTAGACATAGAGCAGACACAAGGAAATACTTCAAAAAAAATTTTTTTTGGTTTGCCATGATTTAATAGCAGATATTCCTGGCTTTGAGTGAACTCTGCAATATCCCTGTGCGACAGGATAAATGATCGTCTACCACTATTAATTTTAGGTCATAATGTCTGAAATGCCGCTTCAAAAATAAATGCAGTATTTTCACTTTATTTGGTCAGGTAAATACTAAACTATTTTGTCATAATAACTTTACAACACTGTGTTTCACCTTGTCTTGCCTTGACTGCTGAAGGTAATAGGGACCGTTTTATTATGTCCATAAATTGAGTCAATTGACTTATCCTTATATCCTGTTTCCTGAACTTAACGAGAGATTCTGCATCATTAGGAAAACACACCATCCTGCAGCAGGATCAAAAGCAAAGGAAGCCCGAGAATAAGTCATTTTTATTCCGGGGAGTGTTCAGCAGACAAACTTTCAATAATCTGGCAGAAGTAAAATAAATAACCAGCTTTGCAAAGCAGGTTTTCTCAGGGCCATGCTCCTGCCAGAGACATCCCAGAAGGTTCTATACACTCTTTCCAAAACAAAATCATTCTCTCCGAATATGAGGCATCTGTCATGAATCTGAAGCCCAGGCAACTTAACTTGTCTATCAAAGGGCACAGATAAAACTGCCCATCCTCCCCTTACAAGGCAACTTTTTAAAAAGTTATTTGTGGTCATGATTATTGAAAGTTCAGACTAAGAATCATAGCCATATTCTCAAATTAGATCTGGCTATAAGAAATAAATATCCATGGTAAAAATCAAACTATTTAAAAACGTCTGTTCAGGGTTTCTTTGGTTTCATTTGGTTGTTTTCTTCGTGTTTGTTTCTTAAACTCTCTGGCCAGGTAAGGTGCCTGGGACAGTGCTCAGTTAGTGTCATCTTGTAGCATTGATTTAGCCTCAGTAGGGTTTAGCTCTTCTGCACAAGACTTCGCATTTCAGATTCCAGTTTGTTTGGAATTCTCGGATTCTCCCTTAGAGCCCTAGACCAAAGAGTTTTAAGATCTTTAGATTCATTATGGCAAACAAAAGTTTTATGGCTATTGTCCAAATCACCCAACATAGTTAAATGCTATCGAGGTTAGGTGACCCTCAGCCAGCTCCAATGAACAGCAAGCCCAGAACAAACATGTCTGTGCCACTAACAAAGAATAAAGAAAGTGGTTACAGAAGCCAATCCAATTAAAGAGCTGAGTCATTATTGGTGAATTTTATTCATACTGCAGACTATCTAGGTCCATAATCATTTATATTCTCCACTACAAAGAAATAAAAATATGAATTACTTGGCTCTCTATTGGTACTCCCCAGAACAAATGAAGTGTTATAAGCCTAACTATGTCTGTTAAGAGCCAAAGAATAAATGATGCGCTGGTGACCAGGAATTCTTCAGTTTCCTCTTGTTCCTCCTCCTCCATCTCACCACCTCTCTCTGTCCATGTAGAGCCACTTTCTCTTTCCACTCACATTCATAACCTAGATAACTCTTGACATTTGCCAGTGCAAACAACAGAAACGCAAACTTAAATGAATGTCGTGTCTCAAAAAGTCAAGGGTGCTCTACAGTCAATGCTTTCAGGTAAGGCAGCCTAAAGGGCCTTCTGTTCTTACCATCGGGTGTGTGTGTGTGTGTGTGTGTGTGTGTGTGTGTGTGTGTGTGTGTGTGTGTGTGTTCCTGTTCCTGTGTGTATGCATATACATGCATATGCATATGCAGACCAGAGGTCAAGGCCGGGTGTCTTCCTCCATCATTCTCCACCACATTTTTATTACAGTGAATTATTTAGGAGGATGGGTGCACACACGCTGTGGTGCACTTATGGAGGTCTGAAGACGAGTTGCATGAGTCACTTCTCTCCTCCCATTATATGGGTTCTGAGGCTCTAACTCAAGTCATCCTGTCTTTGAGACAGGAAAAAACAAAAAAAAGTGGAGCTTATCAATTCTGCTAGACTGGGTGGCCAGCAAACCCCATGGGTTCCTCTGTCTCCTCGATTAACAACGTCACACTCCTAGCACAGCTGTGACAGATACAGCAATGCCCCTTCTTTTCACATGAGTTCTGTAGACTGAAACCCAGGGCCTGATGCTTGCATAGGATCTACAGGCTGTCTCCACAGCCCTCTCTATTGGTACTACCCAGAACAAATGAAGAGTTATAAGCATAACTATGTCTCTTTTTTTTTTCTTTTTTGTTCTTTCTTTAATGAGTGGTATTTGTCAAATGAGCTGCACTCACAGTCACAAACCATGCATGCAATCTGATGCAAAAGAAGTCACCTCTTCATTATAGAAAGTGGGGAAATTTCCCCAAAAGTTTTCTAGTGCATTTCTCTTTCATTTGGAGTAATACGTGCCCTAAGTAATCACATGATCTAATTTAACCTGTGCCTGAAATAGTCAGTGCCAAGGGACTAAGGCCACTATGATTGGCCTAGACCAATCAAGATTCAGTTTCTACTTCCCTTTAAGTACATGGCTACAGAAAGGAAGATGGGCACCTCAACTTCCAAAGTAAATTGGTAGGTGAAGGCAAGTGGCCCTCCAAGAAGGAAAGGAGAAGTCTTGTTGCTGAGCTGTCTATATGATCTCTTATGACAACCCATAGGGCTTACTAGTGATGTGACCTTCTCAGGAGAGCCCTCCCTACAACCTACCCCCTCACTAATATCCCTCCATTATGTGCTGTCAAAGATCACCCTACTTTCAGCATGACACTTATGACAATTGTAATTAAGTAAGAATGTGCACTGATACATGTGCCTTCCTATGCTGCCATTGAACCTCCTTTCTATTGCTGCACCATCAGCCCTTAAAATGGCACCTAGTAGGGATGCTGACCAGAAGGGGTATTCTTTCACAACTGAAGCTGTATTGCTATCAAGACTCCACCGCATCCCCCCTTTTCAATATGTACAGTTCTTACTATAGCTATCCCAAAGACTTTTAGGAGTCCCAAACACTGACAGTTTAGGAGTCTGTCTCTATGTCTCCCTACCAGCAACGGCATGGCTTCTCCATCTTCCTTATTCATGAAGTCAACCTATATCAGGTCCTGCCAACAGAGCAGATGGCGAGGATCTGTCCAGCTTGAGCTCCTGAAGGGGTGTATTTCCTTTTGTAGCTCACAGCTTCCAAGAACAAGCAACCCAAAAGACAGAAATCTGGCACTGGCTGACCCAAATTTCTCTACACCAGTTTCTCCAATGGCATCAGGATAAAATTAGTAATTTGCTTTGTTCCTCCATTTTGGGAAAATAATTAAGGTTTCTTTAAAGTCAGACAGATTATCAAAAATGACTTCCTTTTAAATCTCATTTTACTCATCTTTAAGTGGGAAAAGCTATCAGCATTATGCTGCTATGAGGTGATATGACCTGTGATTGCAAAATGTCGCAGGGGATAGAATTCATCAGACAAACTATTTTTATAATCAAAACTGTATGAATGCTAAGTGTTGAGATCTAATGTGACAGTCCTCAATTGCACATTGCTTGCTAGAAACAAATGACTGCCATGATTCTGCCAATGCCGGCCATCCAGACCTATATGTTCCTTCTTAAAGAAGGTGAAGAAATGCCTTGTGTTTAAGGTGATTTGATAAACTCTACCTTCAGAGATTCAGAGTGATGCCTACTTACCATACCCTAAGGAACAGATCTAATCCAGGAATCATGCTGAGAACATAGTTTTTGTAGCAACTGTGGCTTCTCCCTACTTGGTTGTCTTATAATCTTTTACCTTTAATTGATGACAGAAGGCTAAAGATATCATGTCCCACTCAAACAGTTGTCTTCCCCAGGGAACACCAAGAACAAAAAGTGGATTCTTCCACAGTGGAGGCTGCACTAGTGGTATATGCAAAGAAAGTGAAGAAAGGCAAGCAGAGCCCCCTAGAAGAGAGGATTTATTCTGAAGGCTTTGGTGTTCATGCTCCCCAATGGTGACAGGCCCTCTGGCAGATACCTTCTCTTGCCCCAGTCAATGAGGCAATGAATGCTGTCTCAAGTCAGCCTGGTTGTGCTAGAAGAACATGCTTTAGGCAAATGACCCAGTCCAGTCCATGCAAGAATGCATTCAACACTGTAAAATACCATAGTTTCAAAATACCATAACTCCTGCCTGAATATGTCTGCCCAAGTCTCCAGTCTACCTAAAGGAAGCTTCATCTCTTGGTACCAGCTTTCCTTTCTGCCACAGAAATCAAATTTTAGCTTACAGAAATAAAAGTTCAGCTGAATACATGGTGGCAAAAGTGGTCCCAAGCCATCACGATGTAAAACATGGCCCTATAACATCAAGGCTTCAACCTGAAAAGAAGGTGCAGTCATTTCCTTTACCCTTTTGCTGTCCATCCTGGGTGAAATGTGAGAAGAATTGACACTTTTGTGCAATTCAGTATCAACAAAGTCACCCTGCCTAGTCCACTATCTCTGCACTGTCAATTGATACAGAAACCAACCTCTGCTGTATTTAAGACTGTATCCTGGGCTGGAGAGATGGCTCAGGAGTTAAAAGTACTTGCTGCTCTTCCAGAGGGTGAGAGTTCAGTTCTCACCAAGCACATTGGGTGGGCTCAAACCCACATATAGCTCTATTTCCATGGAATCCAATTGTCTCTTCTGACCTCCTTATGCTCTCTCTCTCTCTCTCTCTCTCTCTCTCTCTCTCTCTCTCTCTCTCTCTCACACACACACACACACACACACACACACACACACACACACACATTTTTTAAGTCTAATTTTTTTTCTGAGAAGGGTTTCTCTGTATAACATCCCTGGCTGTCCTGGAACTTGCTCTATAGATCATGTTGGCCTCAAAAAAGTCGAATTTAAAAAAAAAAAAAAAAAGCACTATACTCTGAGTTCACACATCTTAGTCCCTTTGAGACAGAAATTTACTGAATGAGGGGAAGGCCTCTGGGAAGTAAGACTTGAAATCATTTTAGACTTATTAAATTGGACATTTCCTTTGAAATATCAAAGTGACTATGTGAAGTGAAGAGCTGGCTCCACTGTCTAAAGCTCATAAGAGCTCTTTGTTCAGGTCATAAAAGGGAGAATTGTCAGCATATAGGTTTTAATCAACTTTGCTGAGGTATAACTTCCACTATATTACACCCATTAAATGTGTTCCATTTTGAGTCTTGACTGACAGCACACCTATGAAGCCATCATCAGGACAAAGACACAGGACACATCTACCCCTCAAAGGTTTCCTGTGTCCCTTCACAGTCCGTCCCTCCCTCTGCCCCAGTCTCAAGAAATACCAATCAGCTTTTTGTCGCTCTAAGTCAGCTTTCATTTTCTAGAATTTAAATGGATTCATACAATACACATGCGCTCTCTGTGTCAGTCTTTAAACAATGAGAGATTCATTCATCCATGGTGTTATATGGTTCTGTAGCTTATTCTTTACAATTGCTGATTAACGTTTCATTGTATAGCAGCACAGGTTTTTGTCTATCCGTTTTTCCTGTTGATGGTTTTGTGTTATTTCCAGTTTGAGAACATTGTGTAAACTTGTGTTTTCTATATAGGTGGATTGATAGGAGAGCCCAGGACATGCTCTGAACTCAGATGTTGGATAACAGAGGAGAAGCCTCCAAGATAGAGCTAAAAACAAAGACTAGTCAGTTCTTGTGAATGTCTCTGCAGACTGAAAATGACTGTTACAACTAATATCATGAAATAGTGGACAACCTCAGCAAGCTGAATCTCAGAAGAGAGATGAGTAAAAACCCAAGTGAAACCAGCAAAAATAAAATAAAATAAAATAAAAATAAACAAAACAAAAACAAAGCAAAAAAAAAGTGAGATGAGAACAAGTGAAATAAATACATGTACACTGACCATTGACATTGAAAGGGGCAATTTGGGGAAGGTAGAATTGAAGAGAACTCTTTTCATAGAAGATACAAAAGCACACTTAAATAATAATGGGAAAGAATGAGACCTGGTGGAGACAGTCAAGGTAAAAGAAGGGTTGCTCTCATCCAACATAGGAGTCTTGTGCTGGAATGCAGAGGGCAAAGAAGCTGAGTGCATTTGCAAGAAATGCACTAGCCATGACATGTAAGTGGATTGAGTAGGGGGAGGGGAGCCTGCCGAAGGAAATAGAGAAGTCAATGGCTGGAGGTCCTAACAAAGCACTGTTGCAGCTGAGGAAAGAGATGAAATGACAGCTGACGAATGAGTGAATGGCACTCTGGAGTGAGTCAGTCACCTGCTATGTCAGTCTGGAGTGTGACCACAGAAGTGAATGACTAAGTCAGAGTGAACAAGAAAGCTATCATCTCTAGAGACTCAGGCCATCCATGTTGACACTGAAGTGACCACAGCAAAGGTTAGAGAGATGGAGCTGGGCTGAAGAATGGTGGCAGCTAACATACTTGTCTCTAGGAAAAGGTCAGATTCCTTAGTAAAGAAAAAACTAGGTGTGGGGTGGAGTGGGAGGGCTCTGAGGAAGCCATAACACCCAAGAAAGTCACTTCAACAGGTTAGATTCTGCCCCGGATTGAAGAGTTAGCTGTGATGTGGTTGCTGTGAATGCTCCCAATTGGTTAAAACCTGTTCTTGTGCTGCTGTGTCTTCAGGAAAGAATACTCAAGAAAATGTGTTTCTATTTCCAGAAGTTCTTCATGCTTCCCAAGTACCAGTCCTGTGAGAAGCAGTTACTATTATTTTATATTTATTACTATACTTAATCTTTTAAGAAAACAGGATTAACTTTCAAATTAAACACCATGTAAATGTTGCACTGTGCTTTAATTAAAATGAATAAGCTAATTAAACCAGAAAAAAAAAGTTCAAATAAACCCACGGGAGTGTAACATTAAAGAATAGACCCTTTGTTAATGCTTTGTGATGTGAGAAAAGATTATAGCACATTAGAGATAAATATTAGTTGGCTTTTGTTATATTAAAGGTTCCCGGATCATATATCATACTATTAATGGCTAACTTATATTAATTATGTCTGCAAACCAAAACAATATTTGACAATATATGATATATGGTATATGATAACATGACTCAACTTTGAACAGCATTGTTAGGGTGAATTTAAACTTTCATTCTGAATTAGATTTCCACAGAAGGGGAGTACCTTCTATTTATTTGACATCAATAGAAATGAACACTTGCAAAACACCAAACTAGACTCCCTTAACACAGGTGACAATGGTGTGACTGGGACAATATATAGGGCCACTAACAGTGGGTCCAAGATCTAACACTAATGCACAAATTGACTTAGTAGAACCCATTCTGTATTGAGAGATACCTTGCCCAGCCTAGACACAGGGGTATGTGGGGTGGAGAGGTGCCTTGGTCCAGCTTTAACGAGATGATGAGACAGACTTAGTAGACTTCCTAGGGGAGGCCTTACCCTCGCCGAGGAGCAGATGGGAGGAGGCAGGGAGGGGGAAATGGGATTGGAATGTAAAAAATAAATTAATTAAAAAATGCAATGTAAAAAAAAAAAAGAAATGAACACTTAACAGGGGAGTTAGCTTGTGGAAGTAGAGACTAAAATGCATCACTCAATCTACTTGTTACTTCAAGCTCCTGAGTGTGGAAGGGTTCCCCTGGAGCTATTACTATCACACGGTGGGAGAGTGAGCTAGTAGCTCTCAATGAGATTCAGTACACAGCTCATTGCCACTGAACTCAGGCCATGGTCTACTATGTAAATGTGCACTGTGGGCCTCTTTAAGTGAAGATTATGGGTACCACAGGCCATTGCTGCTCTTCTCTGCTCCAATATGTTCTTGAGGGATTTCAATATGTATATTACAGCTCAACCCCAGAGTAATTTGGGGGATGGTTCTTATCAGTTCTGTCAGATGTCTTTAATGGGAACATTCTTAGTTTGCAAATGAGTGATTTCTCCACCAAACTGTGGCTCTAACAGTCTACTGAGACTAATTGTGCCCAGATCCATTTCACAGTTTGTCCTTAATATGGATTAAGGACACTTAGTGCACCCTGACTAAGTGATTCTCCATGCGGATTCTAATGATTCCTGTAGCAGCCTCTTTAAATACAGTCGACTCTGAGGCTGAAGATGAATGGATAGATAGATAGATGATAGGTAGATAGATAAATGATAGATAATAGACAGATGATAGATTGATAGGTAGATAGATGATAGATAGATAGATGATAGGTAAATAGAAAAATGATAGATAATAGATAGATAGATAGATAGATAGATAGATAGATAGATAGATAGATAGATAGATGATAGGTAGATAGATAAATGATAGATAATAGATAGATAGATGATAGGTAGATAAATGATAGATAGATAATAGACAGACAGACAGACAGACAGACAGACAGATAGATATAGATAGAGCCATTTAGAGCCATTTAGAGCCATTCCTTATTTGCAGATAGCTCAAAAAAGCATCCTAGAAAGCCCTCCTCCCAAGAGCCAGTGGCATAAATTAGACATAAGCCACACAGCAGAAACTGATGAAGCACCTTCCAAGTGTCCCTTATCTACAACCCATAGAAAACCAAACTCAAAAGCCACAACTTGACCTTTGTCTATCTTCACAACACCAACCTCTAAAGTGGCTGACCCAGCAGTTCAGTCAGTACATACTACATATGTGAACATGTGTAACATATATATATATATATATATATATATATATATATATATATATGTCATTTCAGCTAATACATCATTCACAGTTAAACATACTGTTAGTATATTTACCTAAGGAGCCATCCAGACCACCTCAAACTTACAAATATGCAAGGCAGAAGCATCTGTTGATGCCCTTTTACTCAGCTCCTGTAATCACCAACCCTTGGGGACAGCTTACCACCCAAATCCCACTCTGCATCCTGCAGAGCCCTGAAGAATATGGAGGCTTCCCTGACTAAGCCGAAAGCAGAACTGAACTAAGTCTGCTTTTGCTGTGGCAGATTTGACAGTGAGTGCTGTGCTGTGTTTTATTGTGTTGTCAGCATTATCATAGCGCAGGGTTACAGCCACTTTTTCCTGGTGAACTGAAAGAATACACACTTTCCTCCTCTTCCAGGCAGCTTTTTATCTTTCAGAGAACAGAAAAGGAGGAAATGGTAAGAAGAAGGCAGGGTAGAGATGATGTGAAATTGGCATGCTTGGTGGGCACTAACTCATTCTTCAGAGGCAGCCTCCTGAAGGAGATACTGCCTTGACCTCCATATTTTACCGATAAGAAGACATGAGGCATGGAGAAGTTGTTTCCTTCTACCACTTGGAAGCGATGGAAATGGGACCTTCCTTGTCTCCTGCATACCACTGAGGCAGACAGAGGTCTCCTCACCCTCCAGCTGAGGCTCACGGAGGCTGTGTAGTCAGTCCCACACTCAACAGCAGCAAGCCCAGTAACAGATGAGCCAGGATATGAACTGAGTCTCTCCAAAACAAATCTAAAGTTTTTCTCCATGAAAATGGGCCTATGGTCGTGTCTCGTACTATGAAGTACTTCTTCAGAACTGTCTGTCTTCAACTGAATTTCTGGAAAAAATGATAGCAAAAAGAAAGATTTCTTCTGAAAAAAAAAATTACTCTAGAATATATTTACCAACCACCTTGATCTGAGCAGTATGTGACAGAGCTTTAAAATACTAATACAAACTCATTAAGCAGTGACTCAACTAAGAGGGACAACCTATAGGAAGTTTTTTTTTTTATGGCATCTCTAAAAAATCTAAATGAAACATAAAGGAAGAAGACAATAAGAGATTAAGATTCAAATCAGCTTTGTCATTGTGTTTCAAGATTTGATCTACTTGGGATGTAAAAAACAAATTAATAAAAAAAAGTGCCATCAAAAAAAAATTTGATCTAATGTATATGCCTTGAGCCTTCACCTTCAACTGCAGTAAATGAACCAGACTTGGATGTCAGTGGGCACCATCCTCTTGTGTCTTCCCTTCTGGCTATAGGCATGATTAAAGACTTCTTTGAGATGGTTACGCTATTGAGAAGTATAACAAAGGAAACTCAGGGTCGTGGGCCCTGTATCCAAGACATACAACAAAACCTCATTTCTGTGGCTACAGCTCTATATAAGCAGCACTAAACCATCCTTGGACCTCAGGAAGGGTGATGACACCTACTGTGCGCTATTTCACAGCCTTTGCTTGAACTACCTGCTTCCCCTGCCCTGGCAAAAAAAAAAAAAAAAAAAAAAAAAAAAAAAAAAAAAAAAAAAAAAAAAAAAAAAAAAGCTCTGTTCTTTCTTCTTTCTTAATTCTTTCCTAACAAGGGGGGGAACATGCATGCATGGCACACAGCCAGAGGACAACCTGCAGGAGTCAGCTCTTTCCTTCCAATTTATGGATCCTAGGTATTGAACCCAGGTTTGTCAGTCTATGTGACACACACTTTTACCCATTACTCCATCTTGCTGGCCCCTCTGGCCTTTCTTTTCTTAATTAACTTTTGGGGCTAGCATATAGAGTAATGGATTTTTTTTCCGGTTCTTCATATAGATCATATGTACCATTATACATCGTCCTCTCTCATTCGACGCTCTTCCTGGAGTCTGGTGCACCCTGCAGCTGACTGTCACCCTTCACCCAGTCAGTCTCCACTTCTGGAACTTTCCACCCTTATGAAAGCTCAGACCACACTAGAGTAAGAACCCTCTGAGCCACTGAAGCTCCCAGGGCTGTGAGACCTTGGGAAATCATTTTACCCAAGTTCCAGGTGCCCTGTCAATAAAAATAAAATAGCATAAAGTAAAAATAAAGGCCTGTGACAGAAATATCTTTCTAGGCAAATGACTCCCCACATTGTGCATGAGAAAGCAGAGGTAAAAACTAAAAGATTTGCTTACACACACACACACACACACACACACACACACACACACACACACCAGAATGAAATTTGCTACATTCCAGGGCACCATCATGGAAGTTTATAATAGTTATCTATCTACTAATTTATCCAATACTTAAAAAAAAACAAAAACAAAAACAAGAATTTTCTGAAATGAAATCTATATCTAACTAAGTAAACACTGCTAAAAGACAAATAAATGTTGTGTGCTAAATGCTATTCTTCCTTGGGTTTTTTGAAATGTCAATGGTTCTGTAGGTGAGGCCAGTGACACAGTGTCATCCTGTAAGTCCAACCAAGACAAGGACTGCTCTCTGTGGGTGTCACAGTTCACGAACAATTAGCATTCTGATCTCAAAAGGAAACTCAAATTTGAAACAGTTTGGACTAATGCAGTTATGGCAATCAGGAAAAATACTGGAATGCCAGAATAATAAACAAATGTAAACCTAATAACAGGAGGGAGGGAAAAAGGGAGGAAGGGAGAAAGGGAGGGAGGGAGAAAAAACACGTCAAGGGTTCCATAAAGAGAGGAGCTGTGTAGTATATGAGACATTTACAAAAGCCTTGTTGATTTATAAGGCAGCCGGCCTGTTCCTGCCAGCAATGCGCTCAGCATCCTTGACTGTGGTCATGGTGGATTGCCTGGTGTTAACACAAACGGCATCTGGTTCCCTAACTGCTGGCTTCCTCCAAAGAAAGGAAGCCACATCTGTGATAAAGAGGGGAGCAAATTAATTCTTTGAATTAAAAAACTCACACACAAGGCTTTTCATCAATCGACTTCTCATTCCTAAAGAAAAATAATGTATCTTTCGGAAATTTTATTTTGTATAAGTGCCTTACCAGAATTTAAAAAGCCAAAGGAGAGAAGATATGACAGCAAAGTAAAATGCCCAGGGACCAAACCTACCTTCCAATTTGTTTGATAATAAAAGTGGTCAGAACAACCAAACCCATTCACTAACATATTGTCTATGGCCACTTTCACGATGCAGTAAGAGGTTAGTAGGCACAACATATGATCAAGTGACACAGAATCAAGGTGTTGCTTGTCTGTTTTCCACAGGTTCTCATTAGATCTCAGGCTGGTCTCAAGCACACTGTCATTCATACTCTGCCTCTATCTTCTGAGTACTGGGATTATGGATATGCACAACCTATCTCGGCCAAATCTGTACTCTTTTTGTTTGTTTGTTTGTTTGTTTGTTTGTTTTGGTTTTGGCTTTTCAAGACAAGGTTTCTCTGTGTAGCCCAGGCTCTCCTGATTACTCACTCTGTAGACCAGACTGGCCTCCAACTCACAGAGATATGCCTGCCTCTGCCTCTGCCTCCCCAGTGCTGGGATTAAAGGCGTGCACCACCACTGCCTGGCTCAAAGCTGTACTTTTAAAATAATTACTGTCTGGAGCTGAGCATGGAGGTGCATTCCTATATCCCAGCACTCAGAAAGCTGAAGCAGAAATATTTCAAGATGTATGCCAGCCTGGGATATATAGCAAAATCCTGTCTCATAAAAATAAAGAAAAGAAGAAAGGAAAGGAGGAAGAAAGTGGAGAGAGAGAAAGAGAATCCTGTCCTGACGCATCCTTTTACATCTAGTTACCTAGTTCATAGGGATTTGAACATAGTATTAGAAAGAAAATCTCACTAGTTTCCCAAAGCAACTCATTTCCATGTCTACCACTTTCTCAATGAGAAAAATCCCTCCCTTGCCATTTACTTCTGGTGTCCAAGTGACCTGGGTGATTAATAACTTCTAGCAAATCTGAATAGACATGCTTTCTGGGGTTGGCATGTTAATTCACTTGTCTTCTTTGAACCACTTTCAAGCTAACCCAAGAAACGCCTCCATAATGGGCAAATACACTAGTAGAATTCTCCTGTAGTGAAGTCTACTCATTCACCCAAACTGTGCAGCACATAAAATCCTTTGAAAAGGCCTATTTATTGCCACTTGAAAGATAATAAACTTGAAAAAGACAGAAAATAACACTATCCCAAAAAGGTAGGCGATGTGGTTGTTGATATGTCCACTGTTCATCTCCTCTCCATTTACCAATCCCCACAAGGCATGAATAACAACAAATACATCTCAACTAGACCCAACATCATGACTCTGCAGCTGCATAGTTCAACCCATCATGTTAAAGAGGCCACTTTACGTGTGTTTCAGAGCAACTTGTAAGCCCCAAACAACACACACACACACACATGATGACCTGGTATCTTACTCACTGTTCCATTGCTGTGAAGAGACACCATGTCCAAGGTAACTCTTATTAAGAAAAGCAGTTAATCGAACACTTGCTCTCAGTTTCAGTGGTCAGCCCATTATTATCATGGTGGGGAGCATGGTAGTAGCAAAAACAAACAAAAAATAATAATAATGCTAGCAAAGTATTTAAAAGCCACACCTGGATCTGCAAAGAGAGAGAGACTTGGTCTGCCATGAGCTTTTAAAACCTTAAAGCCCGGGGCTGGAGAGGTGGCTCAGAAGTTAAGAGCACTGACTACTCTTCCAGAGGTCCTGAGTCCAATTCCCAGTAGCCCATGGTGGCTCACAACCATCCATTATGAGATCTGGTGCCCTCTTCTGGTGTGTAGATATACATGCAAGCAGAATGTTGTATACATAATAAGTAAATAAAATCTTTAAAAAAAAGATGACTTTATAACTTGAAGTCACTTTATTAAACAAATTTAAAAAAAAAAAAACCTTAAAGCCCACTCCCAGTGGTACACTTCCTTCAACAAGACCACACCTCCTAATCCTTCTAATCCTTTTGAAGAGTTCTACCCAGTGCTGACTACCCAGTGCTTACATTCAAATATATGAGCCTGTAAGGCCTATTTTTTTTTAAAGATTTATTTATTATTATTATGTATACAGTGTTTTGTCCGCATGTTTCCCTGCAGGCCAGAAGAGGGCACCAGATCTCATTATAGATGGTTGTGAGCCACCATGTGGTTGCTGGGAATTGAACTCAGGTCCTCAGGAAGAACAGCCAGTGCTCTTAACCACTGAGCCATCTCTCCAGCCCATAAGGCCTATTCTTATTCAAACCACCACAGGTAATGAAAGAAACTACGTAAACTAGAAAAAAGTTCACCACTGTTTCCCTAAAATACACACATATTTTAGGAATGGTAAGATGACTCAGTGGCTAAGAACACTGGCTGTTCTTCAGTAGTCCCAGGTTCAGTTTCTAACACCCACATGGTGACTCACAATTGTGTGGGACTGGATGAAATAACACCTTCTTCTGGGCCTCCAAGGGCATTGCACAACATGCACAGCACAGACTTACATGCAGGCAAAACACCCAGACAAGCAAACAAAACAAAATATTTTAAGTAATCACAACACCTCCTTTCCCCTTGATGGCCAATCTTATTCATAAAGTAAAACCAGACTTCTCAATTCACTCCAGCTTAGGTTTTAGCAATCAATAATGCCAGGGTCCCCTATGCCATGTGGATTTAAAGAGTCAATTTGCTAATTAAACAATACATTAATTTATGGCAATTAAGTTAAGTCCAGATACTATTCTTTCTTCTCCAATCAACAAAAGACTAAGCTGGGGTAAGCTTTGGCCCACATATTTAGTGATGCTGGAAAGTGACCTGACTCTTGACAGCATATCAGAATCATGGAAATACTCTGAATTTGATCCTGTTTGTGGAAATTAAAATACTCTACTTAAAATAGTGCAATTCAACATAGTTCACCAAGAGCAACAGACTTAGAATTTAAACAGTAAATACTGTGAGCTCTAAAAGGATGCTACCAAGCCACTGGGCCTCCCAGCAGGTTTTCTACTTCAACTGGCATACCCCTGTACAGCTACACATGGCTTTCAATCCATCCACCCATCCACCAGCAATCATGCTGCTATGATGAGATTGATTTAATGCTTGGAAGAATTTCAAATTTGATAAATACATGAGAGCAACTTACTTGAGTCTTTTTTTTTTTTTTTTGTAAAAACTGTAGCTAACATTATTTGGAAAGCTCTAGATGAAAATTCTAATTCTTCCCTATTTCATTTATCAGGGCATATTCGAAGTAACTGCCACAGAGTAAAAAAGAAATGGTTCTGGGGATTCCAAGAGAGTGGGATGGTGCTGGAAGTGGACATCTAGGTGAACTGGAACTTAGAGTATGGTATCTTTGCAAGCCTGTGTCATCCCTCTGTCAGCCTCTACTTAGTTCTCTTTGACTGTCCTCAAGGCATGATGGATCTTCAGCCTTGACACCTCTATCTTTCATACCTGTTATTTTGGATAATCCTGTGTGCTACAGGAACATTTATCCATATTATCCAAGGTTTCCTGTCTATCCCTACCCACTCTTTCTCCTTACACACAGGCCTTTTACTTGAGATTTCCTTCAACCACTAGCAGCCAGGGTGTAGTTTTTCTTACACCTCTTTATCATAGTCAGTAACTATTCCTCAATAGCTTTCTGTGAGCTGGTAGGGGTTAAAAGAACTCTTAGATCAAATAGTAGAAAGCAAAGACTGCTGGGGTTCTCCACTCTGAGTATAGAGCTGGGGTTGGTGGCTGATACTCTAGCCAGCTAATGCTCCTTAGCCGAGTGGGTAGACATTCTGCCCTCTGCCCTTCACTGGCTAAGTGCACAATGTGATACATACAATAAACAGCAAATCCACAGCACATACTACAATGGTTCATGTACACATGCTGGTAAATTCATGCTTATCATAGCTTTTTATTCACTTCTACACATTTCAGGGAAATATTTCAGACACAAATAAAATTATACCACATCGGGGTAATGCAAAACACAAAACATTTGTCTTTCTGGAAGATGCTTTGGGTGTTCAAGAAAGATCCTCTAACTCTCCCACTCACTTTGAAAGCCTTCACTCCAAACTCAAGGACAGCTTCAGAAGTCAGGTTTTTTTAATTATATTGAAATTCTTGCTCTGCCCAAGCTATTCACTTGGAACCTTCTAGAAGCTGGCTCCCAACCATGGCTCCAGCTAAGGTAAGGGAAACAAAGGCAATGTTATTGATAATTCGGAGTAAAAAAAAAAAAAAAAAAAAAATGAGTGCAGGTGGGAGAGGAGATGGCAGCTTTATGGGAAATCTAGACCATGACCCTTCAAGGAGCCTGCACAGTGATGGGCTAAGGAAGTGAAAGGTAGCCAGTAAAGGTCTCAGACCTCATGATGAGGACACTGAAACTGGGTTGAGAATTCCCCGTCAGATTTGGGAGTGAGCAATTACAGAAACAGCCCCAAATGGATTACTGTTCTTTTAATTAAGTAAAATCACTTATTATAATGAACTCACAAATAAAAACATCAGACAGCTAGATTAAGGCAGGCACTCAGGCAAACACCCTGTCCAAAATTCTATAAATTTCAAGAGAACTCCTATACAGTTAAATACTTTAGTGAATCATAATGTAAATATCTGTGTTTTCCAATGGTCTTAGGTAACCCCTGTGAAAGGGTCATTCAACCCTGAAGATTGAGAACCACTGGCCTGGGGGAAGAATCTTCCAGCCACCTACTCCAGGACTTGTGTTTGGTGGTGGTGGTAGGGTTGGGTAGTTGATCTGTAAGGTGTTGGGGAGGGGTGGGGCAGTTGATCTGTGAGGTGTGGGGGAGGGGTGGGGCAGTTGATCTGTAAGGTGGCAGAAACTGTCAGTTTAGTTTCAGTTTCTGTAACAGTGTTTGAGACAATCAGCTTCAAAGGAGGAAAGATTTATTTTGGCTTAGTTGTGATCTAGGCTATTTCTTTTTCTTTCTCTGAGTCTTTTCACTAGCCAAATGCAACAGAGAGAGGAGCCCAGATGCAATGTATCTGAGACCTCCTTTCAGAGCCAGAGCAGGGCAGATAGGTTTGGGCAGTGACAAAGTAGAGAACGCTAAGAATATCCAGGAGCTTTTCAGGGAGACTCAGAGGGTGCAGAAACTCGAAGTCATGCATAGGACCGCCCCATCTGTGTAAGAACATACACCTGGATGACCCCACCCCCCTAACAACAGGCGGGGCATGCACAGGAAAACATGCTAAGTCATCACCACATCACCCGCCATGAACTACTGCTGCGTGAGGACTCTGACCATGCTCGAAACCCCAGTGCGCATGCGCAGCCTTCCCTTTAAAAGGTCCAGCCTCCCCCCCTTTCTCCCTCTTTTTTGGCTCGTCTTGGGTTGGCTGACAACCCAACTCCATCCTCCCCCCTCTTCTGGTAAATAAACTCCACGTGGGTTGTTCATCCCTAGCTTCCTTTCTTTATATCAGCAGCTGCAGCTTAAAAGAATAACATTTGGCACCTAGGACGTGGAAAGGCTCTCTCCCTGTCCTTTCTCCCGAGGTCCGCTGGCAGGCACATGGGAAGGCAAGGGGACCCTTACATGAGGATCAACAACCCACACTCCATCTCACTGGTTTGCTGGGACTCTGCATCCAACACTGGACCCTATTCGGTAAGGCTACCCCCTTTCAGCATAAACGTCTCCCTGAACCCAAAGGATTGACCATTGAGTGAGCGGCATTCTTCTGGTGTTCTTGGAGGCAGGGGAACCATCCAGCCACAGTCTTCATGGTCACGGTAGACCCCCTTCGCCGACAATCGCTCCTGGCTTATTTCCTACAGGTGGCCCTATCAGTACCCTTGGTGGCTAGCCGTTGTGGGACTGACTGTTGGGTTCTTCTGTTTTCTTTTTGTTCTTTGGGACAGCTGAGTCCCTATTCAGACCCAGGGTCTATCGGGCTAAGCCCCCTTGGCAACTTCCACGGGCCGACAGGCATCCAGAGGGGAGCTTTTGCCAGTTTTTAACTTTTTCACCCATTGGAAATAAAGCAGCAAAGGAGATAAGCCCATCCATTCCACTGGGATGTCTTTTAGAGAACTTAAAACCCTTACACCTCATGCTGTTCATTAAGGCATCCAGACTCACATATCTCAGTACTGAAAAATGGCCTAGGTATTTCTTATAGAACCAGTCTCTCTGGCCCCCAAATAGAACTCTAGACCCAGAGGTTTTGCGGGATTTATCTAACTTCTGTCAGCAAACCGGAAGATGGAAGGAGTTACCCTATGTACAGGCTTTTTTCTATCTATCTGCTAAATACGCTCTCCCTCCTCATCCCCAATTCTTCTGGCTATGGAATCTAAGCCCGAAGTAAATCTTATAGACTTAGATCCAGCCAACGAACCTCCACCAATTCATCTCCAACCTCTAACCAAGCCCTCTGAAGCCTCTGCTAAGACCCGACCCTCCTATCTCTTCTGCTTCAACTGCTCCTGCTCCAGCTTCCTCTGACTCAGCCTCTTCCAAACGCCCACCCCTGGCTCCCACCTTCACCCCTCCTACTACTTGCTCTCGAAGGGGATCTCGATCTGCCAAAACTGATCCGGCCACAGTCCTCCCCTTGCATGAGGTAGCCGGTGTGGATGGTGTGGTTAGAGACCACGTTCCCTTCCCACTGTCAGAGCTCTCTCAGATTTAGCACAGGTTAGGATCCTATACCGCTAACCCCACTGTCTTTATAAAGGAATTTCAGTACATTTCTCAGTCTTATAATCTTACTTTCCATGATATTTTCATGATTTTAAGTAACAACTTACTACATGAGGAGTGCAAGCCAGTTTGGTATTACTCGAAGGCATATGCAGATGAGATACATCAAACTCAGCCAGCTCACCCTACCAGGAATGACGCTGTCCCAGAGCAGGAACCAAACTGGGATTACAACACCGCAGGTGGGATTTTGGCTAGAGACCAATTTATAACTTGCCTCATGACTGGTCTCCGTAAGGCTGCCCTAAAGCCTATAAATTATGATAAGCTCCTAGATACAGTTCAGGACAAATCAGAGAATCCCTCTCAGTTTCTGCAGCGCCTAAAACAGGCCTTTTTGCAGTATACTAACTTAGAGGCACCAGAGGGAAGACAATTTCTCATGACATACCTTTTCTCTCAGAGCTGCCCTGACATTAGAGCTAAACTTAAAAATTTGGAGAGAGGACCCCCTAACTTCATAGGATGAGGCCCTAAGAGTGTTGTTTAAGGTATACCATGGGAGAGATAACAAAGCCCTTAAGCACAAATACCAGATGCTAGCTGAAGAAATCCGACTGGCCTTGGCATCTGCCTGGGGTCCCTTGCCCTCCGGGCCTGAGGACCACAGTATCCATGCTTCAAGTGTGGTCAGGAAAGTCACTGGGCCCAGGGTTGTCTGAATCCCCGCACGCCACGCATCCGTGTCCAAGATGCCGGGAAGAGGGCCATTGGTCAGTAGACTGTCCCCATGTCCCACGTGACAAGAGGACATCAAAGACAGACTGCCCTCTAGCTGATTTCTTAGCCCTGGCTATGGACGAGGACAATGAATGACGGAGCCCAGGCTCTCTTAACCCGACTACCGTTATCTCTGAAAGGGAGTCCCGGGGAAGACATTAAAGTATCAGGGCGGTCCATCTCCTTCCTTTTGGACACTGGTGCCACATACTCAGTCCTAAAGGAGTTTTGGGGACCCACCTCTCCTTCTCGTCTTCCTATTGTCAGGGTAGGGGGACAGCCTTACTTACCTCAGCAGACTCCATTACTTAGCTGTATTTTTAGGGAGATTCCCCTTACTCATTCATTTTTGTTTATACTAACTTGTCCAGTGCCTTTACTTGGGAGGGATCTTTTAGCTAAGGTAGGAGCTTCTATTTCTTTTGCTCCCCACATTCGCCTGACTCTAGACTCGACAGAGGCTCCCCTCTTCCTCCTCCTCCTCCTCCTCCACCTCCTCCTCTTCCTCCTCCTCCTCCTCCTCCTCCTCCTCCTCCTCCTCCTCCTAGCTATTCACCCAACAGGTTCCAGTATGTCATTTCCTTTACCAGTCTCTCAGGTAGACCCCAAGGTCTGAGACACCCAAAACCCTTCTGTGGCTAGACACCATCACCCCATTGTCATTCAGTTACAGGACACCTCGAGGTACGTTGTTCAAGTTCAGTACCCACTCCCACTCCAGAGCCTTAAGGGACTTAAACCTATTATCTCTGACCTCCTAAGGAAAAAGTTGTTTCGTCCTACCTCCTCCCCCTTTAACACCCCTATCCTGGCAGAAAAAAAAAAAAAACCTAATGGGATTTATTGTCTGGTTCAGGACCTCCAGCTCATTAACTCTGCGGTAGTGCCCCTCCATCCTGTGGTTCCTAACCCTTACATACTCCTCTCTACTATTCCCCCAGGGACATCTCACTTCTCAGTTTTAGATCTTAAGGACGCCTTTTTCTCTATACCCCTACACACCCAATCTCAAAACATCTTTGCTTTCACCTGGACTGACCCTGATACTCATGCCTCCACTCAGCTCACCTGGACTGTCCTATCTCAGGACTTCTGGGACAGTCCTTTGGTCAGGCCCTGGCTTCTGACCTGTTCTCTCTGTCTTTTCCTAAATCTAAGTTCATACAGTATGTAGATGGTATTTTACTTTGTAGCCCCTCCTTGGAAGTTAGCCGGACTGACACTTCCACTCTCCTAAATTTCTTGTCTAACAGGGCTTACAGAGTCTCACCTTCTAAGGTTCAATTGTCTACTCCTCAGGTCACCTACTTGGGACTAACCATTACCCCAACCCACAAAGCTATTACTGTAGACAGAAAAAACCTAATCGAGTCTCTTGCAGTTCTACTAAAGAGATTTTATCATTTTTAGGAATATCTGGCTTCTTACGCTTCTGGAGCCCCTCTTATTCCCTCCTTGCCTGTCCCCTGTATGAGGCGGCTCTCGGACCTCCACATGAACCCCTCCTTAACCCTGTTACTAAGCCCTTTCAGAGACTTAAACAGGCCCTTCTGGAGGCCCCTGCTCTTCATCTACCAGACTTAACTCATCCTTTCTCCCTCTATGTAACAGAGAAAGAAGGATTTGCCCTTGAAGTTCTAGGCCACCAGCTAGGACCTTCCTTTGCACCTGTAGCATATCTGTCGAAGAAGCTAGAACTAACTACTCAAGGATGGGCATACTGCATACATGCTTTAGCAGCTGCTGAGCTCCTTATTCGTGAGTCAAAGAAATTAACCTTGGGTCACCCATCACTGTCTTCTCCCACCACAACCTGTCTCATCTCCTAACCTACAGAGGCTACAAACTCTACCTCCTTCTCAAGTTCTTTCCCTCCAGGTGGCATTAGTAGAAGATGCCACACTTACTTTCCAATCTTGCCCACCCCTTAATATCTCAAATCTTCTACCTCAACCTAATGCTAACTGTTGTCCAGCTCATTCCTGCATTGAAACCTTGGAGGAACTATTGCCCCATCCTTCACACATACAGGAGGGCACACTACCTCAGGCCACCTATACCTGGTACACAGATGGCAGCTCCTTTTTACCTGAGGGGACCTGTAAAGCAGGCTATGGCATAGTGTCAGATACCAGGGTGGTGGAAGCACTGGCACTCCCTGCCCACACTACTAACCAATAGGCTGAATTAATAGCCCTCACCTGTGCCTTCCAATTGGCACAAGGACATTCTCTAAATGTTTACACAGACTCTAAATATGTTTTTCATATCCTCCTGTCCCACGCAGCTATTTGGAAGGAACATGGGCTACTTACTACAAGAGGAGGATCCATAGCTAACTCAGGTCATATTATGGCCATGCTAAAGGCCTCTCACCTCCCCAAAGCTATAGGAATTATTCACTGCCGGTCACATCAGACTGACAGCTCCGTTATCTCTAGGGGCAACAACCGGGCTGATGAAACAGATAGGGCTGCAGCCCTCCGAGGCCCAGATCTACCTCACCCACCACAGGGAGTCCAATCACTACAACCCACATCCTCACAGCCACTTCCTGACATTCGACAAATTCTATCCTACTTATACCAGCTCTTCCACCCTAACAGTAAGGCTCTTTCTCTGTTTGTCAAGGCTCACTTCCAACCTACTTCTGAGGACTTAAATTTCTTAAAAACTATCAGTGCCTCTTGTAAAACCTGTCAGATGTCAAACCCTGACTCCAAATATCGTAACTCCCCTTTTCCCATCCACCAGGCTAGGGGCTCTCTCCCAGGACTGACTGGCACCTTGACTTTATCCACATGCCCACAGTCAGGCAAGTTAAATACCTCCTGGTAGTAGTAGTTACTTTCTCAGGGTGGATAGAGGCGTTTCCTACTACTAACAAGAAAGCTCAGACAGTCTCTGACATCTTTCTCAGGCAAATTTTTCCCCAGTTTGGGATTCCAGCCTCTCTTCAGTCAGACAATGATCCTGAGTTTACCTCTCAGATCTCTCAAACCCTGTCTAAAGCTTTCAATATTCCTTGGCATTTTCATATTCCATATCACCCCCAGTCCTCAGGGAAGGTAGAGCGAACTAACTGTTCTTTAAAGACTGTTCTTGATAAAATGTCACAGGAACTTCACCTTGAGTGGGTAAAGCTTCTGCCTCTGGCCCTTTTCAGGCTTACAGCTCTCCCTAAAACAACCACTTTTCATTTCAACCTTTGAACTCATGTATGAGCGGCCAGCTCTAACACCTGGCCTCTCACCTAAACTCTCACCTCTCCCTGACCACCTGTTTACACCTTTACTTCATCATCTCTATTCCCTCTTATGGGAATTTGCTGGCCATTCTCTACCTCGACCATGTGCTACCTCCTGTACCTCCCCAATTAATATTGGGGATCAAGTACTTCTTTCTCCTCCAGACCAGAGCCTCTCCCCCCTGTCTCCTAAATGAAAGGGCCCCTTCAAAGTAATTCTTGTCACTCCAACAGCAACTAAGCTTGAGGGCCTTCCCCACTGGATTCTCTTATCCCACATCAAGCCCTTTACTTCTCCACCTGAGACTCACCCTTCATACACAGTTTCTGCAACAGGACTCTGTTCCCTTAAGTTTTGGAGGACACCGAAATCATCTACTTTGCCTCCTATTTCAGAAGAATAAGGCTCCATTTCTTTTTTTTTTTTTCTGGGTTTTAGACTTTTATTAATTTTCACCTTTCATTTCCCCCTTTGACTTTTCGTCAAAAACCAATCCCTTGGTTTCTGGCGGAGAATTAATAATATATGGCCCAAATGTTAGCAGGCCCTGAAAGCTACTAGCTGACAGATTTTTCTGGGGGAGTAACATTGGCATCCCCTATGTAAGGGAGTTTTCTTTTGACTTAGCATTTCAACCAGGGAAAATGGGTGACACATTCTTTCCCATGCTACTTCCTGCTGACTTTGGGGCGTCGTTTGGGACCTAAGAAGGCTGAAATGCTAGTCAAAAAGCAAAAAGTGAAATTTAGGCAATGGGGAATCCATCAGGAGCTTCTGGTTGGCAGACTCTGTTGCAGAGACAGGGGGTGTCCACATTAGCTGGACTGGTTCACATCTATGGCATATCTAGGGCTCACAGTCTTTAGGAGCAGGCTGTAGTCAACAACTGATACTCAGATGTGTCTGTCAAAAGCAGAAACCTATTTAAGACATGTTTAAACTGGGAACAGAAGTTAAAACTTTGTGTGTGTGTGTGTGTGTGTGTGTGTGTGTGTGTGTGTGTGTGTGTGTGATTTTGAGACAGGGTTTCTCTGTGTATCTTTAGAGCCTATCCTGTCACTCGCTCTGGAGACCAGGCTGGCCTTGAACTCACAGCGATTAGCCTGCCTCTGCCTCCCGGATGCTGGGATTAAAGGTATGTGCCAACAACGCCCAACCAGAAGTTAAAACTTTGAGTCCTAGCAAAACTATAAATTTGGACTAGAAGCATGTACATTTGTCTTCTGTCCAGAGAGCCAGGTATGGATTGGACAGAAGTATAAGGCTCCATTTCTACAAGGCTGATTTAAATTCTCCTGCTTCTAATTATACCCTGCTCATCAATTTCCTAAGTATCCCACAATAACTCACTTAAAACTCTTAATCCAACCGATTAGCTGTTGTTACAGGAATGCCAGCCTAAAAGCCATGGATCTAAAGATGTAAGGACCACCAAATGTTTGTGCCTTCTAGGTAAAAGTAACCAGAAAGATTCCATACCGCCTAGATATGATCTAATGTGTCTAATCTTTATGTTTTCACAAACTTTAAGGACTCTTATAAGTTCCAGGGAGCCGATTCAGATCTAAACAGGTCAGATTCACTCCAGGTAATATTTAACCTTTCCCCGGTCCCAAATTCCCTTCCCTCATCTTGGAACACCTTGGAAACCCTTCCCTCATCTTACAATCTTCTCTCAAATACCAGGACCTAAGAAAAAAAAATTTTTCTAAACTCAACCTTGTCCTCTGCTACCAACATCTTGCCAGGTCTAAGAGGTGCCACGGAGTTCCATACAGCCTGGACTGCAATGAAACAACCAGCTACCCCAGGATGTAGCAGCACCACAACCTTCTCAGATCCCCCCTAAAGATAGTCAACGCCCCAGGTCAGCAGGAAGCAGCCTTGAGATTTCTTCGTCCCTACTTCCCTAACCTGCCATGCCCAATTCCCCAACTTTTATAATAAACAACAGCTGGGATTGTAAGAACATACACCTGGATAACCCTGCCCCCCTACCGACAGGCAGGACATGCACAGGAAAACATGCTAAGTCATCACCACATCACCCGCCACACACTGCGGCCTGCGTGAGGACTCTGTGCATGCTCGAAACCCCAGTGCGCATGTGCAACCTGCCCTTTAAAAGGTCCAGCCTCTTGGGTTGGCTGACAACCCAACTCCATCCTCCCCCCTCTTCTGGTAATTAAACTCCATGTGGGTTGTTCTTCCATAGCTTCCTTTCTTTATATCAGCAGCTGCAGCTTAAAAGAATAACAATCTGACCTAAGTGTCTAACTTGCTTCTAATTTGGTATAGTGGTAGGAGACTGTTCCCCTATTTGTTTAGAGTCTTCCTTCATTTTGGCCCAAGTACCAGCTCATTGGAACTCTCCAGCAGAAGTCATCTCATAGCTTGTACAAACCTCAGAAGCATGAGTCCTCTAACACATGCACTGGACCTCCAAACAGCTTTTAGCAAAGTCAGCATTTCAATGCTTTAAGACACATGCAGAAACCTCAGCAAATATGGCAGTCCAGGGGCTTGGTGCCAGCTTCCCCACTTGCAAGTATTTCACCCACATGAATCATAAATAAGTTGGATTGAAGGAAAATCGGCAGCCATTAGAAGGCAGTCAATTCAAATGTCTCCAGAGCCTTCTCCAACATGGACCACACCTTCCACGCACTGAACTAGAGCTCTTTTTTTTGTGGGTCAGGGCCACAGACCCCAGCAGGTGTCACTAACGAGGTCTGTGTCTCCACCTTTGCTGCTACTTTCCTGTTACCCTTGGGTATTAGAAAACACACAATCATTGCTGGCCAAGGCCAAGGCTGTTGCCATTTCCCCGGTCACTAAGCAGTTCCCCTCTCCTTGCACCTCCCCCACCTTTCCTCACTGCTCCCCCAGGTTGTAATATCTGTTTGCTTGCTTGCTTAATTAGGCTCATTTAGCCTCTAGGCTTCTGCAGAAGGTCAAACCACAGTATGGAATTTAAGCCATTGCTACCCAGCTTGATCAGCAGGACCCCAGCATGAAGTCAATGCATCCACTCAGTCCTGCCTCCAGGTAAATTCCTTTCCCCCTACTACTCTCTAAGTGGTTATAAAAAGCCTCTCTTCCCAGTCTTCCTTTTTTTCTGTTTTTTGCTTCAGACTTCTTGCTAACCGTTATTTTAACCTTTCCCTTCACTCTTCTTGCCTGCTGGGGTGCCTCAGTAAACACAAGTTTTATGAATGTTTTGCAAAGGTGAGATGGTGTTTAGGGAGTCTGCACTGGGGCTGGCAATCATGTAGCCAGCCATTTTGCTCACAGTCATATCCAGATGCTACACAGCTTGATGGGTTCATAATTAGCTTGACCCAGAGAATCTGGTTCCTTTGTAAGTGGTTTCTGGAAGAGCTGTACAAATCATCGACATTATAATAGAAGCCAATGTTTATGGAGGCTAACTAGGTCCTGTACATTAAACAGTATGCCTTCCATATTTATCCTTTAATCCCCACAGCAGTCAATGTATTATTAACATCATGTTAGAAATTAGCCTAGAGAACTTAGGTAATATCCCCAAGATGAAAAGCTAGGAAGTAGCAAAAACAGGATTGGAATTAGCATGGACTAAGAAATCTAATCTCAGTGTCCAAAGTGCCTCCCTTCTCATTATGAGGGAAGGCATCACAGCTTCCACAACCCCTGCAGGAAATGAGACTAACTCATCTTCTTATATGGAGGTACAAGAAGGTGTTCATTTCAAACAGTAGCAGTGCCAGCGTGCTGCTCACAGCACCATGAACATGAAGATAATACTTCCCAATAAACAGCCGTGATAGTCTGCGCTTGCACCTCATCCTACCCGTGTATTCTTTGGTGCACACCTTACATACACTAGTTCCTAACACTGCTGCCTAATTTACCTTTTTATTTTCTTTGCACTTGTGGAAATATTTAAAGTACAAGACAATTAATCTTTTCACAAC
The DNA here is from genome assembly GCF_003668045.3 of Cricetulus griseus. Lineage (NCBI taxonomy): Eukaryota > Metazoa > Chordata > Mammalia > Rodentia > Cricetidae > Cricetulus > Cricetulus griseus. Next base: position 99,529,504 of record NC_048599.1, on the reverse strand, counting down.
TTTATTAATATATTTAACTATGATGAGAGCTGGGAATATAGCTCAGTAGTACAATGCTTACCTGGCACACATGAGGCCTTAGATTCAATGTTCAATACTAGAGGCAGAAGTGTCTGTCCCACCAGCCACTCCCAAATAACCACCCAGAGACTTCTTATTAATTATGAAAGCTCAGCCGATAGCTTAGGCTTGTTTTAAGCTCCTAGAACTTAAGTTAACCAATTTCTGTTCATCTGTGTGCTGCTCCAAGGCTCGCTTACCTCATGTGCATACTTCCTTTTCTGCTCACTCTGCATCTCATGGCATCACCTCAGACTCCACCCTTCTTCTCCCCCCAAAATCCTGCCTAGCCATCAGTCCATCAGCTTTTTATTAACAATGAGAGCAACTCTTCTTCGCAGTGTACAAAAAGGATTATTCCACAGCATAGTACTACAAAGAAAAATAACTAATTAAAATCATGATTTCAGTCACTTGTTTGTAAGGACAGCAAACTCCCCTTCCTTAAGTGCCATTTCTGATTTCTATGAGTATGCATGGTCCACAAGGCTTGTGACTGTCTTCTCCATGGCAGCCTGACACTTTTCTAGTCTTGGTTCTCCCCCTGTGACATGTTCTTTTAGGCAAGGAATGATATCTTTCCTCAACTATCATCATGTGGATGACTAAAGCATCTATCTACAACCTAAGACCGATAACAGAAACACATTCAAAAGCATCTAATAATAAGCTTTATAGGACACAGTAGGCTTTATCAGGAAATTGGGAGCCAGACAAGGAAAGTTGCATGTTTTATGTCTGATGAAAAGATAGTAATGGGAAAGTGTGACTGGACAAAGTGGGTAGTCTAGTGGTGATTGGGAAAGATGCAGCAAAGCCTGTTTTCTCGGATTCTTCTGTGGGTTTCCACAGCTTTGGGATGAGGATGTTTCTTTCTTCTGGATTCAGAAAGGCTAGTTTTATGAGAGGCTTTGGGGGGAAAAGCTGTTTCCTTGAATGTCACAGAGCCACATGCAGCGGGAGCATTTCCAACAAGCCTCAGGAGGTGACTCCCATAGATGACCAGAGGTGTCAGAAGAACACCACTGTGAATCCATAAGTCCCCCCAAAAAGCCAAGCAATGGTCAATCAGGTTCCCTTCCCCAGGTGCTGACAGGCTGAGCCCAAAGCTCAACAAATGAAGTGTCCCCACAAACAAAGCAAGTGATAAATGAAGCAATGGGGGCAGGGGTGTTGCACACTGCAGAGCTCTTGCCCTGACAGAAAGAGCCCCCTCATTTCAACCCATTCTCACCACACGAAATTGTGGTCAGTATTCCCAGCTCCTCTGATTTCTAATGAATTCAGAGGAGCTGAATTCAGAATGAATTCAGAAACCCCAGCTTTTATAAGGTGCTTTTATGTGCAATAAACAATTTCAGTGTATTTTAAATTCTGTGAATCGAGTGAGACACACCCTTGACTGTGGAACTGCAGGAGCAGGCTTCACACTGTCAGTTTGTAAGCCATGCTCCCCGCCCAGGTAGACAGCTCCTGTTCTCTGAGTTGAGGTCAGTCCTTTGCACCATGCTCTCCTGTCTGCCTCTGCCCTGCCCCAGCCTTTGCCTTGCTCATCTGCTCTTTGACTGTGACTTGCATCGTCCCAATTCCTTCAGTCCAGATCCTGGTACCTCTAACACCAACCATTCTTTTCTCAAAGTTCCATATGACAATTATATAAAAAGACAAATCCCATCCCCAAAGCCAAACTGGGCAACTGAGGAAGGAAATCAAAATGAATAAAATGTTTAAGCCTTGCATTTAAAGGCACCAACAAGCTTTCTTGGTCCCCTGTAAGCACTTTATAAGTATTGATATTTCAAAGGCTTATATCTGAATTGAATTTAGTTTTTATTCCTACTTGATATAGCTTCATATACAGGCTGCCTTTTCTCCTAGAGATCTTTTTTTTGGGGGGGGGGGGTTGAGACAGGGTTTCTCTGTGGCTTTGGAGGCTGTCCTGGAACTAACTCTTGTAAACCAGGTTGGTCTCGAACTCAGAGATGCATTTGACTCTGCCTCCCAAGTGCTGGTGAAAGACCCCCGAGGCTCAGGCCCCCAGAATCTCAGCCCAGGACCTCAACCACCCCAATCACTGGGCAGAGTCGAAAGCTTGATGCAAACAGTAAGAGGCTTTATTGCAGTTGTTTAACGAGCTAACCCCATGTTAGCTCAGGCCTTTCATCCATCCACCAAGGCAGATGGCTAGGAAAGACAGCAAGAGGCCACTACATAGAGACCTTATATGGCAGCGTAAGGGATGTGTCTAGGGGTATGCACAGGCTCAGGATTGGTGTGCCTCCAGGCTTGAAGAGTTTGCCCTGTGTTGATTGGTCAACTGTTTGTTATGGCCCATGGGCCCTCCCAGGGGGATTGCTATGCTCTGCGTGTCATTGCTGTGCACTTGTCCATAAAGCACACCCAGATCCGTAAAGCATAGCACCACCAGCTAACTTCTGATTGGTTCCTTGCCACGAGGCAGGCATCTGACCTCCTAGTGACCAAGGCAAGGTCAGGCAAATACGTGCTAGGCAGTTATGGCTGCTGAAATGGGGAGCTGGTCCCTTCACTGGGATTAAAGGCGTGTGCCACCAACACCCGGCCTCTCCTAGAGATCTTGAAGTGAAAAGACAGACTAATATTTCCCTGTTCTGCCACCCTGCTTGGCTCAGGCCCGGGACTCATCCCCACAAATAAGAAAAAAACCAAGTCAGACAACTCAGACCTCTCTTCCACATTGGCTAACCTAGAACCACTCCCTGTGGCTCCACTCCTGAGTGAGGGACCGTGGGTGAGGGAAGCTTTCCAGTGGCTACTCGTCTGCTCTCCGTCCCACATTTTCTGGGTTTTCATGGGACAGAAATATTTAAAGAAAAAGGATAACTATTGTAGTTGGTTACAAACACAGTAGAATAAAAGCTGAAAACACCTCCTACTTGTTCATGGTGGCTAAAACCTGCATTTAAGCTTCTCCTTCCCCATCAAAGTGTGTGTGTATAGAAAAGCCACAGGTCCTTTCAGTCCATATCAAAGAGTGAGCTTCGGGAAAGAGAAAGGAGAAACCACAGGCTCCAGGTTGGGTGGTGACCCCTTAGGAAAGGGGAGGCAGACTGGACAGGAGAGGCTGAGATGGACGACTCTGTCCTGAATGCTCCCCTGCCCTTGTCCACTTGCCTTCTCCAACCTGGAGTGCAGTGAGCATTTGCAGCCAGAGTGAGGAACTCGATGGTTAACACTTCCAGCAGTCCTTAAGATAAGATGGCGATTCTGTCCTCCTTCCCCACCCTCTCAGTGCTCTGAAATCACACTGACAACTCCACAGACAGATAAAATCTATAGGACTGTCACTTGGGTAATTCCTGGCTGGGGAAGACTTAGAGGCAGGTCTTTTTTCATGAAGGAATTTCACTTTCTCTGGCCCTACAGAGATACAGCCCAGAGGGCAAACTCCTGTGCTGGGTTCAATTCTTTGGGTGAAATGTTTAGAAGAGTCCTGACAACACAGTGCAGCAATTTCTATGCAAATTTGTGCCTGTGGGGGAAATGCAATTGGCCCAACCATCTTGTGCTAATGGCCTACGTTGCTACTCCAGTGGGGTGTGAAGAGGGACTGGAAGAGACCTCTATTTGTTCAGCTTTTGTGTCTGCCTCCGTGCTCAAAGTCAAGGACTGCCTGGAAATGAGAAGTTGTCATCTCTTTCTGATGGGACTACAGAACAAAGACTTGGGGGGGGTGGGGGGGGCGCAAAAGCCAACACATTCATGATTCATGAAACATAAAGGCTGGTTGCTGATGTAGGATACAAAGGAATCATAATTAATAATTACCTACTTGAACTTGAATTCCAGGTAGTCACAGGGCAGAGCTGGATACAGTAAGTAGCAGAGGAAGTTCAGTATCAAGAGATTATTCTAGATTCCTTTTTCATGAATCAAGTAAAGTTGAAATAAAGATAGCAGAATTATGTCATCCCAGGGGTCTTCATACTCGGGCAGGTCCAAGTGACCTGTTACCTGAAGTCTCCAAGATAAACCTGACCAGAAAGAGCCTGGGGACTCAGTTGCCGAATCTTTGACCAATCTCTGTCTGGAGGTGCTACAAGAAACCTTTCTGCCTCCATTTGCCTGTCCTACCTTGCAAGAGAGAAAAAGCACCCTCACCCCAGTCTTCATGCACCTCAGGCTTCACTCATCCCAGTCTTACCCAGGTTCCTTTTTGAAATATGAAAACCTCCCTCCATGGTCCATGGCTTCTTCCAGGGGTGTGTGTGGAAGTAAAAGAACAAAAAACTTCAGGAAGACTGACAACATGAAAGGCTTCGTGATGGCTCTCGGCAGACACTCCCCCCCCCCCTTTCATTTCCTTCCTTCAGTTCTTAGAATTAGAAGACAGAAGCAAGAATCTTCTGAAAGGCTGCATATTAACACATCCATTTGAATTAAAACCCGAAATAAGACTTTTTTTATTCTGACAGAAATATCCAAATTGGTAGGATGGCTTGACAAGAAGTCTAGCCACACCAATTAATTTGTGTGATGGACAGTTTCTATAAGTCTAATGAACTCACTCTGGGTTCCCAAAGTTTAGATGAAAATGTGCTTTAACCACAGACTTGATACTAGGTGGGTCATGTGATATGCATTTTTCAAGTGTTTAAATTTATGATAAAAGTTTCAGATGTCAATAAAGGGTCACTAGTGTAGTCAGTTCTTTCTAGAACAGCTAGGTGTCATGGCACAGGCTCAAAGCTTATATAAAAAGAGGATTAGGAGTTCAAGATCATCCTCAGCTATCCCAGCAAGTTCAAGGCCAACCTGGGTCACACAAGGCCTGTTTCCAATAAATAAGCAAAAACTTTTCAGAATATACCACCTATCTTGGTCTCTTTCTCCCTCTGTCCAGCCCCACCCCACCCCCGGGCTCTCCCAAGGCTGCTCTGCCATCCTGCTTCACCAGCCATAATGCCTGAGAGAATCCATGGTTCCAAATATTCCGTGTATGATTTAAAGTTCCCCCAAACAAAACGCACCTGAAATGCCTAGAACAGAAGCAAGATAAGCTGTGAGTGCCAACTGTAAAATCCGAAAGCATGCCACACTTTGACCATCTTATAGACCAGGGGACGAGAACATAGGCAAAGTTGACCATTCTTTCCTCCAAGAGATAAATTCAGTATTTGCTTCCCACTCAGAAGAGATGGCTATGTTATTCAAGGTCATCAGATCGGCAACCTTTCTTTTTAACTCTCACATTTATTTATCTTTTTAAATTTATTTTACATTTCAAATTTTTATATGTGTGTCACTCTGCTTGGATTCAAGCCTGCCCACTCCACAGGATGGAACCATGCCTGACTATGTTCTGGTGACCAAGAGCTTGAGACTAATCGGCCATGGGTCTGGAGGAAAACCACATACTCTTGTTCTACTAAAAGGACACAGAAATAAAATGACTCCTAATGATATTCTCCTATGCCCACTGACCAGTGCCTCACTCAGCCATCATGGGAGAAGCTTCCCCTTGCCATAGGTAGGAACTAACACAGAGGCCTACAACCAGACAATGTGCAGAGATGGGGAGACTTTGAAACAGTCCTAAATGGGATTTCTCCATCAAACCTTCCCCATCATGGTTCAGAGAGAGCCAATGGGGATGGAGGACACCAAGGAAACAGTGTCCATCAGACACAACAGGACTGACACACACATAAACTCACAGAGATTGTGGCATAACAAACAGGATCAGCAAAGGTCCAAGCCAGATGGGGGTCCCAGCATTGAGAGGGGAAACTAGACAGGAGGTCCCATGCCTAACCAAGAAGCTATTTGCAATTGGTATCCATTTGCCAAAGAAAACTTAATTTTCTCCAATGGAATTTCACTGGATATATTAACCACACTTAAGGGTAGGCATCATGCCCTACAGTAGATGGCTAACACAAAGTTAACTCAATGGTATTTTTGTAGACTTTTGGACTAATATTGCTTTGCTTGGGCAATTTTTGTCTTATTGGTCTTTTGTTTGAATATTATGTTTTCCCGTTTCATGATTTTATGTGGTTTGTGTTTGTATGTCTATGTGTTTCTTGTTATTTTTCTTTTTCAGCATTCTGTTTTCTTTGATTTTTCGCTTGGCTGTTTTGTTTTGTTTTGTTTTCTTTCTAAAGAGAGAAAGAAAGAAAGAAAGAAAGAAAGAAAGAAAGAAAGAAAGAAAGAAAGAAAGAAAGAAAGAAAGAAGAAAGAAGAAACAAAAGAAGGAAGGAAGGAAGGAAGGAAGGAAGGAAGGAAGGAAGGAAGGAAGGAAGGAAGGAGGCCATGGAGTTGAGTTGAGTGGGTAGGCACTGTTGGGAGAGGGGAAACCATGATCAGAATGTATTACATGGGGGGAAAAATAGCTTTTCAATAAAAAAATTACAAAAAAACAACTTTTATTTGTGTTTGTGTGACTGTTTATATCATACATGTGGTTGAACCTAACAGCAGATATCTTTACCCACTGAGCCATCTTGCTGGCCTGACTCATTCCAACTTTTTCTTTTAATAAATTCCATTAATATAATTCTCCTTTTTGTCCAAAATGGTCGTCCTTAAATATAAAACTTGTAGGAAAATAAACATGGATGCAGGTAGGGGAGGGTTCCCTTTTCCTTTTCTCAGTTTATAAACAGCTTCAGGGTCAGCATGCCCCTCCCTACCAACTACCTTACCTGAGTGCATTCTATTTTTCAAATTGCTTTTCTACATCCACATCCTAAGTCGTATTTTTCTAAGGTGACCTTTCCTTCCCCTGTGTGGTAGGTAGGGACAGGATTATTATTAAATATTCTCATGGTTTTAAGGCTTGACCGAGTTCTAATGATGTGTCAGGGAAGGACTAAAGCTGTGACCCAAGCACAAAGACTCCGGCCAGGGCTTTGGTGCCCACTTTTGCAATCCATTCATTTTGCATGCACTCTTCTTTGCCACACAATGTCAGTCAATAAAACTGCTGCTCAATGTATTCTTAAATCTCACAATCCCTTTCATGGGAAAACCTTTATTGTTCTATCTCTCACCCAAAAGTTCCATATTTGATTATCCCACCAGTCTATAAGGAGAAAAACAAACCATGAATGCCACCCTGACAGGTCCTCCAAGTCTGATGCCAGAAGGCAGCCTTGGGTATAAGTTCTTATGCACTATCTTTTCTTTCCTTTTTTTTAAGTCAGGATCTCTCACTGGCCTGAACCTCATTAAGCAGTGTAGGCTGGCTAGCCAGAGAGTTCCAGGAAAACACTTTCTCCACCTCTCTCACACTGCAATTATAAGCATATCCAGTCATGCCTGCTCTCTTTTATGTGATTTCTGGGGATCAAACCCAGGACCTCATGCTTGCAAAGCAAATACTTTATCAATGAGGCCATCTCCTAACCCTTCTCAGGAAGGCCTTTACCTGGGAGAAGAAGTTGATTCTGCTTCTCACAGAACACTTAAGACTAAATTGCCATGGACAAGAATGCAATTTTGGATTTTGGATCAGAAAGGTCTGGATTTGTATTCCTAGCTCTGCCATTTACTGTATCACCTATTCAAGCTCCTTGGTATCCCAGTGGTCTAATCTGTGAAACAGAGACATACATATTTCATAGGACTGTTGAAAGGATTTAAAGGTTGGTAACTGTAGTTGGAATAGCACTACCAGGCTAAATGGTTATAATACATAACAGTCATGGAGATGCAAATAAGCCTCTATAGCTCCGATATAGTTATATAAGCTGAACTGAAGTAATATATACATACAGGTATATACATACACATGTCAAATTAAAATATTTATATTTTCCATTTCACCAAACGTGCTTTTTGTATTTTCACAAATGTCTACATAGAGAGTGTGTGGAGGCGGGTATGGTGGTAGAGGTGGGCTTTGGAAATTGAGTGCAGCGCCTTGTACTTGTAAGCAAGTGCTCTATCCCTAAGCTATACCTCCTGCACACTTTTTTCTACCAGTCTTATACACCAGCATTTTAACCGGTGATTACTTAGAAGATCTACCTGTCTTAGAAAAGCGTTCAGATGCAATGCTTAGGTTCAACTGATCACAAAGAGTATAGCACGATGAAGATGCCTCAAAGCACCGCAAAGCAACACTTCAATATTTAAGGCAGTTGGATGGACTCCAAAGACTGAAAGACAATCTGCCCATCACTAGCTCAGCTTCAAATATATAGCTCTTGGCTCCAGCCTGCAGCCCACTGAATGTGATCAGCACAAGTACAAGGCAAATAAATCTTCAAGATACTGAACTAAGTTATTTCCTAACAGAAAACCAGACGGGGCAAGACAACCTTGGGTTAGTCAATGCCTGAGCTAGTATTTCATCTTGGACTAGCTGATATGAAGGTTAATGTTACTGACTCCCTCTGTGAATCCTCTTTGGAAAAAACAATACTTTGCTCCTGCTTATTTAGTATTTCGACACCCTCTGTCAATATTCCTTCGTCTGGGAGGTGCTTTGGTACTAAGCTATTGTTGGTCTTGGCATGGAGTAGTCTACACCACAATTCATATGCAGCTTGCTTCAGTTATATAGCTCAAGCCCTGTGATCATATGAGACTCTTCCGGACAGGGACTCTGTGTACCTGCCATCATCTGCAGCTGTGCAGAGGAAACAGGGTGGAGGGCAGAGGTAAGGGGGTTTCCAAAGCTCCAAGTTTTGTTTTTCAATAGACAACAAAAGGTTGAAGGAAACATTGAAAGTTCCTCAATGTGATGTAAGTACAGTGTATTAATTTTCTATGACTGCCACAACTAAGTACCACAAGTTTAAAAAAATATATTTAGTATATCAATTAGGAGAGTAAAAATTCAAAGATCAATTCGTTGGCTGGGCTAGCTGCTTCTAAGAGCTACAAGAGAGAATCTGCCCAAGCTTTGACTAGCTTCTGACAACTCTAGATGGTCTGCAGCTTGTGACTCCATAACTCCAGTCTCTGTCTCCATCCTCACATGACTGAGCTCTCCCTGTGTGTTCTGCATCATCTTCCCTCCACACACGTCTGTCTATCAGATGGGAACAAATTCAACCCATAGCATACAATATACAAAATTTCCAAGACAAACAGAGCAAGAAAATGACAGTTGCATCATGGAAAACACCAGAGCAATCCAGAGGTTCCATCCACTAATGTGAAGCCAACTCCCCACTGCTGGGTCCCCATTTCTGTAAGCCTTCTACTTCTAATAGTATTTCACATGCAATCGCTACAACTCAGAGGACCAGAGCAAGAAGATAACTCTTTTCTCGGATCACTTCTGGGAAATTTAGCTCCCAAGTTGGTTCTTCTGCCAGGTACAAGGTTCCTCCAGCAGAATTCACTGCATATTATTTCCTTAGCAGGAAGGTTTAGAGTAATATAGCCACTAATATGGGCTGACTGCTGTTCTTCATGTACCACTGCTCCCTGACCTCATTTGCTGTGACTGTATGCTAGCCAAAAAGAGCTGCCTCTCTGCCCTTACAACAAAGGTAAAGGCCAGGCGAATGTGACATCTTTGCTGAACTAAACGCTTAAATATATTTGCTGCTGCAGTTGGCCTTGTGGACTCTACTGAGTGGCGCTTATGTCACTGTTTTCGAAATATCTTTATGGTCAGTGGAAAGATCAAGCATTACCTTCAGTGATCAGAAGAGCCAAATAGCCAGTTCCAGTAACATCCCTGGGCATGAGTCATACGCCTGATGAGTTGATTTATAATAAATCTGCCCCTCATGAATCTTGATAAAAGCAAGACCTTTCAGGACTTTTTATTTCAAGTTTTCTTTCCATACTTTTGAGTTCTCAGATTATATGAACTTCTCATTTCCCTCATTGACTGTGGATGTAACTGGCCTCATCATCTCTCAAAGCATTATCTGGGAATAGAGTGAATTGGCCCCAATTTCATTTCATACACATGCACACACATGAACATTCATACACACCTGCACATTTGTGCACGTGTACACAACACAGACACACAAAGAAAGAAACTAGGTCCTGCCCTAATGTTGTCTCTCCTTGTTCTTTTTTCATTAAATTGTAAGAGGTTTTGTGTGGGTCAGCATAGCTGGTGCCTCCTCACTTCCATTCTGCAACAATCTTCTTCATTATTAATAACAGTGATAACAATAAACATAGTGGCAATGCCCACATGCCTTCCCAGGAGCACAAAGGTCTTGGCCCTGAGCACAGCACAGGCTTGCACTAAGATACACAGCTGATGCTACCTATGATTCTCTTTAACTTCTTGACTGTCAAAACCAGTTGTTCTTATGTTACTGTGCACATCCTTAGTTACTAAGGACAGGAAAGTAGCAGATAGCAATAATAATAATAGTTGAACTCAGCTTCCCTCTTCCTCCTTCAACAGAGCCACATTACATTTTAGCCTTTCAACTCCCAACACTACAAATCTAGTGATGTTACATGGGTATCACAGAAATACTGCATAATATGTAAAATGGAAGACTAGCATTTGTGAAGGAGATTTTTCCTGACTGTGGAAGCATCCAGATATCTGTGACTTATCTAGAGGTAAACCATGTCTCTGAGTGGAATAAACAATGGCCTTTAGCCCCACGGTCTGAACTGCCCTCTTCTATCCAGAGTACTTCACCAAAAATTTCCCCTTATTAATCAGCCCTTGATAGACCACTTACACTCAATAATGGGCTTTGATGAATTTTTTCCTTGACATCACACCTGCCAAACCAGAGGCAGCCATAGATGGATGGATCAAAAGGCATAGGTTGAGTTCTTCTGAGATACAGCAGGAGAGATGGGATTTATTTTAACTAGGATTTTTTTTCATTCCCTTAAACTTATTAAACATTCATAAAACTTTAATTGTCCCAGACAAAGCTCCCTGAACATTCCAAGTTTTCCTGGAATGTATAAACCCAGTACAGTTTGTGTGATGGAAACTTCAAACTGGGGTAGATACACTTAAGAGCTAATATAGGATCTTACTGTGTTATCAAATCACTACATTCCAAAGAGACATGGTTACTAGAGATAAATGATACAAAAGAAGCTGTCACCCAAGCCCCCCTCAGCTCCTGTATCCTGAATCATACAAAATCACCTGTCATCTGAAATTTAAGTTCAAAGTTTTAGAGAGATCACAATGAAAATATCTTGAACTTAATTATATGCAGCAAACTCATTTCCTAGTCAACAAAGACTATGGAAATAATAACTTGCACAAGATTTAATATGTCTTGCCTCTATTTTCAAATCACAAATAAGAGAAAAATGTCTTCTGGTCAACCATTTCCTTTGAGGACAAAAACATAATGGTATATGAGGGGTTTTTTCAAAATTGTTTTCCTTTATGAATTTCACTTAGTGTAGTATTTGAAGGCAATGAACATTAATCAAAAAATATTTGGTCTCCTTCTGGGGAATTTTTCTTTCTGAGACCCTCTGGACTAGCAGAATTAAACAAATATAAGTAAGAGCTTGCAAAGAACATAGGCTCTCATGGTAGCCACCACTGAGTATATGAGGATCATATCCAGTATGGTGGGAGAAAGAAGGGGAAATTAGAAGAATAAAATACTCTCTTCACTGTTATACAAATAAATTGTTTGTTTTCAAACATTAGCAGTGCTACTGTGATACCATTTCATAAATTGTAAATTTTTCAGTATGCTTTATTAGTTGAGAATTTTCTGTGTTTTCATCGCATCTCCCCCAACTCTCCCTAGATCCACACTGCTTTCCCTTCTCACCCCACTTTGTGTCCTTCCCTGGCTCCCCATCAAGGCCAGTTTGTGCTGCCTTACTATTCTTGGAGTATGGCTTTTCATGGGTGTGTGGTCGACCTGCCAAGTGTTGGAATTACAGCTGTGAGCAATCACACCCAGGTCCTTCTTGTGTTTGCTACAGGTTCTGTCACAAGCAACTGCTCTGGCATAATGACAGGGGTTTAAATTTAGGTGCCATTGCTGCAGGACCTAGGTACAAACTCTGTCTCTGACTGGCTATTAGACCTCAGAGAAGTCACTCAGTCTCACTAAACCCATCTTTTTATCTGTAACATGGCAATGATCATACTCCTTGCCATTGGGCTGCCTGGAGGACTAACCAGCCACCCCAGGTTTGGTGGCCCAGAGTGAGTGCTCCTGATGTGTTAGTTGCTGTTCATATGCATATGGTTAACCTAAAATGACCCATCTAAACTGAAAAGTGAAGCTTGCCAAGCCTCTGTTGAAAACAAAAAATCCTTCTCTGCCTTTCCTCTCTAATGCACTTGGAGCCTTCTCCATGTAGAGCTACTCCTTTTTTGTTTTGTTTTGTTTTGTTTTGCCCCCCCCCCCCCGCTGTTGTTTTAAGACAAGGTCTTACTGTGCAGTACTAGCTGGCCTGAACTCTCTTTTTGTTTGCTTGTTTGGGTTTTATGTTTGGTTGATTGGTTGGTTGTTGTTTTTTTTTGGGGGGGGGTGGTGTTTTGTTTTGTTTTTATTTTAAGACAAGGTTTCTCCATATGTCCCTGGCTGTCCTGGTAATTGCTCTGTATATCAGACTAGCCTCACACTCACAAAGATCTGCCTGCCTCTGTCTTCCAAGTGCTAGAATTAAAGGCATGCACCATCACTGCCCAGCTGGCCTGGAACTCTCAATCCTGCTGACCCAGTTTCTCTGGTGCTGAGATTACAGGCCCACACCACTGTGCCAGACTAAAGCTACCTATGCTGAACTTCCATGAGCCAAGTCCTGGGGAGTGGGCTGTCTTGGGTACAGTGACTAAGGTCCAGCTTCCTTGACCTTTAATGCCATCTGGTCAGCCTGCCTATGAACCAAACATCCTACTTTCTACTGAGTTTCTCATACTGTGACATTAGGCCACCTGGGCCTGTAATCTCAGCACTTTTCTCGTTGTTGGACATAATGTCTCATACAAGCGACTTAAGGAAGAAAGGGTATATTCCAGCTCAGAGTTTGAGCACACATACCATGGCAGGAAAATCAAGGCAGCAGGGACATGAGGCAGCCAGTCACATTGCATCTACAGTAAGAAAGCAGAGACAGCCACCAGCACACAGCTCACCTTCTCCCTTTTTATCACTCAGGAGACTCCCCTTCCTCCACAAAATACCACAGCCCACATTTAGGGCAAGTTTTCCCACCTCAATCTAATCTTGAAACTCCCTTACAGATAGATATACTCAGAGGTGTGTTTCCATGGCAACCAAAACTTCAAATTGACAAGTAAGATTAACCATCACAGGTTCCTCCTCAAAACACTTGCTTTTCCAGGGCTGAAGAGCTAGCTTAAGGTTTAGAAGCCTTTGTTGCTCTTGCAGAGGACCCAGTTTCAATCCCCAGCACCCACATGGCAGCTCACAGCTGCCTGTAACTCCATCTCCAGAGGATCTGATGCCCTCTTCTGGCTTCCACAGGCACCAAGCATATACATGGTACACATATATGCATGCAAGCAAAACACCCACACACATAAAGTAAAAGTAAATAAATCTTTTAAAAAAAAAGTGAGAGTGATATCACTTGTCTTTAATCCCAGCACTTGGAAGGCAGAAGCAGTTGGATCTCTGTGATCCAAACTAGTCTACATAGTGAGTCCCAAACTAGCCAAAGCTACCCAGTGAGACCCTGACTGAACAAAACAAAAACAAGAATCTGCTTTTCCCTATCTTAGAAAGTCAGCAATATTCTGCATTTCCTATTTTTAAGCAGTTCATATTTCTTTTCCTCTTTTATTCAGTCAAAATTAGATTACCAATTTTTTCTCTTTGACTATTGTTGAATTTTTCCCCAAACCTTCCTTTATAAAATCATTAACATTCATGAAGTCATTTGCATATTAAATTTACATAAGTATGTGATAATAGGAAACTTTCCACCCCCAAGATTTATTCTTATGCCAGGAGACTCAGGGGCTCCTATAAATACCAATTTTTATGGCTTTGCTTTCATATTTGGCTTTTCCCCTACCTTCCAATGGAGCCATGAATAAAAACAGAAAGACCCACATGGTGGGATGAGACTCTGACCACATTGAGGTGCCCTGCCCCTATTAGGATGGACTGTAGTCTAAACCATGATTCAGAACAAATATCCTGCCTTCAGCTGCTCCTGTCAGGTATTCTGTCTCAGTTATGAAAAAAGCTAGCTAAACAGTATTCATTTATTTTTTTCAGTTAAGAGCAAGCATATAAGGACTGATTCAGTGGCTCGGTGGGTAAAGACACTTGCCACCAACCTTAGTTCAATGTCCAGGACCTACATGGTGGAAGGAGAGGACCAACTCCTGCAAGTTGTCCTCTAAACTCCACTCTGGTGCTATGGCACAAGGGCACACACACAAATTCTCTTTTAAAAGCTTCCAGACTTATAAGATATAATGAAGGTAGAATTAGAATTAAAGAAACTGCTCCATAATGTTTTAAGCTTAGGGCAAATGCTAATGGGTTTCCATCCATGGCTTTGCTCTGACAGCCCAGAATGTACTTTTCTGAGACACAGGCTTTAGTTCTGTTGGTACCATGCACAATGGCTGAGGTTTGATCCCTGGCACTACATAAATCAGGCACTGTGTCACACACTTATAATTCAAGTACTCAAGAAGAAGAAGCAAGGGATGGATCAGGAGGTCAAGGCTGTCTTTGGCTACAAAGGGAATCTGAGGCCAGCCTGGTTTATGTGAGACCCTGTCTCAAAAAGAAAACGTAATTTATTTTGTTAATTCAACTGCTATCAACTTTTAAAGCTTGGCTAAATTTCTATAGATTAACAAACCCTATTTTGATTATTGACACCTACAGATGTCTCTCCCAACTCAAAGTCATACTAAATTGACTTCTTTGAGTATTATGTGTATGTGTGTATGTTCGAATGTCTGTGTGCATAGGTTTGTGTGTGTGTGTGTGTGTGTGTGTGTGTGTGTGTGTGTGTGTGTGTGTTGGTGCATGTGAACGCCAGCGGTTTACATCAGGTATTTTCCTCAGTCACTCTCTACCTATTTTTTGAGGCAAGGTCACTGGTTCAGGTAACTGGCCAGCCAGTAGCTCCAGCCACCCTCTGCCTGTCCTGCACTGGGGTTGCAGGCATGCTTCAATGCACTTGGCTTGTCTGAGGGTGCTGAGGCTCCGAATTCAGACATTCGTGCTTTTTTGCAAGCTCTTTATTGACTGAGCCTCCTGCCCAGACTTAAATTAATTTCTCTGGGCTTCATTTGTGAATTATGATAATAGGAAAATAAAGTCCATTAACAACAATCTTAACCACAAAGGTGGCAAAGCGAGTCGATCCGTTTAACTCTTCTACTTTCTCTTTTCTCTTTTTCGTTTTCTCTTTCTTTCTTCTTTTAAAGGTGTATTTTAAGTGTGTGTGTGTGTGTGTGTGTGTGTGTGTGTGTGTGTGTGTGTAAATGCTATGTGTATGAAGAAGACTGTAGGGGGCAGAAGGGATCACTGGATTCATTAGAGTTGTAGTGACAGGTGGTTGTGAGCCATTTGAAGTGAACGCTGGGAATCAGACCAAGTTTCCCTGGAAAAGCAGCAAGTGATCTTAGCTTCTGGACCACCTTCCCAGTCTTTCTTTCTCTCTTTCTGTGGCAGTGGAAACAGGTCAGGTTCTCAGGGTATTGAGTCATGACACAGAGAGCTAGAGCTGAGAAGAAAAGCAGGCTGCTGCCCTCCAAGTCCTGCCCCCAGTGATCAATCTCTAACAGCCAAGCTTCCACAGACTCTCAGAAGAGCACCGATAGGGCCAGGCATAATTGTGCATACGTTTAAGGCCAGAACTTAGAAGGCAGAGGCAGGCAGACCTCTATGAGCTTGAGGTCATCCTTGTCTACAGAAGGAGTTCTAGGCCAGCCAGGGCTGCACAGCTGAACCCTATTTCAAAAAAAAGGAAAAAAATCACCAACAGCTGGGGTTGAGGCATTCAATCAAATATCTGTGGGGATATTTCACACTTCACATTCAAATTATGACAAATGCTTATAAAATTGAAACAAATTAGAAGTATATAGAGTACGAAGTAAAATTTATCTTTCATCTCCTCGGTAAATTCATTCTCAAGACCCTTCCACATAAGTAAACTGTGGTGTGTGCATTTTCAGACCTATCATTGTGTATATATAAATACATATACACACACATGCACAAGCATGACATGTAGAATTTAGCAAGTCCAGAAAATCCAAAATGATGAGGAAACTGATTAGAAATTGGAAAGATGGACATTTGAGGAAAAACAATTAACATGCTTGAGTACATGTTAAAATGTTGTTTTGTTTTGTTT
Organism: Cricetulus griseus; assembly: GCF_003668045.3. Classification (NCBI taxonomy): domain Eukaryota; kingdom Metazoa; phylum Chordata; class Mammalia; order Rodentia; family Cricetidae; genus Cricetulus; species Cricetulus griseus. The sequence continues at coordinate 99,513,172 of NC_048599.1, read as the reverse complement.
CATTTTGGTTTTGTTTTTTTTTTTGTTTTTTTTTGTTTTTTGTTTTTTGGTTTTTGGGGGTTTTTTTTGTTTTTTGTTTTTTGTTTTTTGTTTTTTTTTTTTTTTTTTGGTTTTTTCGAGACAGGGTTTCTCTGTGTAGCTTTGGAGCCTATCCTGGCACTCGCTCTGTAGACCAGGCTGGCCTCGAACTCAGAGATCCGCCTGCCTCTGCCTCTCGAGTGCTGGGATTAAAGGTGTGTACCACCAACTCCAGGCTAAAATGTTTTATTTTGTGACAAGTAAGATAGCCAAACATCTAGAGTCGGAGTTGAAACAAAAAGAAATGGAGGCACAGTTGAAAACAACAGGTGGCTAAAAATTCTTGAGGTGGATGCTGGAGGATTGTGAAACCACCTCAGAAGCTGAGGAGCTACCATGGTAACATAGAAATCAAAAGCAACATGACTGTCAAAGGCTGTGATCCCCGGGGGCTGAAAGCTTTTGCGGGGTCCTCCTGCTCCATGCTCCTCCCCCACTCCCAGCAGGAAACGAGAAATCACCATTGAGCATGGAACAGTGTGCCATAACTGATGCTTTCAGAAGAGTCCAATGGCAGCAACAGGCAAAGATAGAGAGGGAAATGATACAGGATCCCAAAGGTGTAAAGTATATATTCTCAAGGGAACATAGAGATTTGTATTCCAGCCTTCCACCACAGTATTAGCGCCGAGTCATCTTTTAAACATAGAAACGAACAACATATTCCAAAAGAGGATGGGGTTAAGCAAAGGATGATATTTGGTATCATTAAATATAATGTTTCTGAAAAGCGTTAGTGACATGGAAAGTGCTGGTGGTGCAGTGCTGAGTGAAAACACGGACAACTTGCAGATGAGTTTGACCCCAATTACATGGAGATTTTCCTTAAGGACTCTGTTGTGATGATCTTGCCTAGAAGAAAAGACCATTAGTGGTAATGAAGATGTTTTCCGTTTATAATGCTCTTCTTTTAGTAGATAAATTAAAGAAAATTTTCATGAATCAGCATGACTTAGCTAAAGGAAACTCTGAATCCAAATTCTGGTTCAGGAATCAACAACAACTGGATTCCACTTCCTGAATGGTATTAGAAGTACATAAACCCATGAACTCCTGAGCTAATTGGGAGCATGAGGATAGGGGAGAGGGTGCTGCCACAATAAAAGCACAAGAAGAGGAGTAGAGGAGAGGAAATGGAAGAGCAGAGATATTGAGTAGGGGGAAGAATAGAGGAAAGAGAGCAGGATGAGAGATACCATATCAGAGGGAGCCACCATAGGTCCGAGAAGAGATCTGGAACTAGGGAGATCTCCAGAGACCTACAAGGATGACACGATCTGACAATCCAGGTAATGGAAGAGAGGATAACCTAAAAGCCCTTCCCCTAAAATGAGATTGATGACTACTCTTTATGCCATCCTAGAGCCCTCATCCAGTGGCTGATGGAAGCAGAGACAGACATCCACAGAAATACACTGAGCTGAAATCTGGAACCTAGTTGAAGAGAGGGAGGAATGAAGATCGAAGGGGTCTGTACCAGGTTGGAGAAACCCACAGAAACAGTTGGCCTGAACAAGGGAGAGCATATCGACCCCAGACGCTATCTGGGAGGCCAGTACAAGACTGATCCAGCCCCCTGAACATGGATGCCAATAAGGAGGCCCCTGCACTCCAGGGAGCCTCTGGAAGTAGATTAGCATTTTTCCCTGGTGTAAGAAGGGACTTTGAGAGCCCATCCCCGTGAAGGGGTACACTCTGGCTCTGGACACATGGGGAAGGGCCTAGGCCCAGAACAGGAAGATTTGGTGGACTTTGCAGAGCCCCTGTTGAGGGCCCTACCCTGCCTGGGGAGTGGTGGGTGGATGGGGTGGGGGTAGGTTGGAGGTGGGGGAGGAGGGATGGGGTGAGGGAGGGAGAGGGAGAAGGGACTTACATGTGAAACAAGCCTGTTCCCTAACTTGAATTAGTATATATATATATATATATATATATATATATATATATATATATTGCATAAACCACAGGACAAAATTGCTTCTGCTGGGAACAAATGCCTTTCATAGACTACCTCGACACCTTTGGTTTTGTAATATTAATAATGCTTTTGATAATTAGAGAGTTGCTTGTTTAATAAAATTTAAATCTGAGTAAAAGAATAAGTACTAAAGACTGAAGCAGAAAGGCAGAAAAATGGAACAGACCCCAAGTTCCTTCTGCTTCTGAATATAGAGACCTGATAACATTAGTTTACTGTGTATGTGGCCACCACAAACTTCCATATCTGCAAGGTTATAGACATTAAAGAAACCAAATCAGTTACTTAGTGGGCTTTCCTAAAAGGCCACAGGATAAAGTAAAAAGTGAAATAGCACGTTTTTAATTCTTTTCATTATTTTATGGGTACAAGTGTATGTATATATGTACCATGTGCATACCTGGTGCCTGTAAAGAAGCACCAGGGCCATCTGATCTCCTGAGACGGGAGTTACAAGAGATTATGAGCCCCCTTGTGGATAGATACTGGAAATGGGACATAGGTCCTCTGCAAAACCAATAGCTGCTGAGCCAACTCTACATACACACATATATATGTATTGTATTAGGATTTGGGAGCGTAGCTTGCTAAGTAGCTGAGGATAGCCTTAAACTCCTGATCCTCTAGCCTCCACCTCGCAACTGCAGGAATTCTAGGCCTATGTCACCATAGCTGACTACAATAGTACACCCTATCAAATACCCAAGTGTCTAATCTGGCTTGCAATGTTAGCAATACAGCACAAGAACATTTAAATTTTCCCATATTAGCCAAAAGCAAGTAAAACACAAATAAAAAATGGGAAATTGTATATCATTACTGTGACATTTCTGAAGAGGACCACATTCAAACTCATCTTTTTCTCACACAAGTCTCAAGACAGTATTCTAAAGTTCTTAGTTCTATTGCCATTTCATGATGCTAATGGGACTATAAAGTTATTATAACAATTTATTATAAAATGAATTCTCCTAATTCATCCATCTAGTCTTTGTTTTACTGCTAATCTCAAACAAATAAATTCCACCATGCACAAACATTCTGATTCTATTTTTCACTCATTAAACCAATCAGTCATGAAATGAGCACTTGCAGAAATAACCAGAAATAACCCAATACCTGCTTTTCAGAGTCCTTATGCATAAATGATACCTTTAGACCACAAGACATGTCCTGTCAACCCTAACAAGAATTGACCTGGACAATTATGCAAAACTCAATTGACAGATTAGCAAGTACTATTAAATATAAATGAGACAGATTCTAGTTTTACTGATAAAAGGTTGTTTGTTTGTTTGTTTTTAAAGACATGGAGTTTGGTGGGAAGGGAAAGGAGTGTAGATCTGAGAAGAGTTGGTGGGAATATGATTGAAACATGCTGTATGATGCTTTCAAAGAACTACTTTTTTAAAAGGTAGTGAGTAATACAAGTTTATGCCACAATCTACAGGGCACTGGTTTCTGTATTATCAAAGATTAGCAATAGGAACAAAAAGGTTTAAAAAAATCCCATACCCCACATGTCCACAGTCTATAGCATGTCTATATTTTGGACTTGTCTTTGTTTTCTTATTATGGATTATTTATTTATTTATTTAATGCATATGGCTGTTTTACTTGCATGCATGTCTGTGCACCATGTGCATGCCTTGTGCCTGTGGAGATCAGAAGAGGGTGTCAGATCCTCTGGAACTGAGGTTGTAGACAGTTGTGAGCCAATATGTGGGTGCTGGGAATTGAACTCAGGTCCTCTGGAAAAGCAACCAGTACTCTTAACCACTGAGCCATCCTTCTAGCCCTTTGTCTTTATTTTCTGACTTTATAAGCAGAATCCTCCAAACCTGATTTTAGACCTTCATATCATGTGAAAATGATTATTCTCCCTATGACTCATGGGCCTTACCAAGAAAGCGCATTTAGCAAATAGTTACAAGCCACTTACTCTCCAAAAGGCATCACTAAATGAGGAGGCATCGGAAAGTGTTCACCTTCTTGCTTAGTAGAGACTTTACCACCACTATTTGCTTTTCTTCTGACTCTCAGCTATTAGACATCCTTCCTCTGAGTATCTTCCATTCAAATGCCACATGACAACCCAGCTGCTCTCTGAATTAAGTGTCAGTGAATCCAGGTGTCTTGTGAATCATCACACTCTTGAAGAGCATTCACCAGGGTAGCCAGACAGCCATCTGATACTGACTAATTCTGATGCTGCAACCCATGAAAAGGTTCAAAGACATGTGTGACTGTCCTGCTTAATGTCACAGTTTTGTCTTTCTGGGCAGCTGCTCCCCACACTCACCTGACCTCTCTTGCTGGGTGGTTGGGACCTGGCACACCATTTCTTTGATGCCGTTAGTGTTTTCCAGTCTCCTTCAGGAGCTGATGGATGCATTTTAGATGTGTTTGCACGTGGCAAACAAATACACAAGTCTGCTAGAGAAAGTCTGTTTGGTAAAGTTAGGTTATTAACCTAACAGCTTCCTTTTCCTCCATTTTCTTTTTATAGCCTGTGGTCTTCCCTACCATCCATTCCTGGTGACTCTGTCTTCCCTTCTTTTCCAGCTATACCTCGAAGTTCACAACAAAGAGGTCCACTTCTGTATACAGCCTAGCTCCACAAGCCTACAACTGGTCTTTATTGAAAGTAAGGGTTATCAAGAACATTGTAATTCCAATAACTAGAAGAAATTATCTTCTGATGAGGTAGCTGAGTTTCCAGCAATGTGGCACACTAAGTTTCAGGGCCAGCTCCCTCCCACTCTGAAATGAGGAATAAAATTCCTGAATAAAATATAAAAATACCATCTTTTCTGCATCCACATAAGAACAACATGGCAAAGAAAGGCCACTCTGACAGCTTTGGTACACTTGCAGGACTCAGTGAACTTGAGCACAGTTTGCACTCTCTGGAGACAGAAAACAAAGCCCAGAGACCACCCAAGTTGTCGTGTCCTACATTACAACCTTCATAAAACTGGAGCCCACAGCACACCCTCACTGAAGGAGGGAACTAACATAAACTCTCCACTTCTCCCCTAGAAACGACATGGAAAACTAACATCTCAAAACCCAGCAGGGAGGAGAACAGAGGGAGTTACACCCTGGGAATGTGTGGCCAAAAGCTGGGCCTCACACAAGTCTGCACACAAATCCGTGTTTGAAGCTATCTAAAAAAATAAATTAGTCTAAAGACAATCTTACAAGATTGGTCCTTCAGTAGCAATGTCCCAGGCACTTAACTAAGGCAAGTACAAATCCTTTGTTGGAAAACCTTCTTTGTTCCAGGACACAAAGAATCTCCATCAACAAAGGCCCAAGAAAAACTAAACAACTCAAGGTTCAAATGTAGTAGACACATAGGTCATCAAGACCATAGGAAACAGCCTGCAAAAATGAGAAGACTCCAGATGCTCAGATTATCCAACACAGAATATTAAAAAGTGTCTTTAACACACTTATAATAGAAACTACAAAACCAGCAATTGAATACTTGGCATGTAGCAACACAGAGAGAATGCTATTGTTAGATTAACAAAGAAATCGTCAAGAATGACAGTCAAGGTAATGAAAGAATTTAAACACTAAAAAGATAATAAATGATAAACATTTGTGTATCAAAGATATCATAAAGGAAGGGGGAAAACAACCTACAAAATGGGAGAAAGCATCTAAAATCATCTATCCGATAACGGCCTAATAATAGCCAAAAATATAAAGAAGTCCTATAACTCAATAGAAAAGGAAAAGCAACCCAAATCAAAATGGGCAAAGGAATTGAGTGAGCATGTCTTCAGAGACTATCCAGGAGTGGCCAAGCCCAAGAGAAGAGCGAGCAGACCTACTGTGAGGTATCACAGCGTACCTATTAGAATGGCTGCATTTTCTAAAAGCTAAAACTGACAAGTGTTGGAATGTGTGTATAGAAATGGAACCCTTGTATGTTGGTTCAGCTACTTCCTCAAAATATAAATATATAGTTACTATATGACTCACAATTCCATTCCTAGTTACATGCCCAAAGGAATCTGAAATTTTACTCTCTGAAGTGCTCCACAAACTAAAATTTTTAAGTACCCATACCAAATAAAATTTTTTTTAAATCTAGAATAATAAGGCCTAACAGACAAATAACATTTACAGATGAATTAAATACTATTAAACACAAATACAGTCATTTCATACAAGTGAAAAATTCAACTCATTTGGAAGATTGCATAAGATATTCATACATGTAATTATACTAATGATACCGTCAGCACAAATATAGCAAAAATTTTAGAGCCACATTGAAAATTTGACTAACCTATCATACTGAGATATTTCAGAACTTTTCTCAGCAATTCACTGTGGAAATAGAGAAATATATCAGGAGTTGTATACAAATCAATGAATACATTTAAATACATTAGGAAGACACATATGAAATATTGTTGCCCTCATTTCTATACAAAATTAAACTGCAGCCAGGTGGTGGAGGCACACGCCTATAATCCCAGCACTAGGGAGGCAGAGGCAGGTGGATCTCTGTGAGTTCAAGGCCAGCCTGGTAAACAGAGTGAGTTCCAGAACAGACAGGACTGTTATACAGAGAAACTCTGTCTCTGGAAAAAAAAAAAAAAAAAAAAGATACTATTTTCCAGGGATAAATTATATAAACAAAACATTCTGTAAATATGCTGGTATAAAATCATTGTGCAAAAACTGATATATTTCAATATCCTTAGAATAAGCAGAAAGTTAAAAGGTATGTATTATCATATTAAAAATATGAAGTGCTTAGAAAGATATCTAATAAAAGATGTGATATTTTAAGGTGAAAACACAAATGTTTAATTGAAGTGTATGACAACGACTTTAATTAATAAAGAGAGTTTCATTATGACAGACACTTTCTCAGAGGGGAGTGAAGTGTGTTGGCTCATGCTTGCAAGCCCAGTCCTGAGAAGGCTGAGGCAGGAGGATCAAAAGTTCAAGGCCAGCATGAGCAACTTAATGAGACCTTGTCTCAGGAAGCAAAATTACAGAAGGAGAAAAACAGAAAGGGGATAGGCCCTTCAACCAGTGGAACAGCTGGAACGTCCAGTTCACACACAAAAGGGATGCTAATATAAACAAGCAGGGAAATGATGAGTGGTGAGTTTTTGTTTTGGGGGTTTTTCCCAATAAATAATGCTGGAACAATTTGTTTCAAAATGAAGACATTAAATTAAACTCCTACTTCACACAATCAGTAAGAATCAGTTCCAGGTAAATTAAAACCCAACTATGGAAAGCAAGAACATAAAACTTGTAGAAGACAAAGCCGTAGACTATCTTTATGACTTCCAACTGGGGAAGGAGTTTTTAAACGAGACATAAGAAGTTCAAGTTATAAAGGAAGATGCGTGACTTGTGAAATTAATGTCTTATGTGGAACACAAGGCATCATACAACCTGAGACACAAGGATGACAGCACACTAGTATGTGTCAGAGTGCCTTTGGAAAACAGCTTTCACACTTCTACAAACTGGGAAGAATGACAAAGAACCACATAGCTAAATGAAGCCTAAGGGACCTATACACAGAAGAAAAAGGTGCCCAGCCTCATGGCCAGTGAGAGAAATTAAAACCATGGAAAGCCCATCCCCAAACAGCCAGGCTTGAGAAGGGCAATAAAACAGCTTTATGGGGTTACCTAGCAGAGAATGCTCAACTCTGATGTTGAGAATGACAATCTGTGCATTTTTTGGTAAACAGCTTGATATTACCTGGTAAAATTAAACATGCATACACTAACATGATCCAATGTTCCCACTCTCAGCATAAATCTTAGAGAAATCTGTATATGTGCCCTGAGAGAAGCAGGACATGTCGGCTGTGTTGAAACAACAGAGAAACGGGAAAATGATGGGAGTATATACAACAAACTACATCAATAAGGTATGAGGTCTCTTTATAATGACTCCACGAAGAGCAATGCAAATTAATAAGCTACAGCTACAATCATCAACCACAATGAATCTCAAAACTAACATGAGATTAAAAGAAATGAGTCCCAGGAAAGCCCATACAATGTTTTCAGTTAAAGCAAGTTTAGAAACAATCCAAACTGAACAACTCCAGGTTTAGCCACACACCACTTAGCGGTAGTGACCACAAAGACTAAAGGATGTGATCAAAGCTCTGAACCCGGACTTGTAGAGAAAGAAAAGGGGGACACACAGGTTCTTCTGAACACGGTGCTGTCCTGCTCCCCACTTCAGGTGCTAGGTGCAGAGCAATCCGTTCCGAATGGTTTTGTTTTACTTTATTAAACATATATATATTAGGAACATTTAGCTGCCTTTACTAACTGAATGTTTCAAATAAAAATATTTTGTCTGAAATTATAAGAAAATGTACTTTAGTGTGCTCTTTGATGACTTACCAAGGGGAGTCACAACACCTGGGCTTCTCTCGATTATAAAATGCTAAGAAGTACTTCTGTGGGAATTGCAGTTATGTATTGAATTTGGGGTTTCAAACACATTAAGCAAGCGCCAGACTGACATACACATTATCCCCAAAGACACACTTCCAGGAATATTCCCTTTCTTTCAGCAACAGGTTTTTGTTGTTGTTGTTGGTTGGTTGGTTGGTTGGTTTGTTTTTGGTTTTTCAAGACAAGGTTTTTCTGTGTAGCTTGTAGACCAGGCTGGCTTTCGAATTCACAGAGATCGCCTGCCTCTGCCTGCTGAGATTAAAGGCATGCGCCACCACTGGCCGCTCAGCAACAGGTTTTAATTAAGCCCTAGATGTTTTCTTTGTCTCACAAAAGCAGGGTAGAAAATTCTTTCATGTTGCTTTAGCTTGTAACAGCTTTCATGATATTTAAGAAGTATCACCCTATTGTTTTGCTGTCTGGTGGAAGTATTTTGTAAACCAAATGTGTAATTTTATGCTTTCTGGAAACCACATTTCAGTATCTGATCAATATCTTTAAATTATTAACAAGGTGTTTTATTTTCTTTTCCATACTCTGTTTTCAAATCCAGTGCGTAAATACGGAACCTCTTGTGGCAGACTAGCCACATGCCAAGCGTTCGACAGCAACACGTAGCTGGTGACTGCCATCCTAAACAGCTCAGCCTGACTGTCCCCAAATGAGTGTCCACCCCCACGGCTGTAGCCTGAAGAACTAAAAGGAAAGAAGCACCCCCCTCAAACCCACCTCCCCGAGACAAAGGAGCACAGGGTTCCAGTTTTAGCATTAAGGTTTAGCATTTCCGAATGCCAGGTAACTTATTCACATAGAGGAACAGAACTGGTCATTCTTTAATCTTCTCTATTTTTGTTCCTATCTCCCTGAATGGCCTCTGAATTGGACCTAAAGGAACTCCTTGAAAAGGGAAAATAATAATGCTTAGGAGTTCTTAAGCCTATTTTCCTCAGGAATCTAAGGAGAAAAAACAAAGAGAGAGAGAGAGACCACTGTTCATCAGTAACTTCATGATACACTTGACACAAGGCTGCCATTTTTTCAGCTTTATTTAGAAAAATGGAGTCTAAATATAGACTGGCTCACATCCAGTTTGTAAACTGAAGCAGAGTTGGGGTGCTGAGCCCCATGGCTCCCCTGACCTAACTAACACCCCTGAGCACACATACATGTTTCTCTATGAGATTAGATTGTGTTTAGATCCCACTTGTCCAATTATTCATTGTGAATTCCCTACATTATTTATATCGAAGTTACTATCCTTCGTTTCAATGTTCTTCTGCTTCCTCTGCCTCAGTCACTGCAGAAACCAAATTTAAAAGGCTGACTTCATGACTTATTTAGCAATGTTCTGAGGGAAAATATACAATTGCCTAGAGCTTTTGTTTTCTTCTTTCTCAAGGACCAGATATTATAATTTCTGTAGAACAACTTTTGTAGTAATAAAAGCCAAATACTGACTAATTACCAGGGCGCCACAGAAATGAGATCATCAATATTTATGGGAATTTTCTTCCAACCCGTTTTCACGATGTAGTTTCTAGTAAGTGTTGTTTAGTGACTGTATTCATTTTGCAGTAGTAATTGCATAAAGGTGTTAGTAATGAGAGCCGAGCATCTCTTCCTGGGATTCATTTGTACGCCTATGTGCACATTCATTTTCCAGGTCTTCCCTTGTTTTGTAAACTGTATTTTATCCAAAGCAGCACATAGTATTTAGCTAACCTCTGGCACCTGGGTTTTTCTGCCTTTCTAATTTCATAAACCAATAAAAATATTTTAATTAAGAGGTTAGCATAAAGTCACCAGTTCCCGGTTTTGCCACTTACAGCTATAGAAAAATGTAAATTGACCACTTATTTTCTCACTCAACATTCCATGCAAGCAGCATTAGCATGCATCAGTCACCACACCTGCAAAGCGCCTAAACAACTGATTCTAGGTAGGGATGGGAGTTTGCCTTTCGTACAGGTTTACATGTGCTGCTGATGCCAAGGAGACTGCCACTCTTTGCAAATACCTACGTTGAAGAGAGGCTGCTTCAGCAATCAGAATGGACAGAGGGTTAATCTGTTAAAGAATAAAGCTTACACTGAGGAAACACGGCTGTGTTTTGTTTGTTTCTCTCTGTAGGTCTAACTGAGACTCCTTGCAGTAACATTTAGGAATACCCTCTAACCAACTAGGCCTGGCATCTGTGTGCTTCAAACACAGTTGGTCTGGAGGGAAATGTGCAGCTAGGGTGAGCTATACCACGGATTTTGGAGATTTGCTAAACCCCAAAAGAACATATATTTCATCAGTTGTTGTCTGTTATTTTGAGGCAAGACCGAGATCTACAACCTGGACTGTCCTGGAATTATGTGGGAGCCAGCACATCCAGCTTTCATTATTGTTTATATTGACTGAAGTTGAAACCATAAAGTTAGATAGATGATTGGTAAATAATAGCACATCAAATTTGATGTTATATGATGTAATATGGCTACTAGAATGGTTTCAATTGTGTATGTGGCGCTGTCATGATCCTGTCAGATAGGACTGTTGTAGAGAAGTGACCCTGTTGGCCACCAGCCCAGCAGCAGGACCTGAGACCTTATGAGAAATTACCTTCTCCACACTCAACCAAAGGGGAATAGGGCTCGGCATTTGAAAAGCCCTGCAACCCTCTGTGATCATATGAATGTTTTGAGTGCTGTACTGAACTGGTGCTTTAGCAAACTTCAGGGCATGCACACTGCCCAGAGAGCATCCCGATCTCAGATTCTCATTCAGTAGGTAAAAGGTAGAATTCAAGATTCTGCAAGCTCCCACATAGTATGTGTGGGACACTGATAGTCCTGGATTGTCCCTCAATTACAAAAACCTAGAACATTCTCCCCAAGACCAACTAATTAGCACACATCCATTCTCCAAAAATGGGGATCTCAAGACCTCACTGTGCCAAGGGGGAGACACTTAGTCAGGACTCTTTGAGAGCCATAAATAAATTCTCCCATTTAATTGTTTGCATTATCAGACAACCTGCCATGTTCATCTAATAAGAGAGTGTGTGTCGGTGCCCCTGTTGTCTCCAGCAGGTTAATAGTGATTCAATATATTTGGACCTGGAAGCAGCTTCTACGAGGCTGGAACATTTGAATGAAAAATGGGTACTCCAGCTGCATCTCCCTTGGCAAAGCGATCCATTTAATCAGCACTGCTGTTTATATCTGGAGACGAGGGGTTTAATCTGAGTTACTATCTGCTGACTTTAACTCCAGAGAAGGCAAGGAAAGTAAAGATCAGTCAGGAAGCTCTCCAGCTGTGCTGAGGTCACATGAGTTTGTCCATCATGACCAGAGCCAATTTGACTTTCTCAAATTCAACTTGGTTCCCAGGAGATGTCGTGAGGTATTCAAGAAACAGTTGCCCCCATGTGGAACGTGGCATCATTTCTAAATTATTTCCTCACCTGTTATTTTCCATAGAAAGAAAATATAGAAAAAGGTCTTTAAAAATAATTGTTAACATAATTTTATTAACCATGTTATGTCTTTTAAGAACTAGAGCACAAAAACAAAAAAATTAAAAAACATGTTCTGTTTTTGTTAATAATAATAATAATAATAATAATAATAATAATAATAATAATAATCTTTTTTTCTTCGAGACAGGGTTTCTCTGTGAAGCCCTGGCTGTCCTGGAACTCTCTGTAGACCAGGCTGACCTTTAATTCCCAAGTGCTGAAATTAAAAGTATGTGCCACAAATACCCATCTAAAAAAAAAAAAATACTTTGAAATAACACTGTGAAAGGCTCCAGTTCATTTTTCAGAGAGGTTTGAGGGGTAGAACAGGCTGGCCTTTATCTCAGAGCTATCTTCCTGCTTCTGCTTCTCAAGTAATGGGATCCAAGGTGTGCACTACCATGCCTGATCTGGCTCCAGTTTCTAACTAAAATCTCTCTTTTTCATTATTTATTAAGAAACAAAAGGCAGGGCAGTGGTGGCTTTCATCCCAGCACTCTGGAGGCAGAGGCAGGTAGATCTCTGAGTCGGTGCCAGCCTGGTCTACAGAGCAAGTTCCAGGACAGCCAGGGCTACACAAAGAAACTCTGTCTTGAAAAAAAAACAGAAAGAAGGAAGAGGAGGAGGAGGAGGAGAAGAAACAAAACTAGAATTAAAAGAATGAGTTGTTCTGCTTTGGTTTTTTTTTTTTTTAAGGTAAATGTGATTTATTTCCTTTCTCTTTCAGTTTTGGCAAAAACCTATAATACATGGGACATAATTTGTGTTGTACAAGAGTGTGCTACAAGATAGACTTGTAGTCTATGGAGATATATTCATATGTGTGTGAACATTTCTGTTTTTTCAAAATTCATGTTGTGAGTTAAAGTCAACAATTAAACTCATAGAATTGGAAACATAAGCAGTAGGTCTTATTGTGCCTAGATCCCAGCACCCCCTGAAGAAGCAAAGCCAAAGCGATAGAATAAAAAAGTTAACTACTGAGATCTATGTTAATTGATTCATACATCACTATAAATATAAAGCAATCAGTTATTGTCTGAACAGAGAATGTAAAACAAGTCCTACAAATCAATACAGTAAAAGGTTAAACTCAAAGGTCCATTGTACCTGGAAATAGGCAATTGGTTGGTTGGTTGGTTGGTTGGCTGATTAGTTGTTTTTTTGAAACAGTGTCTTACTTTGTAGCCCTAGCTGGCCTGGGATTGCCATGTAGCATCAAACTCATGGAGATCTACCTACCTCTGCTTCCTGAGTACTGAGATTAAAGGTGTGTGCCACACCTAGTTAATTTTTGTCTTTTGTATGACTTTAGATACCTGTTAGATTATAGTGGTATGGGGCTTTATAGCTATTGAATTTGAAAAAAAAAAAAAAAAGCACATTATGTTGTCAACCAAAGAAAGAAAGATGTACTCTAGACGGTCTGGACCTTTGAAGCTCCTCTCTCAGGGACACACAGGTTTCCTCTCCTTACAAAGCCGTGTGACAGATTGCTCTTATGAGGACTTGGTTCTGCTTCTTAGCTCCTCCCATTTAATAGCCTGTTGACTTTGGACAAGGCCCTCAGCCCCAGTCTCCTCAACTCACACTGCCAACAAATAAAATACAAAGGGTTTCATAGTGATTTCTGAGTAAGTGCTGTTCTTCCTTGGAGTCCAGATCTCTGAGATTCTCAGCTCCTGTTGAAGCACTGAACTACAATACCTACTTTTCATTGTTATGGAACTATTGGCCCTGCCTAGAAACCCCTCCTTCCAACCATACTGGGCCAGATCTTTCAGAGATCTGCAGGATCACTTCCTCCCAGCAATAACCCTATACCACAGCCCCTCCCCGGCTTGCTCTGCCCATCACATTTTGAACTCTCTTCTTCTGAACTCACTGCTCCTCCTAGAGGCCAGTGATTTCCAAACATCATGGTGACTCAGATCAGGAGGTCTCCCAATAGAGCCTGCATTTCTAACAAGTTTCCATGGGTAATGAGGCTGCTGGTCCAAAATTTCACTTTGAGAACATTCACTTTAGCCTACCAGAGCTTTGCAGAAAAGAAGCCCTCTTTATTTTATTTGGTATCCGTGACACCTAGCACTGTGGTCCAGCAGACATCTAGTGTACCTCTTGCCAATTTGTATGGAGATAAAAATGTCGAACTAGTCTTAAAGCACCAGAAGAGCCCAAGCTAGGCCTCCGTCATGATCCAGCTCCCTCTAAAAACAAGCACTGAGGAAGGGCTGCTCTGCTGGGCTCAGAACTTCAGCCCACTATCCAATGTTGCTGAAAATGCCACTGGAAAATGCCTTTTCTCTTTTATTTTCTGTCATGTTGCGGTGTGTGAGTGTGTGTGTGTGTGTGTGTGTGTGTGTGTGTGTGTGTGTGTGTGTGTGTTTCCAAGGAACTGCACCCCCAGTCCACAAATTTTGTTTTGAATCCATGAAATTATCCCCTAGAATCAGACACTTGGAAATAAATATGATAAACCTTGTCTTCTGACAAGAATCTCTTATTTAATAGTGCTCGTATGTCAACACATAAAAGAAGACATGTAAGACACCAACTAATGAAACATGTCTTTAGGACCACTAAGTTCATTTTCAAAGTACACTATTAAGTGCTGTCTCTAAAAATCAATAACCTAAATCAAGTTGAGTTCATTTTCTCTGAATGTCCAGGAAACTTTTCCAAAATATAGGTACCCAGGGCTTTCCTAAAAGCTCTGACTTTAGTAAGGAAATGATGAGTACATAGAGACACATCACACACACACACACACACACACAGAGAGAGAGAGAGAGAGAGAGAGAGAGAGAGAGAGAGAGAGAGAGAGAGAGAAATCAACATTTTAAAGTTTTCAATGGTAATTGTTTGAACTCACTGGTTAATGCTTAATTAATTAATATACATCTAGGGCTGAGAACCACTGTAGAAACCCAATCGAGAATTTTTTTCATGAAAGGATTTTTGACCCAATAATTTTTCACCTGGAATAGGTTAGGTCATGGTGTGAAAGGCAGGACTCTCAATCTGGAATGTTACTCTGTTGCCCTTTGGTTTCCTGGAGGGAATAAATGTGGGAGGCATTTCTTCCAAAGATCAGGTTTTGCGTCATGGTGCTATGGGGCATGAGCTACTCCACAATAACAATAGGGCCATTAGTCAATGGACCAGGAAGAAGGGAAACTTGTCACAGGATGACGCCAATTGCCCAATTATTCTGAACTCAAAGACTAAATCCCTAACATTTGCCTCCTGGTATCATGGCTAGGGTCTGATCTGGAGAAGCAATCACCAGAACTTCCAGCATTGTCTTTATGTTGGTACAACATCTGGGTAGACTAAGGTGGGTTCAGGAATGTGCAGGGGCAGATGGACTAGGGATGGCCCTGCATTTTGCTACAAATATGGTAGTATCGACAATCTCCCATTGAGAATACTTTTCCTGTTTATGCCCATGCTCTGGTGGGAAAAACTGGGTGCTGAGTATTATGTTTGGAACATGACTTCTTTTGAGCTTGGTTTATTTAAAGAAGAATTATAGTTTTAATTCAGAGAGAAAATTTCTTTCTAAAATCAAATTACCTTGGAGCCACGCTTGCTTTCTACCTCTCTTCACCCTCTTGCCTCCTCGTTAAGTCTCAAAGATAAAATCCAAGTATTTGCCATGCCACTCTGTATTGGCCTCTGCCCAAGGCTCTGGGAAAGGCCAGTGTGGCTATGTGTGTTCTGAGACACTTCAGTTCATTAAATTGTTTAATGTGAGCACTAATTTTTACAATCAGGTAGTAAAAATAGATGTTTTCCAAAATGGACAGTAGACAAAGATAGGAAAGAATATAGGTTTCTCTGACACGTGCCCACGGGACACTTTATAGCTTGTTAGCCTGGCACCAGCACAGGAGTCACCAATGAGTGTTTGATGACATTCGTTTCCTCAATAACTGCCCGTGTCTTTCATTAAACAACTACTATCAAAGAAAGTGTTTCTTACAAAAGAATGATATGAGGAATGAAAAGCTGCGAATGAGCAAACTAAAGTTCACTGCGTTTTTAATAAGAATTTCAAGCCCAATAAAGATTTTATATCCAAATATATCACAGGGGAGCAGGATGCTGACACACATTAAAGGTTACTACACCAGGCCCTTCGCCTCTTTCTTCTTTTATTTTTCCTCCTGCCCAAAGTAATACCCTCCCTTTCAAAGAAAGCATGTCTGAGATCCTACAACAGTTCTCAAGTCTAATGTTTGCAAAATTTGGGACACATCATTTGATCTCTTCGACCCCATAGTTCACAACAGAAGACAGGGGGGCTGTACCAACTGAAGATGGAAGACACAGCAGATGCTGCCTAGATCTACCCCCATGCCCTTCCCTCCAACTGACATAAGACATCTTTAACCCTTGCATGGGAGGGAATAGAGCTAAAATGTGCAGAAAGGTGTTCTTCCGAGAAGGCAATAGGAACAAACTCCCTCTATCTATTATCTGGATTCATGTGGCTGTTGAAATTTATGAAATTGGGCAATTTTCAGTTTCTCAATTGCCAGAGTCACATTCCAACCTCTCAAGAGCTGTCTGTAGCTCGTTACTATCACATTCAAGAGAACAGAGAGCAAGCTGTACCGTAATTCATCTCCAGGAGGGTACAGCTAAGGAACGGGTTGATTCTCTGGCCACTTGAAATATCAACCAAGGAGAGAGAAAAGCAACAGTGCAGTTTCCATGTCCCCACCCAGTCTACCAACTTCCACCTGTCTTCCTTATCGAAGAGAAAGAGAGTGTCAGAGTGTGGGGGACTTTTGAAGGCAGTCTATTAAAATACTAATCCAGACGAGTTGCAAAGTGTGGTAGATGCCTGCATTCATACCATAGGTTCACATAGTAAGCCTGTTCTGGAGGTTAACTAATGCCCATGTGAAAGTTGCTGTTGGAATTCTGGGGTCTTCCATATGACCACATCTATCCAAACAAAATTATTTTTATTATTCAATCATCACACTGGTTGGTATTTGGAATTCATATCTATGCTGCCTCACATAATAGCCTTAGAAATCAATTGCAAGGCTGCAAAATAATAGTTTTAATATTGATGAAGATCAATCTTGCTACTACTTTTAAATAAAAATCTAATTGGGAGCAAATCCCCCATATATTAAAATATAGTAAGAGCCAATAATACTGAAGTCATTTTTTAAATTCGTGCCTGAAGAAAAGTACAATACTTTTACTTCAAATATACACATAGGTCAAGCTGGCAAGCTTGCCTGTGGTAGACATTGGTGGTATTTCCCAATATTTAGCTGTTCATCATTTCAGGGTACACAGAGGTCATAAATCCCTATCCCCTGGAGTGGGGATATAGCACAGAATTATTTCTAACCAATAAACAGAGAGCAGACAGGAAGCACCTTGCTTCCAGGCAGAGTATCTGTTGGCAGTAGCTGGTTCCATTCTTCTCTTCCCGATTGATGAGACCTAAAGTGCTACAGATGCTGAAGCCTCCACCCCTCGGAAAGATTAAACACTCAAAGCAGGATTTGCTACCCACCTACATGCCAATATACAGTCAACATGAGTCAGGTGTGCAAGCAGTAAAACCATTCTTAGTTCAGCTACTGATAGTTGAAGTCATTTTATTTGTTGTATTTATTAGAGTGTGTGTGTGTGTGTGTGTGTGTGTGTGTGTGTGTGTGTGTGTGTGTAGAGGTCAGAGAACAACTTCCAGGAGTTGGTTCTTCCTTCCACCTTGTGAGGGGCAGGGTCTCTCTTGTTTCTTCTGTGCTTTGTACTCGGGCTAACTGGCTAAAGAGCTTCCAAATGGTTCTCCGGTCTCTGTTTCCCATCTCGCTGGAGATGTGCTGGGATTACAGGTGCACACCACAACATCTGGATATTTATACAGGTTGCAGGGATTGAACTCAGGTCATCGGGATTGCAAAGCAAGGGCTTTTACCCATTGAGCTATCTCACTGACCTCTGAAGCTAGTCTTTGAACTGTAAACCAACATAACCAACACTGTCTTTCCCACCGGCACAACCATTATGGTTCCTTCAAGTCAAAAAGAGCTGGTGTTTCCTTGTGGTTGAGAATTAGACATCTTGTGACATAGCATGAACTGCTTCTTTAAACTTTTGCATTTTGATGTGCCTTGGATTTCACCATACACACACGTCATGGCCCTGAGTGCCTGGACCTGTCCTTTCAGTACTGTCCCAGGTTAGCCTTGTCCTGTGGACCATCATTCCCATGACTCATTCTCAGACACTCTGCCCTCCTGTTCTGGCTGAAGTGAAGTGTATCATCACATATCCCAATTATTCACATACAAGAAAATGAACTTTGGCAAGGAGGGCTTTGGTGGAGCTTCTGTGTCCCCAGAGTCTAGCACAAGGACTGAGAGTAGACAACATTAACACTTGAGAAGTAACACATGGTTTGCAGGTTTGCTTACACCTGGCATAAAGCAGAGTCACTAACAGCCCAACTCTGTCTTTATAATTAACTTCATATTATTGTTGCTGGATTTTAAAACCCCTAGGATGGCTTCCAATTAGCATCTTTTTTTTAGATAATTCTTTTTTTTAAAGATTTTATTTATTTATTATGTATACAACATTCTGCTTCCATGTATATCTGCACACCAGAAGAGAGCGCCAGATCTCATAACGGATGGTTGTGAGCCACCAGGTGGTTGCTGGGAATCGAACTCAGGACCTCTGGAAGAGCAGTCAGTGCTCTTAACCTCTGAGCTATCTCTCCAGCCCCCGATACAGGTGTTTTCTAAATCCTACAATTAGCATTGAAAACTGCTAATAGACCAATAGGAAACAATATTGGATTAGGAATGAGAGACTCACCCATTCATTCAACAAGCTTACTTCTAAGCCATCTCGATATATACTGGACATTACACTGAGACCTGGAATTCAAAAGTGAACAAAATAGACCTAGTAAGGCTCACCATCTAGTTAAAGAGAAAAGCAAATAGCCTAAATGTTAGGATTGAAAGACACAGAGGGCCTTGCAAAACAAAAGAAGGCAATTATTTAATCCATACTAAGAAAGAACACTCTTCCTGGAGAAGATAGAGTGCCCTGGATTCTGAGCAATGGGTAGCATTTGGTCTGCCAAAGAAAGGATATCAAAGGCATGCAATAGAAAAGATAGCATTCAAGAAGTATGCAATTATGATGCCTGCAGGGGACTGGGCAATTAATGCAGCTACAGTCTATCATTGAGCAAGTAGAAGAGCAGGTGGAGGCCAGATCAGGGTAAGATAAAGGGCCTCAAGCCTTGGCACCAAAGTCACCACAGAAATCAGGAGCCAGCTGCCTACACGCGATGTAAGATTTACCTCAATGCCTGAAGGTCATTGCTAATGAGTTACAACACACCTGGCAGTGAGTTCCTCCTTCTTTGGAGCCCCTTTCCCTGCATAGCAATGAGAAGCACAGACTAGAGGGATGATCACGGAATGGGCGTAGGAAGATTCAACTCTCCATCTTCTCTATCTTCATCCTCCTTTTCCAAGGACCATCTGAACTAAAACCACAGCCTTCTAAAAGTCATGAACTTGTCTACAAACTGAACTATCCCTTCCAACTGCAGGCCTCCCCACTTGTTACTTAACTTGGGGTTTCACCACTCATCCACAAGAATCCAATTAAAATGACAAAATTAACAGGTTTTTTGCGGGGGGGGGGGGGCGGGGGATTAATTTAATGTGGCAACATTAGGAAAAAGAGCAAAGACATCCCATGACCCCCTCCAGTACTTCTTTGGGGTCTTGAAATGAGCCTGCGGTTGGAGTCATGTTTACCTTAGCAGTCCTCTGTCAAGGTGTGGCCACACCCATTCTTGTCTGAGTTCCAATCTAAGTTAGATGCTATGTAAAACCTCTTTCTTAGGGGCACCTCCTTTGGATGTAACCAGACTTTAGGCTTTTACTTCTTCCAGCATGAGATTCCCCGGGAGGGGGTGGGCATTTCCAGTTTCTTGGGGGGCTGCTGTTTCAGAAATCTGATAGGCAAAATAAGGGACACATGTGTCTCTTCAAAATAGCCTCATTGCTGCCAGGCCAGTTATAGCTGAATCTTGTGATGGAATCAGTATTGTACTGTGGCTCCTGGCTCCTGGCTTCTGCATCACACCACCTAGAATTATCCAAATTCTCCCTCTGCCCCTAACAGCACCTTGACTCCAGGAAAGCTGCTCAAGCTATCAGGACTCCCGTTTTCTCATCTACAAAACAGAAATACAGACACTATCCTTCTCACAGCCTTACAAGAGCCCAGAAGATATGAAGCGCTAAGCACAGCCTGAAGGCAAGCCTGGTCTACAGAGTGAGTTCCAGGACAGGAAGAAGAAGAAGAAGAAGAAGAAGAAGAAGAAGAAGAAGAAGAAGAAGAAGAAGAAGAAGAAGAAGAAGAAGAAGATTAGGGGGTGGCATGGAGGAACTCAGTGGTAAAATACTAACACCCCACTCCCATTCCCCCACCCCGTCACCCCCTGCCCTGAACACGAGCAAGCTCAAGAAACTGAGTTCTGTCTCCAGTTTTGCAAAACAGAGTTAACCTATAACTTGAGGAAGGCTTCTACTAAAAGCAGTTAGGTACTTAAGCCTCCCTCTACTCATCATCTCCATATCTGAATATGTGGTCCCTACTCCAGTCCTTTGTTTCCTTATTGTCTACACCTTGACCACATTGCTTCAACTCTGGCTTGCTGTATTCTTGAGACAACCACACTATGTAAGGCAGGCTAGTCTTAAATTTGAGCTCCTCCCACCCTTAGCCTCTGAGTGCCAGAATTACAGACATGCACTACCATGCCAAGAGTACATTCCCATTCATTCCATCTTAACCTGCTGTATCCTCAGCTACAGCCACTTTGGGTTCTGAGGCTGGCTTGGTGACCCACCCATGACTACTGAGTACCCCCCTGACTGTCCACCAACAATCTAATTTTTTTTACTGAGGAAGTAGAGGAGGCTTTATCCTGAACCTGAACAAAATTAGAAGAGACTTTCATGGGTCATAGTCCAAGGAAGAAAGAATACAAACTCTTCCAAAAGAAGGTGGAGGAGGAGGAGGAAGAGGAGGAGGGAGAGAGAGAGAGAGGGAGGGAGGGGGAAGGAAGGAAGGAAGGAAGGAAGGAAGGAAGGAAGGAAGAAAGAAAGAAAGAAAGAAAGAAAGAAAGAAAGAAAGAAAGAAAGAAAGAAAGAAAGAGAAGAACTGGGGGTATGAGCTAAGCTCCACCTTCTAAAACCAATTTCTCAGAGGAGAAGTTGTTTGTTGTTATACCCTGCTCTCCCCACTCTCCCCACTCTCCCCACTCTCCCCACTCTCCCCACTCTCCCCACTCTCCCCACTCTCCCCACTCTCCCCACTCTCCCCACTCTCCCCACTTCCCACTTCAACTGATCTTCATTTTTTAAATTTTTTATATTAGGTTTATTCATTCTTTATGTGTTTTGCCTGCATGTATGTCTGTACACCCCATGCATGCATGATGCCCATGGAGGGCAGAAGACGGCTTCATGATCCCTGGAACTGGAGTTCTGGATAGCTGTGAGCCACCACCCACCACCCACGAAAGTGGTAAGTAAAGCCACTCCAATCGAACCCATGTGGCTGCCGGGAATCAAACCTGGGTCCTCTGCAAGAGCAACACATGACCTTAACTGCTGAGCCATCTCTCCAGCCCCCCTCCAACTGATTTTAGCAGTAAAATATCTAGTAGCCAGGAAAATTAAACAGTGAAGTATTGCAATTGTGCCCTTTTGGTTTTGAAAATTCCATAGCAAAATGTTCTTAGGGTTAACTCAAAGGTTAGAAAACACATTTTAAAACTTGCCCCTATAAATTAAATCATGGTTTAATAGCACTAATTCTAAGTGCAATGAAAGGTCATCCAAAGTTCGAGTGGAGATCAGACTTTGTATATGCATTTGTATATGATGTACCCTTCCAGTTGTACATAGCAATGGAACACAGGCACAAAAACAAGGAAGCCTGCTGGATAGCTACTGCAGGAGTCATACACACGATGACCAGGTGGGGAAGAAAAACATGGGTGATGGCAGAAGAGCTCAATGAGAGCTAGTTTGGATTCACCAGTGGATTAGATTGGAGGGAGTATGGGAAGAAATAAGGATGACTTCTGGCTTCCAACTTCAACCTCTGGAAAAGACCATTTTAGTATCATGTAAGACTAACAAAGATGGGATCTTTGGAAAGACCTGATGAGGTGTTGTGAAAACATCACAGCAATGGGGACGAGGTGGTAAGTAAAGCCACTCCAATCGAACCAGTAGAGCAGCCAGGAGTAGACATACCGGTTTGCATTTAACATTAAGAAGATTGTCTAGCCTGGAGTAGGGCATCAAATACCAGTACTTAGATCCCCAACCTTTTAGTAATCAAAGTGTTTCAGAGAAAAAAGGAGCAATAGATGGAGCTTGGACACAAGCAATGAAGCAATGGGTCCGATCTTGAAACCTGGATCTAGAACTGCATAAGAACAGCAAAGATCTGAGATGAACTCCCAGATTCAATACCATGCTTGCCAGTGTTAGACACTCAAATTTTGTTATGTAGCCTTATTTACCTGATGAATACTTATGAAGTATTTGCTATGTACCAAGTACCATTCTAAGTACATTAAATATATTGATTTGTTTAATTCTCCTCACAACCCTCTAAAATAAAAGCCATTGTTACCCCCATCTTCCGAATGAGGCAGGTGAGGCATGATAGACACCCAGAATGGTTCCTCTTGCTTACTTCCTTGACAATGTTTATCATCTGCCTACTAACTTTTGTTGACTGAACAAGTGTAAAGAGATTTCTTGTTTGTATTTGCTACCACAAACATCATAGTGATGAACCCACTACACTCATGGAGGAATATAACACATGGCTAAGAAAGGGCCTAAGGCATTCACATACTTTATCTAAAAATAATGACAGTTTGATTTCCAGACAGGCACACCATCAACAACACATTAGGTTTCTCTTGCTATTTCCTTGACAGTGTTTATCATCCACCTATCAACTTTTGTAGATTGAACAAGTGTAAAGGGATTTCTTGTTTGTATTTGCTCTATAGTTGCAGATAAATTTCACTTCTGTTCACATCTATATGTTACATTTTTTAGTATATCCTTACTTTAAGAAAAATAAGTTGCCAGGTGTGGTGGTGCACACCTTTGATCCCAGCACTCAGGAGATAGAGGCAGTCAGATTTCTGTGAGTTCAAGGCCAGCCTGGTTTCCATAGAGAGTTACAGGACAGCCAGGGCTACCTAGTAAGACTTTGTCTCAAAAGTGCTATTTATATATTTATATCTTTGATCATTGCATTGTCCGACTTAATCTTTTTCTTGTTGGTTTTTAGAAGGTCCTTTGACGGTCCTTCTATTATATTAGTTCTTTGTCACTTTTAAACATTACAAATATCTCTCTAGCCTCTAGCATCAGTTAAATTTATCTATGAATTTTATATGGCAAACAATAAGAACTTTTCATAAAATGGCATTGTCTTTTCTTTGAAAGAGGCTGGAAAAGGTGAAGGCCTTCAATTCCCATATTTCTCATAATTACAAAACCATCCCTCCACCAAACTCTGAGACATGGTGGCTAAGGAGAGAGCCTGGGAAATACATAGGAAGCCCTAATTGCCAGGTCACTAAATTGGTGATTAAAAGATGTTTTTGGTATATTCTATTAATAATTCAAAGTGTCTTTATTTATCCAAGTTTGTTCCCACAAAGGATCTAAGGAAGCTTGGGGGAAGAAAACAAGCAATAAAACTAAAGAACAAAATTTTTACAAATCAGGAACACAGAACACACAGCAGAACAGAAGGTCAAGCTCAGGAAGAAACCCCAGCCTCAGGGATGTAGGCCACAGGCAGTTCCCAGTATGCAGCCAAAGCACTGGCTCTGAGCTTCTTGGCAACCAGGGAGAAAAGGGAAAAGGGCACACAATTGAGTGCATTTAACACTATTCTCTTTGTTGATAAGAAAATATACAAGTTCCTCATTGGAAGATAAGCTTTTCTTGACCCTGAGTTCAGGAAGAAACTCTTAGGTGGCCCATACAGAGACAGCTCCCTCACCAACATCCAATGGTGGAACCAACTGTTCTTGTTTCTTATAATATCCCCCCATGACACAAATGGTCATCCTCAATTCGATCATGAAAATCAACCCAGTTGATGAACTTCCACTTAGGTACGAGAAAGAGAAAACAAAACAGGATAGAAACCAACTCCAACCAAGCATAAAGCTTTGAGGGTCTACTTTCAGACGATAATCAAACAAAGAATTAAAAGGATGTTAAAAATCTTCGTAGCTCAACACAAAGAAGCTTATTTTTCGCTCATGTAAAGGCACAGAAACCAGACACATTTCATCTTAGGACCCCACATCTACTAGAAAAGAATGAGGCTCTCTCATGCCTAGGATAAAACTGTATCTCTCCTACTCACATTGTTCTGGCTGACACTAAGCCATGTGGCCACTCTTAACTATGAGAAAAAATTGTCAGTCAGGAGTCACAGGTCCAGAGAAGCAAATAAACATTTTTCAGGAATTATTTGTACTTTCCAAACATTTCCTCATCACATCAGTTCCCCAGACTAGGGCCCAGTAGTATACAGTCTACAGGCTAACTTTTTTTTTCTTCTTTGCTTTTGAGACAGGGTCTTGCTATGTAGCTCAGGCTATCCCCCAGCTCTTGATTGCCCTATCTCAGCCTCCCAAGTGCTGAGATGACCAGCTATCCCACCACACCCATATCTCCATTTGTAATGGTTGTGGGGGCAGGGGTCAAAAACTCATATTTTATGACACATAAAAAACTTATAGAATGGGCTGGAGAGATGGCTCAGAGGTTAAGAGCACCGGCTGCTCTTCCAGAGGTCCTGAGTTCAATTCCCAGCAACCACATGGTGGCTCACAACCATCTGTTATGAAATCTGGTGCCCTCTTCTGGTATGCAGATATACATGGAAGCAGAATGTTGTATACATAATAAATAAAATCTTTTAAAAAAACCTTATAGGAAGAGTTATTATTATTAAAATATGTATAAATATATATCTGCAGCAGAGGTAACAGTTGCTCACTCCCCCCCACCCCCGCCCCACTCACCCTTGCCTCTTCCCTCTATAACAACAATTTTGCATATCATTCTTTCACAGAGCTCTGGGACCAAGAACTCCAAAATTCTACAGGAAGCTGCTGAAGAACAGGTTCCCAGCAATGGAGACCACAGAACGGGAAAGCCCTGAGAGGCCCTGGACAGGAAAGGCATACGATTCAATTTTAAACCAGTAAGAGTTCCTTCAAGCTGAGCAGCAGCTCTTTCTTGCCAGTGACCTGAAACACTGATGGGGTGGTGTTTGCATGCACTGATGGCAAAACCGACGCTCTGAGGGAATGCTGGGAAGCCAGCACAAGAGCACACCGGCCCTTCACCAATGCGTAGAGCTGGATTCAGGAGAACTGGTTGGCAAAGCCAAAATTTTTTTGTAAGTAGCATTTCCAAACACTAACTCACATGTCAGTGTTAGCTGTCATTTTTACATGATCCAGAGAAGAAAACATTGTTTTCTGGATCTCTCAAATAAGAACGGATTCCTTCCACAAACTCTCACAAGGCATTACATGGCTTGTTTTTAGTGAATAATTAATTCATCTTAGTGTTACAGAAAAGGTCCTGTTTTCTGGATTTTTTAAACACCTTAATTCACAGGGCAGTGATGACACACAGCTTTAATCCCAGCACTCAGGAGGCAGAGGCAGTCGGATCAATGTGAGTTCAAGGCTAGCCTGGTCTACGGAGAGAGTTCCAGGATAGGCTCCAAAGCTACACAGAGAAACCCTATCTCAAAAAGCCAATTAATAAATAACACCTTAAATTCTTTTTTTATTTTAATTTTATTAGTTCAAATAAGGAACAAGCTTGCTTCAGATGTCAATCCCTTCTCCCTTTCCCTCCCCTCCCCCCCAACATTCCACCTGCCCTTAGCCATCCCCCCTCCACTCCCCAGGCAGGGTAAGGCCCTCAAAAGGGGCTCTCCAAAGTCTACCACATCATCCTGAGCCAGGCCTAGGCCCTACCCCATAACACCTTAATTGTAATGGTGAAAAGATGAAGGAAGGTTACAAAGAATCATATTTCAAAAAAGCAAATATCAAGGGCTTTACTTACTCTTATTGACTGTGTTAACATAACTTTATTTCTTCATAGTCCAAGGCCAGATCAAGAGCAAAAGTAACCCAAATGCCTCAAATATTGACTGCTAGCATTTCTTTCCATTGAAGTCCAAAAGATAAATAGGCTCACTATGAGCAGGTACAGCTAGAACATAGCTAGCCCCTGACATAAGCAGAAATCTCAACACAATTTCCTTTAAACCACTAATGCTATCTTCATTCAGTGCCAACAAAACCCCCTGCACTGAGGAGCCAGCCGACCTGAGACCAGGATGCCCCATCCTTGGGAACAAATGTCTTCAGAGACCATTGTTCCAGGTCCCCACCATGTTCTTTGTTTTATAGAAGAGGAAAGTGAGTATAGGCTGAGTAAGGCATTCATCCTTACCCCACAACTGGATCACAGCCTGGATGAAAGAACTTTAGCTTGCCAGTTTCCTGTCCTGTGTTCTCTACATACTGGCTCTCTGGAGCCATTGCTGACTCCCACTCAGTTATGCGTATCTTCCAAGGTAGATAAATTCGAGTCCAATACCACTTTGTTGTGAGTTATCCTGCTTGGACACCCCTTGGGGGAGGAGGTGAGAAGGTGCAATACCAAAGGCATAGGCACGGGGAGTCAGTGAGTAGCAGAGTGTGCTGCAAACTCAATTACTAAGGAAGTCAGCCCTGCCTTTATACTCCCTCCCAAGGTCCTATTGGCTCAGGTGGCTGGCTCTGCTCTATGTCCTCTTCTCATTGGTGTCTCTGGGTCAGGTGTCTCTCTGTCAACCTCTCTGGGTGTTGAGGCAGGCTTGGTGACTTGGCTGAGGGAGGAAGTACCTGCCATGCATTCGGAATGGCCTGGGCACCGGGGACAGGGCAACTGCGGCTTGGGTAGGCTGGCCGTAGTTTCTCCTATATCACTTATTTCTTCATTGGAATCTCTTTCCAATGAGGCCTGTAACACAGAGATCCCATCAGCTCTACAGGGCCCGAAACACCCTACTATGCCTTTTTTCAAAAGTTGAGTTTACCTCAAATCTCTGGCCAAAGGCTCAAGGGTCTTCTACATTCCCTCACCTCTTCACTGGTTTTCCAGGGCTCATGCTCACCTCCACCCTGCCTCTTCCCTCTGTAGCAACAACTTTGCACATCATTTTTTCATAGAGCCCTGGAACCAAGAACTCCAGAAATCCTACACTCAGCTGCTGGAGAACAGATTCCCAGACACTTATACAGAACATGCTGTGTTCACAGCCAGGATGTTTTGGTAGATTTATTTCTGTTAAGACAATGATTTTTAAAGTAACTAAAGCCATGATGAAATTCTATTGATTTTTTTTTAATTCTAAGACATCCCAAGGAGGGCCACTCTCTCTTCTTTTTCTTGGCAAGTTATTAGAAGGAAAATTCTAATCAACCAAACTTAATTATTGTTTGGTGTTACTTGACAAAAGTAAGTAGTAATCTCCAATTTCCCTCTGCTTTTGTATAGGACCAGATCTCAATTAATGGCATTGATTTATTTCAAACAAAAATAACGATCTCTTTCTCTATTCTCCAGTTCCCAATTGCAAATCCCACAATCTCTAATTAACAATGATTTATTCTACACAACTATTCTTTTTCTCGTCAATTCCCAATATGCATCCTCATGCCTCAGTGTGGCTTCCAATACTGACCAGAAACACCAACGTTCTTTTGAAATTCAGCAAAGTAGCTGGCCTTCAAAAGGGACTAGCATCAGATGGAGAGATGGCTCAGCAGTTAAGAGCACTGGTTGCTTTTCCAGAAGACCCAGACTCAATTCCCATTCCCTAGTTCACCATAGGTGGTGCCATCCCTGGACAGCTGGTCTTGGATGGTATACAAAAGCAGGCAGAGAAAGCCATGGGGAGCAAGCCCATAAGCAGCACTCCTCCACGGCTTCAGCTCCTGCCTCCAGATTCCTGCTTTGTTTACATTCCTGCCCTGATTTCCCTCACTGACTGACTAAAACCTATGAGATGAAACAAATGTTTTCCTCTCCAAGTTGCTTTTGATGGCTTTTGATGCTTTTATTCCCGCAATAGAAACCCTAAGACAGGGATAGGTGTAACTCTCATTCAAGAGTTCTGACCATGGTGGGAGTCTGGCTTGCCTATTAGATGTACCTAGCAGTAAAGCACAGAACTATGGTAGAATCACCACAAGAGCAGGAGAAACTGAGTGGGAAGCACTTACAAGTGAGAGCACTTAAAAGGGAGGACCACCTAGCCATTTGGGACTGTATGCAAACCAGCTCATCTCTCAGTTTCACAGAAGTCTTGTTGGAATTAGAGTTCCATGTGAGCACAGGGAGGAGAGACTGTGGCAATCTTCTAGTTCTGTCCCCTCTTTAGGAGAAAAACACCAACAGGCACTGTGGCTAGAGGAGCAATTAGCTAGTTACTCTGGGTGGAGTAACAAAGCTGCAAACCCCGTCACCATCAACTTCTCTTCCATGAAATGGATGGAGCAGATCTACCACCTTCTGTATCAGTGTTCTCATTTATAAAATAGGGTAACAATGGCACAATCCAATTTGTGAGGCTCAAATGAAATAATATGCACACACACATACATATACATCCACACACATATACATACATGCACACATATATGTACAGAAAGAACTTGTTGCTTAGCAAACCTTGGTAAACATGTTTCCTTATCAATTAGGAGCAGGAAACCAGAAAAGTTATGTTACTTACCCTGTGTAGCAACTCAAGAGGCTTTAGAGTTCCAGGCCTTCCATTCCATACCCAGCGCTCCCCACAATGCATTCTCCTCCTCACATCTGTGCAGATCAAAGCCGGGTGGGCGTTGGTGGCGACTGCCTTTAATCCCAGCACTTGGGAGGCAGAGGGAGGCGGATCTCTGTGATTTCGAGGCCAGCCTGGTCTACAGAGCGAGTACCAGGTCAGGCTCCAAAGCTACACAGAGAAACCCTGTCTCGTAAAACAAAAACAAACAAACAAAAAATCTGTGCAGATCTAGAAAACATACCTATGAATGGCATTTAGCATCATGCCACAGCTGAAGCACATGCAAAAACCATTTACCAGGAATAACCAAAGTTTACCTGGCACTGTGCCCTTTAACCAACAACTCTGCACTTTCATGCACGCATATACACTTACACACACACACACACACACACACACACACACACACACACACACACACAAACGTGTGCATGCAGCACATGTTCCTGTTGAAGGCATTTCTGTATCCTTGCCCACACCTTCACAGCCATTTCTGATGGCGTTGCTGTTGTTCTCAAGAGCTGTTCCTCTCACTGCACCATGAGAAGAGAGATGAGTTCTTTCCTCACTTATAAAATGGTGCAGGGGGGCTGGAGAGATGGCTCAGCCGTTAAAGGCTAGGCTCACAACGAAAAATATAAAATGGCACAGGGCTGATCACACAGAGATTGGTCTCCCTCCCAGACACCATGTTATGAAACTACACAAAAAATACAGCCAGGTATCAACTTCCTCCAGGAAATGTGAGCATTCGGAATCCCATTCCTTCCTTTTATAGGAACAAATCTAATAAAGAAGTCCATTTTTCATGCCACTAAAGACTAAATGAGGCCAAACAAGTAGTCTAGAATCAATCTGAGACAGAAAGTAATTCCATTATCATCAATCAGAGCAGCGTGCCCTTATTTAATAATAGTTCTTTAAGTTTTGAGCTGTCTCACGCAGTGAAGAAATTCAAATAGACTATACTTTTTAACTTTGGGATGGAAGGACAAAGGACCATAAGCTGACCTCGCCTTGATGGCTTAAAGGTGGTCATTTAAAACTTTTCCTTAAGTTGTCCCGATGGTGAGTGAGCCACAGTACTCACACACATCTCTTGTTATGTGTACGGTATAAGTAGATAAAAATATCCAATAAGGAAGGAATAGAGTAAATAAGTTATGGCATATTTCCATATGAGAATACTATACAATCATCAACATTATTAGGTATAAATCTGTTGTCATGCAAAGTTGCTTATAAGGAAAATCAGTTATTGTTATCAATAGTAACTTTTATCTCCTCAGCCCTGGAAAAAAAAAGACAAAATAACTTTAATCAATAAAAATCTATTGATAAGAAGTACTATTTTACATATATAGTTATATATATGAAAAAAAGGTTGGAAAGACATACATCAAAATATTTTAGGTAGAAGAATTCCTGAGTGGGTTGTTTATATTTTCTAAATGTTTACATTCATATGTTTTACATAAGTACATAGTACATCAGAAAGAGGGTCATCCAAAAAAAGACCATTACATCAATCTCGTAAGAGGTTGAAGCAGGCCAATCTCTATGATTTTGAAGCTAACCTGGTCTACAGAGCAAGTTCCATTCAGCCAGGGCTACATAGAGAGATCTGTTCCAAAGAGAGAGAGGAGAGAGAAGAAATAAAGGAAAGAAACTGTTTTCAGGCTGAGGATTTGACTCAGAGAGTAAAGTACTTGCCACATAGTACAGGGACCTGAGTTCAGATTTCTAACCCACATAAAAGCTGGGCGTGGTGGCAGGTGTCTGTAATTCCTGATCTGGGAGCTGGGTGACAAAGACAAGCAGATCCCAAGGAATCACTGAGTAGCCAGCCTAGCCAAAATGACAAACTCCAAGTTCACTGAGAGAGCTTGTCTCATAAACTAAAGTGGAGAGAGACTGAGGAAGACAAATGAATGCCATCCTCTTACATCCACAGTTGAGCACACCTGAAGGCGAGTGCACATACATATGTGTGCACGTGCCCTGGCGTGCGTGCACGCACGCGCGCGCGCACACACACACACACACACACATGCACAGGAAGGAAGGAAGAAAGCAAGGGAGGGAGAGAGGGAGGAAGGGAGGGAGGATACTTAGCTCTGTAGCAATAGACTTCACACCTGGGTGATCTAGGTAAGTAAGGAATTGCTTCATTTCTTCCATCACTGACTAAATCAAGTTACCAAGGAAAATCAGGGGCAAAAAGAATCAAAACACAAAGGCTACGATCTCAGCTTCTGTTACTAAGGCTCATTGACTCATATATTCAATACATACTCAGCATGCAGCTAGAATCTAAAAGGCACAAGGACATGTGCACAGGTCCGACTTTCAGACACTCTAGTTACTATGACAACAGGAACCCACTTCCAACAGCTGTGCTATAAGAAACATGTACAGAGGACACGTTCCCTTTAGTTCTGAGAAGTAGGGAAGTATCATTGAACAAAAGCACTCGGTGTTGGAAAGGTGAGCTCTTGAAAACAGATCTCTGTCTTTTACCCTGTATGAAAACCAGCTCCAGGTGTGAGAGATGGCTCAATGGTTAAAAACACTTGCTGCTCTCCCAGAGGACCTGGGTTTGATTCCAGGCACATACATGATGGCTCACAAAAAAAAAAAAAAAAAAAAATCCAAATGTATTATTCTCAGCCATCGGGCACTCCTGTGGTACACAGACATACATGCAGGCAAAATACTGATACACACAAAATAAATAAATCTTAAGAAAAATTGGGCTGGAGAGAGAGGGCTCAGAGGTTAAGAGCACTGGCTGTTCTTCTAAAGGAACTGGGTTCAATTCCCAGCACCCAGCCCACAACTGTCTGCAATTCCACTGCAGGGGATCTGACATCCTCACACAGTCAAAACACCAATGTATATAAAATAAAAATAAAGACACCATTAAAAAAAAAGAAAAAGAAATAAGTGATATCATCTCCCCTCTCTTTAAATGCACCCCCAGAGTTCTGTACTTAAACATGAAGATGGATAATTGGCTGAACATTGAAGGGAGAAGCTAGCAAAGCTGGGGAGCTGACAAATGACAGTTAGACTATTCCATTCCCTGCTCTCTCTGAAGAGAGCTGATGCAAATACTGTTACATTCTTCATTTTTGTTTTTTTTATTCGGATTTTTTTTTTCAGACAGTCTCACAGAACCCAGTCTGGCCTCGTGCTCACTATGTAAGTAGTAAGAGTCTGGCCTTGAACTCCTATCTGCCTCCTGCCTCCATCTCCCAAGGGTCTCAATCACAGGCATGAGCAACCACAAGGTCAGTGTTATATTTTTGTGAAATATCCAAAAATGTCTGGCTTATAAATTCAGACTAGGGAAATGGACCATTAAATACTGTAATGGATAACAACAATAAAGACAAACAAAAGCACAACTAAAATAAATTTTCCTGAATGCTTTTGCAGATGAGAAATCACTTCAGCTGTAGAGAGGAAGGTTTGCATACAAACCTCTGTGAACTTGGGACCTGGCCGCTTAAGTCACTTCCAAAGCCAAGATCCAATCAGACAACCTCAGAATCTGGGTACAATTGAACGGAAAATTCAACACTCTGACTTATCACAAGAATTCAGTAGATACCCACAGAATATAAAAATCATTGTGGTAGGGGGAAAATATATAGCTCAATTTTTAAAAATGACAAAAAAAAAAAAGAACTCCAAGTGTTTCTAGCAGAGATCACCTTCCTATGTTATGTTAGAAACATTTGAAATCTTAGTTCCATACACAAAATTATGAACTTTGCTATGTGCATATTGCAATGCACTGTGCATATTGCAATGCACTGTGCATATTGTAACACCATCCAACAGGAAGTAGCACTGCTTCAAACTCCTCCACTCAGAATTGAAGCTGTTGTATATTACCAATTGCTGTGTTTTTACTGGACATGCAGTGTTTTTTTATATTATGAATTGCTGTGTTTTTACTGTACATGCAGTGTTTCCTGCTCTTATAGAAACATAGGTTTAATTATGAGAAAAACAAAATAATTTAATATATTCCTACTATCATTCCTCAACATGTAGGTATCAAATTAGTCTATCTTTGGATTGCATTTTTAGACAAACAAGCACATCCACCTATTACTATGTAGATATGCTTATGTCTTTAATAAATGGTGAAATTATATATCAAAGACTTATTTTAAAATAAATTTAGTTTTTGCTTTATCACCAAAAAAAAAAAAAAACCCACCTCACTGTGGATGTATAGGACACAGATTTCTAGAAAACCCCAGGCTGAATTATTCATGCATATTTACAAAGCTTTCTAATTTTTTTTAATTAGCTAGTTATTTAATAATTCAGAATGTCCTAGATAAAGTCTGATATTAAATCCAATATAATTCTTCTGGTTCCAAAATGCATTCAGCATATACAGCAGTGTGTATATCCAGAATAAGAATGTTGACACAGCTCTTGGCTCTTCTTATATATCAACTGTTCTATAATCCCATTCTTGGGCCAGTATTTAATTTTTGATATGTAACTGTTATAGTAACTAACATGTCACTAAACAGCCTTTAGCATCTCTGCCTTTCAAAAAAAGAAAAAAAAGTGGATGGGTGCCCCAAACCTATTGATTTAGTACCAAATTTAAATAAGCCCAGAAGCCCTCTCCTTCTGCACATCTAGTCCAACAAGGTCAGACTGAGCAGCTTGCAAATGCAAAGGCTTAATTGGACTAACTCTTTCATGATAATAATGTATATTTAAGATGGCCACTAAAAATTGTCAATGCTAATTTAGTAGATCAATTCCATTAAACGTTCTGAACTTTTCTCCACTTGCTAACCTCATCTATTACAGTTGCTGTTTTGGTAAGGAAACTGAAGCTGTAACTTCATGTCCAGTTACAACAATTCTAACCAAGCCTGAAATACACTGCCT
The DNA here is from genome assembly GCF_003668045.3 of Cricetulus griseus. Lineage (NCBI taxonomy): Eukaryota > Metazoa > Chordata > Mammalia > Rodentia > Cricetidae > Cricetulus > Cricetulus griseus. The sequence continues at coordinate 99,479,229 of NC_048599.1, read as the reverse complement.
TATATGTGAAATAAAACCTCGAAAGATCTTAGAGTCAACAATTCTAGACACAAAACTTCTTGTTGCCAAAAACAGACAGATCCTATGAGCTTTCAGCAGTTGGCATTATGGCAAGATGCATACAGTGTGTGGGGCGTTCTTTTGTGGTTGTTGCTGTTTAGTGTATCTTAAAGTGTTTAAAGTAAAACTTCCACTTTTGTAATTATTGATCAAAAACCAACCAACCTTTATACAACCAAAAAGTTCAGGGTCGGATTTTAGTATCAGACACAATGTAGTTGAAGAACTCACTCCATTCAGATGAGTAGAAATGTCAAACTTGTACTCAACATCTAGGTGAGCAAGGTAAACAGTATGACTGGCTAATATAAAAATAACATACCCATTAATCAGCTAATGAAGAATTTAAGAAGACTCCAAAAGCCTCTTCCACACCCACCACGGCGCATCTGTTTGAAGCTGGGGCTCTGGGTCTATTTTTGCGCTGTGATTTAGCACCAGAGTCCTCTGGGTGATAGTTGAGGAAACAGATGCTGGGAATCGCTGGGCCAGCAGAGTTCTGACTCATGCTTTGTCGGCTCCGGCTTTGTACTCACATGAGAGGGGGTGGAGCGAACGAAAAGACTGACTTCCAGCCAGGCTGCCAGCTTCCTCAAAGTTTCCACTTACGCATTTTGCCTCCCTTACCAACTTCGTTTGAAGTTCCCATGCCAAAATCCTGAACGGCATGTTCCCAGGATGCATTAAATTTGAAAAGAAAAAAAAAAAAAATCAGCGGGGATTTTTCCAACTGAAATAAAAAGTAAATTGAAAACTAAAAAGCGACAGTCTTTTTCCTTTCTTTTTCTTTTTCTTTTATCCCCCTCTTTGAGTTTTTCCTCGCTCAAGATCTGCAGAAGAAAAATTTAGATATGAAAATGACATATGAAAATGACATTGAAAATGTTCCCCTGTAAGCAGCAGCCACAGTTCCTACTGGGTAATCATAGCCCTTTGCATTGCTTCCTATCCCCAATTATTTATTGTGAAATGATTGAAGCTAATAACATCCACATCTATTTGGAGATTACATTTCAATTGTCAATTAAAAATTAACGTTTATTAAACTCCACAAGATATAAATCTTTATTCTTTCTTACTGTATCAGACCTGACAAGAATACAGGGGGCAATAAAAATCTATGATGCTTCAATACTTTTTATACCGGATTTAAAACAGAAACAAGGGCCATGTTATTGGCTGGGAATGTGGCTTCTCAAGCAGCAGTTTCTATTAAAGCTAAGCTTTTTACAGAGAAATTAAATTCAATAGCCGGAGTTTTACAAAGCTCTCCCGTAAGCCGCTTTTCATTTACTCAATTTAAAATTGGACCTGTAAAGGTAATTTTTTTTTTAATTCTGATTTTTATTTGAATCAGTTAGGTTTTTTCCTCCAGTGCCACTGTAATTTCTGTGACTTAATGACAGCCTAGAACAATTAATTTGGGCTATTTTTTTACAGTAGGAATATGCAGCAATTGTTAATGCCTCTCAGTTACAATGGATATAGCTGGGTTCCAAAACATAATTGCAACACCATCTCTGTGAGAAGAGCCTGCCTGATCCCTGACAAAAATCTGTCAGTTCCTGGTGTGGGGCAGAGTTGGGCAAAGCATTCATTTGTTTTCACCTAAAGAACCTACTAAAGACACCAGGGGAAGGAGCAGGGCCCATCTGTCAGACCTTGGGGGAAGGGGTGGGGATCAGTGCTCAGACCTTGGGCCTAGTTTGCTCAAGGTCTTGGGTGTGGGTGACTGAAAGACCATCCTCATGACGACCACCATTGTGTTCTCTGGGAAATGACTCATTGGTGGACTGGGCCCCCTCACTGTCACTACATAAGTATTTCTTGGGTCTGGAAATTTGGTTCAGTGGTTAAGAACACTCTCTGTTCTTGCAAGGAACCCAGGTTCAGTCCCAGCACCCATGTGGTGGCTCACAACAGTCTGTAACTCCAGTTCCAGGGGATCCAACTTCTGGATTCTTCGGGGATCAGGCACACAAGTGGTCCATATACCTCCATGCGGACAAAACACTCACACACACAAAATAAATCTTTTTTAAAAAATACTTATTTCTTGACAGCTACAAGAAGGAAATATATTGTACCAATCCGTAACGTTCTAGAGGGAAATGAGGCACAGTAAATGAGAAACGGTACTTCTGTGAAGATGAAATGCAGTGAGATGTTCAAAATACACAAAAGGAGAATCTTAGCCATCTAGAGTTTCCAGTGGATGCAGCTTCGTGCTTAAGACTGCTGCAACCAGCCCAAAAGTCCACATAAAACCTGGCACTCGGAGCTAGAGATGTAGTTCAGTCACAGAGTACATAGGTTTGATCCTCAAGCCCCTGAAAACAAAAACATCAGCCTGGTCTACGAGAGCTAGTTCCAGGACAGCCTCCAAAGCCCCAGAGGAACCCTGTCTAAAAAAAAAAAAAAAAAAAAAAAAAAAAAAAAAAATTCCCAAATCCCCAATAATATTTTGCACAGATACTAAGAGAAAAAACACACATGGGGGGGGGCATGGACAGACACCATACCAACGGTTAACTACCTTGGTAGCAGCAACCACAACCAATGCTTAGTGGCTATATTGTTAGACTCTTGGGAGACACAAAGTCTCCAGTGATCAACTCATTCCATCAGAAATTAAACAAATCTGAGCAACTATATGGCCATCCAGGCAAAGAAGTAAATTTACTATTGACATAGGATTTTTTTCTAGATGGGGTCTCACAATGTATCCCTGGAACTCACTATGTAGATCAGGCTGACGTCAAAATCAACAAGATCTGCCTGCCTCTGCCTCTGAATGCTGGGACTAAAGGTATATGTCCCCATGCCTAACACATAAAAAAACTTAAGGCAAGGTCTGTAATACAGTGATACACATTAGAGAAGAGGAACTGTTTTAATAAATCACAAAGGGATGTTTCTTCTTTCATATACAAATAAAGTGCCACACCAGAGTCCTAGGCAGTACCTACAAGGGGACAACACACTGTCTTGGTAATGTCCCCTGATTGCATCACGTGGCCCAGTAAGTATACTACTGAAGGTCAGTTCTCCAGCATCTCAAGGGTTAAATTCCTTGTTGTGCCTCATTTTGAAAAGGTATTATCCCAGTAAGCATCCTGCTTAGGCTAGTTCAGCAAAGGAACCGGTCCATAATGAGGCCTGGCCTCACTGGTCCCAGTAGAATTAATTTTGTGCAGTAGAACACCTAGATAAATTAGTTTTGCTTTAAATATTGAGTCCTAAAAGAGTTAAAAGAGGGACGGTATCAATCAATAATTTTTAGATTAACTACTTTGTATATGACAAAACAAAATTAACTTTGGCATTATAACCCCTTCATCTGGTATTTCTGACCTGCCCTGAGTTTCAAATAAAGAATTAGACATCTTAAAACCAACTGTCGTGTGCACATGTTTTCTTGGCACACAATACTCTCTGTTTTGTTTGTAAGAGATATAAGGACTACCTACCACACATTTTGCATAAGGATAAATACAATTGCTACTTATTAAAACAATCCTTTCCTGGAAATAAAATTCTGAAGATAAAGAGACAGGTTTCATGGGATTTGGGGGTTTTGTTTTTTTAATGTTGAAGGCACTCAGCTTTAAATGGAAGTGAAACATAATACCTTAGTGACTAATGTTATATTTTCAAAATTACATTTTGATTAGTTAGGTTTTCCCAATATCTAACCATTCCTTTCATAAAACTGCCGTCCGAGGAAATATCTTTACGGAATTAAAAATCACGTCTACAAATGACAACGAATTTAAACTAAAACTCTGGTATTTTAATGGTCTTTTCATGCTAAATGCCTACCAAAATGTAAAAGATTTCTTTTCAAGCAATATGTAATCAGGTTTTTAACTTGGCCAATTGCCCATATAAACAATCCTTAATATTATTTGGTCATCTTTGGTAATTTAAATAGCACATCACAACCACGTTGAATTTACATTCATATGACAAAAAGTTATTTAGAGATTAGTGTGGGTGGAGGAAGTGTCTCTTTAACAGATTGTTTGAAGAATCCATCTAACTAACAGGAAGCAACGGCTTTCAAACTCTCATAAAAACAAGAAACAGTTGAACAGCGCCACCCAGCGGTAAAAAGTATACTACAGCTGGAGATGACATCGCCAACCTTAACTGTTTCTCAGCCGTCCTTCCTGCCACTTCCAGATGTTTCTCTAGTAACACATCAGAAATCGCTGGCTCCTGGTTCTGTATTGAAATTTCACATTTAGTAAGTAAAATTAAATGTTTTTCTGTAGAAAAAAGCGCTTTATTTTTGCTTGTTTATTCTTTGTTTTTGAAATAATAAGCAAACCAACTAAATAGCAGGCAAAACACTTTCCAGAAATGCTTTATTAGTCAACCCTTTTAACCCATCAAAATTATTAGGAAAGCCCATGCTTAAAGGACCACCTGTTGTTACTCCACTATTTCCATACCTTTAACTATGTTTCTGTGTTTGTTGAACTACTTCATATTTCTGAACCAAGATTATCTCCTTGGAAAAGATCTTAAGAAATCCATTGAACACCATAGTAAAAGGAGGATATTGAAGAACCCTGGGCAAGTACAAGAAAAAAAAATGGTAAAGAATAGTTTTTGGTTTTTTTTTTTTAATTATTCCACAGGAACTAGAAATTTGACATTTTAAAAATCTCATTTTGTGCTCCGATGTGGTGCTCAGGCAGAACACCCATACACACAAATTTTTAAGTCTTATTTTGACCGAAATCAGAATGAGCTTGCCGATTTGTGATTACAGAAGCCGGGTAGTCTTGAACCCAAGACAATCGGCTGCATTAATGGGAACTCCTGGGCCACACTGCAGGAAAAAGGCCTCCTGTGCCTCACTGCCTTCGGCCAGCTCAGATAAACCAGCACAGACACGCTTCTGAGAAACGCGTAGAACCGGTCTTGGGGCAGTTCCGGCGAGCAGGTAGCCCAGGGTTTTGCAGGGCGAGCATGCAGGTTCTGTAACTGCGTTGCCGTGGCTATCTATCGGTCACGCGTTCCGTCAAGACCCCGGCTGCTGCCTTCTAATCGCCTAAGAAGCAGCCTTCATGTGACAAGAATCAGGCTCATCCGTTCTGATCTGCATCTTTAGCCTAACAATGAGAAATGGGTTTCCATAAACTTGAAAGAGGCAGGGAAATGACGCCAAAGCCATTACTTACTGCTTCGGGTTGGAAGGAAGACACCTGTCCCTTTTTAGAAGAGTAATAAAGGATAAAACTATGGCAAAGCCTTCAGCATTGCGTCTGGAAAATAAAGGGAATCGGCTGGCGCTATCCTAAAGAAAAGCAAAACGCCTTCACCTCCCACTACGAAATCTGCATCAGAATCTCGCCTCAATTTCACGATGTGCCCAAACTTACAAAATGAGAGAAAATTATACTGTTATGAAACCAATACCAGAAGGATCTCTATCTTTTAATACTTCAATCTTGTCTTTATTCCTCTCCTCTATGTAGCTGTGTTATTGCCCACATCAGTTTTTTTGTTTTGTTTTGTTTTTGTTTTTTTGTTTTTTTTTTTTTTTTAAGCAGCTTCAGGGGCTTCTGGTTTTGCAGCCTGTAGTTTGAGGTTGGACAGGCTGCAAACTGCAGCTGGAAGCTTGACTGTTGTCACAACAGCTTGTAGGAACCCCAGGCTTAAGGCATTTGGAGCCGGCCTTGAGCAAGCTGCCTCACCCGGGATGGCACTGCGCTCTCCAGTCTAGCATAGAAAACCCACAGCAGTTACCGCTGAGGCCCGTGCGTGCCACCTAGTGGACACTGTCTGCCCGGGGTGTCAGCAGGACATGGTGGGATATACAAAAATCTGCAAACTTCTTAGTCTACCAATAAATAAAATTTTCTTTATTCTGTAGTCGAATCGGGGTGGAAGGAGATGTATTTAAAAGAAAATGATAAACAAGCAAATGAGTCAATTCACGAAAGTTTCAAGGCTGCCTTTTAAAATATAAATATTATTCCATCAAATCCCTCCCTTCGTGACTCAGGGAAGGAGCGGGAGCGGGGGCGGGGGCGGGGGAGGAAGAAAGAATGTAAGAGCCGGAAGGACTGGAGGACACCAAGGAAATAAAGCCTTTAAACACAACAGGACTGTTGCACATACGAATTCACAGAGCCTGAAGCAGCACACACAGGGCCTGCACGGGTCTACACCAGATGCGGCCCTAGGGCTGGAAGAACAAATGCACACATACCCCTGTCCCTAACCCAGAAGCTGTCTCCAATTGATAGCCACTTACAAATGAAAAGTTAGTTTTCTCTAAGGGAGTCTCACTGGGGAAACAAACTACTCTTGAGGGTGGGCTACATACCCAGAAGTAGATAGGCAACGGAAAACAAACTCAATGGCCTCTTTGGAGGTTCCTTGTCTCATAATGTTGAGTCAGGGCTTTTTTTATTTTTTAATTCTTTTTTTGTTGTTGTTGTTGTTAGTTTGACTTCACAGGCTTTGTGTATATATTATGGCTTCCCACTTCGTATTTTTGTTTGTTTTTTTGAGACAGGGTTCCTCTGTGTAACAGCTCTGGCCGTCCTGGAACTAGCCATGTAGACCAGGCTGGCCTTGAACTCACAAAGATCCTTCAGCCTCTGTCTCCCGAGTGCTAGGTTTAAAGGTGTGGTGCCACCACTGCCCAACCCGGTTTTCATGTTTTTATAGGATTCTTGACTGTGCAAACAAGTAGGTGGCTGTATTTAGGTTTCTTGTGCCTTTTGTTGGGCTCTTTTCCTTCTGATTGTTTTGTCCTCTGCAACGTCTCTGTTTTTGTTTTATCTTATTACATTTTATTCTATTATTATCCTGTAGAAATATTTTTGTTTCCTAGCAAGAGACAGAAAGGTGGATCTGAATTGGAGGGGACATGGGGAGGAACTTGGAAGTGTAGAGGGAAGGAAAACAACTAAAATATATTGTATGAAAAAAATCCTATTTTTCAATAAGAGAAAAAATAATATATATATCTTACAAATGTCAAAGTGCTATGTTATTTTTACCTTTATGAAGAAAAAGGGCAAGTCATAATTGTTATTTGACTGGCATGCATGAAGCTCTGGGTTCAAGTCTCAGCAGCACATAAGTCACACCAACAATTTCATTTGTACCCCCCAAAATAGTTCTTTCTTATTTCCCCCTCTATATGCACAAACACATATTTTTTTCTGGATGATAGAACTTTGCTTTTCTTAGCCAAGTTGTACCTCATTTAAATTATAGTTCCTAAAGAGTTACTCAGACTGATCTGTACACATATCCCACCCAATTCATGTACTGAAACTTTTTTTTTTTTTTTTTTGGTTTTTGGTTTTTTGAAACAGAGTTTCTCTGTGTAGCTCTAGCTGTCCTGAAATTTGCTCTGTAGACAAGGCTGGCCCTGAATTCACAGAAATCCACCTGCCTCTGCCTCCCAGGTGCTGGGATTAAAGGTGGACACCACCACTGCCTGGTTTCCTAAACATGTAAGTTGTGGCTTTGTTATGATTTCCTAATTGTCTCATCCCCATGAACAGTACTTCTATTTGATTGGCATCAGTTGCCTCCAAAAAGCTTCTTAAATGGTGAATGAATAGCTATGACCTAGATGACAGCTCTGTCAGGATGTTATAAATTCTCCAGTATCCTGTCTGATGCACGAACTATACCAACAATGACATCCATTTACCAGGCTTCAGAAAACTCAGCCCTTTACTCAGCATCCAGCTCACAGCAGCCACAGTGAAATGTATTCAGTACTAGGACCATTCTCACTCTACAAGTGAAGAAAGCTAAGCCTGAAGAGGTTAGAGCCTGAGGGATACGAAGAGTGAAGCAGACCGGGAATCCTCACCCAACCTTTTGGCTCCAGGGGTTAGATGCTGAACCATTATATGACATCCATCTAGCTTATTTGTTGTGATTTACACGAAAGCTGCACTTCATCTTATTGCTGGTTGTATTCTATCTCCATGCCTCCCTTTCCAAAAATCAGTTATCAATGTATTGCCCCATCAAATCTCTTTAGATAGTTGCTAAAACTATTTGAGTTCGTGGATACTTCCTACTTTGTTCCTCAAAGGATAAAGTTACTACAGCCCAAAAGGTTTGTACAGAGGAAGGAAAAGAAATTACTGATCAAAGGGCCAAGGTAGGAGAATGTGCCTGCTGACTTCATCTGGCTAAGGTCACAACAATGAAGTGGAGAGCTAGGGGAAGTGGGGGCTCTGGTGCTAACTGCTTCTTTGTTTTTCAGTTCACCTGACCTCTTTAGTCATTTTGATTGAGAAATACTCCTGCAGCTCCTCAGACTTGGCCTGGTGAGCAGGCAAAGCAACTCCACAGGAACCATGTGCCAGCTTCAGATCCAAGATGAGAAAAGAATCCCAGCACTCTCAGATGTTTGAAGATGTTTAAAATTGCTCTGGGGACTTCTACATGCAGAAAAGGACTCTCCAAAGAAGCAGAAGGCTTCACAATTGTGCATCCCCAAAACAGCCTATAAGTCTCTAAGTCATAAAATGGGCGTGGCATGGAGCTTGTAAATGAAATCGTATTCGGCCGGGATAAGAAATATCCTGGGTTGGGGGTGTGGCTTGGTGAGAGAATGCTCCCCTAACATGTACAAAGCCCTGGGCTTGCTCCCTAGCCTTGAAAAAGTCAATTTAAACCTCGAATTTCACAATCAAAATACTAAATAAAGCCATCGTTGGACACTTCAAAATGCATCAGGAGTGGGTATAGCTCAGGGGTAGAGCATCTGACTGCAAAGAGCATGGGAATGGGGTGGAGGGGTCAGTTTTGTACTTGACTCCTGTTTTGGTGAAAGTTTACCAGATTTATGATGAGGTAGGAGTTGGGGAGAGAAGGGAAGCGTGGAGGCTCTGTCCTAAGAGGAAGGGTTCAGCCATCAAAAGGCAGACTCAGATTCTCCCCAAAGCCCAGCTACTTGCTTACTGTGGGCCTCCAACTGGTGGGTAACCCTCTCAAGTCCTCAGGGGCTCAGCTGTAAAATAGAGTCTGCTTAACCCCATGTCACAGGATCATCTCAAGGCTTAAACTACTTACTGCCGGGTTTCGTCCACCGCCTCAAAAGCAGAGCAGGTACTCACCCTGGAAAATAGAAAGAAAGCCCACAGACTACCATCACTCAGGCCCCATTCCACTCATCAGTGGGTCACTACTCTGGCTTCTTTGTTAATGGGACTCCCCTAGCAAGAGTCACCAGGGGCCTTCTAAACACCAAATTCGAGGAACAGATTTTATCTGCGTCAGTTGTCAATGTTGCCTACAGTTTCCTCATTGAGACTTTGGTGCCCCGCAGTAACCTCCTCAGCACTGCCCAGCCTGGTGTTAAATGAAAACACATATTCCATTCAATAAATGCTAGCATCTTCATAGTGTAATTTATCTGCATATTTTATGAAATGTGTTTTTTTGTTGGTGAATATGATTTAAAGATATGATGTGAAAATTATACCATCACAAAAACTGAATTTTGCTATTTCTAGTTTGTGAGCATAAATTTCCAGCTAAAATGTCATTATATTTAAAACAGTGAGTTTGAAGAATGCAATAGAAACAGAAAAACATAAATGAAAAGAAACTAAATTCTTTGAGTGGGGTATGTTTCAAGACAGGGTTTCTCTAGCTCTTGGAACTAGCTCTGTAGACCAAGCTACCCTTGAACTCAGAGATCCACCTACCTCTGCCTCCCAAGTGCTAGGATTAGAGGTGTGCTTCGACACACCCATTGGAAACTGAATTCTTAAATAAAATGTTTATAATGACATTTGGATAGCCTTTGTAAACATCTTTGAGAGTTATTTCCTGACCTATAATTTATATTATAGATATATGTATTTTGTTAAAAAAATAAAAAAAAAAACACAATATCCTTCACTCATGTAAAAATGAAGGGCCTTGTTATCTCCAAAGCGGACTTCCTCAGCTTCAATACTATTCCCCCAAAGACCAGGCCTGCCTGAGTCATTCCATTCAAGAGAAGGTTGTAACAGTGGGATTCAAATGACAAGCATTTTCCACACTGAATGGCATTGGTTAAGATAAGACATTGTAAACGTCAATAGTACTTATTTTGAAGTTAAAACTATCATGTTTTTTTTTATAAAAAAAGTCATTTCCTTTTACAGGAAATGCATTAATAATGTCACAAAAGACAGTACAAGTCATAGTATAGAGTTCAACATTTCCCTTTGGAAAGAAATATAATAACCTAGCCTCAAATGGTAGTAGAAATGCTTTAACATTAAAAAATAAATAAAAACTTCAAGAGAAGGAAATTCTACACTTCCTCTCATGTGCACACATTTTGCTGAGCTGGGATCATCCAAAACATTTATGTATTTTCCTCAGGATTGAGGTTGGGAATATCTGAAATTTATAACCACATAAATGTAATCTAGGGTTGCCAAATAAATTCTACTTGAATTTCAACATACATTATTCATTTGTTTTTATGCCAGCATCTAAAAGCTATCATAACTTTGCATTGTAACACAAAATAATTCCAGCAAACATTATAAAGATGACTTAGGAAATGAATACATGTTTGCAAGTTCCTAAAGTTTTGATACTTCTAAAACATTTATCTAAAATGGCAACTTTTTTTTTTTAGTATTTCATTTCTTTGCAAGGACTTTACAGAAAAGTATGGGGAGTGTGGTTCCAAGCAATTTCATTGACCATCAATTCAAAGTCCTGAAGGGTCACCAACGGTGTATTTTCATTTCCTACTGGCTAAACTCTACAACTCTATTTTCTATCTCAATTCACTGTCATACTAATTTTTTCCAACAATCTTGATTTTTCTTTTGTTTTTCATAAATAAAATGCCCTCCCTTGATTATACTGCAAACCCTTCTCTAGCCTACTGATTGAGGTATACATGGTTGTTTTCACATTGTTTGTGTGTTGACAGCTGTCAAATCCATCCCAAAATAGATTCTTGTCTACTTCATAATACTTATCAAAACATATTTAAAAAAAAATAAGGGTAGGGGATTCAGCATGCAGAGCACCTGCCTAGCATGGAGAGCCTTGGTTAAATCCCTAGGACTGCATACACTGGGTATAATGGTGCATGCCTATAATTAGAGTACTCCAGAGAGGGAGGTAGGAGAATCAGAAGCTCAAGGTCCTCTTCAACCATAAAGACAGCTCAAGGTTATCCTGGGCAACATCAGACCCTGTCTGGAAAAGTTTAAGGCTAGCCTAGGCTACATCAAATCCTGTCTGCGAAGAAAAAGAGGATGATGAACCTGCATCAACTCTTCTACTATCTTTTCCCAAAATAGCTAGCAAACCTATTTTCTGATGAAAACAAACACCTGTGTTGGGGAGTGCCCACCTGGACTGGTCCATTAAGTCACCCCCACGTTTGCAAGCACAGCTTCCCCAAAAGGAAGCCTTTCGTTTCCCAGGTTTGAGATACAAGATCTCAGGAAACAAACAGTCCGTGACTTTTGAAAACTGACTCTCAAAGATGACTCCGAACCTCTACATTAATGGCTTTGTCTTTGAGCTGGCAGCCTGAGCATCAAGGATGTCCGTTTTTCTCCCCCTTGAAGACAATGGATTATTAAATCCTGTTTTGATGAGTGATTTGGAAAACAGTTCCTTAAGGTCCCATTGTCATGGACAAATAGCAGAAATAGTAGAATTTTAGTCTTTCATGAAATTGGAGATTGCATAGCTATATTGGCATGAGCAGGCATGAATTTCCCATGTGAACTGTCTGAACTCTTGTGTTAAGCAAACAATATGGAAACACCAAATTCCACACTCAGCTAAGGTGACACGGGAGAAGTCACTGCATACAGGTAATTTGGTGAAAATCTCCAAGTCCTCACAGGGCATGTGGGGACAAGAGTGACTCGGGCGTGTACTGTTTCTTGAACTTTGTGAGCTCAGGTAGCTGCCACTTTGGCCAGCATGATCTGAGGAGGTATAAAAAAGAAATAGAAGAAATGAAACCCACACACGAAAGCATTTCCTTTCTCCAAATATTTTTCCTAATAGCACGTGACTCAAAGAATAAGAGTTGAGACCACATATCTCCCAGACCACCCCAGCCTGCATGGAGCTTGATTAAGTACCGTCCCTGAATGAACACAAATCATGATGCTCTCATGCAAAGTTAGTAATGTTCTTTGTTGCCTTTTTCTTTTCCCTTCCAAATCTCTTTCCAGTCCTTGAATGCAAGAATGCAAAGAAATTGTTGGAAATCTCAGACAAGGACTTCAAGCTAAGATTCGCTCGATACTAAGGAAAAAAAATGAAGTAATTTCTGATGTGAACCCATTGGGGAGTGGGGGTGCTGGTCTGTCTAGATGTGAAAGTTCTCAACCTGTGTGTGGGTTGTGACTCCTTTGGGGTCACATATCAGATATTTACATTATGATTCATAACAATAGCAAATGTATAGTTAGGAAGTATCAACAAAAAAATTTTACAGTTGGAGATCACCACAGCATGAGGGACTGTATTAAAGGGTCGAAGTATCAGGAAGGTTGAGAAACACTGGGCCAGAGCCTCATAAAGGAAGAGCACAGAATAAATGCTCCGTTCCAATAGATGAATTTGGTTACTGGATAATGAAGTACATTCTTTATCATAAAAATTTTGTGATCCAAAATTCAGTGGGTGGTAGTATGTCTTCAACTTTATACACTCCTATAAATCCTAATTCTAACCTTACTTCATTGGGCAGTTGGGGTCGGAGTGTTGGATTAAGTGATGAAAATAATTCTGGCACCTAGGTTCCCACAAGCTCTACAACTCGGATTGACTGTTAAAATACCAAAGAAGGACAAATAACAGACGCCTGTAATGGAATTCCAATCTTCATGAAAATCCATCCATAAGTAAAATGTTCCCCCCAAGGAGCCTGGAGGCCTGGGTGAATTTGGACAGTGTAGAACCCAGAGTCTGGATAAGATGTTTTGGAATGAGCCCCATGGAGAGCCAAAGACTGTAGTGTAACACCAACTCTGATTACCGTTAAAGAGAAGCGATCACGGCCAATTGTCTCACTGCAACACTTCAAAGAAAAGGCAATATAGCCGCGTTAAATTCAGCAAGGAAAAATTGTTTAGTTGCATCTTTGTTAACAATTTGGAAGCATCCATTGTACGACTTCTGTAATGCTATTGAGCTGGTTTTATTAAGGGAAATTTATAGCAATGTTAGAAATTAATACCTCTCTTATTTCCTCCACTGCCTGACTTTATTGAATGCCATGGGGCATATTAATCAGTAAAGCCAAGTAGTGCATGAAATAAAAGTATAAATTAACCTGTAACATGAATGTAAAAAGGGCTTAATAAAATAGAAATAAATAACACTTTAATGATAATCAACCTGCCCTTCCTGAGCCAAGCAAAAATTGTGACAATGCCAAACACCGGGTCTAAAGAGCCCCATTTATCTACACAAGTTAGGTGGAAGAGCACACACACATGGAAGGCAGCTGACCAGGAGCCAGGAAGGAGAGCCTCCAGCCATGGTCCAAACAACTGAGCAAATAAACTCAGGTGCAAGTTTCCTTGCTTTTAAATACTGTATGGCAAAAGGTCCTACTTTATATCAAGTGGTTATATTTTGGGTTTGGGGGATTCATTTGGTATTTTTTAGGGTATGGGGGTGGGGCAGGTACTTTTGAGACAAGGTCTTGCTGACCTGTAATTCAGGTTGGTTTAGAACTCACAATGTAGCCCAAGCCACCCTCAGATTCATAGTAATCTTCCTACCTCACCCTCCCAAGTACACAGGCCTGTACTATTTCACCCTGGGGCCCAGTCAGATGGTCTGAAAGATAATGATTGTCTTAGCCAGGTATGGTGGTATATACCTGCAATCCTAGAACTTGGGAAGCTGAAGCAAGAGGATCATGAGTTCAAGGCTACCCTGTGCTACACCACAAGGCCCTCTCAAAAACAAAAAGAAAATGATTGTCTTATTGGGTTTTCTCCACACCCCAATATGTGCTTGTGCTTTCAAAATGATACCATGTGACTTATTGATTTATTAATATAAATTATATGTTCTTCAAATATTTTTAATATTATATGCTATGAAAAGGTTTTGAGGGTTTTTTTGAGGGGGGTGTTTTTGTTTGTTTGGTTGGTTGGTTGGTTGGTTTGGTTTTTGGTTTTTTGGTTTTTTGAGACAGGGTTTCTCTGTGGCTTTGGAGCCTGTCCTGGAACTCACTTTGTAGACCAGGCTGGCCTCGAACTCACAGAGATCCGCCTGCCTCTGCCTCCCAAGTGCTGGGATTAAAGGCGTGTGCCACTACCTCTGGCATATGAGAAGTTTCTTAATATCTTTTCTTTAATTTAGGGTCCTCTTATTCTTCATTTTTTTTACTTCCACTGTGGAGACACTGCCTCACTGTATAGTCCAGGCTATCCTAGAACTCCATGTTCTTATGGCCTCTACCTCCCAAGTATAAGATTTCGGGTACATGTCACTAACCCCCCTCCTCGTGTGTGTGTGTGTGTGTGTGTGTGTGTGTGTGTGTGTGTGTGCGCGCGTGCGCACGCGCGCGCTCACTGGCATCCAGGCAGAGCCTTGTGCATGCTAGGAAAATACTCTACAATTGAACTACACCTCCAGGCTATCCCACCTTTTATTATTTGTATTACTGTAGATATGCTCTTTCTGCATCAAGTGAAGTACTTAATACTTCGTATCCATAAAGTATGAGCCTTTAAAAAAACGGTAGACATTGTTGGACAATACTTGATACAACTGGATGTCACTCTAACTTATTTACCAATTTCTACCAGCATGTAACTGAATAATCTGCAGTCCCACAGTACAGGGTACCTGAAAGAAGCCATAAAACAACCTCAACTCCTTGCAGAAATACTGATCAGACATAGCTTGCAGCCATGTCTGCATATCTATGTCATAGGCACAATCAAAAGGAGATTGCATTCTTGAGTTCACATGCCCTATGTGAGCATCTGTTAGCCGGCAGCATGGCTCAACAGATTGAAGCACTTGCTGCATCCTGACTGCATTCGCTCCCTGGGTTCCATGAATGGAGAGAGTTAACTCCCAAAAGTTGTCCTCTGACCTCCACACTCCTGCCTGCATGCATCACACATGAGTGCACACACACACATGCACACATACACTAATAATAATAATAATAATAATAATAATAATAATAATAAATAACTAAATAAAAAGTATCTGTTACCGTTATCAAAGTAATGAGGAATAAGATAATACATTAGCATTTGGAATAATAAAACATGGAATATGAAATGTTATTAGCAGTAATCCTGGAAAGGAAATAACCATACTCTCTGCTCCTGGGTTGTGTCACTGATCAATCAATCAACAAGGGAGATTTTTTTTTAAGTCATATTAAAACTATATGAATAGGGGCTTTTAACCGGGCGTCGCTGTCACACGCCTTTAATCCCAGCACTCGGGAGGCAGAGGCAGGTGGATCTCTGTGAGTTCGAGGCCAGCCTGGTCTACAGAGTGAGTGCCAGGATAGGCTCCACAGCTACACAGAGAAACCCTGTCTCAAAAAAAAAAGAATAGGGGCTTTTAAATTATAATTCTTTATTTTGCTTTCTACCTGCTGTGCTATCAGTTTGATTAATTCTTCAAGGATCCTGTACCTTGTCACCAAATCAATCAGCCTAGAGCATAACTCCTATGTTATGCTCTAGCTCCTACCGTAGCACATGGGACAGTCACAGAGAGCCCACTGCTCCTGTGCACATGCCCAGTCCCTAGTCCTCATCTGACGGCCTGCTTCCCATCACCCACTAGACACCTCTGCCCCTCTGGGAACCACACATTCCACTCTTCCACCTTCCCCATCAAATTTTCCCAACCTCCAAGGCATGGGACAGGATTTGTGTCAAATGATTTTCTCTCCAGTTTTCTGGTCACTCGGAAGTCACATTGCTTTCAATACAGAGAAAACTAGCAGTGCTGTTTAACATAGACTCCTATATGGTACTGTGTTTTCAAAAAAGAAAAACAGTTATTTTTTATGTATTTTCAAGAAAGGGTCTCAATGTATAGCCTGACTAACCTCAAAGTCACTAAGTAGACAAAGTTAGCCTAAAATTCCACCTGCTTCTGGGTCCCAAGCCCTGGGACCACAGGTTTATGCCATCACAGTCAGCATTATTCCTAAGTATTTGTTACGTTTTATCTGCCTTGTGTCTTTGGGTGGGGGGAGGGTATATGTCACTGGCAATGGTGGAGGTCAGAGCAGCTTAGGAAATCATATTCACCTCCATCAAGTAAATCCCAGGGATCAAACTGGGCTTGCCAGGCTTGGTGGCAGGCACTGTTAGCCACAGAACTGGCTCATCAGCACTTAGTCTTAATTTTTTTTCTGGTTTTTCAAGACAGGGTTTCTCTCTATTGCTTTGGAGCCTGTCCTGGAACTCGCTCTGTAGACCAGGCTGGCTTCTAACTCACAGAGATCCGCCTGTCTCTGCCTCCCGAGTGCTAGGATTAAAGGTGTGTGCCACCAACACCCGGCTAGTCTTAATATTTTTAATCATATTTTAATCTCATATATATTTTAGAGCTAATATTCCACACCCTTGTCAATGTAAAGCTAATGCTTAGTTTTATGTTATTCCTAATGAAACTCAAAAATCACTCAATAGAAACTGTTTAGATTTACAAAACAAGCCTTACCATAGTCATGAATCATACAGTGAAATAATTATTCTACCACTATAAAACAAGTCTTGAGTTTAGTCCCTAAGCATCATTCCAGTGTTCCATCCCCTCCAGGGGAGCTGTAAGTGAGCCACAATATGTAAAGTGCATGCCCACAGGCATTAAAATGGTTTACAAAGCAAAGAGTAATTCAGACGTCCTAAATTACCTTACAATAGCACAGAGCTACTGATCCATGACCTCATCAAGCCCTAGAACAAAATATAAAGGCCACTGAGCTTTAAATGTTACCAACTTTAAATTTAAAACTGAAGTCTGGCTCATATTAGAATATAGTGATTACAGGAGGGGCTTGTCTCACTCTCACCATCACAGAAAAGCCACCAAGTGATCCATTTCTGAAGGGCCCAGACCCTCACCCAGCCCCTGCTTTGGCAGCCATGACAGGCTGCAGAAAAGACCCAGCAAGATGTAGGCCCCTGACTCATCAGCATGTGCTAAGCCCCCAACCTTGCCCTAATCACTAGGAAGCAACGGCCAGATACCCTCCATGTGGCAAGGAGCCAGTAAGAAGTTAGCTGTCGGGTTCTGGATGTACTTTACTGGTAATAGTGGAATGCAGTAGATAGCAATGCCCTGGCCCTTGGATGGCCTCCAGGCATAGCAACCTTTCTGCAGCTGCAGCTGACGAATCATCTCTGGACAGGTTCCCCCAGCCTGGAGTTGCACCAATCCTAAGACTGTTACTATGCAACTAGCAGACCCTCCCCCCAGACACACTCCCCTTGCTCTATCCCCAATATATACCCTGCCTCACTGCTGCTCACAGTCCTACTCCACCCGCTGTATAAAACAGATGAAAGACCCCAGTTAACTCATAAATTAAAAAAAAAAAAAAAAGACTCTGCTTTTGCATCGGATCTGGTCTCTTGGTGATTTGGGGGGTTCAGAGTCTGGGCACAACAGTTTCAATTTCTTTGTTATAGGAAAGAAAGGGGATGGAGTGGATGGAGTTCGGCAAGTAATAGCAATTGCTATTCTTGCAGAGGACCCAAGTTCAGTTCCTGGGACCCACAAATTGACTCACAAACATTCCTAACTCCAGTTCCAGGGGACCTGACCTGGGACACCAGACATGACCATGGTGAAAACACAGACATGCAGACAAACACTCAAGCACATAAAATAAAATAAATCGAAAGAAAAAAACGCTTTAAGTCATAAGCTAGAGGTTACAAGAAGATAGCAGCAAGATTGCAAAGGTAGGGAATTTAGATGATTTCAATAGATACATTCTATTGGTAGTATTAAAAGACAAAGGAGGGCTGGAGAGATGGCTCAGAGGTTGGGAGCACCAACTGCTCTTCCAGAGGTCCTGAGTTCAGTTCCCAGCAACCACATGGTGCCTCACAGCCATCCTTGTGAGATCTGGTGCCCTCTTCTGATGTACAGATATACATGGAAGTAGAATGTTGCATACATAATAAATAAATAAAATCTTAAAAAAAAAGACAAAGGAGAAAATTCTTGCTGTCATTTCCCTTTCCCCTCGATAACATCCTGGTAACTTCAGATGCTTAAAGAATAAAAATGGATGCTCTGTGACTTAAAACTTCAGTCATTTAGTGCATGGTGATTGTCTGTGTTCTGCATATCTATGTCACACATGTACACAGATTGTAAGCATCGATGTTCTAATTGTAAGACCACAGCTATCATAATTATTCCAATCTAGCTTGAGAAACTGCAGACCATAAAACAGTATGAGCTCCCCCTGCTGTTTCGACTGCTAAACTTAACTAACATTTCCGGTGCCCGGGCAGGATGCCCTGATTCTAAGGCTAGTTCGTAAACAAAGGCTAAAGAAAACAGAATTAAAATCTCATAATGTTAATAAATTAGTGGGCAGACAAGGAAGAGAAGAAGCGAGGTTGCCAAGGCATCTCATCGCGTGGGGGGAGTGAAGAAGGGGGGGCCTGGACGTGAAAGTGCATGGGGCCTGGGCTCTGAAAGCCACTCTCCGTTTACAGATGGCCCAGGCTAGCCCAGAATTAGAAAGTTTCCAGGGTCAGCTCTGGGGACATCGGCCTGGAGCTGTCACCTCTCCCAGCCTGAGCCTGGCAGGGCAGCACTGAGCAGAGGATTCGGAGAAACCGTAATGACATTGAACAGGAGGCTAGCTTAACATCTTGTCCAAGTGCCATCCGAAGCCTCCTCCGGATGGCTGCGTGGAGCGTTGTAGGCTAATGAGGGGGACCATCTGCAGTGCTTGGCTGGCAGCTGCGCCCCCTCATCCTGCACCAATGCCTCCTAAAGGGATGCTCTGCAGAGGGCTCCCGGCTCCCAGTGCGGGGAACGCGGTGCTGCTTCACAGCCATGGCATCTGGAAGCCAAACAAATATTTAACTCTGTGTGTCTGCGTTTTAGTAGGCCTCACGTCTGCAGATGCGAATAGCAGGAGGAATATGCAAGTCTGTTTATTTGTAAGTTTCTCTTTATGTCGTCACATTCAGGGCCACCAGTAAAAATGTTTATTTCTTTTATAAAAATTTTATAGACCATCTTACATGCAGGGAAGATTGGGATTGAGTGAACTGGTTATTTGCTGGTTATCATTATGTCAAAGTCACGGACTGGTCTCTAAAGAAGTGGTTTTGTTTTTGTTTTGTTTTGTTTTGTTTTTAACTCAGGAATATATTCAGATTCCCTTCCTTTAAATGTGTGCCTTTGCAATATACAGTTAATTTCTGATTGCATAATTTCAAAAAATAAGAAATAATGCTGCAATGATAATCTTAAAATCTTTATGAGCAAATTTCAGATTATGATGGGATGGTATTTTGTAGCATTTGCTTGGCAGCATATGGGGAATTATATAAGGATTATAGTAGGCATCAAAATATTTTAAAGCAATCACTAAACGGTTTTAAAGATATGCCTAATGACAAACTCAGCATTTAAAATAAATACTACAGACGACAAAGCTGATGTCAAAGAGCATAAATTATTTTGGTTTGGTGTGATTCTCAAATTTTTATGGTAATTCAACTATCTTTCACTTCTACTTCAATTTGTCTTCTGTCACTAATATAGCTTTATTGAAATTAATTCTCTTTCTCCAAAAATACAATGATACTTCCTTTCAGGTCTGATTTAAAATTTAGTCAATGCTTCCATCCTAAGAGGTAAAAGGAAAAAAAGAGAGAACAGAAAACTTAAAAAAAAATTGTTCTTACACATTAAAGGTTAACAGATTAATTGCAACAGGGAAAGGCAACATTTTGACTAAATTGGCGGGAACTAGGTGAATTCTCCATAGAAAATGATCAGATTCGTCAATAGTTTAAAATACCTCATACAGCAAGCAGCACCACGGCCATCTATTCTGCAGTCAGATGACTCTCATCAGTAAGATCTTAAACATCATTTCCCAACAGCACACACAGCAGCAAGCTTCGATGTTAAACTGTGGCAATTCTTTCTCCCCACACCTCCAAAGCTAGACTTACCTTTCAAAAATACTACAAACGGTCCCGCCTTGGATTGTCCTTGTTCTCCGTTACTGACACAGATCTACAAATGAACCAAAGAAAACTCCTTAACCACCCTCAGCTTGTTTTCATAATAAATTTCATGTATATTACTAGTAATATTGATTTTTAGCAATCAGCAATAGCGTTATAAAAAGCCCCTACCATTTAGTGAGTATGACATCTCTGCTTTCGGATTTATTTATTAGCAACCTCTATATACCCCCAGCACGATCAGATATTGCTTAATTAAATGAAAGAAGTAGCCTGCCAAAAATTCTCTTTGTTCGTAAAATAAATGCCTCATTTTCAGTTTTCCGAAAAACCATCATAGGGTGCATCTCTTTGAGAGTGGACCGAGCTCCGCACCCAAATGTGTTTCGTCTAGCCTAAAAAAAGTGTCCTTTGTGTATAACTTTAGTATTTTTTTTCCATATAGGGTACCAGATACACATGCCATCCTAAGAGGTTCCTGCTCTGCTCTCTGAGAACCGTTCCTCTCAGAATTTCTGTGCACACCAGAAATATTTGCTGCCTAGAAGCAAACATACATTTCCATTTACAGCGTGTACTCGGTGTTGTCTGGGGTGAGACTCACAGTTATCACGTGACTTAGGTGTATAGTCAAGCGTGTCTACAAATGAAAAACAAAAGGCTCGAAACTCATTGGCAAAATCTGACCTGCTTCGTCGAATGCCAGGAATATTTAAATAAGTAAGTAAATAAATAATCTCAAATCCTTTGGGAAAACGGTTGCGTTTGTCTGGCCTTTCCTCTCTCTGCCCCGGAATACTTGTTTATCTAAATTCATCTATAATCCCGTCGTCTACTCCTGGCTCACTAACTGCAACGACTCATTATGTTGAAGAAAATGATGGGAGGTTACAGGAAAACCGTGTGTGGGAAAACAAGAGTTCAGAATCTGGCCAGGCGTTGGTGGCGCACGCCTTTAATCCCAGCACTCGGGAGGCAGGAGGATCTCTCTGAGTTCCAGGCCAGCCTGGTCTGCAGAGTGAGTGCCAGGATAGTCTCCAATGCTGACAGAGAAACCCTGTCTCGAACCCGCCCCCCGCCCCCCCAAAAAATGAGTTCAGACTCTGAGAGCGACCTGCAGTTCCCGTCACTACCACTAGCTGGCGCGAGAGCTCTAAAGATGTGATGATATAGTGCATCACCGCTTGTTAATCAATAAAACTGTTTTCAAGCTGCTAGTAGTTTACCTGATGAAAATATTTGATCTAATGCAGCAGCAAAGAAGCAGACATTCTGGTGGAAATAACTGTATTGTATGAGATTTGTCTTCTTCTAAAGAAATAGAAATGTATCTTTAAAGAACACGTGAGTTTTGCTTTTTAAATCTTACCCAGATAATGAAACAGAAAGGAAGCTTACACATACACACACACACACACACACACACACACACACACACACACACACACACACATACACACAGCTCATAATACATGTACAACTATAAAAAATTCCGTTTATTTAATATTCTGCTAATTTAAGTGTATTATTATGTCTTTGGTCTAAGCCAGATGTTTCCCACGTCAAGGTCGCAGGAACACTGTGTGTCTTTCTCCCAAGTAGCCTTGACTTTCCTCTTAGCACATGCATCCCAGCAGCTTTGGTTTTTCCTGTCTTCCAGCTCACTAGTGAACATGCAGAATACCATGCCTCTAGACTCATGTTAGGGGAAAGAGCCAGACAGCTGTCTCTATAATGCAGCATTGCCCATTTTTAGATGTAGTTCTGAATAAATGTGCAAGAAGTTGCACATAGTGTTCACAATATAAACTAAGACATGCAGAATTTAGGGAGTCTGCCTTGAACCAGGATGTCAGTTTGGAGGTCTGGTTAATCTATGGGGCCTCCCGTAGTGGATCAGTATTTATCCCTAGTACATGGGAGCCCACTTTACATAGAGGGATGCTCTCTCAGTCTAGACACACGGGGGAGGGGCTGGGCCCTGCTCCAAATGATATTACAGACTTTGAAGATTCCCCCCATGGAAGGCCTCACCCTCCCTGGGGAGCAGAAAGGGGATGAGATGGGTGGGGGGCAGGGGAGGAGGGGAGAGAGAGGGAACTGAGATTGACATGTAAAAGAAGCTTGTTTCTAACTTGAAATTGGTCTAATTGCAATTATAAAAATAAATAAAATAAAAAAGAAACTAAGAAACAAAAGAAAAAGAATTCAGGGAATCTGGAGACAATAAGTTCAAATGCAAAACTCTCAAAATATCCCTTGACAAGAAAACAAGGATTTTTCAGGAAATTTTGATATACATGGCATATATGAGGTTAAAGTGTAGAAAATGTACAATGATAGATTCCAGTTGCTTTGTCGATAGGATGTGAACTCAGATAACGCAATGACACATCATAATTTTTATGAAGAACTATAGTTTCACTGCTGACCCTTTAAAGTTCCTGATGATGATGCTGAGAATCTTGTGTGCTGTAGCCACCCCGTTCCCTGGGCCTGGGGAGGAAGAATACTCGGGAATGCATTGGGATGGAGCTAGTTTCTCTGACCTTGGCTGTGGCTTTCACAAGAGGAAAAATAGGAGGCTTTCTTTCCCAAACCCTACCCTAATCCTCCAAATAAAGCGGGCCTTCTTTTGGGTAGTCTTAGATTAAAACACACTCTTCTGGTCACCTGCCCCAGGGACCTGGAGGGAACTGGTTCCGGGAGGCCCCGTTGATGGATATTCTGGTTGATCCTTTGAGTCGGCTCATCTTTGCATGAAACTTGCACAGATGCATGCATCCTCCCAAGGCACTTAAATCCCTCCTTTTTAAATAATTTCTAAAACAGTTGTATTGAATGACAAAAACAAAACAAAACACACCGAAGTGTGGGGAGGGTACTCTCTGCACATTTTCAGTGTTCCAGTCTTTAAATTATTTGCAGTATTTTCCATTTGTAATCGTTTGCATCCATGGATAGAGAGCTGGAAGCTATTGAGTGATGGCTGTAGTTACAACTCAGTCTCTCTGAACTTACAACTCAGTCTGTCAGCCAAACTTGTGTAAATGGTTCCTTCCAGGCCAAGACTAACTTCCTTCCCTGAGTTTTCCTTTTAAGGTATCAATGAAGCATCATCTTCATTTATTTTGTGTAAATGCACTGGGGTGTGTGTGTGTGTGTGTGTGTGTGTGTGTGTGTGTGTGTGTGTGTGTGTGTATGCACATCCACATGCCACAGCTCCGGTGTGAAGATAAGAGGACAAATGGCAAAAGCCAGCTTCCTCATTATACTATGTGGCTGCTCAAGTAATCAGGCTTGGCTACAAGCACCTTCAATCCAATGAGCCATCTCACTGGCCCACAGTCCACCATCTTGTGTGAATGTCCCCATAAGGTTCCAAATGAGTCAGATCAGAGAGTGGTCTATAGGGTGAGCAAATGTTCTTTGGGATCATCCGGTTGCAGTCTCCTTTGTGAAGCCTTTTTCATAATACCTGAGTGACTGTGTGTGTGTGTGTGTGTGTGTGTGTGTGTGTGTGTGTGTGTGTGTGTTGTACTGTATGTGTGTGGGTAGCCCCAGAGCCCAGAAGGGGTTATCAGATGCTCTGCAACTGAAGTTACAGGCAGTTGTTAGCCACCTCATGTAGGTACTGGAAAGCAAAAGCTAGTCTTTTCAAAGAAAAGCAAATGCTCTTGACCCTTCATGCATCTCTCCACTCCCCTATCCACTCACCTACCTCCCCCTCCCACCCACCTTCACCACCACCACCACCACCCCCACACACATGACTTTTTACAAAGGAGAACAATCAGAAACTGAAAATGATGTCTGAAGAAAGGATCCAAAATTCTACATTGCAGACACAATACAGAAGTTGATCCTGCCTGCCAGGTTGGGTTTCCTCCTTGGCTATCACCAGTAGTTTTGCTACATCTTTTCGGGAGATGTGACAGGAAACTCTATTAATCACTGTGTGAAATGCCCCGACCTTCCTACGGTTATCCTTTGTTATTTACTGGCTTTGACCTCCGTATGGACTACATTAGGTGCTACCAACATCAGCAGCAGACCCCACTCCGAAGCCCAGTGCAAGCCTGAGCACCATGCAGTTTAATTCATATTCCACTCAACACAGCCGTTTTATTTCCAGTGGAAATTGCTCATTTAATTGCACTGTAAGTTTTATGGGGTATGCCCCAGGCTGCGTTCTTTATGCTAGGCATTTCAGTATTTATGAGCAGAGCTATACCCAAAACTTCAAACATAAAGTAAAACCAGCAAAATATGCTCTCCTCCGGTTCCATAAATACTTTTCACCGGTTTCATTATTTTTCCCAATGAAATTAAATGAGTGTGTTAACCCTGTAGCACAGGCTATTGCCTGGCACCCCCAGAGCTGCTTTTGTCCTTCAGATTCAGGCTGATGCAGCTCCATTTCCTGCCTAGCTGAGAACAGGGGCCAAGGAGACAGATCAGTGGTTGAGAGCTCCCAATACTCATGCAGGGGACCTGAGTTTGGTTCCTAGCACCCATGTCAGGAAGCTCGAAGCTGCCTGTAACTCTGGCTTCAGGGCGTTCAATGTCTCTGGCCCTCGAGAGCTCAGGAACACACATGTAAAGTAAGGGAAAAAGTAAACACACATTTGGTATTTCATATTTAAAGGAGGGTTCAGAACAGCCAGCAGGGTCATGTGTTCCCTGGCCACAGTAAAACCTCCTCTGCTCATAATAGAAAGAATTTTCCTACAGGAGACTAACCTGGGAAAGGTGCTGGCGTTGGTGTTTTGTGACCAGGATCTGCTGCTTCTAGAGTAAATACACACTCTGGATTACAGAGCCGAGGCCTGAGTGTGCACTAGAGATGGTTTAAAGGAGGTATGTTGGCCTTTTGCAGACGACTCTGCCTGTAGCAAATCAAAATGCATTCCTGGACCACTCATATGCCAGACTCCCCCTTGTTTTGCTTAACCTATGACTGCTTTTTATATGCTACTGTAATCCTGCTAAATAAAGTACATGAAAGCCTGTTTCCAGAGAATTCTGAAGTTTGTGACAAATAGTTGAGAGAAGTATCACCGAAGCCTCATCATGGGAGTTTCCTGAAGGCAAACAGACAGGGGATGAGAAACAGTCACACAACAACCCATCTCTGAAAAGTGTTGCCGGGTCCAGTGGGGGAAGCTCTCCGACTGAGGGATGCAAGGATGTAGTTAGAGCCACTCAGAAAAGTGACAGAGCTCAAGGAGTAATGCTTAGATGAGAGAACAGCTGAATAGAGAGAAATTAAAACTGTGCTCTTCGAAAGAATAGGGAACAGTTCCAAGATTTAGAAGGTGTGAGAGCTGGTTACATAACCACAGGAACAGGGAATGTTGGATGAGTGACAGCTCTCAGTGAGTCAATGGAGTGGGAAGGGGCTGAGAATCCTAACAAATCCTGCCAAGTGGGAGGTGCACACCCAGGGAGAGCCTTGGTTTCTGTCTACTCATCTATGTGGTCATTCCTACATTAATGTGTTAGACCCCCGAAAACTCAAGCATCCAGGGTCCCAGGCCACGTTCGCGGTCACTCCAATCACCAGGCGGATTCGAGAGCTTGCTGCAAACTGCACGAGGCTTTATTGTAATTTAACGAGCTAACCCCATGTTAGCTTGGGTCTTTAATCCACCCGCCAAGGCGGATGGCTAGAAAAGACGGCTCCTAGGGTCTCCCAAAAGATCTTATAGGGCAGCGTAAGGGGAGTGTCTAGGGGTACACACAGGCTCAGGATTGGTGTGTCTCCAGGCTTGGAGGGCTTGCCCTGTGTTGATTGGTCAACTGGTTGTTATGGCCCATAGGCCCTCCCAGGGTGGTTGCTATGTTCTCTACGTCATTGCTGTGCGCTTGTCCGTAAAGCACACCCAGGGTCGTAAAGCATAGCGCCACCAGCTAACTTCTGATTGGTTCCTTGTCACGAGACAGGCATCTGACTTTCTAGTGTCTAGAACAAGGTCATAGAAGCACGTG
This sequence comes from Cricetulus griseus, assembly GCF_003668045.3. Classification (NCBI taxonomy): domain Eukaryota; kingdom Metazoa; phylum Chordata; class Mammalia; order Rodentia; family Cricetidae; genus Cricetulus; species Cricetulus griseus. The sequence continues at coordinate 99,452,965 of NC_048599.1, read as the reverse complement.
TTTGGCCGTTATGGCTGCCAAAAGGGAAGCTGGTTCCTTCAAATGGATTCCAAGTTCAAGACTCTCCCGGGCAGAACCTGTATAGGGACGAACTAGGCCCCCTGAATGCAGTGGGTAGCTTGAGCAGTTTGTGTGACCACTGGCAATGGTACCAGGATCTGTCCCTAGTGCATGAGCTGGCTTTTTGGAGCCCATTTCCTATGGAGAGATACCTTGCTCAGTCTGGGAGGGAGGGGAGGCTTGGTCCTGCCTCAATGTGGTGATGGGAAAGACTATGAGACTTCATTGATTCCCCTGGGAATTCCCCTCAAAGAGGGTATGGCCACAGAGAAACCCTGTCTTGAAAAAAAAAAACAAAAAAAAACAAAGAAAGTGAGAGTGTAAAGCCAGGTGCAGGAGCTGACAGGAAGCTACAGCACAGGGAGTACCAGGTCAGCCAGGGTGACACTGCAAAACCCCTCCCCCCCCCAGGAAGACAATGATAATTCATTCACGAAGCAACCTGTGGAGCTAGGAGCACAGAGCTGAGCTCTGCATCCCGGGAAATAAAGTCTCAGGTTATTGTAGACATATGACAGAGAGGAGTCTGAGTCGTGAGTGAAAGGAAGTAATTGATGATCTGTATTAGAAACCAGACTTCAAGGCTCCTCAGAGAATGGTGACGTTGGCGTGTTCTGAAGGTGGGGTTTGGGCCTTGTCATCAATGGTCACCCATCAGACACTTTCACAAACTAAAGGGAAGGCTCAGTGATTTCAGTGAGTTGAGCCTACCTCCAAACTCCGGACTAATCCATGTGGTACCCCATCAGCTCCCGACCCAGAGGACAGACGTGCTATCTGTAGTGAAGCTAACAGCAGCCTGCCACTTAACTCAGCAGTTTCCAAACTTGGCAATAAAAACAAATAAGCTGAAGGGCTTCTCCGGATTCTCTCTGGTTTTATTAGTGATAATGTAACCTTCAACAAGGTTTGAAAGAGCACTCTGTATGTGTCCTGTGTATCTACTCATCTGACCACTGCTTAAAAACAAGTCAAAAGTCAAATTTCTATTTTCTACTATCACCTGTCATTAACAGTCCAGGGAATATGAGATGCAAGTACAGCCGCTGTGTAGCATAGGTGGGGGGTGCGGGTGGGGAGGCTGCATTTAGATGAGTTTGGCTGATCGTTTGTTGTTTGTTGTTTGTTGCAAAAATCAGAATCTTTAATCCCAGCACTTGAGAGGCAGAGGCAGGGGTAAATATCTGTGAGTTCGAGGCCAGCCTCGTCTCCGGAGCGAGTGCCAGGATAGGCTCCAAAGCTACACAGAGAAACCCTGTCTCGAAAAACCAAAAAACAAAAACAAAAAACAAAAAACACCTCTGGTTGTCTTCATTTAAATTATAATTTTACATATTTCCTGACATTCACCTCCCATATATTATCTAAAGATGTTATTAACAATAAAGAATTGTTTCAAGAAAGAAAGAAAGACAGCCTGACCCACACATTACTCATGATCCCGGGGATACGAAGGAAAAAAGGCAATTTTTGCAGCCAATTTAAGCCTCCAAATAAATATCACACAGAAGAGCCGGGGCAGGAAAGGCCACTGGATGGCTCTGTCCTCCACTCGCTGTTTTTTTGGCCTCGGCTTCCTTTCCTGCTTCCCCTCTTTGTGCACATGGAAGAAAACCTCATTGCTGCTAGGGTTGAAGCATGCCTGGACAGATTCCTCAAACTGGTGAGGCAGGATTGGCAGGATTTGCCAAGGCCCCAATGGGGCCCCTGGCAGGGACCCAAAATGGGTCTGCTACTTAAACTCAAACACATCCAGACAAGTTTAGCAAATGGTGTGGGAGGCAGTGAGGGTAGTGGGTGGAAGCGAGGATGCTTGAATTGTGTCGGCGAAGAGAGAGAGCCTTAATCATGGAGTTCATCGCGTGACAAGAGGACTGACTCATTTCCTCCTTTGAAAATCATTCACAGGGCTATTTTTTACTCTGAGAAAATCGGGACAGGAGGTCAGAATCTGTGTACCCAATGGCATCATCTCGGTTACAGTCCCAGACGGGGTTTGGTATCAAGTCAAAAACACAAGCCTGCACTATGCCTTTGTACACATGAGACGAAAGTGTCCTATAGAGGAACGTGGCCACTCAGAACCATACACAGGCTGTTACAGATCACTCAGTACCCCATGTCCCACCCTCTCAGTTTCTTGTTATTCCATTAAAACAAACAAACAACAGCAACAAAAAGAGTAATTGGTAAAGGATATGGGTTTGGGTTTGTTTACAGTGTGGCCAAATCAAAGAGACAAAGCTCTTCACTTCATTTCTGTCCCCCAAGCCTATGGCAGCCTTACTATTTTTAACACGCCATGAGACAAAAGTCAGAAGATGTATAGATTTAGCCATGAGCTGATTTGACAGAACAGTTCTTTTCTGGATGGGAGGTGACTGGGCCTCTGGTTGCCTTTGCTGTCTTTGTTCTTTGTTATAGAGACTTTTTTATTTTTAATTCAATCCAGGTCTGAAGAAAATGGGGTCAAATTTCATTTTAAAGCCAGACTTTTGAAAAGGAGGGTTTCAAAGGTTTTGGAGGGATCATGGATATAAAATTCCCATTCGTTTCAGGCCCAGCTGAGTTCTTCATCCTGTCCATAGGTCCATTTGGGAGGATCCCTGGTAGGGCAGAGCCTTCTGTGCCTCTTTGAGGTCAGCTTCAACTGCACCTCCTGCTTGCCTGCTAAACCTTAATTTTGTGAGTAAAGAGAGGTCTGACAGCCTATCTTTACAATTTTTTTTTTTTTTTTTTTTTTTTAGAAAGGACCTCACTATGTGGTCCTGGCTGGCCTGGAACTCACTTTGTGGACCAGGTTGGCCATGAGCTCACAGAGATCCACCTGCCTCTGCCTCCTGAGCCCTGGGATTAAAGGCATATACCACCACACCCATCTTAACTTTACAAATTTTTTTTTCCAAGACACAGTTTCTCTGTGTAGCTCTGTAGACCAGGCTGGCCTCGAACTCACAAAGATCTGCCTGTCTCTGCCTCTGAGTGCTGGGATCAAAGGTGTACGCCACCACCACCATCTGTCTTTACAGTTTTAATATCTCCTGTCATACCCAGCTCCAGCTGGTTCCTTCTCAAGATGGAATGGCCATCGCACAGTCACTCCTGGAGGCCCTGCTTAGGATACTGCCTGCCAAGAAACCCCAAAGTAGCAGAGTCATACATTGCTCCAGTGCCTCTCCTCCCCACAGATGTGTGCAAAAGATGCTGAGAATGAAAACTGGGAACCCAAAGAACTTGCTATGCATTTACTTCTGTGTCCCCTGAATTCATAGGTTGAAGTGTTACTCCTGATATGATGGTATTTAGAGGCAGGGCCTTTGAGAAGTAGTAAATAAAACTTATATGAGGCCATCTTTGGGTTTTTTCTTTATTTCATTATTGTATGTGTATGATACATGAACGTCTGTACCACTTATGTGCAGTGCTCACGGAAGCCAGAAGAGGGCATCAGATCCCTAGAACTGGAGTTACAGACAGTTGTGAGCTGCCATGTGGGTGCTGGGAATTGAACCCAGATCCTCTGGAAGAACAGCCAGTGCTCTTAACCACTAAGCCATCTCTCTAGCCCTTATCTTTCTCTTAAAAAAAAAATTTAATTAGCTGGGTGGTAGTGGTGCATGTCTTTAGTCCCAGGACTTGGGAGTGAGTTAAAGGCCAACCTGGTTTTAAAAAAAAAGCAAGTTCCAGGACAGCCAGGGCTGCTACACAGAAAAGCCAAATAATAATAATAATAATAATAATAATAATAATAATAATAATACAATTTATTTTACATGTATAAATGTTTTGCTTATGTGTATGTCTGTCTATACAGCAGGTACTGCCTAGTGTTCTCAAAAGCCAGAAAATGTCAGATTCACTGGAAATGAGTGAAGTCACAGACAGGTGTGAGCTGCCATGTGGGTGCTGGAAATCAAACCTAGGACCTCTGGAAGAGCAGTCAGTGCTCTTAAATACTGAGTCTTCTCTCCAGCCCCCAAGGACCATCATTCTAAATTCAACCAAACCAAAATGGAGTTAGTTATGCTAAGCACCACAAATCAAATTGAAACTTTACATGATCAGATGAGACTCCAGCAGTTAATGCACGTGTTGCTCTTCAGGAGGACAGTTCAGATCCAAGTACCCAATTCAAGTGTTCACAACTTCCTATCATTTGGACTTCAGGAGACCCAACCCCTTCCTGTGGCCTATGTGGGAACCTTCATATATGTGGCATACATACAAATAGATACACATGAACACATGAATAAAAATTTAAAAAAAAAGAGCTGGGCGTTGGTGGCACACTCCTATAATCCCAGCACTCAGGAGGCAGAGGCAGGTGAATCTCTGTGAGTTTGAGACCAGCCTGGTCTATAAGGGCTAGTTCCAGAACATCCTTCAAAGTCACAGAGAAACCTGTCTCAAAAAACAAAAAACAAAAAACAAAAAAAAGAAAGAAAGAAAGAAAGAAAGAAAAACCAATTTCTGCAATGCCCAGTAGGATGCCTTCCCTTTCTTTTCTTTCCTGGTTCTTTTTGTAGTTCTGAGCAACAGATTCAGAGCCTTAGGCTGGCAAGTGTTCCACCACTCAACTCCTTGCCCCAGCCCATGAACTCCCTTTTCAAAATCTTTAGATGAGTTGCTCATAAATTGCTAATAACGTTCATTAGGGGTCCAGTGAGATGGCTCAGTGGGTAAAGAAACTTGCCGCCAAAGCTGATGACTCAGTTACTTCTCTGTTGCTGTGATAAAGTCATAACCAAAGGAACCTGTAGAAGAGCCTGTTTGGGCTTATTGTGGTTCCAGAGACAAGAAGAGTCCATCATGGTAGGTAGATGTGGCAGCAAGTGGCAGGCCTGGATGAAGAAGCACAAAGCTAAAAGATCACACTTTTTTCTGTTGTTTTGTTTTGAGACAGGGTTCTCTGTGTAGTTTTGGAGCCTGTCCTGGAACTCATTCTGTGGGCTGGCCTTGAACTCACAGAGATCCACCTGTCTCTACCTCCTGAGTGCTGGGGTTACAGGTGTAAGCCACCATCACCCAGTTTTTGTAGTTCTGGAAGAACAGTCAGTGCTCTTAACTACTGAGTCTTCTCTCCAGACCCCAAGGACCATCATTCCAAATTCAACTCATGTATTATGTCCCAACCAAACCAAAATGGAGTTAGTTATGCTAAGTACCACAAATCAACCATAGTTACATTTTAACTGTAAACAGGAGGCAGAGAAAGAGAGAACTGAAAGTGGGATGGGACTGTAAACTCTCAAAGCCTGCCACCAGTGACACGCTTTCTCCATCAAGGCCACACCCCCTAAAAGTCCCCCAAACAGCACCACCAACTGGGAACCAAGCATTCAAATGCTGAGCTAATGGGGATGTTTCTCAATTGAACCTCCATACCCAGCAACCTGAATATGATCCCATGGACCCACATGTCGAAAGGAAAGAGCTAACCTCTGCAAGTGGTCCCACATGTATGTTTTCACCAATGCATGAAATAAATATAAATAAACATAATGCAAAATGTTGGAAGAAACTGTTTAAGAAAAAGAAGAAGAAGAAGAAGAAGAAGAAGAAGAAGAAGAAGAAGAAGAAGAAGAAGAAGAAGAAGAACTTTTCCCAGGGAATTGCAGGTATCTGTAAGGTAGCTGGAACAGATTTACATCTTGGTGTCATAGCAAAAGGCTATGGCTTTAGGTTAAAGTCATAACACTTTTAGAAAACAATCAGAGGAAATTTAAAACTCTGAAGTTACAGCCAGGCATTGGTGGTGTTAGACCCCCCGGAAAACTCAGATATCCGGGGTCCCAGGCCACAACCGCGGTCACCCCAATCACCAGGCGGATTCGAGAGCTTGCTGCAAACTGCATGAGGCTTTATTTTTTTTTAACGAGCTAACCCCATGTTAGCTCGGGTCTTTCACCCATCCGCTGATGTGGACACCCCCTGTCTCTGCAGCAGAGTCTGCCAAAAGCTCCTGATGGATTCCCCATTGCCTAAATTCCTTTTTTGCTTTTGACTAGCATTTCAACTTTCTGGGGTCCCTAACTTCATCCCAAAGTCAGCAGGAAGTGGCTTGGGAAAGAATTCACCGCCCATTTTTCCTGGTTAAAATGCTAAGTAAGGAGGGACTCCCTTGCATGGGGATGGCAATATCTCTCACTCCCTGAGGGGGGGCTAGAGAGACAGCAATTCCATGATTGGAATTTCCAAAAAAGAAAATGGGGGAATGAAGGGACCAGCTCCCCTTTCGGCAGCCATAGCGGCCGAACCGTGCTTGTCTGACCTTGTCCTAGACACCAGAAAGTCAGATGCCTGTCTCATGACAAGGAACCAATCAGAAGTTAGCTGGTGGTGCTATGCTTTACGGCTCTGGATCTGCTTTATGGACAAGTGCACAGCAATGACGCACAGAGCATAGCAACCACCCTGGGAGGGCCTATGGGCCATAACAACCAGTTGGCCAATCAACACAGGGCAAGCCCTCCAAGTCTGGAGGCACACCAATCCTGAGCCTGTGCGTACCCCTAGACACTCCCCTTACACTGCCTTACAAGATCTCTCAGGAGCCCCAGGAGCTATCTTTGCTAGCCATCCACCATGGTGGATGGGTGAAAGGCCCGAGCTAACATGGGGTTAGCTCGTTAAAAAAAAAATAAAGCCTCATGCAGTTTGCAGCAAGCTCTCAAATCTGCCTGGTGATTGGGGTGACCGAGGTCGTGGCCTGGGACCCCGGATACCTGAGTTTTCCAGGGGTCTAACAGTGGCACATGCCTTTAATCCCAGCACTCCGGAGGCAGAGGAAGGTAGATCTCTGTGAGTTCAAGGCCAGCCTGGTCTATAGAGTTAGTTCCAGGACAGCCTCCAAAGCTACAGAGAGGGCTGGAGAGATGGCTCAGACGTTAAGAGCACTGTCTGTTCTTCCAGAGGTCCTGAGTTCAATTCCCAGCAACCACATGGTGGCTCACAACCATCTGTTAAGAGATTTGGTGCCCTCTTCTGGTGTGCAGATATATATGGAAGCAGAATGTTGTAGACACAATAAATAAATAAATTCTAAAAAAAAAAAAGGCTACAGAGAAACCCTGTCTGGAAAAGCAAAACAAAATAAAATAAATAAATAAAAAACCTCTGAAGTTACATCTGAAACCTGTTAATCCCTGACTATGAAGGCTGTAAAAGAGGCACACCTGTCTGTACTTTTACCAGGAAACTTAATAAACTAATGAGCTATATCAAGTACCCTAGTCATCAAACACCATCAGATCTGAGAGAGATAAGTAGATAATCAGAAGTGAGACAATCCCAGGTTTTACTGAAATGGGAAGGAGGGGGTCCCATCCATCCCCGTGACAGGAATTGGAAAGGGAACTAACTGTAGGACCCAAGTGAGAGGTCAAAACAGAGTAGGTATCTCCCATGTCCAAAAGAAAAGTAATGGACTTACCCACTACCTGTAGTATTACCCTAGGCTCAGAGAGGGCAATGGGAGCCACCAAGTCAGGACCCTGTCAGTCCTCCACCAGGCTGAGTATTTCGAAGACTGGCACAGTCTCAGCTGCTGGTGTTGGTGAGGCTGGACCTCCATGGCTTGGCATAGAGGACGAGCCCGCACAGGAGCAGTCTGATTTCCAGTGTCCAGGTGGCAGCCTAGGGTCCTTGCAATATCTTTCCAAATGACCGTCCTGCCCGCATTTGTAGCAGGCTGCTAGCAGAGTTGACTTGGGTTGAGCTCCAGCAGGATGGAGCCACATGGTGGTCGACTTGTCTTGTACCCCTTGTGGCCTCAGGGCAACTGCTAAGGCTTGGGCCTGGAGCAAGGCCTTGTCTTTCAGGAGGACTCAGCTGCTTCTTCTCGGGCATTGAAAACTTTAAAAGCCATTTTTAACCAATTACTGTATGGGAGTTTGGGGACCCCTCCCCAGCCTTTTCTTTTCTTTTCTTTTTGTTGTTGTTTTTTGTTTGTTTGTTTTTTGAGACAGGGTATAAGACCCCCAGAAGCTCAGGCCTCCAGGATCTCAGCCCAGGACTGTGGCCACCCCAATCACCAGGCAGAGTCGAAAGCTTGATGCAAACTGCACGAGGCTTTATTGTTGTTTAACGAGCTAACCCCATGTTAGCTCTGGCCTTTCATCCACGGGCCATGGCGGATGGCTAGTAAAGACAGCTCAAAGCTTCTGCATAGAGATCTTATAGGGCAGCATAAGGGAAGTGTCTAGGGGTACACACAGGCTCAGGATTGGTGTGCCTCCAGGCTTGGAGGGTTTGCCCTGTGCTGATTGGCCAACTGTTTGTTATGGCCCATAGGCCCTCCCAGGGTGGTTGCTATGCTCTGTGCGTCATTGCTGTGCACTTGTCCATAAAGCAGACCCAGAGCCGTAAAGCATAGCACCACCAGCTAACTTCTGATTGGTTCCTTGCCACAAGGCAGGCATCTGACCTCCTAGTGACTAAGACAAGGTCAGACAAGAACATGTTCGGCTGTTATGGCTGCTGAAATGGGGAGCTGGTCCCTTCAGGGTTTCTCTGTGTAGCTTTGGAGCCTATCCTGGCACTCACTCTGGAGACCAGGCTGGCCTCGAACTCACAGAGATCCGCCTGCCTCTGCCTCCCAAGTGCTGGGATTAAAGGCGTGCGCCACCAACACTGGGCCCTTCCCAGCCTTTTTAAATTGTTTGTTTTTTGAGACAGGGTTTCTCTGTAGCTTTGGAGGCTGGCCTCAAACTCTCTCAGTAGACCAGGCTGGCCTCGAACTTATCTGTATCTACCTCCTGAGTGCTGGGATTAAAGGCATGAGCCACCACCGCCTGGCTTAATTGCTTTCTAGTGTTGACTAAGAAATGAAACAGGTGGCTAGGACTGTGGCTCCCGCTGGGGAGGCTAGGTCAAGTATAGGGAAGGGCAGTAGGGGGAAGCAGAAAAGAGAAAGGTATGTAAGGAGGAGGAAATTGTTACTCGACCTTTGTCCTAGAGAGAAAGGAGGGGGGAAGAGGTGGATAGGGGAGGAATGAGAGGAATGTGGGCCCCTGAATGGAACATGTGGTCCCGTAGGCGGGGGTTGGCAGGCAGGGTTGGGGTGAGGGAGGGGCCAGTATCTCCGGCAGCAAGGTCAGGGAAGAATTTTCAGGGTCAAAAAATAAATAAGTAAATAAATAAAAAGAATTTTCAGGGTCCCAGTTCCCAGATAGGCAGGAATCTGGAGGCCCCATGACCCAATTGAAAGCTGATCTTAGCCAGCTTAGTGTGGGACAAGGGTGTTTCCCCACCACATAGTCCTGGACCAGTGTGGGGAAAAAACAGCCCCCTCAGTGGAACCTCCAGATGAAAAGTTTCTATGCCCAGCAATCCAAATCAGACCAAATCAAACCGAATTAGAAAAAGCCCACATTTAATGGATACAGCACTCCCCGATGGCCTTCCAGCCCCACAGAGAAGAGATGGGAAAGGGAGACCAGGAAAACAAGTCTGATCTCTGAGGGGCAGTTTAAATACCCTGTAGGAGTGGTCTTGGGTATCTCTGGCAGAGGGACCATCATTTGGTAGACTTTCTGAGATGCAGCAGAGTTTGGAGGGAGATGGGGGTGGGTGGAACCTCCACCATAACACTAATTGCCTACCTGGTATCAGTTTGAGAGTGAAATGTCCCTCATAGTCTCATGTATTTAAACAGTAAGACCCCCGGAAAGCTAAGGCCTCTGGGATCTCAGCCCAGGATCACCAGGCAGATTCGAAAGCTTGATGCAAACTGCACGAGGCTTTATTATAGTTGTTTAACGAGCTAACCCCATGTTAGCTCCGGTCTTTCATCCACCGGCCATGGCGGATGGCTAGAAAAGACAGCTCGAAGCTTCTGCATAGAGGTCTTGTAGGGCAGCGTAAGGGAAGTGTCTAGGGGTACACACAGGCTCAGGATTGGTGTGCCTCCAGGCTTGGAGGGTTTGCCCTGTGTTGATTGGCCAACTGGTTGTTATGGTCCATAGGCCCTCCCAGGGTGGTTGCTATGCTCTGTGCGTCATTGCTGTGCACTTGTCCGTAAAGCACACCCAGAGCCATAAGGCATAGTGCCACCAGCTAACTTCTGATTGGTTCCTTGCCACAAGGCAGGCATCTGACCTCTTAGTGACCAAGGCAAGGTCATGGCAAGCGAGTATTATTGTCATGGCTGCTGAAATGGGGAGCTGGACCCTTCACTCTTAACCTCTAAGCCATCTCTCCAGCCTGCATACACATAATTTTTTAAAAATAAATAAATCTTTAAAATAGCATGGGGACTATATAGCAGACATAGCCAGTGGCAGTAGGTCCTTATGGGATCCAGCTAGGCTTGATTCCTATCACATTTTCTGATTTCTGATCTGCTGAGATGTGAACTGCTTCCAGTGTGCGTGCTTGTGTGCGTGCGTGCGTGCGTGCGTGCGTGCGTGCGTGTGTGTTTGTGTGTGTGTCAGAATGCACTCAGGCAGTACTCTGGTCAGCCCAGGGTTCCATGGGAACTAAGGCTGCACACAGGTGTAGAGGTCCCCTTTAAAAGACAGACCGCCCCCACTTATGTTCTCTTACTCGCTCTTACTCTCTCTTACCCTCTCTCTGTCTCTTCCCTCTCTTACTCTCCCTCTCCCACTCTGCAATAAACTCTGTAATTAATGTACTATGATCTGTGTTCCATCGGTTCCATCTTACGACTTTCTAATTTTTTTTTTGGGGGGGGGTTTCAAGACAGGGTTTCTCTGTGGCTTTTGGAAGCTGTCCTGGAACTAGCTCTTATAGACCAGGCTGGCCTCGAACTTACAGAGATCCATCTGGCTCTGCCTCCTGAGTGCTGGGATTAAAGGCATGTGCCACCAATGCCCGCCTAAGACTTTCTAATTTTTTTTTTCTTGTTTTTGGTTTTTGGAGACAGGATTTCTCTGTGGCTTTGGAAGCTGTCCTGGAACTAGCTCTTATAGACCAGGCTGGCCTCGAACTTACAGAGATCCATCTGGCTCTGCCTCCCGAGTGCTGGGATTAAAGGTGTGCACCACCAACGTAACTTAAACAAAAGAACAACACTCTCAACAGGTGTTGGTGGCGTAAGAATGAGAACAAGAGAGGAAAACTTGAGGCCTCATATGGACCTCACTGTTTTCTGTCCTCCAAGAAAAAGAAGAAGGCAGCCTTTCTGATGGAGGAGAGTGGCCCAGAACATGTTTTGAGACCCTGAGTAGTTATTGATGGATGTAGGGAAGGAACATCACAGCAAACCAAGATACATTGTGTCTAGGCATTGGAAGAGTGCCTCCCACTCCTTATTTGGTATTTATTAATCTCTTTGGGCTCTGAAAACATTGTGAGAATGGATACTCCCTTAAGAACATTACGGGGGATGGAGAGATGGTTCAGTGGTTAAAGAGCACTGGCTGTTCTTTTGTTTTGTTTTGTTTTGTTTTTTGAAACAGGGTTTCTCTGTGTAGCTTTGGAGCCTGTTTTGGAACTCGATTTGTAGACCAGGCTGGCCTTGAACTCACAGAAATCTGACTGCCTCTGCCTCCTGAGTGCTGGGATCAAAGGTGTGCACTGCCGCAGCCACCACCAAGATATGCCACCACTGCCTAGTGCACTGGCTGTTCTTATAAAAGACCCATGTTTGCTTACCAGCACCCATGTGACAGCTCACAACCAGCTGCTACTCCAATTCCAAGGCTTACAACAGCCTCTTCTGTCCCCTGAGGGCATCACACATGCATGGGTACACATACAGACATGAAAGCAAAACATTAATACACATACACATAAAATAAAAATAAAAATGTAAAAGAAGGAGGAAGAAAAAAAGAAGAGGAGGTGTATGATTGAGGGGGTGGGGGGAAGACATTACCTTCCTGGGAAAATTTCGACTCTAAGTCTGAGAAGGAAAGCACAATGGGAGCTTATTTGCCTTTCCACTTGTACACAGGTGGTAAACACCAGGCAATACAAATTGCCAGGTAGACATGCAGAGATTAGAGCCAATGTAAAAGAATGACAGTGGACTGGGATTTACAGTAGCCTGTCTGGCCTGCAAAAAAAAAAAAAAAGAAAAACAGAACTTGGAAAAAGGACTGCAGAGTTGAAGAACCAGTTTTTTATCACTTGGGAAGAAAGATAGTGGAATTCCCCAAGTGATAACTCCTGGCTCTAATAAAGGGATGACATCATTCCATCTGGTAAAGACCATACTCTTAGCACACACAGCAAAATAGCTGTATTCACAGTCATTCACATAAGGGGTAGGCTGCCAACCCCAACAAAATTCAGATGCTCACACATCTACCACTGAGCTGAATCCCCAGGTCATGTCCTTAGCCTTGCTGCCACCTACAGCTGTGCTTTCCTTAGTAAATTTGGCCATGCAGCCTTGTTTTTGCCTCTTTGATCTCATAACAATTTGAAGTTGGTTCTCCTTCACTGAGACCAGGTTGTTCTGGACAGACATCTATAAAGCCATGCAAAAGATGTAAAATGTAACATTAAGTCATTTTTAAATATGCAATCAGGGCTTGAAAGATGATGAATTGACTAAGAGCGCCTGTTGCACAAGTATGCGAAACAGAGTTCAAGCCCAGAACCCACGTGAAATTAAGTGTGGTCCCACACAAACTGTAACCCCAAGACTAGGGTGGGAGAAAGACAAAAGAATCCTGAAGCCTGCTGGCTGCCTGCCTAGCAGGGGAAAAATTGTAAGTACTAGCTAGGTTCACTGACAGACCCTGCCTCAAAGGAACAAGATAATAGAAGTAATAGAAGAGGAAATTCTATGCCTTATGAATCCATACATACACCCCCATGCTCAGACCTACACATAAATACACACACATTATACACATCACACACACACACACACACACACACACACACACACACAGTTTTTAATTTTTGATTTTGGTTTTTTGCGGGCGGAGGGGGGGTGTTTTCAAAACAGGGTTTCTCTGTGGCTTTGGAGGCTGACAGCTTTTAATTTTGTTGTTGTTTAACAGTTTATGGAGGCTTTTTATTTATGTTTTACATCTCTAGAAAAAGAATCCCAGGATTTTCCCTTCTGTGTGTTTTCGTCTTGCGTCTTGCTTCTTCATGGTCCATGATGCCAGCTGAGGCTGTCAGTACAATGAAGCCAAACTGACAGGATGGGAGCATATTCTTCTGCCATTTTTCTAGGTCTTTGAGCTGCACATCAAATCTAGGGCTGATCACTCCAAACTTGTTCAACCTGCCTGTGAGGTTCACAACAATTTTCCCAGCTCTGTGGTCATCGATGATCTCAAATTCACCAATGTAACCATGCTTCATCATCACAGTTAGGAACGGAATGATAACTTGGGAGCAGGGCCTGCTGAGGACCTGGCGTTTGCCTCTCTTCTCAACATTGTTGACGCTCTTCAGAGCATCGGCCAGGACATTCATGCTCACCATGGTGACGTTGCAGAAAGATGGCAGAAAGAGCGGTTTTTAATTTTTAAAAATAAACTATGAAATCATTTTTGTTAAGATGACAAGTATGGAATTTAGGGTGTGGCTAGCATGCATAAGGCCCTGGTTTGAGCCCCAGAACACACACACACACAGTGACAAGGAGCTAAGTGAGATTTCTCATAAGAGTATTAATAATTATGTTTCTTAATATTGTTCTATTTTTCTCCTGTTTACAATTTTTCATATTGAAGATTTAGATTTTTTAATTATTATGAAAAAGTTGTTAATATGCAAAGAGGGAACATGTTTTGCACTATAAATGTCTGTGGATGTTTAACTACACTTTTCAAACTATGAAAGTAAAAACCTAGTCTGGCAAACTTGGTGGGGGTTGGTCTTGTTTGTTTGTTTTTCTTATACAGTACCTAATACACAGTCTCTGTCCTTGTCATATTAAAACACAATGAAGCTCGAAGGCGGTGGTGGCATATTCCTTTAATCCCAGCACTTGGAGACAGAGGCAGTCAGATCTCTGTGAGTTCCAGACCAGCCTGGTCTATAGAGTGATTTCAAGGCCAGCCAAGATGACACAGTGAAACCCTGCCTGGGGTGGGGGGTGGGGAATAACCAACAATAACCAACAACGATTACGGCTGTCTGGTGCCAGCTTCCAGCAGCGCAGGCCCCTTGAAAGGACTCCATGGCATTGGCATAAGCTAAGACTTCTCTATCTGAGGGGGTTTAGGGAAAAAGACACTCACATACTATCTTGATGGTTTCTTTATTTTCTGTTCTCATGTTCCTTCAGTGTTCTTTCTACTGTACACTTTTTTCCTACAGCTTATATACCTCCAACAAAGTTTTTCAGGCAATACAAGAAGTACAATGTGGTGGTTTCATTCTATTTTTTTTTTAAGTGAATGATTATAATGAATACAGTAAAAATATGTTTTTCATCTCCCTTACATGATTAAATGTTTTATATAGTGCAGGTAAAAATCAAATTATCCCAAGAAGCCACATACATTCATACCTAAGCAACTTGTTATAGATTAACTGTGTGGGCAAGCAAGGTATTCTTCTCAGTTAGGCCTTTTACTGGCAGGCTGCATTTTACAGTTACAAAGAAAGGGCCAATTACTTTATTACTTATCTTAAAAGGTAATCTTATAAGAAATCTTAAAGGAATCACAAAACTAAACTTTTATATATGAATAAGAGTCAGTCATCCCTACTTTAAATCTTTAGGGTGCATATGCATTAATCAATAGTTTGTTGTTGTTGTTGTTGTTGTTTTATATCAGGAGACTGAGGGCAGAAATGGGTATAAGGAATTAATCATCACCTTTGGTCATCAACCAATCCTACCTAGCAAGGAGGGTACACCAGCCAATGGTAATTGGGATGCATTGTCCTTGTTCCATGACCTTAACGAGTTCCACATTCAAATATGTGCCCTTCTAAAACTTCAGATTGTCTTCTTGGATTTTTCACCGCAAAGCTCTTTAACAAAAGCATCTTAGTCTAACTTTGTTATTTTTGTCGGGCGTTGGTGGCGCACGCCTTTAATCCCAGCACTCGGCACTCGGGAGGCAGAGGCAGAGGCAGAGGCAGGCGGATCTCTGTGAGTTCGAGGCCAGCCTGATCTCCAGAGCAGTACCAGCATAGGCTCCAAAGCTACACAGAGAAACCCTGTCTCAAAACAATAACAACAACAACAACAACAAAAAAAAAAACACTTTGTTATTTTCAAAACTTTGTTTTATCTGTGATACACTCTGAAACCTGTGAACACATCTCCCAACATTAAGTTGAAAAGAATTTAAACTAGCTAGACTACTGGAACTCAATTGTTTGTTTTTTTTTTAATAATTAATGAGCTACAATCTATGTTCCTACTGCCGTGACTGCCCCACAGTGATTGATAGACTGCACCCCTGAGCTGTGAGCCAAAATAAACCTGTCACTCCTAAAGTTTTGTCAAGTAATGAGACAGATAACTAATACACTCAACGTGTTTTGGGAAATGGTGAGAACTCTCCGGAAGAGGTTGTACTGGGATGGTATTTTGAAGCCTCTTCATCAACTGGGCTCAATGAAGTACCATTGCAGATCACTCACAAATTCACTTTGGCTTTTCTGACTAGCCCAGAACTTATGATTCTCCTGCCTCAGCTTTCCTAGTTCTGGGATTACAGGTATGGTTCACCAAGCCACCCCATCTACTTAGTGAGTTCCAGGCCAGTCAGGGATACAAACTGAGACTCTGTTTAAAACAAAACAAAAAAAAAATTCAAGCCAGCAAGATGGCTCACAGAATCTACAGTCCATGTTTGATCCTGGGACCCACAGGGTGGGAGAAGAGAAATAACTTTTGTTGTTTTTTGTTTTGTTTTGTTTTCAAGATAGGGTTTCTTTTATTTTTTTATTTTTTTATTTTTTTTTATTTTTTGAGACAGGGTTTCTCTGTGTAGCTTTGGAGCCTATCCTGGCACTCGCTCTGGAGACCAGGCTGGCCTCTAACTCACAGAGATCTGCCTGCCTCTGCCTCCCAAGTGCTGGGATTAAAGGCGTGCGCCACCAACGCCCGGCTCAAGACAGGGTTTCTCTGTAGCTTTGGATCCCATCCTGGCACTCACTCTGTAGACCAGGCTGGCCTTGAACTCACGGAGATCCTCCTGCCTCTGCCTTCTGATTGCTGGGATTAAAGGCATGAGCAACCACCACCCTGCTGAGAAACAACTTCTTAAAATTTCTCTCACGCACGCGCACACACACACACACACACACACACACACACACACACACACACACACACACACTGAGATGGCTCAATGGGTAAGAGCACTGGCTGTTCTTCCACAGGAAGCATTCTAAAAGCAGCACTGGCAGCTCATCACTGTCTGTAACCCCAGTCCCAGAGAAACGGACACCATTATACCAATGCACATAAAATAAAAGTTAAGTTATCTTTTAAAAATATATTTTAAAAAATATATAGATAATAAAAATATATACACATGCACACACAGTGAATAGGTATAAAATATGTAATGAAATATATAGACATACACACGCAATAAATGCATGTAATAAAAATATATTATCTGCAAATTATCCTTTGAATTGCTCTTAGTATCTTATTGATTCCCTTAGTTCATGAGTTGAGGAAATATTTAACATATCTTCATTTTGTGGATGATTTCATAGCCGCATCAAAATTACGTCTCTAACCTTTTAAAAATGATACATTAGGACCACGGGTGTTTCTAGAAACATTTTCATTCAACAGCCCAAGATCAAAATTAAACTCTTAACTTTCTAAGCAATATCATTCCACTTCCGAAATTACTATAGTATTGTAATAAGTCAAATTTTTCTAAATCTAAACAAGAAAAATACAGATCTGAAAAATTCCATAGGGGGTTTCAAAGAAAGTCTTCATTGCTTTAAAATCAGTTCCAGAAGAAGAAGAGGAAGAAGAAGAAGAAGAAGAAGAAGAAGAAGAAGAAGAAGAAGAAGAAGAAGAAGAAGAAGAAGAATTCAAAGCAGAAAATGTGGCCGGGAAGATGTTTCAGCAGGCAGAGGCGATTGCTGCTGAGTCTGACAAGCTGAGTTCTGTCCTTGGGGCTTCCCACACATTGTCCTCTGGTCTCCACAATCCTGCTGGGGCATGCACACACCCACATATTTAAGTAAATGAGATAAACGGAAGACAAAGCCAGGTCTGGCGGCTCTCCCCTGCAATTCCAGCATTCTGCAGTAGGAGGATGGTGAGTTCAAGTGCAGACCGGGGCTACTTAGTGAGCTTCCTAGTGGCACAGTGAGACCTTATCTAAGGGCGGGGGTGGAGGGAGGCGTGAACAGATCAGGAAACTGTAAAGAGAATAAAACCAAGGCATGATCAATGCTAAAGATAAATGATTTTAATACTTTCCCTAGGCAAAGGTCAACAGAGAGTGTACCTGGTTAAATAGATGACTTGTGAACATTTACAGGGGAAAATAAAAGATTGATCATCAGTCCAGAATTATTATTGAGGCAAGAATTATGGTGTAG
Organism: Cricetulus griseus; assembly: GCF_003668045.3. NCBI lineage: Eukaryota > Metazoa > Chordata > Mammalia > Rodentia > Cricetidae > Cricetulus > Cricetulus griseus. Next base: position 99,435,436 of record NC_048599.1, on the reverse strand, counting down.
ACTAATCCATATACTCACCTTGTTCCAGAGAGTGGGAAACCATAAATTCCTGTTTAATTGATCCATACTTTCGGGTGATGATACACCAAACGGATTCTTGGCCTCCGATGATTTGCACATCTTCTTGAAAAGTTAATCTTTAGTTACCCCAGTATTCTGGCTTTTAAAGAGCTGAGGCATCAAGTAGAATAAAATATAACTCAAGAGGTTGAGATTATAGCAGTGGTGACTTATTTGCTTAACCTGTGAGGGCCTGGGTGCCGTCCTTGGCATTGCAAACAAGCAGAACAAAACACAAAATATGACTTAACTTGTACTGCGTTTTGCCTTCTAAATGTTTCTGATTAAAACATACATGCTTAACCAGGCCTGGGAGTGGAGGCCTGTACTCCCAGCTCCTTGAGATCCTAAAGCAAAAGGATTATAAATTTAAAGTCTGCCTGAACTATATAGGGTGAATTCAAGGGCAGCCTGGGTAATTTAGTAGGACACACTAAATCAAAATAAAAATAAGGGGAGGGGCTGGAGAAATGATAACAGTTAAGAACACAGGACCTGGGTTTGATTCCCAGTACCCATATGGCAGCTCACAGCTCTACAGGCACAAGAGATGCAAAGATAGGCTTGCATGTCTCATCCATGTAGAATAAAAGTAATTTTTAGAAAAAATAAATAATAATTGGCTAAGTGGTAAAGCACTTGACTGTCAGCCCTAGGTTCAATCCCCAGTACTGAAATAAGTAAATAAACATAAGACTTTTACAATGACTTAAAAATATTGGTGGAAGCTGGACATTGGTGGCGCACACCTTTAATCCCAGCACTCGGGAGGCAGAGGCAGGCGGATCTCTGTGAGTTTGAGGCCAGCCTGGCCTACAGAGCGAGTGCCAGGATAGACTCCAAATCTACACATAGAAACCCTGTCTCGGAAAAAAAAAAAAATTGGTGAAATAAACTAGATCTTACACTGTTGTGAATTATTTCCACCAAGGACAATGAGTGTATCAGAGGATCTATCCAGCTAAAAATGCCAAGTACTGCTTGCCTCTCCTGGCCCTTTGCCTCTCTTTAGCATTAATTCCCACCAGGGATTCAGTTAGTAAGATCTTGATGCATAGGATTGACATACCCAGTCTTGATATTCCAACTCTGTCCCCAGTATTGTCACCTACAAGTCTCCTTATGTACGGGACCATTATGGTTTCTGTCTCTTTCCCTATTTCCCTTCTTTCTTACATCCAACCCAACCCCTAAGAGGAGTCAATGAAGATTGTTCTGATTCTGAGACTGTGTATTGTGCCAAGTTTATGGCTGAATAGTTTTACTGAGTAGTTGGCTACCTCTTGTTCCCCTTTCTCAATATAGATCAACCCAACTGAGAGCCTCAAGGTGTGTTCTCTCTTCTTTCTTTCTTTCTTTCTTTCTTTCTTTCTTTCTTTCTTTCTTTCTTCCTTCCTTCCTTTTCATATTTCTTCATGTGGCCAATCAGATCTCAAAGCAAAATTGAGACTAGAATTGCACACTACCTCCAATGAACCTGACCTTCCTTACTCACCAGCAGTCACAGAAAGATTTGGGGCCCAAACCAAAACCAAAAGAAGCAATAGTTGCGTCAAGGAGCTGACCTCTTAGGTCAGAAATGAAGCAGTTTGTAGGAAATCCATAAAAACCAAGAGAAGGAGGGCGCTCACTTTTGTTTTGTGTCAAAGGCCGGATATCCATAGTTCACCCACTGTTTTGTTTTTCTTTCTTTTTAAAATAAAATTTCTCTTAAACAGCTAAAAAGAGGAAATAAATCTAACAATCAAATTTTATATTTTACCTAGTAATGAGAATTCAAATATTCACAGCACTTTTTCCTTAAGAAGCACAGATAATATGACGGCCTGGTGTGGACACCTTTGATCCCAGCACTCAGGAGATGGAGACAGAAGAATCTCTGAATTTGAGGCTAGCCTTGTTGACCTAGAGCAGAGATTCTCAGGCTATGGGTTTCAACCCTTTTGGGGTCAAAAGATCTTTTCACAGGGGTCATATATCAGATATCTTTCATATCAGATATTTACATTATGATTCATAACAGTAGCAAAATTACAGTTATGAAGTAGCAATGAAATAATTTTATGGTTGTGGGGGGTCACCACAACATGAGGAGCTATATAAAGGGTCCCAGCATTAGGAAGTTTGAGAACCACAGGCCTAGAGAGTTCCAGGACAGCCAGGGCTACATAAGGAGAGAGGGAAAGGAGAGAGAGAGGTGGTTGGTACCGGAAAGTTATCATAGAATGGCAGAGAAGCCACTACATGAATATAGGTATATCAAAATAATCGACTCAAGTTTTCAAAATAATCCACCAAAATGCCTTTGTTTAACTGCAACAATAGGAACTAATGACCTGAGGGGAATCCCACTGTGGACTCACTGGGAGTCACTGCTCTCTGTCATGGAGTCCTGATGCAAACAAGGCAATGCAGAAGTAACCCACACTACAGACACTTTCATGAACATGTTTGTTTTAGTTTAATTTTGTGAAAAGTCCAGGCTTGGCCGGGTGTTGGTGGCACACGCCTTTAATCCCAGCATTCAGGAGGCAGAGGCAGGCGGATCTCTGTGAATTCAAGGCCAGCCTGGTCTCCAGAGCGAGTGCCAGGATAGGTTCCAAAGCTACACAGAGAAACCCTGTCTCGAAAAAAAAAAAAAAAAAAAGAAAGAAAGAAAGAAAAGTCCAGGCTGGCCTTGAACTGTGATCTTCCTGCATGGCCCTCTAAAGCACTGAAGTCACAGGCATATACTACTATACCCAGCAATTCTTTATTATTACGTTATTGTAACTGTGGAAAAACTTTATGAAGATAAAACAAAATAGATAAGAACCACAAACGTGGAGTTTCAACTTGAACTTTGCCCATGGTTAGCAATTAGACTTTGATCTAATCTACTCAAATGACAAACAGAAGATTGATTTTGATTGAGCTGGGAGGAAATGATAATAAATGATTATAAAATATTCAGTTAACAAAATAACAAAGTATATGCAATTGAATATAAATAAAATGTGTTATTTCTTTAAAAAAACAATTATTATTTTCATAAAATAGTGTATATTTTACCTAATTGATGTTGAAAACAATAAACATTGTTTTTCTTTTTTGATGCTAGGAACTGAGTTCAAAGCCATGTATATGCTAAGTAAATGTTCTTCCACCAGCAAACTACACTCCCTTGCCTCCCAAGCCCTAGAAACATTTCTTCCTTGTTTGGCTCTGTTTTTGAAACATGGTCTGTCCTGGCACTCATGTATAGCCCAGGCTGGTCTCAGAGCCTGGAGCCTCCTGTCTCTTGAGGGATATTATTATAGGCAAGGAACACTAAACCTAGTTTAACGATTAATTTCTCAGTCTTGAAAATACAGCAATGTTTTCTCAGCAGCATGATAGCTAAGGCTTCTGACCTAAGGCTGCTGGCCCACAGGAGACTGTACAGACAAAGTAAAGAATGGACAACTCTCAAAATACCAAGGAATAGGGCAAATCAAAAAGATTGTGACAGAATATCCTTCATGTACCTTAAATTCAGCCCAGCCAATTGTTCATGACCCTACCCCATGAGTCAGTGTGGCTCCGTTGCAGAAGCCTCAGCTCCTATCCTCTTTTTCCCCCAACATTTTATTCAAGTTTTATTTTAAGTGATGTTAATTACAGCATTTGAAGTGGAGGATCTAATTCCACACAAAATGAAAGACTTTAAAATGTTTCCGTTAAACTGCTAAAAAATAGAGTGTGAGACTATAACAGAGTCCAGTTTAGATTCCTAGTGTTGTCATGGTGTGACTAGAGTAATCACCTGCCCAGGTGGGAGCTGTGGATCCCAGAAGCTGTCTCTTACTCTGAAACAATGGAAAAAAAAAAAAAGACAAACAAATAACAAAAAAACACAACACAAGGAAGAATTAAGTCCTCAATGATTGGCTCCATCATGCTCACCCCTAACACACGCTCAGATTACTTTTGCTGTCAAATTGGTACTGATAGGCTAGGGTGGGAAGAGGGCATGAAGATTTGCCTTAAAAGGTCCCATTCAGGCTGGAGAGATGTCAGAAGTTAAGAGCACTAGCTACTCTTCCCAAGGTCCTGAGTTCAATTCTCAGCAATCACATGGTGGTTCATAATTTATAATGAGATCCGGTGCCCTCTTCTGGCGTGCAGGCGGGACACTGTATACATAATTTTTTTTTTTTTAAAGGTTCCCTTTTAGGCAGGTGGCCCAGGCCTTTAATCCCAACTCTTGGGTGGCAGAGGCAGGTAGATCTCTGAGTTCCAGGACAGCCAGGGCTACACAGAGAAACCCAGTCTCGAAAAACCAAAAGCCAAAAGCAAAAAAAAAAAAAAAAAAAAAAGAGGCCCTTTCAGATGGGTGTGTATATACTATATACTTTTTAGCAATTAGAGTTAGGACACCAAGGTCAGGTGCCCAGGAAGTCACAATTTCATCGATGGACCCAGTACAGCTTTACAAACAGCCTATGGACCATCAACTTTCTCTTGCAGCCATTTCTGGATTAAAAAGGGAAAGCCGTCATCTCTTGAGGGGCCCTTCCAGAACCCATGGCAACTGCTAAAAGGGCTTTTCTGAAACAGTGTTTCTTCTCTACCTCTGAAATGGCCACAGCTTAAAGTTAAGTCATCCTAAACCGGGCGGTTGGTGACACACACCTTTAATACCAGCACTCAGGAGGCAGAGGTAGGTGGATCTATGTGAGTTCGAGGCCAGCCTGATCTACAGACCGAGTTCCAGGACAACCTCCAAAGCAATACAGAGAAACCCTGTCTCGAAAAAACAAAACAAAACAAAAAGTTAAGTCATCCTTAGCCTGGATCTAAGGTAGTAGTTAGCAATGTTTGCAAAATACAATAAATATTTAAAGGTACACTAAATTCTGAAGGTAGCTATTTGGCAAAATAGTTTAAAATTAACGATTTACATTATTGATTTAGCTTTAAGTTCCAGTCCTAGACCTAGCCTGTGGACACCCGTTGATGTTGTAGGCCAGCTGAGCTTGACAGTATCACTTTGGTACCTGGTTTTAGGGTCTGAGTGTACCCTAGGATCATGCTGGAGTTGTCCACCAGTCCTTGGAATCCACCTGATATTACCCTTCCTATTTCTAAGCAAGTGTTTCCTGCTGTCTGGGCAACATAGACAGTGCTCTCAAACTGCTTGTTAAGCTTCCGGAAGCACCCACCAAACTGTCCCTGTTGTTTACTTAGTATAAAGCTGGATGTGGTCAGTCTTGTAGCCAACTGCTCTGGTCACTCTGGGTCTCATTTACCTGGTGATCAGCCAGCCAGCACTCAAGGTCCTGTCAGAACGCCCCATTCCGAGGGCTCCATCTTGTACTCTGTCTTGATTATAGCATTTCCCCCAGTGTTGGGTTAGAAGAATGGTCAGCTTTGGGTCCATACACACATGAGCTGGTCTTCCATGGTCAAATTGGTGTCCAGGTGCCATCTGTGTTCCACTTCTGTGTAAGGTCAGGAGGTCCCAGACCACCTATACTTGATCACCAGGCTGCCATTCACTTTGGTGGGTTCTGTGTTGGATGAGCCTGAGCTGGAAAATTCCAATCTATTCTCAAACCAGGTTTTATGAAGACAAATCCACACCTGTTGGTGAAGACATTCCAGGAGGATTTGCCAGAATCAGCAAAGGTGGGAGGTACTTGTGCCCTCTTCTCTCTGAGGCAGCGATGGTAGGAGCTATAGGGCAGTTGGTGGGGTGGGAACAGCTGTGGCTAGGAGCTCTGTAAACTGTTTCTCTATGAAAACTTCTACCAAATAAACAAACAACAAATAAATAAATAAGTAAATAGGCTTTTATTATACAGACTAAGCTGTCCTTGAACTCACAATCCTCCTGTGGTCCTGTGTTTTTTTTTTTTTTTTTTTTTTTGGTTTTTCGAGACAGGGTTTCTCTGTGGCTTTGGAGGCTGTCCTGGAACTAGCTCTTGTAGACCAGGCTGGTCTCGAACTCACAGAGATCCGCCTGCCTCTGCTGGGATTAAAGGCTTGCTCCACCACCACCTGGCTTTTTTTTTTTTTTTTTTTAAAGGACCAGCATCCACACAGAAGCTCACAACTGTCTAACTCCAGTTAGACACAGTTATACAGAGGGTATAACACTCTTTTGTGGCCTTGAAGTATACAAGTGGTATAAAGACACACATGTAAGCAAATCCCCTTTACATGTAAAATAAAATTTTTAAAGAAATGAAGGGGTATGCCTAGCACTGGGAGACAAAGGAATGAGTGAAGCTGGAGTACAAGGGAGAACCTTCTCAAAAGGGGGCAGGGCTAAAGAGATGGCTCAGTAGTTAAGAACAAGTATCACCTTTCAGATGACCCTGGTTCTTTCAATTCCCAGAACCAATGTCAGACTGCTCACAACTGCCTGCAACTACAGCTCCAGCGGATCCCACACCTCTGACCTCCATGGGACCTCCACACATATGGAATACGTTCACACAGATACACAAATGTATATATGGTTAAAAAATATTTTTTGAGAGGGAGGGAAGGAGGGAGGAAGGAAGGGGAGGAAGGAGAGGAAGGAGGAAGAGGAAGAAGAGGGAGGGGAGGGGTGGGGAGAAAGGAGAGAAAGGATGAAGAGGAGGAAGGGGGAAAGAGAGGGAGGAGAGGGCAAAGAGGGATGGAAGGGGAGAGGGAAAGGGAAGGAGGGGAGGGAGGGGAGGGGAGAGGAGAGGGGAGAGGAGAAGTGGCAATGGGGAAATGGGAGAAGTGGTAGAAATGGATGGGAAACAACTTTGGCTACATGGAAAGCCACAATTGGGCAGTGAGATAATGAGGGAGGAAGAACGATGAACAAACTCCCACATTCCCCCTGAATCCTATCTCTACTGGTCAGAGTCCATTCTGGGTAGTTAACACCCTAGTCCTTTGTATTGCATCATCCAAAGACTTGGGCAACTATCTGTGAAACTGGATACCTTGCTCTTTGATGTAGTGTTTCATCAAAAGCCAGGCATTCCAAACGCATGACTGTTACAGAAGCTGCCAAGAAAAGCTAACATCCTGGACATACGACTGGTCAGCCCCAAGCAGAAGAGCCAACCATGGCCTCAGAGCAGTCAATTGTGATGATGTCCAAGTCAGGGCAGCCAGCCCTGGGGCCTGGGAAGTCTGAGGGAGTGAGTGTTCATGGTGAAATGTCTCTCTCTTTTTTTTTTTTTTTTTTCGAGACAGAGTTTCCCTGTGTAGTTTTGGAGCCTATCCTGGCACTCGCTGGCTGGCCTCGAACTCACAGAGATCTGCCTGCCTCTGCCTCCCAAGTCCTGGGATTAAAGGCGTGCACCGCCAACGCCAGGTGGTAAAATGTCTCTTGATATGCTCATCCTAAGGTATAGGGGACAAGAAATTCTGCTTTCTCTGAATTCCTTCCTGGTACTCTCAGAAGCAGTGAGATATGCTAGTTATAGTAAACACGTTTCCCCTGCCAACCCCTAACATTCACTCTGTGTGTATCTAACTAGATTCTCTTCATTCCTAGTAAAACACAAGTCCTAAATAATTTATGGCTTAAATAACTTACTCTATGTCCAGGCAGTGGTGATGCACGCCTTTAATCCCAGCACTTGGGAGACGAAGGAAGGTGAATCTCTGTGAGTTTGAGACCAGCCTGGTCTACAGAGCGAGTTCCAGGACAGCCAGAGATGTTACATAGAGAAACCCTGTCTTGAAAAACCAGAATTGTCAGAGACCTGCTTCGGCCAGGGAGGGAGAGGTTTCAGATCCCAAAGAAGATGTAGTGAGGGAATGGACACGATATGAGGGTGAATCAGGATGGCTGCCAGCAGCCTTTAATTGAAAGGAAAAAAAAAAAGACTACAGCTTTTATGCTCTATGTTTGCACATAGGAGTACATGGGAGACAATAGGCATGTGAGCTGGGGTGTGACTTGAGATCAGGGGTTGAGGATCAGGGTTTTTGTTTTGTTTTGTTTTTTTGAGACAGGGTTTCTCTGTGTAGCTTTGGAGGTTGTCCTGGAACTCGCTCTGTAGACCAGACTGGTATCGAACTCACAGAGATCCGACTGCCTCTGCCTCCCTAGTGCCGGGATTAAAGGTGTGTGCCACCAAAGCCTAGCTACCAGCCATATGTTAATGGAAGGACCACAGTTCCTCTTGCTTGAGATAATATCTCCTTTTTATCAAGCAGGAACTTTCCTCAAGCCCCCAGGGAATAGAGACCCTTATCCAAATGCCTGACCTTGGGGGAAGGACTTCTGGGGAGCAGACACTATACTACAGTGTCTTAATCTTACTATTGAAGGGACCGGACCCTCACCCAGGCCACTGCTTTAGCAGCCAAGACAGGCTGCAGAAAAGGCCCAGGAAGACAAAGAAAGGCCCCTGACTCAGCAATAAGCATTGAGTTTCCCACCTTGCCCCAAGCACTAGAAGTCAGATACCCTCCATATGGCAAGGAACCAATCAGAAGTTAGCTGGCTGGCTCTGGATGTGCTTTATGGGCTCTGGAAGTGCTTTATGGTAACAGTGGTGTACAGAGCATAGCAACCATCCTGGGAGGGCCGATAGGCCATAGCAACCAGTTGACCAATCAACACAGGACAGGTCACCCAAGTCCAGAAGTGCACCAATCCTGAGACTGTTTTAGACCCCAGACACTGCCCTTGCTCCACCACAATAAATTCCCTGCCCTATGGTCCTTGCTCCGCCTTCTTGCTTGGACAGATGAAGGGAACGAATTACTATAGTTAACTCATTAATTAAAGACTCTTTGCTTTTGCATTGGATCAGGTCTCTTGGTGATTTTGGATTCAGAATTTGGGTACAACTCTATGGGCCTGTTCCCCTCGTAATGATCCAAAAAGGGAAGATCCTGTTGTCATATTTTTTTTTTCCATTACATTGCACTATTCTGATTTCACCACTTTTATTAACTGAACTCTTTCATTTAATGGCCTCAGACTCTGGATCTGAATTGTAGGTAGTTCCTCCTCAGGATCAGGTGTATCTAATACATCTCTAACATTCCTGTTCTTGGTGTAATTAGGAGGGCACAATAGGATTCCTCGTTTTGTAGTAATGAGGATTTTTTTTTTCAAAAAATTATTTTGTTTAGAGAAACTACCATTTACAGATTTTTATTCTTTACCAAAGCCCACACAAAATTTTCCAAAGAGAAAGGCATTAATACTGAGAATCATTAAAAATGAAAGTAAAGCCAGGCATTGATGGCACACACCTTTAGTCCCAACACTCAGGAGGCAGAGGCAGGTGGATCTCTGTGAGTTCAAAGCCAGCCTGGTCTAATGAGTGAGTTCCAGGACAGGCTCCAAAGCAATACAGAGAAATCCTGTCTCAAAACACCAAAAAGAAAAAAGAAAGAGAGAAAGTAAAAAAGTGCTGGAGAAGGTGGTCGGCAATGCTGAAATGCTGGAACTTGGTCAAGCAGCAATGGTCACCATGTGGTCCACGCCACAAAATAATAATAATAATAATAATAATAATAATAATAATAATAACAATAATGTACTTTATGGCAATTGCATACACTTCAGAGTGTTCAAATACAAAAATTTCACACAGAATTAGGCTATTGACTAATTACTCTTTGGAAAAACAAAGTTGATTATTTCCAATATGAAACTAAAAAGTAAAGCTGGGCTTAGCACCTAATCATCTCTCACGTTACCCTGGTGATGGGAGTGGTGGTCCATGCCTATTAACTCAGTACCTGGGAGGTTTAGGGAAAAGGATCAAGAGTCCAAGGTTATCCTCTACTACATGTTCAAGACCAGGGTACCCTAAGAGACCATGTCAAAACCAAAACCAAATAAACAACCCCTAGAAGAAAGAATTCAGCCCAATATTTCTGCTAGCTGACAACTTCCCACTGTAGGCCCATTCCTTTTGGGGTGGGATGAACTCACTCTGGACTCAGGTGATAAGACAGGTGACATTTGCAGGACACGGGGCATGGGTATAAATATAAGCTGCTGCTCACAGGCCATCCCCACCTCTTTCTTCCTCCTGGTCAAGTTCCCACCAGGAGGAGTCTTTTCAAGAATGCAAGGAGTCCCATACACACTAGGGATGCACTTGGGGAAGAACTGACACAGAGAGGGGGCACAGCAGGCTTTGCAGGTGTTCTAGGCTATTTGGTCAAAGAATTTAGGAGTCCCAGAAAGTCAGAGTACTATTTGGATGAAAATTTAAAAACTATGCATCTTGCTGTAGAGAGTTGAGAGCAATGGGTATGACTATCTTATTCTGTCCCTTTTTATGAGTTCTAGGGGTTGTATAAGGATTGCTTGTTGTCTCAAGCTGATACACTGGCATTTGTGGGGTGACAGACTGTACTATTTCTTCTAAAAAAAATCAAAGATTTCATGTTTATTACATAGCATTTTTGGTTTATTATTTTATTATAAAATCTAGTCAAGTAATTGATATTCAATAGCTGATATTGAACAGCATATTTTGTTTTTTCTTTTTTATCATTTTTTTATTTGAATTAGAAACAAGATTGATTTACATGACAATCCCAGTTCCCTTCTCCCTCCTGTCCTCCCTACCACCACCCCCCAACTAAACCCCCTACCTATCACATACCTTTCTTCTATTCTTCACCTGACTCAACTTTTCTGCTCCCTCATGACCTCTGCATCCCTCCTCTTCTTCCCTTCTCATTCTCGTAGCTCCCTCCCCCTCTTCCCATGCTCTCAATTTGCTCAGGGGATCGTGACCCTTTCCCCTTCTCCAGGGAACAATGTTTGTCTCTTTTAGGGTCCTCCTTGTTTACTAGTTTCTCTGGCAGTGTGGATTGTAGGCTGGTAATCCTTTACTCTATGCCTAAAATCCACATATGAGTGAGTACATATCATGTTTGTCTTTTTGTAATTGCGTTACCTCGCTCAGAATGGTTTCTTCTAGTTCCATCCATTTTCCTGCAAATTTCAAGATTCCATTGTTTTGTTTTGTTTTCCATTGTTTTTTTTTCTGCTGAGTAGTACTCCATTGTGTAAATGTACCACATTTTCTCTATCCATTCTTCGGCAGAGGGGCATCTAGGCTGCTTGCAGTTTCTGGCTATTACAAATAGTGCTGCTATGAACTTCGTTGAACAGATGTCCTTGTTGTATGAATGTGCTTCTTTTGAGTATAGAACAGCATATTTTGAATAGTAAAAGACACAGAAAAATGGGAACTGTATGACACTTAAAAAATAATAAATGCCGACTCTTTAAATCCACAGTGGCTGGCAGATCTCTCTGAGTTTGAGGCCAGCATGATCTGCATTGAGTTCCAAGCCAGCCAAGGCTACATAGTGAGACACCCCCCCCCCCTTTTTTTTCCCCAAAGAAACTCTACAGAAAGAGATGATTAGGAAATAATCTCAGCATTATTTCAAACTGCAAAATACTGATATTGTTCACGTGGTAGAGAGGCTGGGAAGATTTAACCCATCTTTCAACCTCAGTTCTTTGGGAGAGCCCTCAGAAAGAACTCATTAATTCCTCCCTCCAGCTCAAATGATATATGTTACTTTCATTACAAAGTTATGCCATTCCACTCTTCTCTGAGAGAGTTATCTTTTGTGAGGAAGCAGCTAGTGTTAGGATAAAGCTTGAGGGGAGATTGCATGGGGGACTATGGCAGATTCCATAGGAGGCAGACAGAGCTCAATTGAGTTTTATTAGATAGGGGAGGGGGGAAGGAAAGAGAAAAGAGGTAAAGAGACACAGAAAGAGGATAGAAGGAGACAGGAAAAGTCCTATCTGCCCCAGAGGAACAGCGGGAAGAGAGAGCGAGAAGACAACTGGAAAAGAGCAAAGAGGAGAGCGAGAGCGAGAGCAAGAGAGAGGGGGGTGAGTGGGTGAAGGTCTTTCTTTTAAAGGTGTCCTTTGCACCTGTGTGCAGACTAGTACTCACTCGGAACCCTGTGCTGACCAGGATACTGCCTGAGTGCATTCTGCCAGGTGACAGGGGCAGGACAGCATAATGCCTGAATCCTTACAGCTAGGGGCTTACTTCTTACTCAACTCACACACCTAATTAGATGAGTAAAATACAATTAACAACTAAACACACTATTTGGAAGGAAAAAAAGTCTTTGGTAAAATCCAGTTGGAGGTCTAAAAAAGACAAAAATAATACCTATAAATAGGAAGATCAAAGAGAAAGGCTTGCTGTACACCAATTTGCCCATAATATGGCTGTAAGCCACCCAAATGGGGAAGTGCCAGCATTGCTGTGCCTCTCAAACCATAGCAACTGCACAAATTTCCCTGCCAAACTGCTAATAAGAGAGGTAATTTAGGGCCAGCAAGATGGTTGAGATAAAAGAGAAAAGCCTAAACTCTAGAACTTACATGAAGCTGAGAGAGAACTGACTCTACCAAGTTGTCCTCTGCCCACACACACGCTGTGACATGCACACAACCACCCCTATATGCACACATAATAAACACACACACACACACACT